>NC_136057.1:1227561305-1228161520 GCF_964261635.1 Lissotriton helveticus | reverse complement strand
TTGCCTCTCGGGCGGGCAGGTGCATCACCACTAGCTCGTCCGCTACGGAGGCTCACGGGAGCCCTTTAACAGGACACAAAGAGGGAGCACACTTCTACCCTCTCAGTCGGATCGCCCCTTTGCATTCTGGTACATGCAGTTCGGATGATTGAGGACAAAGTTCGTAAGTATTTCACCAAGGTTGGTGCAAGTCAGTACTTGGTTTAAGGTATCTCTAGACAAGAGACATGACTCGTGTTTCTGGATAATATCCTTCATCAGTAGAGATCAGTTTGGAGTGGCTTTGAAGGCTGCCAAAAAACAACAAACAGGCTTTGTTGCCTCTCGGGCGCGCAGGTGCATCACCAATAGCTCGTCAGCTACGGAGGCTCACGGGAGCCCTTTAATAGGAAACAAAGAGGGAGCACACTCCTACCCTCTCATCTGGATCGCCCCTTTGCATTCTGGTACATGCAGTTCGTATGATTCAGGACAAAGTTTTTTCGTATTTCACCAAGGTTGGTGCAAGTTGGTACTTGGTATAAGGTATCTCTAGACACGAGACACGACTCGTGTTTCTGGATAATATCCTTCATCAGTAGCGATCAGTTTGGGGTGGCTTTGAAGGCTGCCAAACAACACTAACAGGCTTTGTTGCCTCTCGGGCGCGCAGGTGCATCACCACTAGCTCGTCAGCTACAGAGGCTCACGGGAGCCCTTTAACAGGACACAAAGAGGGAGCACACTTCTACCCTCTCAGCCAGATCGCCCCTTTGCATTCTGGTACATGCAGTTCGGATGATTGAGGACAAAGTTCGTAAGTATTTCACCAAGGTTGGTGCAAGTCAGTACTTGGTTTAAGGTATCTCTAGACAAGAGACATGACTCGTGTTTCTGGATAATATCCTTCATCAGTAGAGATCAGTTTGGGGTGGCTTTGAAGGCTGCCAAAAAACAACAAACAGGCTTTGTTGCCTCTCGGGCGCGCAGGTGCATCACCAATAGCTCGTCAGCTACGGAGGCTCACGGGGGCCCTTTAATAGGAAACAAAGAGGGAGCACACTCCTACCCTCTCATCCGGATCGCCCCTTTGCATTCTGGTACATGCAGTTCGTATGATTCAGGACAAAGTTTTTTCGTATTTCACCAAGGTTGGTGCAAGTTGGTACTTGGTATAAGGTATCTCTAGACACGAGACACGACTCGTGTTTCTGGATAATATCCTTCATCAGTAGCGATCAGTTTGGGGTGGCTTTGAAGGATGCCAAACAACACTAACAGGCTTCGTTGCCTCTTGGGCGCGCAGGTGCATCACCACTAGCTCGTCAGCTACGGAGACTCACGGGAGCCCTTTAACAGGAAACAAAGAGGGAGCACACTCCTACCCTCTCAGCCGGATCGCCCCTTTGCATTCTGGTACATGCAGTTCAGATGATTCAGGACAAAGTTCATAAGTATTTCACCAAGGTTGGTGCAAGTCGGTACTTGGTATAAGGTATCTCTAGACACGAGACATGACTCGTGTTTCTGGATAAGATCCTTCATCAGTAGAGATCAGTTTGGGGTGGCTTTGAAGGCTGCCAAACAACACTAACATGCTTCGTTGCCTCTTGGGCGCGCAGGTGCATCAACAATACTTACGAACTTTGTCCTGATTCATACGAACTGCATGTACCAGAATGCAAAGGGGCGATCCGACTGAGAGGGTAGGAGTGAGCTCCCTCTTTGTTTCCTGTTAAAGGGCTCCCGTGAGCCTCCGTAGCTGATGAGCTATTGGTGATGCACCTGCGCGCCCGAGATGCAACAAATCCTGTTAGTGTTGTTTGGCAGCCTTCAAAGCCACCCCAAACTGATCTTTACTGATGAAGGATATTGTCCAGAAACACGAGTCGTGTCTCCTGTCTAGAGATACCTTATACCAAGTATCGACTTGCACCAACCTTGGTGAAATACTTACGAACTTTGTCCTTAATCATACGAACTGCGTGTACCAGAATGCAAAGGGGCGATCCGGCTAAGAGGGTAGGAGTGTGCTCCCTCTTTGTTTCCTGCCATCATCTCTATGACTGCATTCTAAAATGGAAAGCATTTTTTTCAAAGCAGCCTGTGTTTGTTACAGGAGCCAATGCTGGAAAAAAAAAAAAGTTTTCAATTTTGGAAAACTTCTTCCCTCTGAGGCTGCCAACGAGATTTTCAAAGAGAAAGACATCCTCGGGAGAACCCTTATCCTTTGCAAATTAGGTACCACCTCAACTCTAGGGATTGTTAGCTAATAAATGGTTTGCAACAGCAATTGCAGTCACAAACTTTGATACATTTCTTTCCTAATTGGGAAAGGGAGGTAGAAAGCCACTTTCATAAACCTTCCTACTTGCAATTCAGAAGCAATTGCAAAAGTTATTTTCTAGTAAAACGAATTTCTAACTCATAAAAAGGGTTTTGTACATGCATTTTTGTGGTCACAAACCCAGAGATGTTGCGATATGAGGTCCTTAGTGCTAAAACTGGATTAGCTGTAGGCATTAACTTGTAGGTCCATTGGTCCTAAATGTTTGACTGTTTCCAAGGTATTTTGACAGACGTGGCATAGAATGTCACTCGATTACACTAGATATTGCGACTTGGGAGCCTTTTTATGGAGCTACCTTGTACTCTATGTTTACCTGCAGCTGTGACTTATGATAATGCAGAGGTGTCTAATGATAAAGAGGATTAGAATCTTTGCAAGACTAGTTTAGGCTATTTACTGTTCTAAAGCTATAGCCTCACTCTTACTTACAAAGCACTGGGAATGTACCAGGGCCAGATGTAGGAATTCAAAAAGCCTTCCTGCGAGGAAAGCACCTGATTTTATGCAGTAAATCAGTGCATTCTGGAATTGTTAATTCTGGATCAGTTCAATTAAACACATCAGACTAAAACAACTGAAAACAATGATTTATACAACCAAAAATTACAACTGGAAATCTCACATTTCAGCAACATAAGAGCCATATAATATTTAGTGATTTTTATCAAAATAGAAACAATTGATTAGGGCTTCTTATGAAGGTACCAACACAGTATAACATAGAGGCTTCATTTCAATTTCGTAGTGAAAGGAAGAAAAACTATGGCCTGATTTAGAGTTTCGAAGATGGCGTTAACTTCATGTAGATACCAGAGGACAAAATCTCTGCCATCATGTTGGACCTTTGCATGGCACTTGTCCGCTAGCCCTATGGACAACTCTCTAAATTGACAGGCACTCCTATCATGTCTGTTCCTGTCTACGCATGAATCGTTTGAATGCTCGTACTGTCAAATATGATGGCTGGCCAGTAAATGTTTCAAAATTATTTTGTTTTAAAAAAATTCTAAAGCAGGATTTTTGTTTTTGAAGCACAAACAAGTCAATGGTCCCACATGCTGGAGGTTTTCTTCTAGTTTTACGGGTCATTATTTTTATTCCTGTCCATTACAGCCAGTATTTACACTAAATATTGCAGACAGTATAAAGTACTTCCTTTGACAGCCCCTACTCTGTTGACCCATCAGAGGAACTATTCTGTTGAGGAGATAAAAGTAAAGGAATGAGACTACAATTAATTGAACCGAATGTCACTGGACTATGAATACATTTTCCCAGTAAATCAGAGAAGACATTTAGGCATCACAGGCACAGAAGTACAGAAACTCACAGTGATTTTTATTAAGTGATTTTCAAATATTGAATAAAATAACACACTGAATTCAATTCAATTCAATTCCTTTATTCGGTTTTCATATATTAGCAAAAACCATAAAAGTACAATTTTAAAAAACAGTAGTTAAAAACAACAATTTTCATTCTTTTTATACAATAAATAATTTAAAAAGATTCAGGTCAGTCAATAAAATTCATAACAACATTAGTGGACGCCAAGATCAAAAAACATTTTCAGGGACAACTGATACATAGTTAAGATAAAGGATAGATAAAAACATCTTATTCTCGAAACAGAGTCTACAACAGCAACCTCTTTTATAGATTTTTTCTGTGCCTGACACAAGATTTCAAAAATTGAGCAATGTTTTTCTCAAAAACATCTGCGAACAGCAATTGCAAAGGGATGTATGCTCGACAATATTGTCTCATACCCCAAATTTTTAAAATAGGTATTATCCATTTTTTCCTCAATTCTTTATAGAATTTGCAAAACAAAACCACGTGCATTGATGTTTGGGATGATACCTCATCACAGGGGCAGGTTGATAAAGTTTTGGCCCAATTGTTCATTTTAGGGAAGGTTACCAAATGATGGAATATATTTAGCCTGAAAAGTGTTAGAGCAAACCTATCATATCCGCTCAAACTGAACGTTAGATAGGGTTGAATTGTGGGGCTAATTTGCATCATTAAGTTATGTTGTACCGTTTGCTTGTTTGCTTCAATGCAAACCTAAACTCCTCCAAGTGGCTCATACATTGTTTTTTAAACACTTTCCTGGGGATCTGAGCTATCAATATGGGATTATTATAGTAATTTAGTAGGCCCAGGTCAGACAGAAAGTTTTTTACATACGTGAGCCACCCAATCTTGTGTACGTTTTCAAGGCCAAGACAACCTTTCAGAACCTCCTGATTAAATGATGTTTTTGGAGATGACCAAATGCGATGCCATAATAGGACGGGTTAAGCTTTTATTGTGTCGGTTATATACGGTATCCCCAGTTCTGAGTGGCAGATAAACATCGAGGTGCCTTGTGGGACTGCCAACAAATACCTTAAAAAGGCGTTCTCAACTTTCTGTAGTTCATTAATCATACCGTAACCCCAAACTACTGCTCCATTTGTCGCTGTGCTGATGCATTTAGCTTGATATATTTGGAGCATCTCCATCGGTGGCCTCTTTCCTAACCTCTGCACAAAGTTAACCAATGCCGTGGTTGTCCTCATAAAAAGTAGCTTCCTGGCTCTTATTGCTTGTCGCCACAAGCCCTTATTATCGATTAGGATACCTAAGTTGGGGTATGTAGTCGTAGACTCCAACTTTACGTTTTCAATAAAAATGTCCTTCTGTTTCCTTCTGCCTGTCCCACAGCTCATTACAAAAGTTTTTTTAATGCTTATTTTTAAGTCTAAGTTGGCCATAAATTTATGATACCTGTTCAGGGCACGTTGCAGTCCTATCGACGTCCGAGCCATAATTACGGCATCGTCTGCATAGAGTAGGGCGGGTATTGGGCGCTTCTGCAGCAAAGGTAGGTCGTGGCACCCCTCCAGCATGGCCTGCTCAAGACCTTTTTTATAGAGTGTAAAATGGAAGGGTGCCATGACACAGCCCTCACTAACCCCCTCTCCACTTTGAACAGCCCTGTATGCTTCCCATTAATACCAAACCGCACCCTAGCAGTCACATTTGCATATAATTCTCTTAAAAAGTAAATTATGGGGATCTCCACACCCATCGCTTCTAAGGTCCTCCACAATTTGACGTCACTTACGCAGTCAAATGCAGCTGCTAGGTCTACATAGGCCATATACAACTTTCCCCCCTTTGCATTAGCATATTTTCCCATTAGGAGGGTCAGGTTAAGGCCTTGCTCTATGGTACCCAATCCCTCCCTGAACACAAATTGGAGGTCAGACAGTACTTTATTATCGTCTGACCATTGTTGTAGGCGGTTAAGGACTATACGACCTGCCACTTTGCCCAGTGAGTCTAACAATGAAATGGGTTGATAAAAGGCCAGGTTCTGTCCATCTCCCTTCTTAAATATCGGGACCAGAATTGATTCAGACTATGATTCAATGAGCCCAGCTGTACAGGTGGCTTCTAACACCCTGGTCAGTATGGGGGTCCATAGCTCCATATTGTGCTTAAAAAGGTTGACTGGGACCCCACCTGGTCCTGGGGCCTTTCCCCCTTTACTGGCCTTAAGGGTATGCTCGACCCTTTATTAGGGTGATATCAAGAGCTATAGGAAAGATTACAGAGTTTGCGTGGGGGCTGATGTTAACCGTGCCTACTGTCGCATGATTCTCCTCAGTATCTAAACCAAAAATTTTAGAGAAATATTCCACCCAGTGTTTTTCATCTATTGCAATTTCTATGGTCGGCTTATCCCTGGTTGCTGAAGAAAAGGGGAGTTAACAAACCGCCAAAAAAGAAATGCTGTCCTTATTTATAAAGCTTTTATGTAGCTCCTCCCAAGTTTCATTTTTTAATTCATCTCTTCTTGATTTCACGGCCTGAATATATGCTTTTCTAAGCTGTCTAATCTCCTGTCTGTCCCTCTCCTCTTTATGTAGGGCAAGTTTTAGATTGGCATATGCTTTTATGCAGTTCTTGTTAAACCATCCTTTACGTTTGTCTTTCCGTTGTTTTTGTTGAACTCTCAATGTTTCCTTTATTTAATTTGTTATCTCCATAAAGCTTCTTAAGGCCTCATGGTGTGGAGTTAGGGGATTTAGGCACTTCATTATAGAGTTTAAAGAATTTTTAACCACCACTTTCGTGATCTCCTGTGGGTCAACTTTATCCCAATTTAAAGAGTACCCATTTATTGATCAATTTCCAATTTCTTTTGCCAATAGGCTTCTCTCATTCTTGCTCTTGCCAGTTTTATGCGGACAAGATATTGAGACACTAATTGGAAAATGATCGCTAGTAGCATTATTGTGGGTGGTGAAATTCAACAGACGGGAGGCATACCTATTTGATATAAAAATAAAATCTATGACAGTGCTTGCTCCTCGTCCATTAAAAGTCTGTGTGAATGGGATTGGTGGAGAAAGTAATTCATTCTCAAAACCCATTTCCAAAACAAATAGCATCTCATTTAAACAGTCACCATATGTTTTGTGAGGGAAATGGGTTAATTTGCTATTATTCTCATCAATTAAACCACATGTTAGGTTATTATTTGTCCACATGGCATTAAGTTGAAGTCCCCCCCCATATAAGAAAAACATTTTGGGCACAATTATTCTGAATTTCTAACAGGGTATTTCTGATTTGTTTAAAAATTATGACCAACTGTTCCTTCTGTATATTGTTATAAAAATTAACCAATACATACATATCTTGCTTATTCATCGCCAGGGTTATTATTTTAAAGTTAAATTCTGACTTTGTAAGGATTATTTCCTTGATCTTCAGCAAGTTTGAGATATATGCTATCAAACTCCCCTTTGCCCTCCTAGAAGTAGATGGAATAGCTGGTGTATAGTATGTCTTATACTCTTGATATGTATGTCAGTGGTGGCCCATGTCTCTTGGAAACAAAGGACATTAAAATTCCCAACAAAATCAAGCCATATGCCATTGACCATTTTTGATTGTAGGCCCGCTATATTCCAGAATAACATTTTTAATTAAGTTCATTAGTGGTACCTTCCCACTTAAAGTCAGCTACAATGGACCTAGTTTGGGGTTCATCTTGACTCATGGCCATAGGTGATCCCTGGTCTTTCTCCAAGTTTAAGTTTAGTACTGACCCACAACTAACCAAGTTACTTTCTGTATGCATAATCTGCCGTTCAAACAGATAATACATTTCTGGATATGATACCTGTGGGCTGGAGATAGGAAACAGGTCTGTACAGGGTATTCCGGGGGAGATATATCCTGCGTTGTTCCTGGAATGAGTATCATATTGCTGAACCAGTCAATCTATCTATTCCAGACCTGAGAGCATGGTGACTGGTTGACAATCAGGAGGTTATAACGATAGCTTTGCATTGCCTCCAATTGTCTGAAATTGTCAGCTCTCACTACCCTAGATAGTGGTGGATAAAAGAAACCCAATGGTAGTGTATTGATCCCTTTTGTTGATATAGGATTATTACCTGCCTTCCACTGGATATTCTCCATCAAGAGGGGTGTTTTGAACATTAAGACTATGCTATCCCCTGATAATGCTATCCTGCAATTGCCAACCCACTGGACCCTCCTCGCCATCTTAAACTCGGCGAATGGTTGTTCAGTGGACCCGACCCTCCTGCTTAACCAGTGCAATGCGTTTTTTCTTAGCATTTCTCAGGGATCATTTTCAGATAGCCCCAATTTTGGTGCATTTGCTAAGATGACTATATACGGCGTTGCCTCTGGTGGTAGGTGTAGATGTTGATGTCTTGTGGAATAATCATAATTTACTTCTAGAGATGACGCCCCGGGTTGTTGCCCAAACTGTTGATTTCGGGTAGGATAATTAGACCTGCTGTCTGGGTTTTTATCTATGCTACAACCCTTTCTATCCCTTTTCTCTGCACTGTTATCCGAATAACCAGTCATATTCAGTTGATGAAAATCTGTTTTAGAGGCTTTAATATATTCAGTGGGATTGCTCGTACTGGGGGCTGCAACCTCTTTTCCTTGAGTAGAATGAAGATTTATTGCTAACAAGTCAGGATTCCTGCTTTTAACACAGTTATCACTATTCTCCTTTCTGCGGTCAGTGGTTGTAATTTTTCACTGCTTTCCTTATGTGGGTTATTGGACAAGGAGGCTTCTATTAAATATAATCTTTTGCCCATTTTATTTGTGAAATTTGTAAGTAAAGATCTAATCTTTCAACCAGAACTGTTAAACTCTTTAGGTCTTTACCATAAGAATCAGTCTTTCTATGGGTTTCATCCTTGGATTTCCAGGAGCCTTTTCTTGTCCCCACTCTTTTTTTCCCCTGCTTGATCTGTTGGGGTGGTAGTACCCAATATCTTAGATGTTTTTATATGGGCTACCCCCCCTTCAAACTTGTCATTTCTTTTATCAAATGTAGTCGGATTTAATTTTTTCTGTGGAGGTTGTAGAAAGGATTCAGAGTCACTAAGTATCATTTCTTCAGATACGTGTTGAATACAACCGTTGCGAGATAAATTGTCCTTTGGCCTTGGCCCTGTGAGCTCTTGTAACTCAGATTTTCTTCCTGATTCAATATTAGCGCAAGTCATGTCTGCCTCTAATGACTCTTCTACTGAAGATATTTGTTAGTCCAATGCCCCCATTGCCCTGTAAGGTAGCTCAGTAGAGTTTGCTGAGCCACACTGGAGACTTTTGTTGCTGGATTATGCTGAGTGCTTGGTAACTTTCTATTTCCTTTTATTCCTTTGACCAAGCTAGACTGACTGTGATAATATTGATTCCAAAGGCCCGATCAGTCCTTTTATCCCCTTCCGGTCAGCAAAATATTTAAAAATACCTGTGCTCTTTAAGCATATGGTAACTAGATGATCATATACTGTAGAATACAAATAATAAGCTGTTTCCTCCCTTGTGCAGTGAAACTAATTGAAAAACCAACAGTAGTATTTGAGAAATGAAAAAGTTGCTTGAGCTTGTGAGACGAGCCCTTCCCAATGATGAGGCGTTCACACGGTCCAGGAAAAAAACAAGAGATTAGGCCCAGCCCAGCCTCATCCGGACACTGACGGGCAAGGACGGGCCCGCCCTTGGCCCAGGCTTCGCCCGGGTGCAGCCCGCGCGCGTTCTGCACCACGGGTGCCCTGGCGTGGATTTATGCACCAGGAGGTGCAGAGGAGTTGCGCAGCTCCTGCTGCGATATCCTAAAGCCTCCTGGGTGTTGTAATTCGATCTTTGTGGCTCTGGCAACCAGGCAGTGAGCAGATTCTTGGGCATCCCACGCCGTGGGCGCCCTGGCGTGGATTTATGCGCCGGGAGGCGCAGAGGCGTTGCACGGCTCCTGCCGCGATATCCCAAAGCCCCCTGCGGGTTGTAGTTCGATCTTTGTGGCTATGGCAACCAGGCAGTGAGCAGATTCTCAGGCGTCCCACTGAATAAACAGAGACATTTTGTTACCTACATTTTTATGATCTACAGATCAATCATTTAACAGTTTCACTTTAATATTAATTTTCACGGCAGGGGATTCAGAGTCACTATTGAGGTGTCAGAACTGATTTGGGGTGATACTCTTTCAAGGATCATTTTCTGACTGTAACTCAGAAGCCTGGGTGCCATCTGATGGCCATCACAGCAGTAGCTAAATCAAGCATCCAAAACAAGAACACAATGAAGCACCTGGCTTCCTGAGCAGGCATCAGGCACTGACAAAAGGTCAGCCATGATTAGAAACTTTGACACCTTTAACAAGATAAACCTATTTCCCACCCCTTTCCAGCTACACTATGTCATCACACAGGAAGAAATAATCAGCAGTCCATAGCTAAAAAGACCCTACAGATGTTCTTTGGGGATCCTTTTCTCCATTCTCCCTCACCTCAGTTCTGGGTCTCAACCTTTCATCTACAGGGATGCAGTCAGTACATGCCCACTGTGTAGGAAAGCTGTATCTACTCTTCATCACTTTTTTTTTTTAATATATCCTCATTTTGCAAAGCTTATGTGTAAGGAGTTTCGGGAGACCTTTGTTTCAACGTTTTGTGCCATATCTACTCTCCATCACGCCATACAATATGCATTCAACTGGTCCAAGCATCTAGATTTTTATCACGATCTCACAAACCGTTTTACTACTACGGGCTTGTAAATACCTATGTGCATGGATACATAAGGAATGTCAGTACAAAGATCTGGGGTTCACATAAAATTGCTCTTTGGGCCACCTGATATGATCTATTTGGAGCCTCCATCACCCCTCCATCCGCTCATCAGGGACCTCTTATGATCCTAAGCTCTCCTTTGCTGATTGCCATAGCCCTTTGACCCTATTGTTAATAATTAAGCAATCTTCAGTCACCTGAGTTTCTCTAACCCTCTCTGCCATTCTTCACTAAAGCGTAATAGTCCTGGCTTCCTATTAACTTTGTAGGCTCAAATCTTTCAGCAAATACATTGCAGTTCTATACATAGGCTGAAGAGATGGGGGTTTCTCGCAGTTGACAACATAAAAACAATGAATAAGAACCATTTATAAAAAGGTTATCCTAATACAAGTGGCTTAGACTCATATTGGTTTCCTTCAGCTCTCTGTCTTTTTCCTTCTCTTTTAGGTCATTTTGGATTTAGCACTGGTCCTTCTCCTAGTCCTGCCCCAAGGCCTTCTTTTCTCAGCTGTTTTGGTCCCCCTGATCCTCATCAAGGCCCTGGTCTAACTAATTCTGATCACCTTGGTACAGGTTTCCTGAATCTGGTGCTCCTGGTCTTAGTCCTTCCTAAACCTGAACTTTCTGGCCCTGCTTATTTCTCATCCATGTATTAGAATGTCCTTGACCTCTGATCCTGTACTACTGATGCTCACCCAAATCCTGCTGGGTGCTTATCTATTTAGCCTTATTGTGCTCGTTATTTTGGGACATCTTGATTTTCCTTGCCCTGATCCTTGTGGTCCACCTGGTACTGCATCCACTAGTCCTGGTAATTCATGTTAGGTCCTTTTTGATAGGGCCTGGTCATTTTGGTCCTGGTCTGATCCCCATGGCTCTGGCGGTCCTGGTTCCCCTGATCCTCACCAACATGGTCCTAATACCCCAGTCCCTAGTCCTCCTGTTCAACTTGGAAATTCAAGTCCTTGTCCCTTTGGTTCTGACCTCTCTGATCCTCCTAGCCCTGTTCTGGGTCCTACTTATTCTGATCTTTCAAGTCCACCTAATCCTCCCCATCCAGACAGCGGTGTTAATGGCCCTAGTCCACCTGTTCCTGAACTGACTGGTTCTCTCCAGGTCCTCCTGTAGTACATTATGATACTTGACTCTGGTCCTCCTGCTCGTTTTCTTCCTGGAATAACATTTCCATTTTGTCCTGATCCTCCTTATTTAGGTCATCCAGTTATTAGCCACCCAGCTTGAACATCATGGCTTCTGACATCCTGGCCTACCTTGTTATGGTCCTCCTCATCCTGGCCCTGCTTATTCTGGTATGGCAGGGCCTACACCCTTGGGCCTCTGTGACATGTGTTTCATTTTCTTCTTGGTTGTAGTCCCACTGGTCCTTCTTTCCCTGGTCCTCTTATTTAATGTCCGGCTGGCTCTGCTGGCCTGGCCATCTTCTGTTAACTATTCAGGTTCCGTTCTCCTAGAATTCCTCCCTCTCAGTCTGGTTTGCCTAGCAACGGTCTACCTATTCCTGGTCCTCATAGTCAGTGTTCTCTTCCTGGTTTTGTGCCGACTAGACCTGATCCTTTTCTTTCTGGTTCTCCTTGTTTGGGTCTTTGCATGCTTAATCCTCTTAGTCAGGTCCTTTTGAGCCCCATTGTTCATTGGCCCTGGTTCTTCTGATCATACTCATCTTGCTCATCTGATTCCTACTACATCAATATCTGGTGCCTGCTGGTCCACTCAGCCAACATGGCCTTTTGTGTCCTGGCCCTCTTAGGTTTTGCCCTCTAAGCACTTGCCCTACTGGTTGGGATCATCTTTGTCCTCCTGAACCATTGCCTTGTTCTCATGGCCCACACTGCACCCACTAGTCTGGGCCCTCTTGATGCTAGTTCTCTTTGTTTGGGTCCTCAGGGCCTTGCCATTTTAGTCTTAGTGTCCTGGACATTCAGGTCCAGTACCCTAAGTCTTCCTGGCTCTGGCTATTCTGGTCTACCTTAAAGTCCTCAACCCTGATCCTGCTACCCCAGGTTCTGGTCTTTCTGCTTCAATTGGTACTCTGGGCATATGGTCATGCCCCCTGGCACTCCTAGACCTGTTCCTGATCCTCCTGGTGCCATTCCTTCCAATGCCCCTTGTTCAGAACTGACCCTCTTGCTCTGGTCCTTCTGGTTTCTTGGTACTGACTGTTCTGCTTATTCTGGCCCCCTAGTCCAATTGGCCTCAATCTGGTTTTCCTGGATGTGGCCCTGATCCTTCTGGCCCTAGCCTTCCAGCTCCTTGTCCTTGTAGTGCTCCAGAACTCATAATGGTCCTCCTTTATGTGGTTCCCCTGAGCCTATCCATTATGTTGCTCATCTGCCTGGCTTTCCTGTTCCTAACCCTACTGGTACTGTAGCCATTGTTCCTGGAACGCTTGATCCTGGTTCTCCATTATGGGTCCTCCATTGTCCTTCTGGTCCTGGTCCACCTCACCACCACTATCCGGTCTCCTTACACTGCCTCACTTAGCAATCCAAGCTCTAATTACTTAGGCTCTAATCTTTATGGCCCTCTTAGCCCTGTTTACGGCCTCCTGGTCTTGATCCTTTTAGTTCCCCTTGTCCTTCTTGCTTTGACGTTTTTGGTGTCCTTGGTACTGGTTCTCTCGGTCTTCCCAGTCCTAGTCCTGCATCTCTTGTTTTCCTAGCACTACCTTGACATTGCCCTCCAGGTTCTGATCTGTGTAGCTCTCTTTAATCTGGTCTTGATCCCCCGGTCCTCATAGGTCTTCATGCTAGCCTTAGAACGTATTGAACCTGTACTTCCTGGTCTGTCTGGTCATCATACCCATGTACTCCTGCACCTAGTCCTTTGTATACTACATGCCAATTTTTAATGGCTCCCAGTCCTCGGCCTTTTCACACACCTCACCTTATTTCTCATCCATCAGCCCTCTTGGTTGTTTTTCTATTCCCTTGGTTCTCCAGTTCCTAATGATTCTGCTACTAGTTCGCCTGGTTTATGTAGCCCTGGTCTTAGTTATGATACACCTTTGTTTAGTCCTCATGTATTGGTCCTTCTGATGCTTGTCCTACTGGCCTTGGTTTCCCCCGTTCTCCCAGTCCCCCGGTCATCCTTCCCTATCCTACTCCTATTAGTCTTCCTGCTCTCCTGGTTTGTCTGTTTTACCTTTTTTCAGTCAATAAAATCCTGGCCCCATCTTTCATGATCCTCCTGGATATGGTTTTCCTCATCCCTCTGACACTGGTCCCCTAGTTCCCATTTTGCAGGTCACCCTTGCTCATGTAGTTCTTGCTATCCTGGTACAGGTTCCCTTATGGACTTTCTGATCCTGATCCCACTGGGCCTAGACTGCCTGGCACTTTACATCCCCCTGGTGATTCTAATCTAGGGCCCCCAGGTGCTGCTAGCCCAGGTCCTGTCTGTTTGTCATCTTCCTAATACTAGTACATTTACTTTTGGCCCCTTGGTTCTCCTTGACCTAATCTCTGTGGTCTTTGTCCACCTGTCTCTGGGCTTTCTTTCCATGTGTCTCCTGGTTCTGGTCCTCTTTGGTTTGTTTTCCTGAGTCTGCTACTCCTGGCTCTAGTGTCCCTATTCCTCAGGTCATGGGTGGTGCTCCAAGGCCCTACTAGCCCTCCTTGTCATTATGGGCTTTGGTCTTCTATTTCTTCCCTCCCCTAGTGTCTCTGTTAGTTTGGGTCCTTGGTCACTGGGTTGAGATCCCCCTGTTACACATCCCCTTGACCCTCCTGGCCCTTCTCACTCTGGTACATATACAGGTAGTCCTGTTCTTCCTTGTTTTGTTCCTGATTGTCTATTTGTTTCTGGTCCCCTCTGTCACAAGTAACCCAGGTGCTCATTGATAAGGTCTCTTCAAGTCTAGTTTTTCTTTACATGGTACTTGTGGCTCTGTTCATCTTAGTCCTACTGGTGGTTCCCCTTCTGGCCCCTGTTATACCACTTGTTCTACCCCTTCCTTCCCCAGATCCCCTTCACAATGGATTTAGTCAGGTACAGCCTTTTATCCTGTCATCCAGATTAAAACATTTTTAGCTTAAAGATTTATTTTGCTGAGACAGCACTGTATAGGACAGGAATTAGATTTCAGTACAGACAGGACCGTGCCCATTTAAAACACTACTTAGCAAGTTAAAATCAAAACTACTATTCACAAGATACATTGTGCAGGTGACAACAAATGTCAGTGTCGCTGAAGTGACCACTCATGACATGGGACCGATACGCATATTTCCTGTCTCCTGCATTCCCTTCCTCGTTGCATAGATGCCCTATTACTGACGTTACCTCCTGTCGACTGCTGCTATGTAGCTGCTTTTTGACTATGGCTGTGTTGTAAAGCGAGTACAACCCCCTCAAAAGAAATCCTATAGCTAGCACAAGACCTTCCATAAGAAGCCCAAAAAGAGCCTAGCCCTCAAAAATCATGACAAGGAAGATCATGAATATTGATAACAATGTATTCTCATGAGAGAATACAACTTTTATGCAAATTGTTTTAAAACCATAATAATTATTCTTTGCAGACAGCAGAACACTCCTAGACTTCAGTTCAAAATATCTGTGTGCCATATCCTGGAGCTCCTGAAATATGTTTGATTCCTACATGCCTTATCTGAATATTAAAATCACATAACTGTTTTTAATAAAATATGATTTTATTGTTTTTGTATCTGTAATTAACTCATGCAATTGCCTGTGTACAAATTGTTGTACATTTGTATACTCACACATTTTCCATCCCCATCACAAGATGGCTACCACCCTACCATTGCTTGCTGTCCCTTTTTTCTTAATGGCCGGCTAAATGAATACCTCCTTCACATTATTTATCCAACCACCTGTTAACATGTACATCATCTTTACTATTTAGCATCTAGCCAGCAAAACAGGAAGGATTATGTACTATTTGGCCAGCATCCGGGTAAATAGCCACTTTCTTATCAATGAGGGAGGAGTTGTTCTAATTAACATGTTCTTTTTGCTCCATTTTGCCAGCTTCTAAATATGTTGTCAGTAGTTACTTAGAGTCGGTATTTGTTGATAGATTGAGTGAATATTTACATAGTGCCAGAATACACAAAGTCATTTCAATTTACTGAAACAATTCTGGATATTTGCTTTATTATGGACAGCTTTTTGATTGTATTAAAGTACTAAGCTGCTGGCAGGGTCAGACCCGCCTAATGGGCTGGTCTCACAGGTTCGCATGTGGGCCATTTGTTTGGTTGCTTGTTGGCCAGTTATATTGTCTGCTGAGATGCTTTTTACTGTTAGTTTTCCTTATATTAACATAAACATTGCCTACAGCAAGCTCCAATACATGCAGTCACCCATATCCTTCCAAACACTCATACAACATGTTTTTACAAGTTCAAACTGTCCCAATTTGCACACAATGGACAACTTTTCAGTTTTCTAATTCACTAGTAGGGCAACTTTTATTTTAGTGCTGGGTACTATTTTGTGGCCCAGTCCTAACCTGGCTGATGAGAATATTATTAAAATAAAAAAAGAAAATAAATACTAAACTGACCAGGAAGACTGTTGAATTGACCATGAATTCTGCTTTGGACTGACTTACTGAGAGAGATGATAAAGCAGCCCTATTTTGTACTGACATAGCTGTGATAACGAATCCAGCAGCTCCGAATTTGAGAAATAGCAATGACATAAATAACAGAGCATGGAGAAGCAAGGCATGATTTGCCTCAGTTGTTCCGTTGACATTTTCTGCCCTGCAGCACATTGACAAAATTGAAATACATGTCTTGGAATCAGTTATCTGTGAGTGAGAATTTATATGTGCATACAATAAACTATTCTTAGGTGCAATGAATAACATTTACAAATATTATCAGGAATCGGTGAATGTGCACGCAGAGTCAAAAATTTCTGGGCTCATAAAAAAGGCAGGAGTGACATAACATAATGTCATTCGGTGCCCCAAAGAAGGGCTGAATTATGCGGCGCCCGATTATCATATATTTTTCTCCCCAACGCACATTCTAAGTGACACAAAAGTACTGTGAGTTGTAACCAACAGCAAGAAATGACAGTAAAAATGTCCAAACAAATTTCCAAGTGTGGCAACATTATTACCACAAGTTATTGTCCAGTTGTTGCACTTTATGTAATGAAGGGGGACACTGTCATTAATGCATCCTGAAATTGCTTGTAGACTAGAGCTAAGAATACACAGTACCCTTTACTCCAAGTACCAAAAATACTTCCTGCGCTCAAGGGACTTTTTCTTTGGAAGTGGCTATTAACCCAGCCGCCGGCTAAATAGTGATTTCTGTCTGCTATTTACCCAGCCACTGACTAAATTGCAGGTATTTTTACTAATTAGCCAGCAGCCTTAAAAATAGCAGAACAGCGTCACTTTATACCTGGCTGTTGGCTAAATAATAGAGATTCTGCACTGTGTGGCCAACACCTATGCAAATGGCAGAAAACCTTCGCTATTTACCCAGTTGCTGCTGCCTAAGTAGTAGAGATTCTGGACTGATTGTCTAGTGGGCATGCAAATAGTAGAAAACCTAACTATTTACCCAGCCAGTGGCTAAACAGTAGAGATTCTGCACTGTTTGGCCCGCAGGTGCAGGAAAACATCAGTATTTACCCAATCGCTGTCTAAATAGTAGAGATTCTGCAATGTTTCGCCAGCAGTTTCTGGAAACCTTTTTTCTCCATGAGGATGGCAACATCCTGTCCTCCGGGGACTCTTTCCTCTTTTCAAATTAGTTACCACCCCAAAGTCATTAGCTCAACAATGGTTTGCAAAAGCAATTGCAGTCACAAACTGTCAATACATTCCATTCTGAATTTGAAAGAGGAGGGAGGAAATCCCTTTCATCAACCCTTCTATTTGCAATTCAGAAACAATCGCAAAAGTACTTTCACTAGTCTGAAGAAATTTCCAACTCTTAACAAGGGTTTTGTACATAATGATGAGTTCTTTTGTGGTCATTATACTTGTAATTTTGCAACATGATTCTCTTCATGCTAAAACTGGCTTAGATGCAGGCACTAACTTATAGGTCTAAAGGTCTCCGCTGTTTGACTGATTCTAAGACATTTTGACAGACATGTCCCAGAATGCCACTCCATTACACAGTTGGCCAAGACATATAGCTACTTGGGAGGCCCTTTATGGAGCTGTATCATGTTCCACAAATGCTTCTACTCCTTTACATTTACATGCAGATGTGACTAATGATAGAGATGATTAGAACCTAGTCAGCGCTGTTTACTCTTCTAAAGCTACATGCTTGCTCTCACTCACAAGTCCATGGGAATGTAAAAGGGCCAAATAGCGGATTACCAAAAGGCCCCATTCTCCCTCACTCCAATTCTGCATCATCACCCTCTATCCATAGGGATGCAGTCAATGCTCAACCACTGTGTAGCGAAACTGTATCTACTATCCATTATGTCATGCAAAATGCATCCCAATGATCGAGTCACTAAGACTTTCACCACACAAGGGGTCATACTACTAGATTCATAGGGCCAAATTTACTCAGGCCTTGCATTGCCCTTGCATCATGCATAGATTAAGCCATGCAAAACCAGGTTGCATTGCTCAGCATGGCTTTGTAAATCTGGAGTATTGCAAGGCAGTGCAAATTGCTGCCTTGTGTTACCCTGTGTTGAGAAGGCATTCCATGAGTGGAGCATTGGTGTTCCCAGGGATTTTGATGCAGTCCTAGATTTACTAAGGTGAGTAAATCTGCAAGTGCCTCAAAATATTATGCCTTCCCAGGGGAAGCACCACGAGGAGAAATATATGTACTGTTCCTCATTACTTCCTCTTTCTATGCTTGCTGTATTTTGCAACAAACACAGAAAGAAGAAAATGTCTCAAAGGAAGATACACAAAAACAATCCAGTCATGGCACAGGGGGCCTGCATTGGCGCTAAGCAGCACACAGTACGTGAGTGCAGGAAGAGAGCAGAAATGTGCCATATCTTGGAAGATATGGCACATATAGGATCTCTCACCATCACGCAATGCAGTGCAGCAAGTTGTCTTGCTGCCCCGCGTGGCTTCTAAGCAAATCTGGCCCTTTGCTACATACTCACTTCACATACAAACATGCAATGTCAGCACAAAGATCTGGGGGCCACAAAGAATTCCTCTGTGGGCCATGTATGAAGATCTATCTGGAGCCTCCTTCACCCTCTTCTGCTCATCAGAGCCTTCTTATGCTCTTGAACGTCTCTTTGCTGATTGCCATGTCCCTTTGACCACTTTTTTATCCATTAACCGTTTTCATGACTGTTGTCTTCTGAGTTCCTCAAACCCTTTTTACCATCTTTCACAGACCACACTAATTTCCACCTATCCACCTTTAACCCCCTATGCCAAGTTTCAGTCCCAATGCCCTCCAATCGATCCACTCTCAGACTACTGTACCAGCATCCGACCAAGTCTTCCAGAATCAGAGATCAGAGTGCAACAGTCCAAACTTTTTATTTACTTTGCATGTTCCTATTTGTCAACACATACTTACCAGTTCTCTAGGTGAGCTGAAGAGGTTGGGTTTATAGGTAGTATGAGAGGCATGATTAAGAAACATTTACAAAGGTGATAGCCTAATACATGTGGCCTAGACTCACATAAGTGTCTTCCAATTTCTGGTCTTCTTCCATCACTTCTCAGTCCTTCTGTGCATTTAGGTGGTGGTCCTCTTTCTGGTCCTGCTCCAAGTCCTACTCATCTGGGTTGTTTTCATTCTTCTTGATCCTCATCTTAGCCCGGCCCCACTAGTTCTGGTTACCCTGGGTTCCTGAATCTGGGGGTCTTGGTTGTAATCCTTCCTGACCATGGTCTTTCTGGTCGTGCTCTTTGCTCATCTCTTTGCTGGTTTGGGTCCTTCTGATTTTCCTTGCCTTGGTCCTTGTACTTGTGGTCCACTTGGTACTGCTTTCACAGACCTGGTCCTCTTTATCACGTCCTCTTGGGCTAGACCTGGTCATTTCGGCCTTGGCCTAGTCTTATTGGTCCTTGTATCTATGGTTGTCCTGGTTTCCCTGATCCTCACCAGCCTGGCACTAATACTCCAGTTCTTAGTCCTCCTGTTCCACCTGGAGCTTCGGGTCTGGTCCCTTGGTTCTGACCACTCTGGTCATCCTATCCCTTTTCCTGGTCCTGCACTTTCATATACTTCTAATCCACCTAATTCTCCCTCATCAAGTCCCTGGTCTTAATGGCCCTAGTCTACCTCTTTCTGACTAGTTCTCCAGGTCCTCCTCCAACATGTCATGATACTACTGGTCATGGTCCTCTTGCTGATTGTCATCTTGGACCATCCGGTCCACTTTATCCTGATCCTTATTGTTCAAGTCAGCCTGTTCTTTCCCATTCTGAGTCACCCAGCTTGGTCATCATGGCTCCTGTGATCCTTATTTTTATTTTATTTATTTATTTATTTTAAGAGTTTTATATAGCGCTTGCTAGACCCGGAGGAATCAGAGCGCTTTACATGAGGTTCCACAAAATTACAAGATTACATCAGTTCCACTTTACATCAGTTGCTGGACAAACAATTACAAGAGCATAGAAAACGAGATGAGTGAAGTGTAGAGGGGAACGGGGAAGGGTAGAGGGGTGGGAGGGAGATACAGCATAAAGACAAAGGAAAATCTGCCAAAAGTCCGACTGGGTAGGTGGCGGTCGAGGGGGAAAGTCCCAAAACCTATCTCCTCTATAGCTATCAGGTAGCTCCATCGGGCTTTGGCCAAGTAGCTAGGTCTTAATGGGAAACATTTAAAGAACATGGAGGGCAAAATAAATGGAGCGTAGAGGTGAGGGGACAAGGAAGGTGAGAGAGGGAGGATAGGGGAAGAGACAACGAGGAGAGACGAAATGAAGTCTGTCTAAAGGTCAACTGGGTAGGTGACGACCAAGGAGGCAGTCCCCGGCCCATCTCCCCTATAGCTAAACCAGGTAGCTCCATCGGGCTGTGGTAAATAAAATATTACCCTGGCAGAATTTCTAGGCATTAACAAAGTATCATGCATCAAATGAGAGACAGGATCCGTGGTGTCCAAGTTAAAATGGGCTTTATTCCAATAACTCGAGTCATGGGAGAATATGTTCCATCACCACTGAGGTTCAGGAAGAGTCTTCTAACATTTATTTACTGAACATGATATTTATACATTTTATCTTGTACATAGGACGTAAGAAGGAACGCTCGAGGCAGAGCAGAGAGAACATGAGATAAGAACATGTGGGTATACACTTTGATGAGTCATAGGTAGGTGATAGGTAGGTGTCATAGGTGGGTGGGTACTTAGAGGGGGAGTTTGCATGACCAGCTCGAACTTTGTCCTACTTGTGTGCAACATGAGCATGACGTGCAATTGACGTGTAACTGGGAGGAAGCTGACTTTCAACCTAGTAGAGAGATCTCTTGTGTCAAGGCAACCAGCACATCTAGTACAACTGATATCTAGAGTCAGGGTATGTATTATCTGAAGCAATAGTTGTTCATCACTAAAAGACAGAGAGGGCATATTTATTCGTTCGTTGCATGAGCTTTCTATGGATGCAAGCACTGTGATCCACTTAAACAGAGACAGAATGGCTGGGCCCTATCTATGCAGATGGGTTCTGTGTACCTTCTTCACCAGACTGAAATGTGATTGTGTAAAGCAAACAGATAACTGTTATTCATAATACTGTCTTGGCAGGCCTCTTGCTGGGCTTCTTGCGACTTTCAGTGTGTCAGGAGTCATGAAAACATTAATTCAGGGACTGGTGGTTCAATCTGAACCACAAAAAGGGTTCAGTACGATATTTATTTAAAAGTGCACAATGTAAAATACATGGGCCTTCATGTTAGCTTAACTTTTGGGAAACTTGATGAGAGGCACCTTAATGCAGGACATGAATGCAGAGGCCTAGTGATTCAGGCCACTACAAGGAAATATGCATGGATGACATGCACACACATGTAACATAGGGTATACGTAGGGGGCATCTTGGTCAGGCAAAATTTCATTTTCCACATTCCCTCCTTGTCCCCTACTTAACCCTTTAGGATACATCTATATTCATGAGACCGTATAGTTGATCATACAGAATCATTTGTTCATCTTTTATCCTTTGTTTACGTGGATGGGGAATACAGGCAGTAGCACACAGGCCGCAAATGGCCGGGCCGCACTGTAAACAGAGACAGCAACCAAATACCATAAGTAGGGCCATTCCTAGGAAGGACATAACTTTCCATCCCCATGCCGATATTACACCCCAGAACCAACTGGACCAAGTCCATGTGCCTGGATCTTGATGTATGGCATGAGCAATTTTGTGGAGCCTTGTTATTGCTTTGTACACGGATGGCGCGTTATTTGGGATGAAAACGCAACAACTAGATCGGATCACTCTACAAGCTCCGCCTCTATCCGCCAGGATGACGTCAAGAACGAGGCGATTTTGTAAAACGACAAGTCTCATAGCAGATTGCTCCTGGGTTAAGTTCGCCAGGGCAGATGCAGTCACATTCACTACTGCTTCCAGGGTTCTTGTTAATTTGCGTATCAGCTTACTATTTTGGACGGGGCCAACGAAGAAAAAGAAACCTTTGTTGAAGTCTGTATATTGCTCCCAAGCTGTTTCAGTCTGATCAATCCCTGCAGAATCTGTCTCTCTCTTTTGTCTAACATGTTCTAGTTGTGAATCTCTGTGATAATGGGATGGGGCCAAGAAAACAGGTGGCAATAGGAATGCTATATAACAAGTCCCACCCCAGTCTAAGGGCAGATGTACATAGGCTGTCTGACCGCAAATGAAATAGGTATGGCGTGATGTTTTGAAAGAAGAAAGTCCTTTATCATTAAACTCTACTACAGTGTTACACTCGCTGTGTCCCATAAGTACTGAGCCTTTCTTACTAACACATAAATCACCTTTTGCTGGTAGAACTGAAATAAACGGTGGACCTGTATTTTGCTTGGGCTGAACATTTAACATTATAAAATTAACAGATGCATTTCCCTGTTCGTACTCTTCATTCTCTAAATCGGTTCCCTTTCTTTCGGGGAATCCGGCTTTGTCTGGAAAGCATGCTTCATTCATTACTTCATTCAGGTTTCCATATATCCAGCCACCTGGATAAGCTATGTACTTTCTATCTATTGAGGTCATTAGAGCAAACCATGCTCCACACGAACCATTGTGTGAGAACGGTAAAGGGTAGAAGGGCAAGACTCCCTCCGTTTTCTGATAAGGGGGCAGTTGGCCACATACCCAGCAGTCAGTTGCATTGCTGGTCTGGTGAGAATGGTGTAACATTCGAATAAATGTATTGTTACGTAGTGCAAGTCGATATGACAATTCATTGGGTGGCAGTTCACTAAATGTATGCTCTGCAGTGCTATTACTGGAAGAATGTATATGTGAGGAAATAGGGAAAAAAACATGTAGCAATATACTGACACCAATTATAACGATGCACAGAATAAAAAGAATGATCAAGGTAACTATACATCTACTGCGTAATATCTTGCAGTATTTTTCCTTCTTATCTCTCTTCTTGCTATTCTCATATGTGATCTTATACATGTCAGAAATCAAGTCTAACCGATTCACCACCGGGTGGGCTTAAACAATTAAACTGCGTCTGACTTACTAGATCTCAACTTAAATTTATACTCCTGCTGTGGAGTCTTTTCTAGCAAAGGTCAGTGTTCTTTATAAAAGTTCCAAAGTTCCAAATAGTCCAAAGTATCTTTTGTAGTGATGAAGGTGAGTTCGGCCTTTACGTCCTTCCACCAACTTCGGCGTCTTCCAACGTGGCTCAAGGGGACTTGAACGATCAAAATTCCGGATGCATACAAAATTCTCGGGGACAATGGCGTGTTCCTTGACCTGGGTGTTGTCAGGGAAGGCAGCAGCAACCTGTGAACAACAAGAGAGTAGTGTAGACATCAAGGAAGCCAGGTAATCTGTCAGCATGTTACTGTCAACATCAGTAATTTTTTTTTTTGGGCATAGGCGTACCCCACATATTTGGCGGTCTACCGAAAACTACTTCATAAGGAGATAGGCCTGTTCTGGAATGAGCTACCATTCGCATGTAAAAGAGGGCAACCGGCAAGGCCACCATCCAATCCACGCCTTTTTCTGTACAGATCTCAGCAACTTTTGTCTTAATTGTCTGATTATGTCTTTCTACAAGGCCTGCTGCTTCTGGGTGTCGTACACAATGGAACTTCCACTTATATCCTAACAGAAGTGACACTTGTTTCATTAATTCAGAGGAGAATGGCTGACTGTTATCTGAATAGATCACACGCGGCAATCCATACCTGGGGAAGTACTCGCGCACTAATTGTCTGGCTGTTGTCACAGCAGTATAATCTGGAACTGGATATGCTTCTGTCCATCTAGATAGTGCACACACAACTACTAAGACATATTTGTAACCTCTACATCTGTCCATTTGGATATAATCCATCTGGAGGACCTCAAAAGGGTGGTCAGGAGGATGAAATCCGCCTTGTTCCACTGGAATGCCTTTACCTGGATTGAACTGACAACAGATCATACATGTTCGTACTTTCTGCTTCGCTGCTGCACGCATGTTCTTGTTAAACCAAATGTTCTGTAAACTGTCTAACATTGCTTTTTCTCTTAAGTGTGCTGGACTATGGGCTGTGTTTACGATTACTTGTACCATAGAATCTGGGAGAAAACATGTAGCTTTTCCCTTAGTCATTCAACCTTGGTTAGTCTGGACCCCTCCTTGTTCAGTCCAATTCTTTATCTCATCTGTAGTGGCATGTGTCTGTATGTCGAGTACATCTTGTGTAGGGTCCCTGACTGTCATACTTTATGTCAGTAATGGTACCTCTGTCCTTGTCGTGTCTGTTGGTGTCTGGGCTGTCAGTTTAGCTGTTCGGTCTGCCAGGTCATTACCCTGGGAAATGATGTCTGTAACTTTGGTGTGAGCTTTGCACTTCAGGATAGAAATGGCTGTAGGTAAATGTATGGCTTCCAACAGGGCTTGAATAAGCTGGCCGTGCTGAATCATGGTCCCATGGGAGGTCAAAAAACCTCTCTCTTGCCACAGGACCCCAAAATCATGAACTACGCCATAGGCATATTGTGAGTCTGTATAAATGTTTACTTTCAAGTGCTTAGCTCTTGTGCAGGCTTGTGTCAGAGCGATAAGCTCTGCTGCTTGTGCTGACAGTGTGTCTATTTCCTGTGTCTCTATGACTTCTGTGGTCACGGCATAGGCTGCTACTAACTCTCCTGCACAATAATGTCAGTTCATATCCTGTCAGTCTCGCTACAGTCAAATGTAAAAATAAATAAAAATAAAAAAGCATAAAATGTTTACTGTGACATGGAGTCGCTAAAACTGGCACGTGACATAATGCTCTTTTTAATTCCTCAAATGCCAAGGTGTGTTCTTGTGTCCAAGGGAGTACAGTCAGAGTGGCTGCCTCCTGTGTAGTTAACTGTATGAGTGGTTGGCTAGATACGCATACTGGGGAATCCATTGCCTACAGTAAGAAGTGAGGCCAATAAATGCACGAACTTCCTTTTGTGTCCTGGGCTGTGAAAGGTTAGTAAGTAACTGAATACGTTCTTGTGTTAGCTGTCTACAGCTGACTACCCTCCTTGGAAAGCAAGTGTGACACCACTTGCTTTACACAGAACTGCAACTTGGAAGGGGACACCTAGTGCATCAGTGCTGTGTTGATAGGCATATAAATACTGTCCAGCCGTTCCTTTAGTGTCTGACTGTAAATGCTAGGGCTCACTGTCATCAATCTAGCAAAAATGAATTATATAAAAATAAATAAACAAATAAAAATGAATTTTCAATTCAAAAGCACAATTTTTATTTCCAAAAGCTCTGCAGTTTACAAAAAAATCCTACTCTAAATCTTGGGAATAGTATGACCATACTACCTACAATATGTTCTCTAAATGTATTTGAATAAAATCCAAATTATTCTAACATAGACAGAAAACTTGGAGCCTCGCTACTCCTCACTCCTTTGAGAAGCAGCCCCTCCCTCTAGAAAGATGTTCGCGCTCGGAGTTTTGAATCAACTCCAAGCCGGGCTACACTGTGATCCAAAATTGAATGACTGCCAGATGCTGAACCCATTGCAAGAGCGAAACTCCTGCCAATTATGCTGTTTACACTACTGAAGGAAAAACTATTCATTTGCAAGCATGAATTTATCTGAAGTCAATGAAGCTTTTAGTGTTGACTGTAAGGAAGAACAATGTTTTTTGTACACAAGTCAGAGGGGCTGGGGAGGTAACTTCGCTACGAACTCACTCCTTGCTCACCTACCCCTCCCCTCAGAGCCAGGAACTGGCTCAGTGTCAAACATAACAAATAGGAGACAAGCCTCTCACTTGTCTCTTCTTCCCTAAAATTGGGTCGCTGCCAACGCTGAGCTCATTGAAAGAGTCAAACGTCTGCCAAGTTTCATAAAGAGTGAGCTGCAAGCCTCCTCCCTCCACATTCGAAGGAAGCTAGTGTAAGTCGGAGCAGTAGCCCTCCCTTTACATAAACATTTCTCTGCGGCTCTGAGAGCTGAGAACAGCTGCCAAGTTACTGAAGACAGAGCTCGGTCTCGTCCGCGGAAAAGAATTGGAGTATGGCCAATAATAACAAGACAGGCACGGCAAGAGGGAAAAACCCTCCCTTTACATAAACATAAACTGGAAGCCAGGACCTTCAAGGTCGAAAAACACATTCTCTGTAATTCAAAACATATCTGTACCCAGGCCAGGGAGCTAAACCAACATTCTCTAATTTCACTGAAGCCAATTTAATAAGGACATATTTTCTGTAACTAAGTGGCATGCTAGTACTTTAAAATAATCCTGTACTGCTACTTAAAAGCTCCACTTTCTAATAAACACTATTGTCTAACTAATTCAGCTAGAAGGCAAGACATTTGAAACATGGGCATTTGTTTAGCATGCAAATTAACACACAAAAAGGGACAGTTTGCTTCTGCACACAAGGCTATGCATTTTGTATTTGAGAAAAAAAACGAATTATCATGGACTGTTGGGTTGGGACTGTTCTCTGCACATATCAATTGAAGCTTCTCCACTAAATGTTTATCTGAAACCATCTGTTTAAGCATTGCAACCTAACTGACCTCTGAATCAGACATAATAAAACCTATTTTCCAAGTCTTGTTTAATGAATACTGCTTTTACCGTGCAAGATTATACCTTTCTATCAGCAGCCTGTCAAAGTACATAGGTGGGCCTTGAAACTAAATGAATGCAAATTAAACTAATGTAGGGGACACTTAGCAATGCATTAAGATGGTAGTGTATTATAGCTATCAAAAAGGGCCACGTTCATTAATTTACAAATAGCCACTTTCCTAAGTGAGTGGGATAACTGTCACACGCTATTCTAAAGGGCAGCTTGCATTAGGAAAAATATTCTGTAGAAACATTCCTATTTAAAAAAAAACACACGGTTGCAGTACACTAATTAAAAGCACATTCTCTAATGGGTCTATTCTATAATTTCTTCTCAACCGTGAAAAACATTAAAACATTAAAGCACTCTCCGTGTAAAAACCCTTATCTCAATAAGACTGGTTTATTTACAACTACCGACCTATGAGCCAAACACATTAAATCAAGTGTTCCAAGGCAAACCCTTTACAAATACACTTCTTTACTCTCCATGCAAGAGTTTACCATTCAATCTGCAAACTGACAAAGCACATAGGCAGACCCAGAATGAAAAGTCAAGGAAACCTTTATCTCAATTTCAGAAATACGCCCATTGGATAACATGGCAAATCGCACCTCCACACAAAACATGCTTTTTCCACCACTTCCACAGCTCGGATCCCTTTCAAATTTTTCATCACAGTAGTCCAAGCTATTCCCTAAATCCTCACCAAAAAGCAACCAAATCCCCCCACTGGAACGGGTACGAATTTCCGCTCAAAAACACGTCCCCCGCAAACACCAAAAAACGCCAAAATCCCTCAACACCTTGTTAAACAGCATGTTAAAACAAACACTGCCTTCTCAATATAAGATATTAACTCTTTGGCAGCTGAAGCACAATCATTCCCCAATGACTGCAGTACATGGGAAAGTCATGAACTCATCTCTCCACGTTATCACATAACACGTACGCACATCTTCAAAACGTTTTCTCCAAGTACTTGAAAGAGATCCAGCTCTCTCCTGACTAACGTAATGATAACAAGCTCTGCACAAAACATAACCACATGGCGCTAATCACAAGCCATATTTACAAGAAACTCAACATGTCACAAAAATGACACGCTATTCACAAGGCATATTTACAAGGCGCTATTTAGAAGGAACTCCACAGTAAACTTATAGCTCTAACTCTAACTCTAGCTAGTTCTTCTGAGAGGACGTGATTCTTTTTCTTTGGCTTTTTCCTCTGCTAGTTTATTTCTCTCTACTTTGTTGAATTCTTTCTCTGATCACCTATGTGACTCTTTGCGCCATAACTCAATGGCATCTTTCTGCGAGGGTCATGACCTCTTTTTATACATATCATGACTAACCCTGGGCATAGTGGGGCGTAGTGGGGCTCCGCGGAGCTACGCGGAGAGGGCGAGAAGCTACGCCCACTCCCGCACTCCGCGTAGCCCCACTACGCACCTCCCTCCCGCTCTCCCCTACATACTTTATTTAAGCATTTACACGGATTAAAACAACTTAAAAGCACTTACCTTGTCCGGGGCTCGTCCGGGTCTTCATCTTTGAATAGCGTCCTTTGCCTGGATACCAATGCGCATGCGCGGGCGGCCGCGCATGCGCATTTCTCCCGAGAAATGCGCATGCGCGGCCGCCCGCGCATGCGCATTGGTATCCAGGCAAAGGACGCTATTCAAAGATGAAGACCCGGACGAGCCCTGGACAAGGTAAGTGCTTTTAAGTTGTTTTTATCCGTGCAAATGCTTAAATAAAGTATCTAGTGGAGGGCGGGAGGGAGGCGGGTGGCAGCCGACTCGGCTACGCTCACGGAGTGGGCGTAGTGTTGCCGGCTACGCTGTCTACGCAAAATGCGTAGAAGGCAACACTACGCCTACTCCGTGGGCGTAGCCGATTCGGACGCCCACCCATAATCATGACCAGGTGTATCTCTTGGCGGGATGTTAACTGACTCTTCTAGTATACCTTTTCTGGTCCCTATCTGACGTAATTTTGAGAACAATACACAAAAAATAGACTGTAACAATCAACAATCATTCACACTAAAACAACATAACATTGAAACACTAAAACAGATACCATTACAGAGAGTTAAACATGTACTTGAAAAACAATTTTGTGCACTGGAATACAGTACAACCATACCGGTCTCAAAAAATGAGACACGTCTTTACCGGGCCCACGTTTAACCGTGGACCCGTCTTGACCGTTTCCACTTTTTACAGTGGACCCGTCTTGAAACTTGATGCATTCCCCATAGTGGTACTCACCGGGAAGCAGAACTTGAAACTTGAAGGCCTCGGAAACTTGACTTGACTACGCTTGCGCCTTGGAATAGGTGGACCTCTGGAGACCTCGGACCTTGCTCTCTCACGGGCTGGGCTCTGGTTGAGACGATCCGCGTTCCTCACCGCCTCGTATGGATGCCTGGTCGCAGTCCGTCCTCCTCCTGGGCCTGAGGGAGTAGCGGGAAATCCCGATGGCGTGCGCACTTGAAGTCCGTCACGGCTGTAGAAGGGGGCAAAGACTAGACCCACAACTCCGGCGAGTGGGGAAAGGGATATGTCCCTGTAAGGGCGCCAAATTATGTGGTAAATAAAATATTACCCTGGCAGAATTTCTAGGCATTAACAAAGTATCATGCATCAAATGAGAGACAGGATCCGTGGTGTCCAAGTTAAAATGGGTTTTATTCCAATAACTCGAGTCATGGGAGAATATGTTCCATCACCACTGAGGTTCAGGAAGAGTCTTCTAACATTTATTTACTGAACATGATATTTATACATTTTATCTTGTACATAGGACGTAAGAAGGAACGCTCGAGGCAGAGCAGAGAGAACATGAGATAAGAACATGTGGGTGTACACTTTGATGAGTCATAGGTAGGTGATAGGTAGGTGTCATAGGTGGGTGGGTACTTAGAGGAGGAGTTTGCATGACCAGCTCAAACTTTGTCCTACTTGTGTGCAACATGAGCATGACGTGCAATTGACGTGTAACTGGGAGGAAGCTGACTTTCAACCTAGTAGAGAGATCTCTTGTGTCAAGGCGACCAGCACATCTAGTACAACTGATATCTAGAGTCAGGGGATGTATTATCTGAAGCAATAGTTGTTCATCACTAAAAGACAGAGAGGGCATATTTATTCGTTCGTTGCATGAGCTTTCTATGGATGCAAGCACTGTAATCCACTTAAACAGAGACAGAATGGCTGGGCCCTATCTATGCAGATGGGTTCTGTGTACCTTCTTCACCAGACTGAAATGTGATTCTGTAAAGCAAACAGATAACTGTTATTCATAATACTGTCTTGGCAGGCCTCTTGCTGGGCTTCTTGCGGCTTTCAGTGTGTCAGGAGTCATGAAAACATTAATTCAGGGACTGGTGGTTCAATCTGAACCACAAAAAGGGTTCAGTATGATATTTATTTAAAAGTGCACAATGTAAAATACATGGGCCTTCATGTTAGCTTAACTTTTGGGAAACTTGATGACAGGCACCTTAATGCAGGACATGAATGCAGAGGCCTAGTGATTCAGGCCACTACAAGGAAATATGCATGGATGACATGCACACACATGTAACATAGGGTATACGTAGGGGGCATCTTGGTCAGGCAAAATTTCATTTTCCACATTCCCTCCTTGTCCCCTACTTAACCCTTTAGGATACATCTATATTCATGAGACCGTATAGTTGATCATACAGAATCATTTGTTCATCTTTTATCCTTTGTTTACGTGGATGGGGAATACAGGCAGTAGCACACAGGCCGCAAATGGCCGGGCCGCACTGTAAACAGAGACAGCAACCAAATACCATAAGTAGGGCCATTCCTAGGAAGGACATAACTTTCCATTTCCACAGGGCATCAGACAAAATAGTTCAGTCTCAATACATTGAGAGAGGAGAAAAGGAGACACATAAATAGAGTGAGGATACGGGAAGAGACGACAAGGAGAGACTAAAGGAAGTCTGGCTAAAGACCGACTGGGTAGGTGACGTCGAAGGATGGAATTCCCGACCTGTCTCCCCTATAGCTAAACCAGGTAGCTCCATCGGGCATCAGATAAAATAGCTAGATCTCAAATGACGAGGGAAAATTCACAGGTAAGCAGGGTGGGGACTAGGGCCAGGAACAGGTGGGGGCAGAGGTCAGTAGCAGGAAAGTGGAGAGGAGTAGAGCAGGGAGGGGTAGGGGGTAGGTAGTTTGGTAACAGTTACATGGTTACAAACAGTTACTGGGGCATGGTGATGCATACTCAAAAAAGACAAACAAATAGCAATGTTACAAAGGTACATGATACAAGACGAATGTGCCATGGGAGGAAGAGGGGAGTGGTAAGGGAACAGAGGTAGGGGTAGAGATGGGGAGAACTATGTCCAAAGTCCGGCTGGGTCTTCACTCTGTTCCTCTGAGGGCACAGAGGTCTCTGGCTTTTGACCTCCCCTTATCTAGTGCCTCCTGGGCCTCTGTGACTGGGGTTTGTCTGCCTATGTGCTGGTATGCCAGGTCCTAATACATTGGGCCTCTGTGAATTGAGCTTCCTTTCTCCCTTGGTTATGGTTCCACTGATCCTCACTGCCCTGGTATTCTTACTTCTTTTCCAGTTGGCTCTGGTTGCCTGGCCATCTTTAATATTCATGTACTGTTCTCCTAGTCTTCCTCACTCTCAGTCTGGTTTGCCTAACAATGGTCCTCGTATTCCTGGTCCTAACAGTTCATGTTCTCATCCTAGTTTTGCATCCACTAGGCTTGCTTCTTTTGTTACTGGTCCCCGTTGTTTGGATCTTTGTATGCCTAATCCTCTTGGTTCTGCTCCTTCTGGCCATCCTGGTCCTCGCAGGCCACCTTCCCCTAGCTCTTTCTATTCTTTCCCAATCCTCTTGACCTTCATCCAGTTAACCTGATCCTTCTCACCCTGCTCATCTGATTTTCAGTACATCAGTTCCTGGTCCTGCTGGTCCCCTCTGTCTACCTGTCATTTTTGTCCTGGCCCTCTTAGGCCTTGCCCTCTTATCACTTGTTTTCCTGCTTTAGATCATCATTGTGCTCCTGGCCCAGTTCCTTGCCCTCATGAGCCTTCTGGCACTGCTACCAATATTCTTAACCTACTCGGTCATGTTTCTCTTTGTTTGGGTCCTTCTGAGCCTCATTATTTTGGTCCTGGAGTTCCTGGTCATCCAGGTCCAGTCACCTTCGGCTTCCTTTCTCTGGTTGTTCTCATTCTCCTGATTTGCAATACCCTTGTTCGGCTAAACCCAGGTCCTGCTCTTTCTGCAATAACTTGGTACTCTGCACCCCGGTCCTTTGGTCATGGTCCCCCTGCCACTCCAAGGTCTGTCCCTGGTCCTATTGTTGCCGGACCTCCTAATCCTCCATTGTCTAGTTCTCCTGGCTCGGGTGCTCCTGATGTTCTTGGCACTGGATCATTTGTCATCCTTGCTTATTCTGTACTGGATCTTGCCTTCCTGCATCTGGTCCTGAACTGCTTGGCCCTGGTATTCCTGCTGCTGGTCCTCATGCTGCTACACAAACTCATCATAGCCCTGCTTGAGCTGGTCCTCATGGGCCTGGCCATCCTGTCTCCTTTTTTCCTGGCCATACTGTTCCTAGCTCCATTGTCTGGACCTCCAGGCTCTGATCATCCTGGCCCTGATGTCCATGCTCCTGATCCTCCTTTTCCTGCCCTGATCTACCGTTCCCCCTTAGTTCTTTGTTTCCTGGTCATCTTAGGAACTTTTCCTTCTGACTCTGGGTGTTTGTGTCCATGATGCCAGCTTCCTGGCACTCATGGCCAAGGTTAATGTGTTCCTATTTTTCATAGTTCTTGTCCTGCTCCAGATTATATGCCCATTGTCCATTGTCCTCTTACTCTTGGCTGGGTTCTCCTGGACCTAGTTCTCCTGGACCTAACCCACCTGCTATCTTAGTCTTGGTCTTCTTGGTTCTGGTCATCCTGATCCTTCTTGTCCTATTCTGCTTGTTATCATAAACTTTACCTTTTGGACATCATGGGCCTTCCTGGTTCCCATTGCTTTTGCCCATCTGCCCCTGTTGCTTTGTAGTCCTCTTTGTCCTAATCACCTTGTCCTGGTTCTCCTCACCATCAACCAGCTAGCTGTGGTACCACAGTTCCTGGTCTATCTTGCTACATATGTCCTGGCACCGTTAGTCTTTGTCCTTCTGGTTTGGGTTGTTCTTTTTCTCCTGGATTTGTTTCTTGTCCATCTAGTACTACTAGTACTACTAGTAGTGCAGCAATTTATCCAGGTCCTCTTGATCCAGGCCTTCCTTTTTTGGGTCCTCCTGAGCCTGTTCATTCTGGTCCTCCTGCCCACCACTTTCCATTCCACTTGGTATTCCAGATACTGGTTGGTCTTCTTACTTCTGAACTTCTTCCCCTAGTCATGCTACTTGCAATGGCTGTTCTGCCCCACTTGGTGATCTGAACCCTGGTCCGCTAGGTATTTACCTTAATGACCCTCTTAACCCGTGTTCCTCCTGGTCATGCCTAGTCTTCTTTTTCTGGTCTTCTGGGTACCCTTGGTACTGAGCCCCTCGGTCGTCCTAATCCATGGCCTGCTTATCCTTCTATCATGGACATACTGGCCATTGCCTTTTAGGTCTTGATCTTCATAGTCTCTTTATTCTTGTCCTGATTCTCTTGGACCTCGTCCTGCTGCTCCTTGCATGCATGGCACTGAAATAACTTGCCCTGTCACAAATCATCCTAGCATTTCCTAGCTCTGATGTTCCTTGACCTCCAGTCCATGCTAGTCTAATAACTTCCTGGCCCTGTCCTTTCTGGTCCTTCTTTGACAGGTCGTCATTCCCATGTACTCCTACCCCAAGTCATTTGGATTCTGGATATCCTGTTTCATAGGATCCAGGTCCTGGACATTTGCATCCTCCTCAACTTATTTCCCGTCCATCAGGCCTCCTGGTCCTTCTAATCCAGTTTATTTAGTCCCCTTCTTTAATTATTTGGACCATGTTATTTAGTCCCCTACTTTAATTCTTTGGTCCATGTAGTTGTGGTCTTACTTCTGGTGCTCCATTGTCTGGCGCTCATGTTTCTGGTCTTCTTGTGCCGTTTCCATTGCCTTGTTTTTTTTAGCCCTTCTGGTTCCTGGTCTCCATATCCCATCTTACTCGTACTAGTCGTTCTGGTCTCCTACTTTACCCTAAACCTACTCTAACAGGTGAATAGTATGAAAATGGCTCTTTATTCACAGGCAACAGAGTGAATTTCTCCCGTGAGCTACCTGTGAGAAGTTGGCCTCATGTATGATGTCTCCACTACTGGGGGCACCTTGTATCAGTCCAAACAATCCCTTATGGTGGTGGTTGTAAGTCAACCTTAAAGACAAGCTATCCTAGAGGTAGCATGGACTAAGGAGCCTAAAGGCTTAACTCAAGAGGGCATGTGAAGCCAGCTGTTTTACCATATGCAATCCTGTAATATCAAATGAAAGGACACCACACAAGTTATATATTATAAAAAAATATGTATTTATTCTCAGAATAATTCCCTGTACTCTTTATGAGTATAGAAGCACAAGCATTTAAACAAAAGCGTAGTATAACATATGAAAGTTGCACAATTATGGATGAGGCCGGTGGCCACTCAAACCATATATCAACAAAGTGGTAAAAGTATCACTATTCAATCAGTGGTAAGGCCTAGGGCCTTGGGAATCGCTGGGACTACACTGGACTAACAGCAGTTAGGACGGGAGTAGCTCGCGGGAATCGGGTGCAGCGCTAAAAGCACACGCATGCACCAATGCAAAGTCAATGGTGCGTAAACGTTATCGAGTTACAGTTTTAAGGGTCTTCCGACTGGACTAGAAGGACAAAACTTTAGACTTAGACACTAGAGGTGTAAACCACTACAGGAAAACTGGCGTTCAAGAGTTACCTCACCCACAGGAAGTGGGTGCACAGGTGCAAAAGCGTGTCGGGTCTCGTCGTGTAGATCTATGGAGCCTGGAGATGAAGATGCTGCAGGCGGCCAGAAGAGAAGAGTCCGGTGTGATCCAAGGGCGGATCGAAGATGTAGAGTACCTGGAAGTAGAGGGGACAGAGTCTGGGTCACTAGCCAGTGACCAGGAAGGGACCAGGAAGGAACCAGGCGATGTCGGGCGCAATCAGGTGGTTGTGGTGAAGCTTGTCTCCGCTGCCACGTGGACTCTGGGGCACCGAGGATGTCCTGGAGTGAATCACGAGCTGTCCCACAAAGGCTCTCGTTGTCGGCGGTGTCGACTTCCGGATCAGAGTCAACAGGCCTTGGCAAATGCAACCCACGCAGGATTCGAAGATTGCTTCTTACTCGAGCCAGCAAGGTCAGAGCGGGTGCTCCTTTTCAAGGGAGCGAGGGCCAGTCTTGATGAACCAGACTAGCAGAGCAAATTCAAAGGTTCGTCGGTACTGGGGCCACTAGCCAACGGGCATGCGACTGGACCAACGCGTCAAGCAGGAAAATGCAAAAGGGCCCCACGAAGCACTCGATGAGTGTGGAGGGGTGCGCTTCGGTGCAAAAGCTGCTCGGGGCTAGAGCTTCTCAAACTCCAATGCACGGCTTCAAGGGAGCCTCGGATGCTGCACGGTCAGCACTTCGTAGTTTTCCAAGATGGCTGGCCCCACGCTTCAGGTCGCCTCCACGGGTCTCAGCTTTGAAGGGACTGTGGATCGGGCTGTTGGAAGACAAAAACGCTGGGTCTTGTTGATCTCTGTTGCTCGAGTTCTGGCGGGAACTGCAACAAAGCAAACGGTGATGTGCTGGATGGTGCCTGTTTGCACAGGGTGGTCACTCCTTGACCACAAGGGAGATTCTTAAGTCTTCCACGTCGAGTGGGATGTCGAAGGGTCTAGAGTTTTGTTTCATAAGTTTCAGTCAGGATAATCTGATGTGCATCAGCACAGCTCCTACCTTTATTCCAAATCAAGGGGCTGGATTACCTGCTAGGTCCCTCCTATGGGTGAGACCCAGGAAGGGGGTGGTTACACCCCTTTCCCTTTGTCCAGTTTCGCACCAGAGCTGGGGCTGGAGTGCCCCAGAACCCGTTTGACTGGATTTTGCATGGGACACCTTGTATGCCCCAGGCAGTGTCTTGTTTCTTTCAACCCTCCCTGCTCCAATCCACTATCTCCTGTCTGGGGTGGTGTAGCACCTCCCTGTGACAGGAAACCCTTTGTCCAGGCCTCCCCTGCCAAGTTTCAGTCAGCAGCAGGAGGTCAGACTTGTGTCGGGGCAGCAGCATCCATTTTGTGATGCTGAGGCTCTGGTTAGGATTAACTGTGTTTTAAGTAAAGTAACATGCCTTCTCCCTCTAGAAGGGTGGAATGCTACCCCCGTCACCAGAACTGGTGAGGGGGTAGTATTCCAAAGTGTATGCCACCAAACATGACATGTTTTGATAAAGCCAAACCAAAGTTAGCATTAACCGCGAGGATTATAATGCACTTAAGAGTATATGGTATGGCAGTATCACTGGAACAGCAGTAAGGAAATGGTTCCGAACACTGCAGACAGGCTCAGCTCATGCTAGAGCACCATGTCACATAAAACCAAGCACTCTGCCTCCAGGATTGTAAAGGCCTGCCATAGGAGTGACTTATAGGTGCATATGTGTCCAGAGATAGGTTTAGACATAGGTATACTATATCTAAGCAAGGGGTAAGTACACCACCTTGCCCCAGCTAGGTGATCAGCCAGTTGTGTCGATTTAAGCGACCAGCCAGGGGTGGCAAAAGATATGCTGCAGCCCCTGGTGGCCTTGGATGCATCTATGCCCTGGGTACCTATAGTGCACTGTACAGGGAATGATAAGGTGTCCAGTACCAAATTGGTGATGTACCTACAGTACATGGTTATGAGTTTAGAGAGAGAACAGCAGGCTGTGAGTCTGATTAGCAGGCCCACAGCCACATTAAGTTGAAAACCAGTGAAGCAAAAAGCAAAAATTGGGGTGACCATAGGAATGCAGACCCTACTCTCCTACACAACCCCCCCCCCCAAACACAGGGACATTAAACTTAACCTTGACCAGATAAGTCTTCATGTTCTAAGTGGAAGTACCTGGAGAGACCATCTGCATTACCATGGTCAGTCCCTGGTCTGTGCTCCACTGTAAAGTCCATCCCCTGCAGGGAAATGGACCACCTGAGCAGTTTGGGGTTTTCACCCTTCATCTGATTGAGCCACAAGAGGGGTTTATGGTCTGTCTGAATTAGGAAGTGAGTACCAAACAGGTATGGCCTCAACTTCTTCAGGGCTCAAACCACAGCAAAGGCCTCCCTCTCAATGGCTGACCAACGTTTCTTTCTAGGGGTCAGCCTTCTGCTAATAAAAGCAATGGGCTGGTCTTGACCATCTATATTAAGTTGTGAAAGCACAGCTCCCACCCCCAACTCAGAAGCATCTGTCTGAACAATGAACTGTTTGGAGTAGTCAGGACTCTTAAGGATTGGTGCAGAGCACATGGCCTTCTTCAGGTCATCAAATGCCCTTTGACAGCTAACTGTCCCCTGAACCTTTTTGGGCATCTTCTTGGATGTCAGATCATTCAATGGTGTCACAATGGACCCATAGCTCTTTACAAATTTCCTGTAATACCCAGTCAGGCCCAAGAAGCCTCTGACTTGTGTCTGGGTAGTTGGAGGAGCCCAGTCCTGTATGGCCTGGATCTTGCTCTCCAATGGTTGAACTTGACCCCCACCTACTAGGTGGCCCAAGTACACAACCTTGCTCTGCCCTATCTGGCACTTGGTAGCCTTGATAGTCAGGCCTGCCTTTTGCAGGACCTCCAGAACCTTCTTCAGGTGGATCAGGTGATCCTCCCAGGTAGAGCTAAAGACAGCAATATCATCTAGATATGCTGCACAAACGTCATCCAACCCAGCAAGGACTTGATTCACCAACCGTTGGAAGGTGGCAGGTGCATTCTTCAAACCAAAGGGCATCACCACAAACTGATAATGTCCACTGGGGGTAGAGAATGCTGTTTTGGCCTTAGACTCCTCAGCTAACCTGATTTGCCAATAGCCAGCTGTCAAATCAAATGTGCTCAGATATTTGGCAGAAGCCAATTTATCAATGAGCTCATCTGCCCTTGGAATGGGATGAGCATCTGTCCTAGTGACAGCATTGAGACCTCTATAGTCCACACAAAATCTCATTTCTCTCTTTCCATCTTTGGTATGAGGTTTTGGCACAAGGACTACTGAGCTGGCCCAGGGGCTCTCTGATGGCTCAATCACTCCAAGTTCAAACATTTTCTGCACCTCAGCCTTTATACAATCCCTGACATGGTCAGGTTGCCTGTAGATCTTATTCTTCACAGGCAGACTGTCACCAGTGTCTACCTCATGGGTGCACCAGTTAGTTTGGCTGGGTGTAAGAGAAAACATATGTATATGGTCCTGCAAAACCTGTCTGCAGTCCATCTGTTGCTGGTCAGAGAGGCTGCCTGCCAAGGCTACTCCATCTACTCAACCATCATCAGGGTTTTGGGATAACAAGTCTGGGAGAGGGTCACTCTCTTCCTCCTTTTCCCCATCTGTAGCCATGCATAAACCCATGTCTGCCCTGTTCACATATGGTTTCAATCTGTTTACATGGAGCACCCTGTGGGGGCTCCTAGGGGTGCCAAGGTCCACCAAGTAGGAGACCTCTCCCCTTTTCTCAAGTATGATGTGGGGTCCAGACCATTTGTCTTGGAGAGCTGCTGGGGCCACTGGCTCCAACACCCACACCTTCTGTCCGGGATGGTACACAGTCAGGACAACCTTTTGGTCATGCCAAGCTTTCGGTAATTCTTGGCTGGCCTCCAGGTTTTTGGTTGCTTTCTCCATGTATTCAGCCATCCTGGAGCGGAGACCAAGTACATAGTCCACAATATCAAGTTTAGGCTTTTTGAGAGGTAACTCCCATCCTTCCTTCACAAGACACAATTGACCCCTCACAGGGTGGCCTAACAAAAGTTCAAAAGGGCTGTAGCCAACCCCCTTCTGTGGGACCTCTCTGTAAGCAAAGAGTAAGCAGGGTAAAAGGATATCCCATCTACGCCTGAGCTTTTCAGGTAATCCTTTTATCATTCCCTTTAGGGTCTTGTTGAATCTCTCCACAAGCCCATTGCTCTGTGGGTGATAGGGTGTGGTGAACTTGTAGTTCACTCCACACTCCTTCCACATTGCCTTTAAGTATCCAGACATGACGTTGGAACCTCTGTCTGAAAGTACCTCCTTTGGAAAGACCACTCTGGAGAAAACTCCAAGTAGGGCCCTTGCCACAACAGGAGCTGGTGTGGTCCTCAGGGGAATTGCCTCTGGGTACCTGGTGGCATGATCCACTACCACCAGGATAAATCTGTGCCCAGATGCTGTTTGGGGATCCATTGGTCCAACAATGTCTATCCCAACTCTCTCAAAGGGGACCCCCACCACAGGTAGAGGTATAAGGGGGGCCTTTAGGGTGCTACCCGCTTTGCCACTGGCTTGGCAGGTGTCACAGGAGCGACACAACTCTTTGGTATTCTCTGACATGTGAGGCCAGTGAAAGTGTGGGACAAGTCTTTCCCAAGTCTTGTTCTGGCCTACGTGTCCTGCAAGGGGAATTTCATGGGCCAAGGTAAGAAGGAAGCCCCTAAATTGCAGAGGTATAACCAACCTCCTGGTTGCACCAGGCTTGGGGTCTCTAGCCTCTGAATAAAGGAGCCCATCATCCCAATACACTCTATGGGTACCTTGAGCATTCCCAGCAGCCTCAGCAGCAGCTTGCTGTCTGAGGGGTTCAAGAGAAGGGCAAGTTAATTGAGCCTGCCCCAGATCTGCCCTTGAGGGCCCCCTGCCCCTAGAAACTCAACCTGATCAGGTTCAAGCTCTTCAGGGACAGTCTCCTCTTGGGTCTCAGAATCATCCTCCTGTGAGGTCTGATCCTCAGCCTGGGGCAAGTGGGAAGGCACTGCCTTAACCCTTTTGCTCCTTCTCTTGGGTTGTGATTTGTCTATTGTTTTAAGATCCACCACAGGTTCAGGTAGGCTCTTCTTAGCCTGGGACCTGGTTACAGCAAGGAGATGTGCTGAAATCCCTAGCATTTCTGCATGAGTCCTATACTCCACTTCTGACCATAAGGATTCCTCAAGATCATTGCCCAAAATCCATGTTTGGGTTGAAACATGTAGACCTTTTTAAACAATAGTTTTGTACATTCACATTCACATAGCACACTTTCGCTATTTTTATATATTTTAATACGACTTTTTGACACCAAAGCCTTCCTAATTAGGCAAAGGTGCCACACTTTAATTTTACTAAGGGTTCAAGCGCTCAAGAATAAATACTTGAAGTGAGTAGTGTTGGCCCTTTTTAATACACAAATTTGATAGTCTTGAACACATAAAAACGAAACCAGCTCCACTGTAATCAGGTGTCGCAGCACACCCTGTAGGCACTCGGCCTATGGGGTGGGACCCCGATGATGAAGCATGTCACCAACCAGGTTGGTGAGTGAGGGGTCTTCTATAAGGATATGCCTTATCCAGTAACAGGTTGGGGCAAAATGTGCTAGCCAGAGCACTAGTGCTCATTGTCAGAGAGTCACTTTTCTCCCTACCCACGAGGGGTTACTCCTCTATTGTTTTTTCAGATTAATTGGGGGACCAGGAGTTCCCACCTCACATAGTGCCTAGCATTATTATTTTCCCTCTCTCTCTCCATTGTTGTGAAGAAAAAAAAAAGTTCTCACCTAGTATCATCTGTTCAGGGTCCACAAAGTTAGGTGTCACCATAGTGACACTGGCACAAGTGTCTCTGTAGGCCTGAGCCAGTTTCTCATTAATTAAAGGCGTCTGCCTGTACTTGCCCAAAGTATTAGGACTTATAGTAGTGGACAAGGCTATATCCCCATCACAGATCAGAACTGCCTGAGTAGGGACTCTGACTAAGCCAGACTCCATCTCAGTTCCCAGGGTTAACCCTACTATCCCCTTGGGTTGTGCACTACCACTGTTAACTGTACTAGGGGGTGCAGGTGTCTTAGGGACTATAGTGGTAGGTACTGGATTTTTCTTAGTGAATTCACTTCCCCAATAAGAAGTGGACTTACAAGTATTGCACCAAGGTTTCTTTGGGCCATCCTTCTTCTTTTTCTTGTTTCCATTTTGGGAACCACCCTCCTTATTAGAATTATTTTGGGGGCCTGTAGAAGACTTCTGGTCTTTTTCTTTCTTATCTCCTCCCTTCTGGTCTGCCTTCTTTTGATCACCTCCTTGGTTCTGGGGTTTCTGCTTAACTCTTGTTCTGACCCATTTGTCTGCCTTCTTACCCAATTCTTGGGGAGAGGTCAGATCTGAGTCAATAAGGTGTTGATGCAATTGCTGGTTCTGACAGTTATTAAGGATCTGTTGTCTCATTATAAGATTGTACAATCCTGTATAGTCTGAGACTTTACTTCCCTGCAACCAACCCTCCAGAGCCTTAGTGGCACAATCAACAAAATCATTCCAGTCCAGAGTCTGTGCTTTTTGGGTCTCTCTGAACAACAACCTGTATTGCTCAGTGGTTAGGCAAAACCCTTCAATAAGAGCACTCTTCAGGACAGAGTAGTTTTTAGCATACTCAGGTCTGAGAGTGAGGAGTTTATCTCTCCCTTTCTCAGAAAAGGAGAGCCACAAGATTGCTGCCCACTGATCTTGAGGGATCTGCTGTATCATGCAGGCCCTCTCCAGAGCAGTTATCCATTTGTGGATATCATCCCCATCTCTGTAGGGGGGCACAATCTTACTCAGGTTTCTATGTTCATAGGACCTGTCTTTATCCTTAGGGATAATACTGCCATCAGTGGGTGCCTCCCCGCATAATTTCTGTTCTCTTGCCAAAGCAAGTCTAGCTTGGGCCAGGGCTACTTCCTCCCTCTCTATCTGGAGTCTAACAGCTCTCATCCTGGCCTTATGCTCTTTCCTCTGGGGGGAAGTCATTCCCCTCTGAGATTCTCTTGAGGCACTAGAAATGTGAGAATCCCTGGAAGGAGATCTCTCTCTTCTATTGCCTGGGAGAATTCTGCTATTGGGTCTGGGAAAGTGATTCCCTTCTCCATTCCCATGTAGGATCAAGTTGACTTGGCTAAGCCTCCCAACTGGTACCTGGTTATTCCCTTGATGATTTTCTAAATCATCACCTGACTCTGGGTCCTCCTCCTCATCTTCTGGTGTGGTGTCCTCAGTATCTGGGGGATCACTCCTTCTCCTGACCCTGAGGGAACTACACTAGCTTTCTCAAGATCATCCTTCTCCAGGATGGCTATCAGGACAGGAATGGTAGGGTTGTGACCCTTTTTCAGCTTCCTTGCAGTGCACAAGGCATTCAAGTATGTATGGCTGAATTTGTCATAGCTGGAAGGTACCTGGACAAGGTCACCTACCACAGGTATAGCAATGATTTGCTCACCTGTGCCAGACATTACTCTAGTGAGGTGTAAGTGATGCACTTACCTACACTAAGTGTTTTCCTACTGTACCTTGCTAGTGAGTTGTAGGCAGGGTGTGCTAAGCCCTTTTATCCACAACTACTAAGTTCAGTAGAACTTAAATATGCTAAGCTTTGTTTATATGTACCTATGGTACTTAATGTGATCTTTCAATTTGATAAAAAGATTGCAATGGTAAAACAACAGCAAGCTCAAATCTCAACCGCTGCACACCAATGTGAGAAGTTGGCCTGATGTATGATGTCTCCAATTCTGGGGGCACCTTGTATCAGTCCAAACAATCCCTTACGGTGGTGGTTGTAAGTAACCCCGGGCGAAGCACTACGCTACGCTCGCGGAGTTTGCGAAGTTTTGCAACTTCGCACTACGCGAGCGGCACGTAGCACAGTGCGAACATGCGTAGTGCAGCGGTAATTTTTTGCTTGTTCGCGGTCCTGAACGTCATGTTCGCGACCGCAAGCAAGCAAAATGACATCCCGGCAAGATTCTCAACGCGAGGAGGTCAGGTTTCTCATTGTGAGTGGTTGCGCATGCTCGCGACCGCTCTCAATGAGAAACTACCTGTTCGCGTTGAGAAAGCTGCCGCTCGAGTAATAATCTACTCGAGCAGCAGAAAACTACAGATCGCACTGTGCAAGATGCCGTTTTCAATGCTTGCACAGTGCCGGATGCTTGTCCGCATTGTGCAATCATTGAAAACGCATCTTGCACAGTGCGAACATGCTACTACGCAGCTCGCGTAGTGCTACGTGAAGTTCGCGTAGTGTGAAGTGCACTTCGCGTAGCGCTACTTCGCGAACTACGCCCACCCTTAGTTGTAAGTCAACCTTAAAGACAAGTTATCCTAGAGGTAGCATGGACTAGGCAGCCTAAAGGCTTAACTCAAGAGGGCATGTGAAGCCAGCTGTTTTACCATATGCAATCCTGTAATATCACATGAAAGGACACCACACAAGTTATATATTATAAAAATATATGTATTTATTCTCAGAATAATCCCCTGTACTCTTTATGAGTATAGAAGCACAAGCATTTAAACAAAAGCACAGTATAACATATGAAAGTTGCACAATTATGGATGAGGCCGGTGGCCACCAAACCATATATCAAAAAAGTGGTATAAGTATCACTATTCGATCAGTGGTAAGGCCTAGGGCCTTGGGATTCGCTGGGACTACACTGGACTAACAGCAGTTAGGACGGGAGTAGCCCGCGGGAATCAAGTGCAGCGCTAAAAGCACACGCATGCACCAATGCAAAGTCAATGGTGCGTAAAAGTTATCGAGTTACAGTTTTAAGGGTCTTCCGACTGGACTAGAAGGACAAAACATTAGACTTAGACACTAGAGGTGTAAACCACTACAGGAGCACCGGCGTTCAAGAGTTACCTCACCCACAGGAAGCGGGTGCACAGGTGCCAAAGCGTGTTGGGTCTCGTCGTGTAGATCTATGGAACCTGGAGATGAAGATGCTGCAGGGGGCCATAAGAGAAGAGTCCGGTGTGATCCAAGGGCGGATCGAAGATGTAGAGTACCTGAAAGCAGAGGGGACAGAGTCTGGGTCACTAGCCAGTGACCAGGAAGGAACTAGGAAGGAACCAGGCGATGTCGGGCGCAATCAGGTGGTTGTTGTGAAGCTTGTCTCCGCTGCCACGTGGACTCTGGGGCACAGAGGATGTCCTGGAGTGAATCACGAGCTGTCCCACAAAGCCTCTCGCTGTCGGCAGAGTCGGCTTCCGGATCAGAGTGAGCAGGACTTGGCAAATGCAACCCACGTAGGATTCAAAGATCGCTTCTTACTCGGACCAGCAAGGTCAGAGCGGGTGCTCCTTTTCAGGGGAGCGAGGGCCAGTCTGGAGCAACCAGACTAGCAGAGCAAATTTAAAGGTTCATTGGTACTGGGGCCACTAGCCAACGGGCAAGCGACCGGACCAATGCGTCAAGCAGGAAAATGCAAAAGAGCCCCACGCAGCACTCAATGAGTGTGGAGGGGTGAGCTTCGGTTCAAAAGTTGCTTGGGGCTGGAGCTTCTCAAACACGAATGCACAGCTTCAAGGGAGCCTTGGATGCTGCATGGTCAGCACTTTGTAGTTTTTTTAAGATGGCCAGCCCCACGCTTCAGGTCACCTCCACGGGTCTCAGCTTTGCAGGGACTGTGGATCGGGCTGTTGAAAGGCAGGAACGCTGGGTCTTGTTGATCTCTGTTGTTCGAGTTCCGGCGGGAACTGCAATAAAGCAAATGGTGACATGCTGGATGGTGCCTGTTTGCACAGGGTGATCACTTCTTGACCACAAGGGAGATTCTTCAGTCTTCCACGTCGAGTGGGATGTCGAAGGGTCCAGAGTTTTGTTTCATAAGTTTCAGTCAGAATAATCTGATGTGCATCAGCACAGCTCCTACCTTTATTCCAAATCAAGGGGCTGGATTACCTGCTAGGTCCCTCCTATGGGTGGGACCCAGGAAGGGGGTGGTTACACCCCTTTCCCTTTGTCCAGTTTCGCACCAGAGGTGGGGCTGGAGTGCCCCAGAACCAGTTTGACTGGATTTTGCATGGGACACCTTGTGTGCCCCAGGCAGTGTCTAGTTTCTTTCAACCCTCCCTGCTCCAATCCACTATCCCCTGTCTGGGGTGGTGTAGCACCTCCCTGTGACAGGAAACCCTTTGTCCAGGCCTCCCCTGCCAAGTTTCGGTAAGCAGCAGGAGGTCAGACTTGTGTCGGGGCAGCAGCGTCCATTTTGTGATGCTGAGGCTCTGGTTAGGATTAACCGCGTTTTAAGTAAAGTAACATGCCTTCTCCCTCTAGAAGGGTGGAATGCTACCCCCGTCACCAGAACTGGCAAGGGGATAGTATTCAAAAGTGTATGACACCAAACACGACATGTTTTGATAAAGCCAAACCAAAGTTAGCATTAACCGCGAGGATTATAATTCACTTAAGAGTATATGGTATTGCAGTATCACTGGAACAGCAGTAAGGAAATGGTTCCGAACACTGCAGACAGGCTCAGCTCATGCTAGAGCACCATCTCACATAAAACCAAGCACTCTGCCTCCAGGATTGTAAAGGCCTGCCATAGGAGTGACTTATAGGTGCATATGTGTCCAGATATAGGTTTAGACATAGGTATACTATATCTAAGCAAGGGGTGAGTACACCACCTTGCCCCAGCTGAGTGATCAGCCAGTTGTGTCGATTTAAGTGACCAGCCAGGGGTGGCAAAAGATATGCTGCAGCCCCTGGTGGCCTTAGATGCATCTATGCCCTGGGCACCTATAGTGCACTGTACAGGGACTGATAAGGTGTCCAGTACCAAATTGGTGATGTACCTATAGTACATGGATATGAATTTAGAGAGAGAACAGCAGGCTGTGGGTCTGATTAGCAGGCCCACAGCCACATTAAGTCGAAAACCAGTGAAGCAAAAAGCAAAAATTGGGGTGACCATAGGAAAGCAGACCCTACTCTCCTACACTACCCAGATGCATTACATAACTGTCTTCTGCTTTCGCTTCCCCTTTTCACAGAAGCCCTGCAGCACTCACTCAATGTGCCTCCTGCAAGTGCCCTAAAGCACTCTGTCCCAAACACCAATTTCCTACTGCACGTGTACCTTCCTCCGAGCCCAGATACCACCTATGTCTGCATTCCCTGTTTGCTGCTGCTTGTTGACTGCTGCTGTATTGCCAAATTGAGACACAAAGCAAGCATAATCCCTCTTAAGCAGAAGCCCCAATCCAGCACAAGGTTTGTCATAAGAAAAACAAAAAGAGCCCAGCCCTCAACAATCATCAAAAGTAGCATCATAAACACTAAAACAAAATGTATTCTGATGACCAGCGGCGGCCGGCGGTAGGGCCATGGGATGGGGCTGGGATGGGGTGGGGTGGGAGTAGGGAGAAGTCGATGGAATCAGTATAATTTAATAAAAGGGATCACTATATATTGTAGGCAGAGTGCAGCTTGGGCGGCAGAGCTGGTGCCTTTACAACTTCAGATACTAGTAGACCTCCTGTCACGGGTTGAATGAGCATGATAGGGGTTAAAAACGGTTTCGAGGAAAAATGTGATGGTATGACTATGTATTGCAAAGAATAACTCCGTTTGAAATGTTATTAGGGATATTGCAAGTCAGCATGAAGTTCTGTGACCTTAATCAATTTGACTTATGTCTTTTATAAAATATGATGCAAGAATTTGTACCCACATATAAACACGTAACAGTTTAAGGAATATATTTTTCAGCGAATGATATACAGCATAATATTGCCTCCAGTGAACAGATTTCCCAATATACCAGGTAACACAAAAAATATTTAAGGACAATATTGAACCTAGCACTTCCCACAAGGTAAATATTATCACACATTGAACTGCAGTGAATCCTCTTTGCATATATTAATAGACTTTACACTGTTCTAATTACAAAATTGGGGTTACATTTGAAGTTCATCGGAAGACGAAAAAGGTCATACTCCAACAGAACTAAACACAGTTTACTAGTTATTACGGTTAATTGGAGAGATATTTTAGCTACATGAGTCACCACAAAAGTGTTAGGAAAATGTAATCAATCCACAGATGTGTTTTTCATCCTCCAAACAATAAAATTAGGAAAGACAATACAAAAGAAAAATATTATCATTACAGATTCATTTCTGGTCATAAATTATCATTTAAAAAATTGTTTGAAAGATAGCGTAACAGTATAACTTGGAGCAATCAGTGATACATGGGTTGACCTTACTATATGGTTAGGCTAAAGAAGAAAGATGTGCTATGTAGCTACATGTATGGCTGGCATGACAGTGCAGCTGTCACTAGACAATTATGTGAGAGTTACAAGGAGAGGGGCTTTGCCTCGGCCCACATGTTGGAAGCCAGGAGTACATGTTTTGATTCTATGCTTCCTCAAAAAAGTGCTTGCCCTCCAAGCATTTATGATCATTTCTTTGTTTATTTATCCAGCTACCTGAGCTTGAACTTTTCAGTCGGGGTGCAAAGAATGTTTTTTTGCACCTGCGGAATTAGCAGAATTTTGATCACTCTTCATTACCGTTTAACATGTGGCTCATTGTTGCATAGCAGAATTTTTCTCCCATGAGGATCCGGAAAGTGTGAGGTGGTGAGCGCGAGCGAGAGCGAGATTTCGCATCCCTTAGTGCGAGGTCGCAAGAGCAAGATTTTGCATCCCTTAGTGCGAGGTTGCAATCAGAGGTCTTCTAATCGACTAGATTTGCTGTCACTCAAGTAGATTTTCAACTCGAGCTGCAGCAATTTGAACACAAAAGGCAGTGCTCTCTTGCACAACTCATGGTGCCATTCGTGCTGATTTTCAGTACTTTTCACACTATTGGTGCTAAATTGCAGGTAACTCCATGGAATTCTGCATTGTGAAACTCAGTGAGATCCCCCACCACGACTTTTCAGGGGCCCATGCATGGGATTTTAATGGTAATAAAGGGGCATATTACCAAGCAATAGCCATAATTATCGCTATTGCTTGGTTAGAGACAAAAATGTATCTCCGACCTGCGGCGATTTTTATCGCAGATAAACCTTGGAATTACCAAGGTTTATCACAAATGCGATAAAAATCGGCCGCAATGCATGAATATCGCTGAAAAGTCAGTGATATTCATGCATTCCCGAGCTAATGCTCTTAGCCATGTTATCCACTTCCCATTGGATAACATGGCTAAGAACTGCTCAGGGCAGGTGTTAGCTTTTGGAGATATTCGCGCTTAGCGCGAATATCTCCAAAAGTTGGTAATAGGAGATAGCGATGTTAGCGACTGTTTCCAGTCGCTAACATCTTGGCACGCCCACTTTGCATGTCATTAGTGATAAATTTCTCTGACATGCAAAGTGGTGCCCAAGATGGTCGCTATCTCCTACTAGCTGTCGCTAACTGCTGTTAGCGACAGCTAGGTAATAGGGAGATAATTTTATCTCCGCTTTCTTGGCTTTTAAAGAGATAAACCCCCTTGATAATATGCCCCAAAGTGTCTTAGATAAACAGTTCCTTTTCAGTGTTTTTCTCTGGCAACAGCACCAGTGAAAGAAGGGCTGTCATTAACCTATATGGATTTTTAGGTCTGCAACTTTACACTGACATAAAATCGTAAGAAAAAATAGCCTTCTTTCTGAGAGTGGGGCTTAGGTTGCACCCACATGTTGGTACCCCTGAGTACAGGGTTTGATTGGGTTGACTATGTGTGCTTCCACTAACAAGACGACCTGTATTCCACTTTTTGCTTGTGGCATAATTTATGCTAGATGCAGCACGCATGAGCACTAGTTTAGTCCTGATCTGTTTAATATGAAATGCTATTCTAAAGGCTAGGGGGCAGATTTATGTCAGGAATGCGCCACGTTTGCGTCACGCAACTGCGGCGTAAACGTGGCGCATCCCTACAACCCATTTACAACGTGACGCATCTAGGCAGATGCGTCACGTTGTAAAGCCCTGCGCCACTTTTGGGCGTTCCAGCGCAGGGTGGGCGTTCCAGGGCAGGTGCGCCTCGCAAAAGTGGCTGAGTAAAATCTATAAGATTTCACTCAGTCACTTTCAGGCCAATGCTGCGTCAAAACCCTGCGCCTGCTTGAAGCAGGCGTAGGTCTTGACGCAGCATTGTAAAGATGGGGCACCCCCCAGCCTTGCTGGAGCTGCATCGCGCTTGCGACACAACTCCAGCAATGCGCCACCTTTACGGCACAGATGCGTCACGCATCTGTGTCGTTTATGCCCCATGGTGCGCCGCATTGTAAATGCGGCGCACCATGAGTGGCGGAGCAGCGGCGCACAATAACTGGTGCATCCCTGGGGATGCGCCAGTTATCATAAATCTGCCCCTGGGTGTATTTATTATGAAAAGCATACGTGAAGATTGATAGGCATTTAAGTGTGGATTGGTGTTGGTCTATATCAAAGCCTACAAATAGATATTTTGCTACATGCAATCTTACAGATTACTGTGGTAAGCAAGGGTTTTGGCGTTGAAAAATCACCCTGACATATCCTGGGGGGGTTTCACTGCAAATACTATTGTTAGGTTGGGTTGAGATGGGATGTATATTGTTTTGAATCATGTTCTATATATTAATGATTTTATAATTGTATGCCTGATGGTTGCCAGTTTGTATGCACTTGATTAGGTCGATGTTGGTTAAGGTGTTACGTTTATGGCAAAGTTTTATTTGGAACATTCATGGCAGATTTCATAGGTTTTATAAGTTTATTAAGGAACACTATGAGAAAGCCAGTAGACCTTACTTATTAATTGTGAAAGCATGTGATAGAGACAATAAACGTTTAAGAATGGATTGTGATTACACTGCACTAAATCCTGTAAACAGGTATTCTGTTACATGGAATTTCCCAGATTATCCTGGTAGGCAAGGGTTTTAGTGTTGGTGATACACCTGAACAACTGTAGGGATAGAAGCCATGCAGTCCAATAATCTTCGATAGATTTTCTTAGAAGTTTGCTTAATAACTGTAATTCTGTATACATTTGTAGTTTTATTACTGTATGCTGGGTGGTTAACCTTGTGGAAAGCTTGCTCTTAGTACTGTAGGTTTTAGTTGGTTATGGTGACAAACCCGCCAATGATAAAGGGTACGGGACTAATTGTTTATTAGGAAAAGTAACAATAAAGGCAATATGTATGGCATACTGAAAAACATATATCAACAGACTTTTGAGATGGAATTGTTATTCATCTAAATAAAAGCCTGAAGATAGGTTTTTTGTTACATGGAATCACACAGATTATTTTAGTTGCCACTGGTTTCTGTGTTGGTTACCCTTTCTGCCAAACAACAGGTATGGAAAATTGTACTGTGAGAATAGTTGTTAAGCCCTGTTAGGAGAGATAGTATTTTGATTTGTCAACTGTGTAATTTTGTATAAATGTGCTATTTTCTGACTGTATTCCTAATGGCTGCCTTTTTTGAAAGCTTATGCTTAGTACAGTAGGCTTAACTTGGTTATGGTGAAAAGTCAGTTATATAAGCTATACGTGTCATCGGTGTGCAAAAAAATTGTTTTCCAGATGCCAAAAGGTATAACAAAGGCAATATTCCTGGCTTATTTATTATGAAAACCATATGGTAAGGCCAATATGGTTAAGCCAACCTGTGATATAATTGTTATCACATTATGTTACAAGTTACAGAAAGTAATTTGCTCACTTATAATCTCACAGATTACAATAGTAGGTAAGGGTTTTACTGTTGGTCACCCACTCTGACAAAACATTGGAGTAAAATTTCAGTGTGATAGATTCTTGTCAGGCTCTATTGACATAGGTTACATATTGTTTTGCCAACTGTAATTTTGTTCATATTTGTAATTTTTCGAAATGTACGCTTGATGGTTGACATATTATGCTTACTTCAGTAGGCCTATATTGTATAAAGCTAAAGCTAAAGGTTTTATCGGTTCACTGGAGAAATGTCATGTCCGATTCCTTAGGAGTGATCTGAATATAATAAAAAGTTATGACAAAGCATGTAGGACTTACTTATTGTGAAAAGCATGTGTGAAAGGCAATAGGATTTTAAGGGTATATTGTGTGTCAAAGCCTGTAGGCAGGAATTCTGTTACATGTATTCTCATAGATTACTGTAGTAGATAAGGATTTTGTATTGACGACTCACCCAAGCAATTCATGGGGAAAGATGATTTACACCATTGTAATCCTTATTACGCTCTATTTGTAGGGATTTTACATTGTTTTGCCAACTGCATTTTGTGCATAGTTGATATTTCAATAAGGTATACCTGATGGTTGCCTTGTGGAAAGGCTTATGACCAATACAGTAGGTCAGAGTTGGTTTCCATGACAGTCGAATGGTAAGGTTGTAGAAATAATTGTTTATAATGAAAGGTTATGATAAAGGCTGTAGGCCTGCAATATTGATTCTGAAAACCATGCTTTAAACACAATAGGCATTTAAGTGTAGATTGTTATGTTCTACATTAAAGCCTACAGATAGTTATTTTGTAACATGGAATCTCACAAATTACTGTAGTAGGCAAGGATGTGGGTGCTAGCTACTGTATGTCAAATTGCTTGTTAGGCTATCTTAGAAAATAGTATTTTGTTTTGCAACTGTAATTTTGTAAATGATGTACCTTTTATGAGGCATAGCCTTTTAGGAAAGCTTCAGCTCAGTACAGTAAGCTTCAGAGGGTGATTATGACAAACCAATGATAATAGCTAGTAGCCTGATATGTTCACTACCCCATAGTTCTGATCTGTCTATTATGAAAAGTTATCGTAAAGCAGTAGTCCTGAGATACTGACTGTGAAAAGCATTTGTTACAGTCAATAGTCATTTGAGAGTGGATTGTTATTTCTCTGTACTATAGCCTACAGGTAGATATTTTATTACATAAAATGTCACATTTGTAGGGAAGAATTTTGATGTTGATTGTCACTTCTGACAAACCCTGGGGGGGGGCTAATTTTCACTGTAATAAGTCTGGAATATGTTCTTTGCTGTCTGCCAGAATCTTGTAATAAAACAAATATTAAATAATACACACACACACACACACCATATATATACATATATATATATATATATATATATATATATATATATATATATATATATATATATATATATATATATATATATTGTAGCTCCTTATTGCGCCAGAAATCCGGGTCACTCGCAGACGGGTGCCTCTTCGTGGTGACGCACCACGTTACAAACTGCAGCTCCAAGTCTCCCTTAATATCAGAAAGAATTTACGGCACTCATAAGGGAAGTGTTCACGCTAGTTTATTATATGAAAACACTCAGCAGACAAACGCGTTTCGGTTTTCCTTCGACACTGACGAAGGAAAACCGAAACGCGTTTGTCTGCTGAGTGTTTTCATATAATAAACTAGCGTGAACACTTCCCTTATGAGTGCCGAAAATTCTTTCTGATATTAAGGGAGACTTGGAGCTGCAATATATATATATATATATATATATATATATATATATATATATATATTCACTGAAAAAACCATAGGTTATAGACCATATATAGTTAGGAATTAGCATTTAAAAAACCTTATTTTACTCACACAAAACCATTGAAATTCCATATATAGTTGGTTGCACTAACTATATATCGCGCACCCGCAATCCACTGCTGATGATGTCACATATTACATCATTCATGACATGGTCAGTGACATCACTGATGACATCACTGATGATAGGTTTGATGTGGAGGCTTTAAAAAGGCCCAGCAGGGCAAAAAAATAAATACAATTTTTTTGTTTTTTTGCGTGGGGAGCGCCGGTCCGCGAACCGGGAAGCGTTCTGGGGAGCGTACTAAAAGGAAAAAAGAATGATAGACTTTTCTAATATTGTATGTTAATTGATTGTTTGTTTTGTTGATTATTTTTTAATTTCTTTATTTTTTAAGCAATTATTTATTATTGTGATTGTGTTTCAAAATTTAATAAAATGTCTAACATTTCACTGTCTGAAATGTCGTTATTTTCATTGAACATAGCTTGTAATGTTTGAGTGTGTAAAATGTCCTCATTTTCAAGGAGGACATCTACTGCTTCCACACATTGCAGTAGTTCTTGGTCCCAAGTTTCATCCATAAATTCTATATAATTTGGATCAATTATTTCTTGGTTGGTCTCTTGCAGGACAATTTGAAATGAAACTTTCTGTTCGCCTTCCATTTTGCCTGAAATTTGGATAAAAAAAAATATATTAGTACAGATAGGGCACTGATGGGATTAATTTTAGATAGGCAGTTTTTATCAGTGAATTTATCTTTGGGCAGTGTATAGTATCAGAGTGGAAGTAGGAATATAAAAAAGTGTATGTGATTTAACGTAAGTAAATTCATAATTATACAAGAGAAACCTAACTCCATCCATAACTATAACAGAGAAGTCTATCTAAATCTATAACTACTACAGAGGGATAGTATATAACTATCAGAAAAAGTTTACCATATTAACTTATAGTGCACAATATACTTCAGTTTTTAAAATAACAACTTATCTTTACAAAGAAGTTGAAGTGATTAGTGAAAATCCTATTGAAATGTACACCAGAAAGTAGTAGTCAAAATGGCTGTGTTTCCTTCTCTTCCTTTATATATATTCAGGTATATAACCAATCAAATGCCAGTTAAAAAAAGTAGAAAATGAAAGTAACATTTTCATAAGGTAAATGTTTTGTAGTCTTTTCGTTACATTTCTATCACATTCACCTACTATTAGTTCCACAGCTTCATTTCTTTAACCCTCAGTTTCCTGCCTTTGCTACTTCCCTCATTCCTTTCTCTATTACCTACTTACTCTACTCCTTCCACTCCTTTTCTCAGTCCCTCTCTTCTCATAGTTCCTCACTCTTGTTCACTCACTCCGTCTCTATTACTCTTAGTGTCTTTGACTGATCACTCTTTCACTACTTGTTCATTATGCTTTTTCTGTGTAGTTGAAGCACACTAAGGGGCATATTATGAACACAGCCAATAAAATTATTGCTGTTTTTATCGGCAGAAAACTGCTGCAAAAGTGGTTTTAGCGGCAGTTTTCTGCCGCAAAAGCGGCTTAAGCGACACATTTCTGCCGATAAAAGCTGCAAAACTTTTATTGCCTATGTTGATAATATGTTATTTACATTTCTTTGCTGTTTCAATTATTCTTTTTCTGTTACTTCTTCTTTTCTGCTTTCTGTTTTTTCTCTCTGTTATTCCACATGTTTTAATCTTATTTTGAACATTCACTCATATTCTCTAAGAAACTCTTCTTTGTTATTGTTCTACTCTCTTTTTTTTCTTTCACTTCCTTATCTATTTTGTTTTTCACAACTATATCCTCTTCCCTCTTTTCTTCGGTAAATAAATCTATTAAACAGTATCTCTGGTTTAGACCCTATAGCTGTCTTTGTTTTAACATTACTCTCTGTTTACTTCCCTTATACTTACTCTTCTTTTTTAAAAAAAACATTTTTTTGGTTCGCTCCCGGTTCGCGTACCGGTGAGCGAACCAGGAAGCGAACCAAAAGAAATACAGCTTGCCAGAGTGCTAAACATTCTAGCAATTTTTTTTGAAAGGGGAGGTAGTTCTGAAAAGAACTTTTTTTTAATGTTTTTGTTGTTTTATATATTTTTTTTATTTTTCTGAACATTTTTTGTTTTTTTTGTATTTTTTGAACAGTTTTATGTTTTTTTTGGAGGGGAAACAACAAAAAACAGGCATTGGAAAGGGCTCAACAGGAGGAAAAAAAAAATTTACTTTCTGGGGCGTTTAGAGCACTTGTGATTTTCAAATGCTCTGTTGATTAAGTTAATGCTCATATTGGCACATGACAGTAATGTACCGCAATACAAACAGGTAATCTTCATATGGACAAAGTTGTCCTGAATGTTTGGCACGGTTTCCCGTGCCTCTGGTCCTGACAAAGATACCTGTGTTGATGTCGTGGCCACAGGAGTTGGTGGGTTGTCCTGCAGGTCACGCATCTCTGCCCGGCTGTAGTTTAGTGGATGCCACCTCAGCATGTGACGGTGCATGGTGTAGTTGCCGAAGCTATACTTTTTTAAGGTGCCTCTAGATAAGTCCTCTTTACATATGAGGCACGTCACATATCTAGCATTAACTTTTTTCTGCCCTTCAGGGATTGAAAAAAACTGCCAAATAAAACTAGTTTTACGATGAGAAACCCGGGGCTCCTCTTCTAAAAACTGTGGTCCCTCTGTCTCCTCTTCCTCTTGTTCATCCTCTTCCTCCTCTGTGTTGCTGATGAACTGTGGAGGTGGTCCTCTCTTCCCATGAGGAGGTGGTGGTGGTGGTGGGGGTCCACCAGCTGAAGCTACCAATGAAGCCATTGCTCAAATATACTATATATATATTACCTACTGGCGGTCGCCAGTAGGTATATATAGTTAGGATTTTTTCCCTATGGGATTTTTGAAAATTCTATGTCGAATAACTTTGGCGTTTGAGGACGGAATTGGCTGAAACTTTCAGGAAAATGGAACATTTTGTTTCTGAGCAGCCCCTGAAAATTTGGGGGGGTTTCGTCAAGGGGGGGCCGTGAACAAAGGGGGGTCCCAAAACGCGTTTTTCCCATGCAATTTTCCATAGGGCGGTTGGACTCACTTTTAGCTCGAACGGCTGAATGGATTTCCACGAAGCTTGGCAAAATTGTAGATATTGTTTGCCCGATGTGCCTTTGCTAGGTCTCAATATATGTGCTCCAGTGGATTTTGATAAATTAACATTCAAAAAAATATATATATCTGTAACAGCTCTCCGGTTAGCGCCCTGGTTCGCGTACTTGACGCGTAACGGAACTTCGCGAAGCGAAGCTGATTGGCTCTCCGGTGTCTGTCAACATTCTAAACAGTCCGGAGCGGCCGCCATCTTGTCTCTCGGTAGGAATCGAGAGACAAGAGGTGAAGAAAAACGAAGGGGGAAATTAATGAAAGGGGGCAAGGTAGACCCCTCCTGACCCCCTAGGATTGATGAGGGGGCTATTAAAGGGTCCCGCGGGGCAAAAAATAAAAAACATTTTTTTTTCGTTTTTTCGCGGTAGAGGCGCTACCCGGTACGCGAACCGGGTAGCTAACCGGTAGCGTAACGGGAGTCCGCCATCTTGTGTTTTGGTCGAATTTAATCAGAAGATGGAGGAAAAACAATGTGGGAAATGGGTATAAGGGGGCACGGGAGACGTATCCTGACCCCCTAGGTTTTCTGAGGGTGGCTGAGGAGGCCCATATATGCGGGGAAAAAAACACGTTTTTTTCAAATTTTCGCGCGGTTAGCGACCGGTTAGCGTACCAGGTAGCGTTCCGGATAGCGTAACAAGGGGAAAACCAAGGGAAACAGTAAAATAATATATTTAGAGTGCTTTGAGGTAGGGTAGCTCTGAATAGAGCTGTTGTGTTGTGTGGGTGATGAAAGTACCAACATGTAGGTACCAATGAAGAGTCTAAAATTCAATGTACACCGTCTCCTCTGTAGATGTCTTGCATGTTCTAATATGGAATCCATAACATTGTCTGTCAGGAAAGCAGAAACAGATCCTTTGAGCACTCCCTGAGCACATAGTAATATTAAAATGTTGAATCTTTAACCATTAGTCTGACTTTTTTAAATAATTACTCTATTATTATATATTATATTTGGAAAAAAAAATAATGTCTCAAACAATTTTGAATTTATAAATAACATTTTATTTATGTTAAATTTAAAAATTGTTGGAAATTTCGAGTAAAAGTTCATCTGGAATTTCTTCATCTTTATTTTCATGAATTGTCTCTTTTTTATCAAAATTGTCCATGAATTCTAAAAGTTGTTTGTCCACAGCCTCATTATAAAAATCATCTATGTCCTGTTGAATTTCTGATTGAAGTTTGGCTTCCTGAGCTTCTTTATCCATAATTGCTGTTAAGGTAGCATAAAAAGAGAGAGAGAAATAGAGTTTAAGTTAGAAACTTCTACATTTTTATTTTTTAATTAACGTGTACAACATAGTTCTGAGTTTTTAACAGTGAATTTATGTTTGGACAGTGTATGGTACAAGGCAGGAAGTAGAAATATAAAGTACAGCATGTGATGAACTCTAACTCAAACCATGACTACAACAGAGAAGCCTAAGTCAATCCATAACTATAACTGAGGGACAGTAAATAACTAACAGAAAACGTTTTAATAAAAATAACTTTAGGTGCACAACATATTTCCCCTTAGAAACTCTAACTCAAACCATGTCTAACTCAAACCATGACTACAAAAGAGAAGCCTAAGTTAATCTATAACTATAACTGAGGGACAGTAAATAACTAACAGAAAACGTTTTTATAAAATTAACTTTAGGTGCACAACATATCTCCTCATAGAAACTATTAACTCACCTTTACAAAAGTGTCTAAGGTTTTGCCAGGAAATGCTCTTTAAATGTGCCTCAGGGAGTTCCAGTCAAAATGGCTGTCATTCCCTCTTATTTTTCATATATATTCATGTACCAAACCAATCAAATGACAGCACATAAAAATACAACTTGAAAGTTATGTTATCATTGGTTGAAAATGTCAACTCTTTCCAATGTGTTTTTGTCATGTAATTTACCTAAGGATATTTAGACAGGGCTAGAGCCTGAATGGCTCGATGGAATTCATTCAAATGTGGGGAAATGGTAGGGACTGGTATGCATTAGGAACTATTTCAAATTTGGTGAAAGTGTCTGCAGTGTTTTCTTTGTAAATTAACTTCCCACCTTTTTTTTAACTGCGTTTGCCGTTGCACGCCCCGGTTTTCGGACCGGGAAGCTAACCGATAGCGTAACGGGAGTCCGCCATCTTGTGTTTCGGATGAATTTAGACACAAGATGGAGGATAAAGAATGTTGGGAAAGGGTATAAGGGGGCACGGGAGACGTATCCTGACCCCCTAGGTTTTCTAAGGGTGGCTGAGGAGGCTCATATATGTCGAAAAAGAAAAAGAAATTGAATTTTTCGCGAGGTTAGCTGCCGGTACGCCAACCGGGTAGCGAACCGGGAAGCGAACAAAAGTGAAAATTAGTGAAAAAAGGTACATTTGAAATTTTAAAAGAGTAATCATAGTTAAGGTAGCTCTGAAAAGAGCTTTTGGGTTCTGTGTAAGTTCTAGGTACTTATAAGTAGGTACCAATACATAGTCTTAAATTCAGGATGAAAATTCTGTTCCCCTCATCTGAGAAGTGAACTCCATCTCCTCTGTAGATATCTTGCATGTAGTAACGCAAGTTATTGTTGTAGATGGAGCCCATTCCATGGTCTCTCATGTAAGCTGAAACAGACTTATTTACATGCTTCCTCGATTTCTCAATTCGTGGACAAAATTGGTTGGACCACCTCCATTTCTGTCTTTGGCATATATTTGAATATACCAAGGCAGTTTGAGGAAAAAGTGCCATCAATTGCTCAAAGGTGTCCTTTAAAAGCATTTCCAGACCTACCCCAGTCAAAGTGCCCAAGTCATTTCCTCCACAGTGCACAATTAACAGGTCAGGGTTTGGAAAATGCAAAAAGGTTTTCACCAATGGTATCAATTGGTGACATCTTAATCCTCTGTGGCCAATCCAGTTGATTTCTACATTTTGTAAATTGAGGTTGTGTAAATTTCTGTTATCAGCATACCTTTGAGCCCAGTGGATGTAACTATGTCCAACAATCCAGACAGAAAACATGGTGAGAGGAGGTTCTGCTGCAGTCAGATGAAGTGTGGGAATGAAATGGCAGTTGAAACAGTAGGAGTTTGTAATGAAAAAAACTGTGGTGTTTCAGTGCTAATGATTCAGTAGCAGTGATTGGTGGATTTTGATTGCTGAACACAGAAAGTTAGGGTGCATGGATGAGTTCTTTGAAAGATGTAATTTGAGTGGTCAAGAAAAAATCATTTTATGAAAGATTGCACTGGATATGCAGGTGTACTGAGAGTTCAGAGTTCAATTGAAACATTGTTGTGTGAACTTGTAAACATGACAGGTCTTTCAGGAGGTGGTTGCTATGGAAAAAAGGCAGAAAGGGCAGAGGGGGGAAGGGTGTTGATTTGAAAAAAGTGAGGGAAGAGTTTTGATTGGGTGACATGAGAGATATGTGTGATGAATTACAGCATTTCTGTGCCTTTGTTGGTTGCAGCCTCTGGAGTGCATACCCTTTGATCTGCTAAAGAAAAATTGGTGTGTGTCTGAGACTGTTTTGAAACTCAAAAAGTATTTGCTAAGGTGAGAAAAGATTCCTTTCATTTAGATAGAGAATAGTATGCTTTAGGGAGAAAATTATGAAGAAAGTTGTGTATTTAAAATGTTGCTTTGTGTCAAGTGCTTTACAAATAGATTTTGTTTCTTTGAGTTTCATAGCCATGTTAAAAGTGACGCAAAAGTGGTGCAAGGGCCTTAAAAATACGCTTTGATGTGTGTTAGGGCATTTTAAGTCACTTCCCCATGAATCTGGGTGAATAATTTGCTTACTTAATGTGTTTAAAAACGTTTCTTGAAGTCAATTAGGTTTCTTGATATGTGCTGCTAGAGTTTCATAGCCAGCATGGGGCATATGTAGAAGGACTTTGAGCCACTTTCACGTTATTTTCCCCATGTTAAAGGTGACACTAAAGTGATGAAAGGGCCTTGTAAATACACTCTCATGTTTGAGCCATTTTCATGTTATTTTCCCTATGTTAAAAGTGACTTTAAAGGTGGTGCAAGGTCCTTGTAAATACGCCCTCATGAGTGCTTTGCAAATTTAAGTCATTTCCCCGTGGTGCAAGGTCCTTGTAAAAATGCCCCCATGTGTGCTTGGCAAATTTAAGTACTGACAGGGTGTGCTTGTACATAGGAGCTGTGTTGTGTTTTCAAATTATGACCAGAAAATCGTTTTTTTTTTAAAAACTAAATGCTTTTTAAATTTATGAGAAGGTCAAAATGGTGTCTGCTTCTTTAAATAAATATTTCACTTTCCACCATGAATATGGGAGAATAATTTCCTTGTTTGTCGGTTTAAAAACACGTTTCTTGAAGTCATTAAGGTTTCACAATATGTTCTGCAAGAGTTTCATAGTCAACATGGGGGCAAATTTACAAAGCTTATGAGCCACATTCACGTTATTTTCCCCACGTTAAAAGTGACTTTAAAGGTGGTGCAAGGTCCTTGTAAATAAGCCCTCATGAGTGCTTGGTAAATTTAAGTCATTTCTCCGTGGTGCAAGGCTCTTGTAAATACGCCCGCATGTGTGCTTGGCAAATTTAAGTACTGACAGGGTGTGCTTGTACATAGGAGTTGTGCTGTGTTTTCAAATTATGACATGAAAATGGTTCATAAAGAAAAGGAATGAATTGTTTTTACATTTATGACAATGACAAAAAGGTGTCTGCTTCTTTAAATAAATATCAAGGGAGGTGAGTAATGTACATTGCTCTGTTGCATACAGTCCTCATCTTCTGCGTACTCTTGGATATGCTAGACTACATCTGCACAATGAGATACCTAAGCTGAGGAAATACAGGTGATGTGATTGTGAAATGAGCAAAAACTATTTGCACGTTTTTCAATTATATCACCTGTGTTTTTTCTAACATTACGAATCACATTGTGCAGATGAGGTTTAGGCCTGTCCAGGGAGACAGAGGAGGTCTGGCCTTTGTTCAAGAGTGCAGTGGACATGACTCACTTCCTTGGTAGGCCTGCACATGTATTATCTCCTCTGTACTCTTCAATAAGCCTAAATTTCATCTGCAACCCTGAGTAGGCCTCACCTCAAACAAACCTCTGAATAGGCCACACCTTATCGGCATCCTGAACCAATCATTTAAAATGTTAGGGGCAGATTTATGATGGCCGTGCGCCTCTTTTGCGCCGCCGTTGCGTCACTTTTGTGACGCAGCGGCGGCGCAAAAGATGCGCTATGTTACGACATATTTACAACTTGATGCATCTAGGCAGATGCGTTACGCTGTAAAGTCCTGTGCCACATGAAACCTGCGTCAGGTTTCATGTGGGCGTTTTGTTGCAGGGTGGGCATTCACTTGCATGAAAGCCCTGTAAAACTAACACAGTGAAATTTACAAGATTTCATTGAGTCAGCTTTATGGCATTGCTGAATCAAATCCTTACACCTGTTTGAAACAGGCATAAGGAGTGATGCACCATGCAATGTGTGGCTTGCCACTGTGCATTGCAGTAGTCATGTCGCGCTTGCGACGTGATTTCTGCAATGCGCCGCTTTTGCGGTACAGATGCGTGACGCATCTGTGCTGTTTTTGCCCCATTGTGCTCCGCATTGTAAATGCGGCACACCATGGGTGGCAGAGCAGCGGCGCACGTTAACTGGTGCATCCCTGGGGATGCGCCAGTTAACATAAATCTGCCCCTTTACATTTAAGTATGAGCAGGGGACACTGAGTCGGTGAGGCTTATCCAAGGTTAAGAAGAGATGAGTCCTGTTCACTGAAAACTTGGACATAGGCCTCACCTCCTCAGCATCGCTGGACATGGCTAAATAATATCTGCAAAATGTTACTCTTGTTAAACAATTTTACTATTATAGTCTCTGAGATTTGTCTCTTACTCTGCAACATCTCATTGTTGTTCTCTTTCTTTAAAGATAACGACAACATCAACCATGAGTGATAATGAGCAATCTGTTGATCTTGATCTTATCATTGAACTTGTCATTGAAACGTCAGTGGAAGTAGATCCCTTGGATGATTTATATCCTGTGGATGATGAAGAATATGATGAGGATGCCGATTTGTCAGAATTGTATGACATAGGGTGGGAAGCTGACCTGCTCGAGCCTATGGAACTATAAAGACTTACTTTTAAAAGTTACTGGAAATGAAAAGTAACCATGTTAACCGTTGTATTTAAAATTAAATACAACTTCAAAAACAGCTTGTGTGAAGTGTCTTTAATAAAATAGTGAAATATGCTAATAAAATTAGTTCAGATTCACATATAAAAGAGCACAGGTCAAATGTAGAAGCATTCCATTTCTTTGCTACTATTTGTGAGTTTTAAATTTGTCAATGCACTAAAAATTATTGTATGTAGAACTGACAACTAGTGTGTTAATTTTTTGACGACTGTTATTGATTTACTGTTTGGTAATAGTGGTTAATACCTTTTTTTAAAAATATTTACCACAGATTCAACTGAAGATCTTTTGAAAAATTCAAAAATGCCCTCAAGGCAAAGAAAAAGAAAACAAGCAAAGCGACTTACACCCCACCTTGGTAAACCTTTGCAGCAGTCCTCTACAATAAAAACTTGTCAAGTCACCAGAAAAACTCCGGGTAAGACAACAAAATCTTTTTTAAGAAACATTTGCAGACGAAAAAGTATCACTACAGAACATGTTTTAGTCCAGAAGAAGAGAGCCAATTTAAATGGGAAGGAAAGGCCACTCAAAAATGTTACTGCTAGAGCAGGAGATAACTCTGTGCATGGTAGTAGAAGGAAAAATCTCTTTAGGGACATTCGTAGACTAATGTTCCGCAACAGGATAATTGGCAATTTGTTAAAAAATATTAAGAAAGGTCAACAGAAAGTGGCTTTTTATAAGAGAAAAAAAAATGTAGAGAAAATTATTGATCAGGCTTTCGAAATTAGGCGAAAGTTATTTATTTTGATAATCAATAGAATTAGGAAACTAAGCAAGGCAATTTATGATTTCAAATCAAATAGTAGATGGAAGAGAACAGTTAATCGTAGTAATTTTTGTGAAGGTTTTTCTGGAGAATGGATGCATAGTTCAAGTTGTGAAGCATTTTTTAATGAGGAGAGTTATTTTCAGGATAATGATTTGGTGCATGCAGTTGACACCAGTGGCCGAGCATATGAGGTGAAAGATGGTTGTCCGGTTGAAAAAGAAAAACTTGTGTCAACAGAGGCAGAAGAGGTGTTAGGTGATGAAGTTTTAGGGAGACGTGCTAAGGGTCCAGTGTACACCTGGAAGTGTAGTAGTATTTTCAGTGTGCGACAGGATTCCATCAATTTGCTCTGTGATTTTGTTCGGACATTTAATAAGAAAAGTTTAAAACAGAAAATGAAGTTGTTGCAGGAATTAGATCCATGCAGAGTGAGAGAAGTGACAGGTTTGCATGGTCATTCACTGGCTAGTCTTTCCAGGAGAGTATGCCAGAGTGTTTTTCATCATTTCAGGATGCTAGCAGTCCATCATAATAAAGTGAGGAAATTAGTGAGAATGTTGTATTTTGCTAAGAGTCCAGCAATTAAGCTTAAACAATTAAGCAGTGCTCCTTTGCATGGTTCTGATGTCGATGTGAAGAATATTTGTGAAGAAATTGAGTTTTGTTACTTTGCAAGTAAAGAGGAGAATGTTGAAATTGACCCAGAAGAAGAAGGTAATGTGGAAGAGAGTGTACAGGTTTCCAGTACAGATAATTTCAGAAGGAAATTGCCACGTTTCAGGTGAAATCAAGTGAGAGGCCTAATTTCACTTGTGTGTGTTGTCGACGCACTTACTATAAGAATCAGACTAAGTTAGTGGATTTATATGCAAAAAGTGAAAGGGAAAATAATAGTGAATGGAAGGATTTTGCAACATACTTGATGGTAGAAAATTGTTTTGATTTGGGATCGGATCAACGTGTGTGTACTTATTGTTGTAACAAATTAAATCAAAACCGGATGCCTGCTAGAGCGGTTCATAATAATCTGTAATTGGTTGACATTCCTTCTGAATAGAAGGATTTAAATACTTATAAATCTATTTTGATTCAAAGTGTCCATCACTTTCAGGCTATTGTACGAATGGAGCCAAAGACAGGGAAATTACCTCCATCAGATTTACAGAGAGGATTAAAGGGAAGAGTTGTTTATTTGCCTCATGATTTGAAGAAAAACATTAATACAATTGGAGTAGAGAAAGTGGAAGAGGAACCTCTGGTTATCTTAGTTAATGGGGTTCCGACAAAGAGTAAGACAATCTGGCAAGATTTAGTGGATGTTAGGAAAGTCAAAAAGGCAACATTGTATTTGATGAAAAACAATGAGTACTACAGGAATGTATGTGTTGCAGAAGAGGAAGTAAGTGAAGAAGAGGACAGCGATTTGTGTGCTGGACAAATTGAGAAAGTAGAAGCCTCTAAAAATGAAGAAATATATGAACATTATAGTGTTCATCCTTTGCATTCCAAGGAAGTCATGGGGAATGCTATTGAGTTGTTTCAAATGAAACAAGCCAAAGGGAGTCCCATTAGTGTTTGGGAGGAAAGTTTGGAAGCTCGGTGTTTCCCACAGCTATTTCCAACAGGTCAAGGAGGAAGATATGATGAGCGACCTGATCAAATTCCTGCTTCTGAATACCGGACTTTATGATTGTATACAGAAGATCCTAGGTTTCGTCAATGCATTCCCTATTTGTTCCATCTACTGTTTGAAAGTGATCTGTCTGGAGTGTCATATGCAGTGAACCACATCTTGAAAAGAGGTGTACAGATGCAAAATATCTCGGAAAGGGACTTTATGGATAAAGTCAATGTGCAAGACAGTATTTTGGATTCTCACCCGATTAATCTCATGGCATGTCAGCGTGGTACTAATGAGTGCTGGTACCGTCGTCATGGTGATTTAAAATGTATGCTGAGGAACTTAGGAACTCCCACATGGTTCCTCACTCTCAGCTGTGCCGAGTATGGCTGGGAAGACTTACTTGAATTTCTACGAGAGGCAAATGGAAACATTGAAAATATCGAATTCAAGACACCCGGAGAACTGTGCTCTTTGGATCCAGTGAATGTATGCAGGTACTTCAATCATAGAGTTGAAGCTAGGATGTCTTTCATCATGAACAAGAAAAATCCACCTCTTGGAGAGGTGTTGGATTTCTTCTGGAGAAAGGAGTATCAAGCAAGAGGTGCTCCTCATATACATATGCTGCTATGGATCAAAGATGCACCCAAATTTGGAACAGATCCGGATGACTTAGTGATGAGTTTCATAGAACAGTATTCTACATGTGCTGTTCCAAAGACAAAGGAAGACAAAAGCCTAAGAGAACAAGTTTTACGCTTTCAAAGCCATCGTTGTGGAAAGTATTGTCGTCGTAAATTCAGAAACAAGGACAAGTTCTACACAAAATGTCGTTTCAGCTTTCCACGACCGGTGATTTCTTATGGAAGAGTGAACAGTTTGATGTCTTCGCTGCGACATAATGTGACGAGGAAATTACCCAAAAATACATACAATTTGAAAAGAAACGAAGAGTCCAAGTACATCAACGACTACAACCCAGTGATTTTGTCCATGTGGAATGCTAACATGGATATACAGTTTGTGGCTGATAACTGTATGGCTGTGGCTCGGTATATGACATCTTACCTCACAAAAAAAGAAAAGACAGAATTGAAGGATATGTGGGAGGACATTTCCCATGAAAAGAGCCTCAGTAAGAAGTTGTACAGTTTCAGTCTGAAGATGTTGTCGCATCGAGAAATCGGAGCTTACGAATGCTCTGACCGGTTATCTTCAGCAAGTCTCTATGCCAAATCTAGGAGTATCATTTGGGCGAGTCTTGGTCTTGCTGCAACGCGTAATCGAGTTCTGAAACCTGTACGGGAAATTGAGTATTTGGTGGAAAAGGAGCCAAACAGTACAGATATTTTGAAGACCAACATGTTGGATACATATTATCCAAATAGAAGCAGTCACCTCGAGAATGTTTGTCTGTATGAGGTTCTACAAAATTACATATTCAAGAGGAACATCAAAGAAGATATTGATAAAGGAGTGTATGCTGTAATTGGAAGTGAGGGATGTCTGGTCAAGCAAAGAAAATGCCAATTGGTAAATCATCGAAAATTGAGTGGCGAATCTCCTGAAAGAAAAGAGTTTTTCTATTTAGCTCTTTTGCAACTTTTCAAGCCTTGGCGTGCAGAAGAGGAACTGCTTGGAGATTTCCTCTGTTACGAAGACTCTTTCAATGCAGCCAAGGAGACCATAGAATGTCCTGTTTTTCCAAAATATCTAGAAATGTTGAATGCGGAAATCGAGTAGGAAGCAACAATTGCAGCCGAGATTGCTAGAGACAGTTCTCAGGACAGTCAGAGTTCTGTTTTATTGAGTCAGGATCCACTAGGAGGACCAGTTATCGAAAATGAAGCTGCCACTGCCATCATTGAAGTGGAAAGAGCCATGGCACATGCTCAGGAGGATGCGGTTAACTTAGAAGATTTGGAAAGACAACTCAACATTGAGCAGAGGAAAATATATGACGAAGTTACCAACCAAATTGATCATGGATTAAGTCATGAGAAGAAAGAGTGCTCATGTACGTCGTTGAAGCCTGTCCGACTGTACGTGAGTGGAGAAGCAGGAACTGGAAAAAGTTTCCTCATTAAAGCAATTTCATGTTATTTGCAGAAAAGGACTGAGTCATCGCTGTCTTGTGTTGTCACCGCTCCAACTGGACTGGCAGCACATAACATTAAAGGTATTACTTTGCATCGTCTACTGATGCTGCCAGTGGAGCATGATAACAAATTACAATACCACAAGTTATCTAGAGATGCTTGTTGTGAAGTTTCAAGAGTCTTGAGGAAAATGAAACTTCTTATCATTGACGAAGTAAGCATGGTTTCCAATGTCATGCTTGCCTTTGTGCATTTGAGAATGCAAGAAGTTCTTAAAACAGAGTATGATGTGTTATTTGGTGGCAAACACATCATTGTTTTCGGTGATCTTCTGCAGCTGACACCAGTGAAAGGACAACCAGTGTTTAAACTACTTACACATGAAGACACCAGGAAGTGCCTAGGGAGCATTGGCAACGTTAATATATGGTTAAACTTCAATTATGCTGAACTGCGTGAAAATATGTGTCAAGCGAAGGATGAAGATTACAAGAATATTCTACAAGAAGTTAGAATCGGAAAAGTGACCGAGCATGGGAAAGAAGCTTTACATGCATGATTACTGTCAAATTTGTATCCAGAAGAAGACGTTCTGCCAGAGAATATTTTTCGGAAAATTACTGAGAAGAAATCTGGAATATGTTTGATGCCAACTCTTGCAGAATGTGCCATCTTCAACAACAAAATGTTGAATTTAGAAAACCAAGAGATTGTGAAACTGGAAGCTATTGACATAATAGAACATATGGGAGCAACAATTATTTTGTCTGAGAATTTGAAATCTAAATTGGATTCATTAGAGAAGACTATATCTAAAACTGCTGGTTTTGAAAAGACTCTGCATGTGTGCTTAAATTGCCGTATCATTTTGAGAATGAATTTACATGTTGAAAGAGGTCTGGTAAATGGATCAATGGGTAATGTTGTTGATTTTGAGAAATACAGAAATAAAGATGGAATTGAATTTTTAAAAATTACATTTGATGGCATTGAGGAAGTACAGCTAATTGGTTGTTGCTCTGCTAGGTTTTTGCTTGTAAAAGACTTATATGTTCGCCGTAAGCAGTTTCCTGTTTGCTTGGCATATGCGGTGACAATCCATAAATCGCAAGGTTTAAGTGTAGACAGTGCATTGGTGAACATTGGCAGTTCTGTGTTCAAGGAGGGTATGGCATATGTGGCATTGTCACGAGTCAGAACTTTATCGGGATTGTACTTGATTGAGTGTGATGTCACAAACATTTGTGCGGATCTAGATTGTGTTAAGGAATACAATAGGTTAAGAAGAGAGTATGCGCCACATTTGCCTCAATATCCTCTGTTTGAGAAACGTGTGGTAGGCCGGAAACGAAGAAATGTGACCAGTAGTAGGGAGGCTGTAGCAAAAAGATGAAAAGTCGATGAACCCGAAATTATAAGCAGAAAGAAAATGGATTCTGTTGAAGATGTTGTTGGTTTTCAATTTGAAAATAGTTCTGGTGTCAACTGCTATGCTAATGTAGTGGTTAATGTTGTCTTTTCTCTAGAAACTTTAAAAGAAGAGATTGTGATCAATTCAGATCAAAGTTTTTGCTGTTTATTGAATTCTGTGTTAGAGAAATGTAGCACTGATAGAACAAAAATAGAAAGTGTGTCTGAAATTCGAAATCTGTTAGACAAATGTTCAGGTCAAACGCAATTCTCTCAAAATATTCAGCAAGATTGTCATGAGTTTTTAATGTATATGCCTGATGTATTGCAAGATGAAGGTATAGATGTACATCATCTGTTTGGCCTTTCTTATAAATGGCAGCATGACTGCGAGAACTGTAGGGTATCAAGTACTACTAGTGTAGACTCAGAAAGATTTATATATTTAACTTTGCCAGACAGTAAATCAGTGTCCTTTAATAAGCTAGTAAAAGCAGCCGATCACAACATGGAGTGTAGCCAATGTAAGTCTGCAATGCTGTCCACATTATTTATACGTAGATATGGCCAGTATGTCATTTTAATGTTCCAACGATGTAGGCCTGATGGAACAAAATTGACAACTTTAATTAAAAATGTTGTGGCTTCGCAGTTGTCAATATCAGGAAGGACTTTTGTAACTGCAGCAATTATATATCATGACGGTCCTTCAACAACATCAGGACATTACACAGCTTATTTGAAGTCTAGAAACGGCTGGTCATTCTGCAATGATTCTGTTTTAACTTTAAAAAAAAAATTGCCTTTTGACCTTAAAAATTCTTACCTGGTGTTTTTACAACCAAAATTTTAGGGAAAGAATCTCGGGATTTGTTCTGAGGAATTTCAAGAGGTTCTAATGGCTCCTACACTCTTTGGCCTTGAGGATAAGTGTAGTACAGAGTGAAAAGTTATTTTTGAGTTTTAAGTAGTTCCTGAAAAAAAAGAAGGTTTTCTTACAGAAAGTGGTGGGCACGGATTAGTTAAAGGACAACAGAGTATTTCCCAAAGCAAACGGTGTTCTTACCATAACACTTGACGTCATGGAAAAATAACTGCACTTTGAATGAGTTCAGAAAAACTGTTTCTTTTAATAAGCTAATTCAAGCAGCCAATCAAAACATGGAGTAGAGGTAATGTAAGTCTGCAAAGCTGTCCACATTATTTGTACAAACTTTTGGTTATAATGTCATTTTAAAATTCCAACTATATAAACCTGATGAAAGTAAGTTTCCAACTTTAATTACAAATGTTGTGGCTACACAGTCGTTGATTTTAGGAAGAACATTTGTAACTGCAGCTATTATATGACATGATGGTCCTTTGACAACAACCGCTAATTACACAGCTTATTTAAAATGTAAAAAAAGCTGGTGTTTCGGAAATGATTCCCATTTGACTATGAAACAATGTTGCCTTTTGACTTAAAATATTCTTACTTTGTGTTTTCAGAAGAGAGAATTTAGGGTAGGTAACTGGCCTATAATGATTCTAGGAATTGATATAATTTTATGTGCTGTTTTAAATTGCTTTGTGATTAACAGTGATCAAGAGAATTAAATAATTGTAGTAGTCATAGAGGTATTATAATGTGCCTCATAGTAAGCAGTATCAGTGTCATAGGAAATGTGGAACAAGAGTGAGCAAGAAGGGTGAGATATTACTAGTACAGGATTGTGAAAGTGATCTTGAACGTTTTCTTTCTGAAAGTTGTGGAAAAAGAAAATGACGGGATTTGCTTAGAAGAATTCCAAGAGTTATAAATGGCTCTTACACTATTTGGCCTTGAGGAGAAGTGCGGTAGAGAGCGAGAAGTCATTTATTGTATGTAACATATTTGTCAAAACGATGGAGCTTTTCTTTCAGAAAGTGGCGGGCAGAAAATAATAACAGCACAACAGAGTATAAGCTGTTCATAGGAAATCCTTCGACGTCATGGAAAGTAAGTTACTTTTGAGGAGTTCTGATTTCTGATTGGTTATGTTTTATGGGTTTTTTAAACACAATCATTTTGATTGTGGTTTTTTTCCCCGCTGTTATATGATGAATTCCTTCAACTCACTGTTTTTAGTGAAATTTGATATATTCTGAGAACAGCAAAAATAAACCATTTAACATGTATAATTAATTCTGTACTTTGTATAGTGAATTTTAATTTGTACTCATCTTGTCTCATGCTCACTCGTCTTTTACTACCTTCTATCAATCCTCTTTACATACTCACATTGCCTTTTGTTTTATTCTCTTTCACCCTTGTTCTCTAACTCAACTTATCTTTCAACCGTTGTTTCCCTATTCCAACTCTGCTTTTTTCTTTTCTCCCTTGCACCATTTTCCAGCTTTTAAACCTTCTGCTTCGCTTGTCTTTTCCATCTTTCCTCCCTTTGTTTTCTAAATTAAATATTTTTGGGTTCTCCTTTTTTGGTGCAATCAGTTAGTATAACTCACCCTCACTCATTTATCTTTCTTTGTTGCCTCACTCAGTCTGTATCTGACACTCTTTCCTTCACTTCCTCTGTCTCCTCTCTCCCTCACTCTCTTTTCCTTATTCACCCTTTCCTTATATAGTTTACCTTACTCACTTTCTTTTAGTAGCTTACACAACTTCAATTTAGTTTTCTCTTCTATCCTTCTTTTCTGTCACTGAAAGTATCTTCCTTTTTGTTCTATTAGTAATTTACTCAATTACAATTTCTTTTTGTCTCTGACTGTCTATCACCGTTTCTTTCTCTTTTTTTTCTGCATGTTTATCTCTAACTTTATTTCTTTGTAAAATTGGATGATTTTCAATCTTTTCCCTTGTCTTTTCTAATTTTTAAATACATGTTTTAATATTTTTCAAATTTTTGTTCTTTCTTTCACAGATTGAAAGTATAAAAATAACAAGTGACAAAGTTAACGACAATTATAAGGTAAGTGTTTTGTACTCTTTTCGTTACATTTCTATCACATTTAACTTCTATTAGTTCCACTGCTTAATTTCTTTAACCCTCAGTTTCCTGCCTTTGCTACTTCCCTCATTCCTTTTTCTATTACTTACTTACTCTACTCCTTCCATTCCTTTTCTCAGTCCATCTGTTCTCATAGTTCCTCACTCCTGTTCACTCACTCCGTCTCTATTAATGTCACTGTCTCTCACTCATCACTCTTTCACTACTTCTTCATTATGCTTTCTCCCTGTAGTTCAAGCACACTATGTTATTTACATTTCTTTGCTGTTTCAATTATTCCTTTTCTGTCACTTCTTCTTTTCTGCTTTCTGTTTTTTCTCTCTGTTATCTCACATGTTTTAACCTTAGTCACTGTCATACATCTTGTTTTATTCCTATTTACTTTCGCTCACTGTTTTCTTAACACTTTCCCTCAGGGTTGTTCTTTTACTCCGGTTCTATCCCTACCTCTCATTCCACATCCTTTACTGTTTTTCTTCTTAATTTGAACATTCACTCACATTCTCTAAGAAAATCTTGTTTATTATTCTTCTACTCTCCTTTTTTTCTTTCACTTCCTTATCTATGTTGTTTTTCTCAATTATACACTCTTACATCTTTTCTTTGGTAAATAGATCTATTAAATAGTATCTCTGTGTTACTCCCTCTAGCTGTCTTTATTTTCACATTACTCTCTGTTTCCTTCCCTTATACTCACTCTTCCTTTTAAAAAATTTTTTTTTTTGTTTCACTTCCGGTTCGCGTACCGGGTAGCGAACAGGGAAGCGAATCAAAAGAAATAGAGGTTGCCAGAGTGCTAAACATTCTAGCAATTTTTCATAAATGGGAGGTAGTTCCGAAAATAACTTTTTTTTATTGTTTTTGTTGTTTTATATATTTTTTTTATTTTTCTGAACAATTTTTTTACTTTTTTTGTATTTTTTGAACGGTTTTATATTTTTTTTGTTTTTTTGGGGGGGAAACGAAAACCATTCATTATAAAGGGCTCAACAGGAGCAACAAAAAAAAAGATAATTTATTTTCTGGGGCGTTTTGGACATTTATGATTGTCAATAGCTCTGTTGATTAAAGTGATGCTACTCTCCCTATAGCAAATTAATTTGCCACAAAAAATGCACACTTGCTTCACGACCCCGAACTTCATCTGAATGTTTGGGACCGTCTCCCTCGCCTCTGGTCCCGTAACTGCCTCTTCTGTTGATGTACTGGCCACAGGAGGGGTGTTTTCCTGCAGGTCACGTACCTGCGCAGCACTATAATTTATAGGGTGCCACCTCTCCATGTGCCGATGCATGGTGAAATTACCATAGCTGTACTTCTTATCAGTCCCTCTGGACAGAGATTTGTCACAGATGAGACATGTGACGTACCGGGCATTTACTTTTTTTTGGCCCCGGGGAAATGTAAAGAATTGCCAGATGTAACTATCCTTTACATGGGACCTCCTTGGCTCCTCACGCAAAAACTGTCTCCTCCCTTTTATATTTTTATTTATTTTATTTTTTGCATTTGTAATGCGCACAGATACCCACAAAGGGTTTCCCGGCGCCATGGCTAAGAGAACAAGACACAGAAAGCAACTGCTGGCAACACAATGACCGCTATTTATTTAAACAGTTATTTATTAAACAGCCAGGTTTTAACTTGTTTCTTAAAACTGGCGAAGTTCTCCTCTTTGCGCAGAGCTAAAGGAAGGGAGTTCCAAAGAACTGGTCCCAGGTGGGAAAAGGATTTACCTCCCATTCGGGCCAGTTTGAATCTGGGTACCGTGAAAGTTGCTCCATTTAAAGAGCGAAGATTCCGTACAGGTACATGGGGCCTAACCAATTTCTGCAGATACCGTGGTGCGGTTCCCGCTCTGATCTTAAACATGTAGGTCAAGGCCTTAAACCGGACCCGGTTCTCAACTTTCAACCAGTGTAGGTCTTTAAGGTGGCTCGAGATCCTTGCTGTCCTAGGAATCTTACACAACAGCCTGGCTGCGGAGTTCTGGACCAGCTGTAACCGCCTGGTTACAGCTAAGTTGGAGCCCAGGTATAGAATGTTACCGTAGTCAAGTCTAGATGTTATTAGCGCATTGACTACGGTCTTCTGGGTATCCACAGGCAGCATCCAGATAATCTTCCGCAGCCATTTAATAATCGTGAAACAAATGCCAGCCACTTTATTAGCCTGTTGTTTCATCGATAAAGAATCATCGATGCACACCCCTAAGTTTCTAACCTGGGTAGCTGGACTGGGGAAAGCACCCAGAGATGGCGGCCAGTGCCTCTCCTGCCACAGATCATGATTTTTTCCCAGGAGAAGAATCTCCGTCTTCTCCCCGTTGAGCTTCAGCTGGTTTGTTGACATCCAGCTGAAGACCTCCTGAAGACCAAGTTTCAGGGCTGAAGGGGATGAAGACTCTGAGTTGGTGAGGGAAAAAATAATCTGTGAGTCATCCGCATAGGTCATAAGTTCAAGACCTACCCGCTCTGCTAAATCAGCGAGGGGGCGGAGATAAAGATTGAAAAATAATGGGCTTAAAATTGAGCCCTGGGGCACGCCATGGGATGACGGAAAAATATCCGACTGGGCATGTGAGGACGAGATCTGAAACGTCCGGTTGCTCAGATAAGATCTAATCCAGTCCAATGCGGTCCCTCCGACACCATCCCCACTCAGCCTGGCAAGCAGTCTGTTGTGCGAGATGGTGTCGAAGGCCGCGCTCAAATCGAGCAGGACGAGAGCAACCGTTTGCCCGTCGTCCAAAAGTCCCCTGATCTTCTCCGTGACTCCCAAGAGGGCAGACTCGGTCGAATGACCTGCCCTGAAGCCCGACTGGGAATGCTCCTCTTCCTCTTCTTCCTCTTCTTCCTCCTCTTCATTAAGGATGACCTGAGAAGGTGGTCCTCTCTTCCTAGGAGGTGGTGGTGGTGGTGGGGGTGCACCAGCTGCAGCTACTAATGAAGCCATTTCTTATCAATCAAAATAGGTCTTCCTCTCACAAAGTTGAAAGTCAGAGTGAGAAAAAAGGTGGGGGCTTTCATCATTTGGGAAAAAAAAAATTCTAAACCAATGAAAAGTGGTATTTTTAGGTCACATGACCTAGCCTTACATCATTAGGAAACCAAAAGTGAAATGAACCAATGAAAAGTTTTATTAACAAGTCACATGACCTGTTACGCTTATGTTACACGCTCCGCGCCGCGCCCCGGATTGCTTCCGGGGTGCTGCGCTTCGCTCCTCGGTTCGCGTACTGGAGCACTTCCGGGTGCGCTAACACGGCGCGTCATAAGACGCATTACGCGGCAACGCGATACGTCGCCCTTATGCGACACGTCACGATGTTGTTTTCAAACGCGGCAGTTGCGCAAACGGAACGTTTACCGGTTCGTGGACCGGGTCGCGACACCAAATTGAGTTAACGGGAAGCTACCCGGTGCGCGGACCGGTAGCGAAACAAAAAAATATATATATATATATACATAAAAAAATTGTATTAAGAAACATATAAAATATATTTTTCAATTTAAAGAAGAATACATTTTAAAGCTTTTGATATTTGCTATTAAAAAAACCATTGAAATTCACTGAAAAAACCATAGGTTATAGACCATATATAGTTAGGAATTAGCATTTACAAAACCTTGAAAATTCACTGAAAAAACCAATCAATAACCAATATAGTTACTCATATAGCTACTGATCAACACATGCAGCAGTTTACAGAACAACAGATATAATGATGCACAAATTAAGACAGTTTAGTCACTAACCCATGCACTCAGTGAGACACATTTAATCATTCACTCATACAGTCAGTCATGCACCTACTAAATCCTTCATCCAGACACTTATAAATCCACTCATTCTTCAATATGTAAGACATATTTTAACTTTACAGAAACATATAGTCACTGGATGTTGTCATCAGTGATGTCATCAGTGATGTCATTTGAGATGTCATCAGTGATGTCATCAGTGATGTCATTTGAGATGTCATCAGTGATGTCATCAGTGATGTCACTGACCATGTCATGAATGATGTAATATGTGACATAATCAGCAGTGGATTGCGGGTGGGCGAATTATAGTTAGTGCAACTAACTATATATGCGAATTTCAATGGTTTTGTGTGAGTAAAATAAGGTTTTGTAAATGCTAATATAACTATATATGGTGTATAACCTATGGTTTTTTCAGTGAATATATATATATATATATATATGTATGTATGTATGTATGTACGTATGTATATATATATATATATATATATATATATATATATATGAACTGAATTAAACTGAACCGTGTATTTACCCTGGAGTGCTGCTTCCTGATTCTCGTTGTAGACGAGGTGGGATTTTTCGGAGCCGATATTGTTGTCGGGTGCACCCCCGGCGAGCAGGCACCAGCCAAGGAGTGCGACAGGCAGGTGCAAATGGAGCTTATATATATATATATATATATATATATATATATATATATATATATTACCTACTGGCGGTCGCCAGTAGGTATATATAGTTAGGATTTTTTCTCTATGGGTTTTTTGAAAATTCTATGTCTAATAACTTTGGCGTTTGTGGACGGAATTGGCTGAAATTTTCAGGAAAATGGCACATTTTGTTTCTGAGCAGCCCTTGAAAATTTGGGGGGGGTTCGTCCAGTGGGGGCCGAGAAAAAAGGGGGGTCCCAAAACGTGTTTTTAACATTGAGTTTTCCATAGGGCGGTTGGCCTCACTTTTAGCCCGAACGGCTGAATGGATTTGCACGAAACTTGGCAAAATTGTAGGGACTGGTAGCCCGATGTGCCTTTTGTAGGTCTCAATATATGTGCTCCAGTGGATTTTGAGAAATTAACGTTTAAAAAAAGATATATATCTGTAACAGCGGACCGGTTAGCGCTCTGGTTCGCGGACTTTTCGCGCAACGGAGCTTTGTGAAGCGAAGCTGATTGGTTCTCCGGCGTCTGTCAACATTCCAAACAGTCCGTAGCGGCCGCCATCTTGTCTCTCGGTAGGATCGAGAGACAAGAGGAGGTCAAAACAAAGGGGGAAATAACTATAAGGGGGCATAGTAGATCCTCGCTGACCCCCTAGGTTTGATGTGGAGGTTTTAAAAGGGCCCCGCGGGGCAAAAAAAAATAATAAAAATAATAATTGAACGGCTGAATGGATTTGCACGAAACTTGGCAAAATATTAGGGACTGGTAGCCCGATGTGCCTTTGCTAGGTCTCAATATATGTGCTCCAGTGGATTTTGAGAAATTAACGTTCAAAAAAAGATATATATCTGTAACAGCGCTCCGCTTCGCGTAACGGAGGTTTGCGAAGCTGATTGGTCATTCTGTCACTGGGCTATAGTTGGGCTACATCTGGCTGATATTTGGGCTACATTTGTTTTTTTGTGTGTCTGGCGGCCATCTTTGGGCTACATTGGGCTACATTGGGCTTCATTGGGCTACATTCGGCTAATTAGCAAATAGCTCATCGCAAACTAGGAATGGTAAAGAATCGCTATTTATTCCTTAAAGTTCGCTATTTAGGAAATGCAAATAACTTTGATGATACATATGGCGGTTCATCTCTAACAAGATAAGAAGCATAGGGATAGATTTATGATGACTGGCGCATCACCAGGGATGTGTTAGTCATTCTGTGCCGCTGTTCCGTCACCTATGGTGTGCTGCATTTACAATGCGGCGCATCACGGGGCAAAAACAGCACAGATGCGTGATGTATCTGTGCCGTAAAGGTGGCGCATTGCTGGAGTTGTATCGCAAGTGTGATGAAGGTCCAGCAAGGGTCGGGGGTGCCCCTGTCGCAGGGTTTCTGTTCTCACACAGAACTGTGGACAGAGGATTGGAACCTCGGCGAATTAGGGTGTCCCAAAACTCACGTTAGTAATCAAAAACTATTTAGCAAGCTAGGTACAGTGTCACATTGGATATAACAAACTCTCAATGTTTAGACAATCCATAATATGAACTTATAGTACCTCAGGATACGTGGAACTCATGAACAGTCGGTCGTTATATATTTCTTAGAAACCAGAACATGGAGTTAAGAAGAACACATGTGTATTTGAAATGTTTATTTACTAATGCCGTCTTCTCAGGCGTAGTACCTTAGATAATAAAAGTACACATATTATCAGTAGCAAAATTACCAGCATAGTTACTAGTACATAAAAAGTGAATGGTGATAGTATGTTAACATGCTGTAAATGAATAAGAGTTAGCAACACTTATAAGCAGCCGCGGGCCGTGGAGGGAGTTACGGTGAGGCAGGGAGGCGGGGAGGGGGAGAAGCAGGGTGGAGAATACAAGTACACATATTATCAGTAGCAAAATTACCAGCATAGTTACTAGTACATAAAAAGCGAATGGTGACAGTATGTTAACATGCTGTAAATGAATAAGAGTTAGCAACACTTATAAGCAGCCGCGGGCCGTGGAGGGAGTTACGGTGGGGCAGGGAGGCGGGGAGGGGGAGGGGCAAGGTAGAGAGGGCTCCACCCTGCTTCTCCCCCTCCCCGCCTCCCTGCCTCACCGTAACTCCCTCCACGGCCCGCGGCTGCTTATATCTCACCCTCCCTAATACACATATTATATTATTTGCTAAGAAGGTCTCTTTGTGTTGGTTTAGGGCGTGCCCATACTTTAGTGTCTTAGATTTGAAGGAATCACATCAGCATACACCAGCTCTCTCTTCATGTGAACCGCATCAACTGTTGTGTATGTGTGTTCGGCAAAGCAATATAAAACCCGCCTCATGCCCAGAATTGGCAGAAGTTGCACTTATGTTATGAGTATGAAGTCGTGGAGATCAGACCTCATAACAATTCTGTATCGTGTTGTTCTTGAAACTTTAGCACTCGCTGTACAGATATAGTTTAACAAGTAAAGCAGATAGTAGACCAATAACATATTATTCTCATGTAAACCACGATGAACTACTAGGTGGAAAGCTAAAGCAACAACTAAATGTCGTGTGCAGAAGTTGCAAAAAAGGAAAAATGGCGTTTAAACCGGTAATGAGCCCATGCTAACTTAACACGGTGTAAAGATATCCAGGACCTAGATGACACCTCCTCATGATCCGGAAACGAACTGAATAAGATAATAGAAGTGCCATCTCATGAGAGCAGATTGCAAGTTTATATGTGGACGGTCCGCAAGGTAAAGCATTAAAAACTAGGAAAATTCAATGCTAAAGAAAAATAAAACAGCCAAGTACTTTATCGAGTCTTAAGCCAATAGGCAAGGTAAATAATAAAAACTTGACAATTAAGTCAATGAATTGTCAATGAAATGCTAGTACTCAGCATATGAAACATGAAAAAGGTCTATGACATAACTGTGTATGCAAAATAAGCTGCAACAGCCTCCAACAGGAAGTCACCGTCTTCATCCGAAAACAGTTCAGCCATCCAATTTAAAAGCGGAAAAGAACATACGTGCTCTCCCAGCACCGGATCCTCTATCACCATCAGAGGACAGCTCGGTGGGTTTTCAAGAAAGCTGTGTTCCAAGAAAGACTGTGCTGCCGCCAGTAAATTCCAGGGACCAAGTAGTCCATGCATCAATGCCACAGCCATAATCCTTTCGCCAGGACAAATCAACTCGTGAGTAATGATAGGAGTCATCAGCTGATTAAAGTCGACGTCAGGAGAAACCGGTCCGCAGAGACACAAATCAATGGCCCAATCGAAATCACAGGTCAGGCAGTGAAATACAGGCTGGACACAGGTGAAGTAGGAGAACCGAAAAGATAATCCATATGCCGTGCTTAATATCGCCAACGGCATTGTGCCATAATATTCTAGCATGCGATTGCGGAACAGTGTCAGCAGCTGCAGGGTCGGAGGTTGCATAGGAGGGACATCCATATTTAAAAATGTAAAAAAGCACAAGAGCGTCCGCTGGTAATGCAAGTAAAAATGCAATCCACGAACCAGAGTGGAGAAAATGGAATGAAAGGGAGCAGGGATGACTCCAAAGATTTTCTCAAATGAAGTCACGAGACCACTGGTAACAACTTTAAAAAAGTGTGCCAGGGATTTTGTGGAGGATGCGTTAAAGATAGTCGGAAACATGTTGCTGAAATTGAAAGGCAAACCTGTGTACGGGTGTTCGCTATGTGAAGTACGAAAGTTTCACGGGCCGAACTCAAGGCCACCTCTCTCTGAGACAAAAGAGCTCTTATTCTTGTCATGCCGTTGAAACGTGTCCCAAGGTTGGTATTTGTGGCCAGATTGAAAACTCCCTATGTTCATGTGTGGGAGGAAATAGAACATTTCTGCAGCAAATAACCCGTTCACTTACTGTTACGATAAAAGGAATACTTTTAATTAACTCAGAACAATCTTCATTATTGAGCATCAAATAACTACCATTTTCCAACAACTTGAACGTGGGGATGATAGCAGGAACTGGCGTGCCTTGCAACACGCAAGCCATATTTGGTCGGTGTTTGTTGCATGAATCGTGTAACTGTATGTGCCTACACATTAGTGAATGATCTGGCGTCTCAGTGCATTCCTCTCCATTCAGATAAACTTCTTGATCATCTTTGAAACATCTGTATGTGTATGGAAGCGACCAGACCTCATGAAGAAAAGCACTACCTAAAGGTTCATAACGACCTATTGGTATATATTTCATACAATTTGAAAACTTATATAAAGCAAAAGGCAGCGTTATTAAACCGTGGATAAGGCATGTTGCCAAAAAACCCGCAATCCTCTGCTGATGATGTCACTGAGCATGTCATGAATGATGTAATATGTGACATCATCAGTAGTGGATTATGGGTAATAGTATCTCTAGTTTACTCCCCTATAGCTGTCTTTCTTTTAACATAAGTGTGTGTTTCCTTCCCTTATACTTACTGTTTTTGGTTCGCTTCCAGTTCGCGTACCAGCGAGCGAACTAGGAAGCGAACTAAGAGAAATAGAGGTTGGCACAGTTCCAAATATTGTACCAATTTTTTAATAACGGGGAGGTAGTTCTGAAAAGAACTTTTTTTTTTATTTTTCTGAACATTTTTTTAATGTTTTTGAATTTTTCGGAACAGTTTTATATTTTTTTGGGTTTTTCTTGGAGGGGGCAATGAAAACGATTCATTGTAAAGGGCTCAACAGGAGCAACAAAACAAAAAAAAGAAGTATTTATTATTTTGGGCGTTTCGGACAAACTTGCATATGATAGTCAATAGCTCTGTTGATCAGAGTGATGCTTCTTTCTCCGTAGGAAATGAATCCATCGCAAAATACGCAGGTGTGTTTTACTTCACCAAATCTCATTTGTATATTTGGCACCATCTCCCTGCCCTCTGGTCCCGTTACTTCCGGTACAACAGATCTTCTGGCCATAATAGGGAGATTATCTAGGTCGTTCCGAAACTGTGCAGCACTGTAGTTGTTAGGATGCCACCTAGTCATATGGCGATGCATTGTGTAGTTTCCGAAACTGTATTTTTTGTCGGTCCCTCTGGACAGTCTATCTTGACATATAAGGCAAGTTACGTATCTTGCATTTACTTTTTTCTGACCTTTGGGAATTTTAAAAAATTGCCAAATGAAGTTTTCTTTCCGGTGAGACGTCTTGGGCTGCTCAGGCAAAAACTGCCTCTCTTCGTGCTCGTCCTCCTGTTCCTCTTCTTCTTCTTCTTGTTGAATTACAACTTGAGCAGGTGGTCCACTCTTCCTTGGATGTGGTGGAGGTGGTGGGGAAGCACCAGCTGAAGCTACTAAAGAAGCCATTGCTCAGTGATCACAAAGGGTCTTTCTCTCACAATGATGAAAGTCAGAGTGAGGAAAGAAGGAGGGATTTTCATCATTTGGGAAAAACAAGAGTTCTCAACCAATCAAAAGTGTTCATTTTAGATTATATGACCTAGTCTTACATCATTAGGAAACCAAAAGTGAAATGAACCAATGAAAAGTGTTATTACCAAGTCACATGACTTGCTGTGTTTACGTTAAGCGCTTTGCAGGGCCTCCCGGTTTGCTTCCAGAAACCTGCGCTTTGGCACTCGCTTCGCGTACCAGTTCGCTAACGTAGCACGTCATATGACGTATCACGCGACAACGTGGAACGTCATGCGGACGGGAGGCGTCACGATGTTGTTTTCTAACGCGGCACTTGCGGTAAAGAAACGTTTACCGGCTCGCGGTCTATTTCGCGGCATCAAGGTCAGCTAACGGGAAGCTTCCCGATTCGCGAAGCGGGAACGAAGAAAAAAAAATATTTTAAAAAAAAATTATTCATAAACATATAAAATATATTTTTGGATTTAAAGAAGAATACATTTTACAGCTACAGATATTAGCTGTTAAAAAAACAATGAAATTCACAGAAAAAACCATAGGTTATAGACCATATATAGTTAGGAATTAGCATTTACAAAACCTTGAAAATTCACTGAAAAAACCATAGGTTATAGACCATATATAGTTAGGAATTAGCATTTAGAAAACCTTATTTCACTCACACAAAACCATTGAAATTCCATATATAGTTAGTTGCACTAACTATATATCGCGCACCCGCAATCCACTGCTGATGATGTCACATATTACATCATTCATGACATGGTCAGTGACATCACTGATGACATCACTGATGACAACATCCAGTGATTATGTGTTTCTGTAAAGTTTAAATATGTTTTACATATTGAAGAATGAGTGGATGTATAAGTGTCTGAATGAAGGTTTTAGTAGGTGCGTGATTGACTGTATGAGTGAGTGATTAAATGCGTCTTACTAAATGCACGGGTTAGTGACTAAACTGTCTGAAAGTGTGCATCAGTATGTCTGTTGTTGTGCAAGCTGCTGCATGTGTTGATCAGTAGCTATATAAGTAGCTATATGGGTTATTGATTGGTTGCACAAGTATTTGTATGGGAGACTGAGTGTGTGTATGGCTGGCTGGGAGGTGTGTGACTCTGTGCAGATCAATGTGTACTTGTATCAGTGATTCTATAAGAGAGTAAGTATGTGTTAGTATATGTTTGAAAATGTAAGGTACTCTATGTTTAACTGTGTAGATTAGAAAATGGAAGTGTGATTGATTCTTTACAGGACTGACTAGGTGTGTGAGTAACTCCATGGATGAGTGGCAGAGTGTGAGTGTCTGTATAGGTGTATGAGTGCATATGATAGTGTTGTAAAGATGAGTGATTGTATGTATGAATGATTGTATGGGTGAATGAGTGAATGTGTGTGTAGACGTAGGAATCAGTGAATGCGTATGTAGTAACTAGTATTGGTGTGTCAATGGTTTCAAAAATTATACTCTGTATTTAACACTGGGTGTAACAGAGGTTATATTAAAGTTGAGGAGATGCATTGTATTGTCACATTAATGATATCATCATTGATGTGACCATTGATGTCAAAAGAGATATCATCAGTGATGTCATTTGAGATGTCATCAGTGATGTCATCAGTGATGTCACTGACCATGTCATGAATGATGTAATATGTGACATCATCAGCAGTGGATTGCGGGTGCGCGATATATAGTTAGTGCAACTAACTATATATGGAATTTCAATGGTTTTGTGTGAGTGAAATAAGGTTTTCTAAATGCTAATTCCTAACTATATATGGTCTATAACCTATGGTTTTTTCAGTGAATATATATATATATATGGTTAATCAATCAAGCAGGACACTCATTTTTGAAAGTGGAAAAACCGGTGTTGCCCACCTTATATTTGGTGCGAAAGATCCCTAAGCATAAATAAAAAAAACCAGGGCGGCCTATTATCTCTGCCATAGGCAGTCTGTTTGAACCAACCTCCAGGTACCTAGACTGTTTTCTAGAGACATATGTAAAAGCATTACCTGCTTATACTCAGGACACAAAACATTTCCTGAATCAGATTACAGCACTAACTTGGAAAGAAGCATATCTCCTGATTACGTTAGACGTCATCAGTTTGTATACTAGCATTGTCCATGATGATGGCCTGCGGGCAGTAAGACACTTTTTGAACACAAGACCGATCAATCTGTATCAACACATTAACATGCTGGTGGAAATGTGCAGGCTATGTTTGATCAATAACCACTTTATGTTTGGGTGATATACATACAAACAGCTGCAAGTCACGGCGATGGGCACCTGCTTCGCCCCCAGGTATAAAAATTTGGATATGGGCTGGTGGGAGGAGCAGGTGCTCAAAACCGAATATAGCAGGGAATGGAATGATCACATAGTAAAATGGATCCGATTCATCGATGATCTCTTTATATTGTGGGATGGCTCGAAAGAATCAGCTCAGAAGATTATACAAAACATCAATGTCAACAATCTCAATTTAAAATTCACTGAGCATATAAGTGAGTCCAGTGTGACATACCTAGATCTTGAGGTATATGTAGTACAAGGGGCAATTCATACTCGTACATACAGGAAGCCAACTGCTGGCAACATGATCTTGCACTCAGGAAGTTTCCACCCCCCAAAATTAAAAATGAGTATCCCATATGCAGAAAAGCTAAGAATAACCAGAAACTGTAGTGAGCCAGTAGCGCTAGAGGAAGCACAAAATGATTTAACAGAATGGTTTTTGCATAGAGGGTACAGGCATGACACATTGAAGAAAGCCAAAAGAAAGGTGGACACGATTGAGAGGAGCAAACTGTTAAAACCCGATGTAGAGCGAAGCAGAGAAAAGACAAAGAACACTGAAAATCGAATCAGAATGATCACTGGATACAATGCCTACCAGACAAAAGTGAGAGACCGCCTGTGTAGGCATTGGTCTTTAGTCAAGCAGAACCCAGTATTGCAAGAGAAGGTGTCACGAAGACCTATGATGACATTTAACAAAGCAAAGTCTATGAAGAATGACCGATTTATCACTAATCAGGAAGTCAAAAAAGGAGGAGGGTGGCATTAAGTGAGCCCTGGCTTCCATAAATGCTTTAAATGTAAGCCATGTAAATTCGGAAAAAATTAGCAACAGGTCATATTTCCATTATTGAGCAACCGTTGGAAAATAAGATACCCACTCAATTGTCAAAATGAGTTTTTTGTGTAAGTATTAAGATGTTTATGTCCCTAGATGTACATTGGAAGTACAATCCACATGGTGCATATCCGTATCCTCCAGCACCTCAGGGCAATAAAGAATAATGGCAAAAGTTATGTGGTGGCACGTCACAATAATGAAGTACATAAAGGGAACACTAATGAATTGATCAAATACAAAAATCCACGAGAGGTGCTGATCGAGAAAGTAAGTTACTCCAATTAGAATCAAAGTACATACTTTTGTTTTAATACAATGAACCCTCATGGATTAAATGCTGAAGAGGATCTGCATGTCCACTTGATGTAAATAGGTTGAATATTGCAGTAAAAAGATGTTTTTCAATTTTTTTTAACCAACAGAGGAAGAAAGACGACTAAATACTATGTAGAAATTTAAACATAATGTTAGCAACTTTTTGAGACGGGTCTATGATCACTTTTGCATAAAAAACAATAAGTAGCCAATTACAATACTTTTTAGTTAAGAACTATGCCATTTTTATTAAACAGGACAATGTATTTATAGGTACTGTAAAGCATTTGCACTTTCTGCGATATGTTGCACATTAGTGAATGAGTACTGTGAAGCACTTGCACTTGCACTTTACTTGTGATATTGCATTCCATTGTTAAAATCATTTTCTGCTCACAGCTGCTAACTCGCATACCCATTTTCAAGGAGTGTGGCTCATTTCTTTTCCCATGAGGAGAAGGTTGTAGCAATGTTCTCGTGACAAGCCCAGCTTGTCATGCTGCACAGTGTAGCTGTGCTCATGAACGACTCTGTCCACTCCCATGGAACGCCAGCGCAGGAGGGGAATTAGCCCTGCGTGGGCGTTCCGTGGCTCCACTGTGCCTCATGACGAGCTGAGCTCGTCATAAGCATTGAACGGGTTAACAATGGCATGCATCACCCATTGGAGGGCTTGAATTGACAACAAACCACAAGTACCAGCATGCTCCAGAACAATGCCCATCAGGGTGGCCAGTAGGGGCCCAAAAATTACTAAAGGCAGCAATCGTCATTGTGATGGATGCAGAGAAGCGTGCCTTTGAGAAAGGTCAAAGTTGACCGAAACACGTCAGGACTTGCCTTGAAAAATTAAATAAATGATCTGACTCACTGCGGGAGTGCAGCTCATTTCTTTTCCCGCGAGGAGAAGGTTGTAGCAATGTTACAGCAGCTTGGTTCTGCCGCAGAGTGACGCACCACCAGAGAGAGCGCAGTGGCTGCCCAAATGTTAACCGTTTGTGTGTGTTCGTGAAAAACAAGAAGGGTTTAGCAGCGCCCCACCGAAGACCGGCTTCGGTGTTGCCTTCAGCAATGTTGAAAATGGGTATGCGAGGAAGCTGCTGTGAGCAGAAAATGGTTTTATCTTTTACCAATGGAATGCATCACCCACTGGAGGCCTTGAATTGACAACAAACCACAAGTACCAGCATGCTCCAGAACAATGTCCCATCAGGGCGGCCACTAGGGACCCAAAAATGACTAAAGGCAGCAATCTTCATTGTGGTGGAAGCAGAGAGGCGTGCCTTTGAGGAAGGTCAAAATTGATCGAAACGAGTCAGGACTTGCCTTGAAAAATTAAATAAATTATCTGCGGGAGTGTGGCTCATTCCTTTTCCAGCGAGGAGAAGGTTGTAGCAATATATATATATATATATATATATATATATATATATATATATATATATATATATATATATATATATACTCACTGAAAAAACCATAGATTTCAAGCACGTTATAGTTAGGAATTAGCATTTAAAAACCTTAGAAATTCACTGAAAAAAACAGAGGTTTTAGGTGTGTGATAGTTAGTTGGACATTTCACTCGTACAAAACCATTGAAATTCCCCTGTTATAGTCAGTTGTACTAACTATAACTCACGCACCCACAATCCACTGCTGATGATCTCACATATTACATCATTCATGACATGGTCAGTGACATCACTAATGACATCACTGTTGACTTTTTATGATGCACCGGCGGCGCAGTGTGTCTACCCTTATTTACAAGGCCATGAAAGCCATCCTGCATGGCGTTTCATAGCCTTGTAAATATGGCCCCCTTACATGAATTACTTTGCCTGAAAGGGGCATTTCATGGCTGTTTCTGTGGAGGTTCCAAAGCAACATCGATGGAACATGACTCATTTGCAGATTTACAAGTTTTTGTGAATAGAACACATTACAAGGCAAACATTTACAGCACATGCTTTTATAACACAGTTTTTACCTCGCAACATCCATTACAACGCATGTATTCACCACATATACCACCATAACGTATTTTTAGAAATTACATTTAGAACGTATTCCATTACAACACATACCATTACAACACATACCAGTACAACGCATAAAACTTTTAGTTCAACAGTAGGGTAAGTGTTGGATAGTGTACGGGTTAAAATTACTATTCCCACTTCAGTGAGTGCAAAAGTATGGTATATTTTGGATAGTTTAGTGGTAAAAAATACTAGTCCCACTCCAGTGAGTGCAACAGTAGGGTAAGTGTTGGATAGTATAGGGGTAAAAAGTACTATTCCCAAGTAACACAAAACCCATACCCACCCTAAAACTAAAAAAATCTCCATTACTTACCTTATAATGCGTTGTAATGGCATGCATTGTAGTGACATGAGTTGTAATGACATGCGTTGTAGTGAGATGCTTTGTAATGGCTGCCTTGCAATGGCATGCGATGTAAAGGCTGCTGCATTGTAACAGCCACGTTGTACAGGTAGTGCATTGTAATGACTGCATTGTAATGGATGTTTCCCGTGCTGTATTCTCAAGCACACATAGAAAGAGGAAAACCCTCTTGTGATTGTTTTTGTGTTGGAAGACGTCCCTTCCTGCACAAGAACAATCACCCCTACAACGCAGACACCCTTGCACCATGGCACAAGGGTGCCTGCATTGGCACATGGCAGCCCAAGTGTGCACCAGCGCAGGGGAAAAGGACAGGAATGCTCCACATCTTGTAGATATGGCACCTTCCAGACCTTTTATTTTGATGCACACAGCACAGCACAGCAGGAAGGCTTTCTGCACTGCTGTGCATCAAAATATTGTAAATTAGGCCCTTAGGGCCCCATGCATCAACCTAAAAACCGGTCGCAAATGGGCAGATTTGTTGAATCTGCCCCTTTGTGACTGGTATTTTTGCATTTGAGATCCATCATATCAAATGCAAAAATCGCTATTTAAGGAATAGCTAAATTTGCGACTACTTAATTTGTGATTGCATTTAAGGAATTGCAAATTGCGATTCCTTAAATGCAATGCATTAAACCAAATTTTTTTGTGATTTTGTGAATATGAATCGCAAATTGCCATCAATCTAATGTTGATGGTAATTTTCGATTTCTTTGAAAAATGCAATAAAGTACATTTTTCAAAGTCACATGTTACACACACACACAAGCCCTTGTGGCATGTGTGTGCGCAACATGTGGTTAAATTGTAATTTCAGTGGTGCAACAGGGTATTGTCTTGGAACCCTTGCACCCTTGAAATTGCATGCGCAATTTGCGTGTACCTATTGGGTACTCGCAAATTGTGCATGCAATTCCCATTCATTCCTCTGGGCCCATAGGAATGACTGGAAATGAATTCCTTATGGCGACTCGCAATTTGCGAGTCACAATTAAGGGATTTATAGGAATCGCAAAATGTTATGCAATTCCAACATGCATAGGCAATAGCGATTCTTTAATTGCGATTCGTTAATAATATCAAATAAAGACTCGCTATTGTCTATGTTGATGTATGTGCCCCTAAATTCTTTACTCCTTTGTGAAGGAATGACTTTTAGTATATCAGCTCAGGTCATTATGTGGTATCTGTAATGAGCTGCCAAACAGATTTAGCATTGTGGGAAACACCAATGTAGTCAAACATTTCAATTCTTCACTCAACTTAGCTCCGAGTCATTGTTAGAATGCTCAAAATGTGATGTCTTATTTTCAACAGATCAGTGGCTTTTATCTCAATCCCATGTCCAGGGTGCAATAACATCCATTCCAATCAAATTGATTTTTTTCACACCAAAGAAGGTCAGGATGTTGCTCTTTTGCATTACACAGTAGCGTTTTTTTGTGTTTATGGACATCTGGCATGCTGTGTTGGTATCACAGTATTTATTGGATAATGCAGTCTTCATGGATTACAACCTCTTGGGTGGGTTGAATGCAGGAGATAGCATACATAATATGGATTTGGTAATGCTTTCATAGTATTGCTTTTGAGACCTGTCGGAAAAGGTTCTTTTTGAAGGGTTATCCCATCCATTTTGCCTACCTCTTCCTCTTTTTCTAACCCATTTTTTGTTGACTTAGGGACTTTGGACACTTTTTAACTACTAACCAGTGCTAAAATGCATGTGCTCTCTATTTCAAATGTGGTAACATTGGCTTATCCACAATTAGCATATTTAATATTACTTATACATTCTTAGTAAAGTGCACTACATGGGGGCGCTAGAGAGCCCGGAGCAAGATGGCCGCACCTTAGTGCAGCTCTGCTGGTCAAGGCATCAATCCGACAATTATCCTGAAATTACGGCGCCATCCCTGGGTGACACACACACATACTGATGCCCTAGCATGTGAGGAATGCACTGGTGCCGCTGATATCACAGCTCCAAGACTCTATACGCAGCTAGCAGCACAACTTCAATCCGACCAAAATGGCGGCAATGGAGGAGTCCCAACGTTGAAGTCCACCTGCGCGACTCGCTCTGCTGCCGAGAGCTGATGGTACTCCCGGAGGGCGTGCGGCGTAACAGAACCACCAATGATCCCCCGCTGCCACTGGGGTGCTGCGGTTAGGCCTGGGACATAGTGATGCCCGGGATGTATAGGACGGAGGCGACCTTGCCCCCGAGACTTGGTAAGCCACTTCTCCAGCCAGTAGACTTCGTAACACGGTCCGTGCGGCCCGGGATTCCTGCATTCGGGCCCCTTCATACAACGGACACCTAAAATGGTGGACTTTACCTCCAAGATTTGGCACTGTGCTCACTCACTATAGGAACACCTGGAGAGGTCCCACCATGGCTTCGGTCGTCACCAGGCTCCAGGAGACGTCATACGGTATCATGCAACTTTGACAGCTTCCCGCTTGACCACTTTAAAACTGACGTTGAGCTGGTGCACAAAATTCCGCCTTCCTGAGGTACTCCTGTGAAAGCGCTGTTGTGCCATCCGGTAAGCAGCTGCACAGGAATGAGGCCGAGTGCATGGTCTGGTGAACATAACTAAATCTTCATGAGCATCGGGTGCTACACTACCCAGATACAGGCTCGGCAGGTGTCCTATGGAGCGCTACAGGCATGAACTGCAGCTAAAATATGCACACAACTAAAAACGACCCACCGAGCTGGGAACGGAGAGCACTGGCACGCACAAGCCAAACTGGGCTGAACTAGCGAGAAGTGCGAAACGTCTGGCCACCACATCCCCTCAAATATGTAGAGAGCAAACGCTTGCCAGCAGGTAGATTGATTCTTCAGAATAAAGAGGGGCACATAGCTGTCCTGGAGTGCGACACTATATCACTTACTGTGACCAGTGAGGCCCCACAGCAAGTGCCCCGCTCAGCCATGTGATTTCATACCGAGTTCCGCAAGCAAAGGGCCTGACTCGGCTGCACACTCAGACCTGATAACCATAAGTACAATCATGGGCAGGAAGGACAGGCAGCAAACAAAACTTATACAAAAACTTTACACAGACAATGGGTCAGGGTTACTGGAAGCTAACTCGTAAACTGTACAATAATTGGGATACAATCTAGGAATCCACGGTTTTCATAGTGAAAAAAGTGTATTCCCATCAGATACCCATCCTGTTCCGCCCTACATCATTTGGGATCCTTCACCCGAAGGAAGTGGAAACTTGTCCACTGTAGATTAGGTAGATTGTAGCCCAATCCTTGTTGAGGATACTAAGGTATGATGGTTGGAAAATGGTAACAGGTGGTAAATGACTAGCAGTGCAAAGAAAAAGTGACTATGTAATGTAAATTAATATTGGGTTGTGGGAATGGAAAAAAACTTTTAATGGGATCCTACCCACACCCAAAGAAATAAAAATAAAAACAGTGCAAAGTAGTGTAACAAATAACTACTTAGATGTTAAGAGGTCGACATGTTTCTGCAGTGTAATAGGGTCAAATGAACCCCGTCTGCTTCTTCAGGACCTTATTAATAAATGCTACTGCTTATATATTAAACAACAATATATAAATAAAATTCATTACCGGTTGGTCATGTGAACATGTGAAACAAATGCACACAGATACACATATACAGTTAATATCGATAGCTTCAAAGAAAAATACACATTTGTGTAAAAAAATTAAGTCAAGGAATATTGATCAATAGTTGCTAAAAGGTCAACTTAATTGCTATAGAGCAAATATGAATAGAAAGGCAGGGTAACACTGTACCCACTCACCCATTGTTTGGGGAATGAACTCTCCACCTCACCCGGCTACAGCTCAGGTATAAATGGAGCACCGCTATATAGAGTAAAACAGGAAAAATAATACAGAAAGAGGAAGAACCAAATACGAAAAACAGCTAGACTTGATTCGTTATCATCCTTGCCTGATCAGCGCTGCTTAAAAGGCAAACATTAGTATGTGTAGAAGATGTTTAATACACATCTCGCAAAGACTCATTTGTCTTACAGTTATTCATGTGAATATGCTCTGAAAACAAACGAGCTACGCTAAAAAATAGGCGGAAAAACCTCCCTGCAAATGTCAACAAGGCTGCCTACTTAGTAGAGAGAGTGCCGCTAGCATCTTAAGCGGTTTTACCCCACCACGAATGTCAGAAATAGTTTACCGCTAAGTGGGGAGAGCAACGTCGGTTCACCGACATAAAGTTCGGCACGCTTGGCCGAAATGCAAAAGCCTCCATCTCGTTTGCATTGCTATGACGGCGATTGAAAGTCAAGCGGGGATGCAGGCCAGATTCCCACGCATAATCCCCGTATCATAAGCTTACCTGTCCGTCGGTACTCCTGACATCCGTCTAGGCTGTCTAGTGGGAGGTACCCGAACGGACAGGAAGCGGGGTATTATGACGTGTCTCCGCGCGCCACTATGTAGTCAGGTGACCGCTAATCGCGTTGGATTGTTGGGTAATGTAGTCCGTTCTGAAAGACTGAGCGAGTCTTTCGTTCGTTTCAACAGTTACAACCATCGGACTTACGCCGAGAGAGTGAAGCCACAAGTCATGTAAACATGTAAACATATGTGAAATTGTTAACAGCGCTAACTACGAGTTGAATTTGCTTACGTCCTGTAATAGGGCGTGGTGCATCTCACCCAAGGCTCATGGGAGATGTAGTTTTAATATGCAAAAGTATAGCGCGAAATATTGCAACTTTGCAATAATAAGGGTGGCATCAAACTATCTTGTTTCACAACATGGACATATATTCTGTAATTACTATGATCATTTATCACATGTATATTGTATTGAAAATCGTTTGATAAAGATGATGGTTGGTAGGAAAAACTGCATACCCACTGGCCAACCACTGCCATAGCGTGCAAGTCGTTATAGGTGTGATAACGAAAAATCCATATGGGGAAACATTTCTCAACTTGTAGGTCACCATATTCTGATGTAAGGCATAAACTGGACCAGCATCCAAAGTAGATTTTACCTCATTTCTAGGCCACTGTGCAATTCAACACGAGTGGTCTAATTTATGTACCCTAAGTTATTGAGGATAATCTGCAAAACCAGATCTAGATACGATCCCTTATGGAAGCATTCAACACGTGGGGGAGTTTATAGCGACATCCAAGGGATATCTTCATTCAATCCCACTTTATCTGTTCGGAGTCTATACACCCATTTCTGTTCTCTTCTGTGTAAGAAAGTGCTGATAGTGGAGGTGTATTGGGGTATGACTGGTTGCTCCAGCACTGTCCAGCGTAGATCGGTTGGAGAGTGTTGGGCTGATAAGAAATGATTAGTTAATCTAGTGGCCTGCTTGTTACAACGTATCGAGCTCTTATGCTCTGATATTCTTATCTTTATTGTTCTTTATTGATGAATCAATATGGCCCACCGCAATTTTATGGGGACTACAATCAACAGCCTTTTTTAGGAGGGGGCAGGAGGAGCCGGGGCCGCCAAAGAAATCCCAGGCAAGGACAGGTTCGCTGGAATCTACCCCCCCAGACCATGGATCTGAGGAGCGGGAAGAAGATCCCACAGGATCAACCAGCAACCACGCCGGGACCAGTTTAGTCATAAATCTCAGTTCACAATCATTAACTGAGATTCAAGAACAGGTACTAAATAAAGGCCTTGGGTTCGTTTCAACAAACCGCACTGATCCTTTTCAGGCGCAAATTGAGATAAGCAAACTCTACAGAAAGATAAGACTCCACTATCTCTTCGCCAACAAAACATCAGAAACAAGCCAAACGAGTCTGAGTGTCAATACAGGTTTAAAAAAACCCTCTACTTTCAATCCCACCACGATGGGTTTGCCTCCGAAGGTCCTCACTTTTGAGGAAGCCGTAAATCATGACATTCAAGAACTCTTCTCCACTAGACAAAAGAACTTCTCAAATCTATCCAGTAAAGAGCGAGATGCCATTGAAGCATTGACAAAAAAAAAACTAATCGTAGTGAAACCTGCTGATAAAGGGGGAGCAGTTGTTATTTTAGATGTCGAAACTTACCGCAATGAGTGCTTAAGGCAACTCAATGACGGTAAATCTTACAAAAAACTTACAGAAGATCCAACTGCAAGACTAACTAACATCATCGGGCATGTAGTCGAGGAAGCTCTCGCTGAGGGATGGATTACTCCGAAAGAGGGACAATATCTTCGTACCTCCAACCCTGTCACCCCCTATTTCTACCAACTACCCAAAATACATAAGGTTCAGCGCCCACCCCCTGGGCGCCCCATAATATCTGGGATAGGATCTTTGTTGGAGCCCTTATCGACTTTTGTCGATGTTTTCTTACAACCGATGGTACAAGAAATGCCTACGTTTTTGAAGGACACAAAAGATGTCCTTAGACTTTTACCGGATATCGATTATGACATCCAGACCGACATCCTGGTGTCATTCGATGTGGAAAGTCTATATACATCAATACCACAAACTGAGACACTGCAAGTGATTGAGGAGTTACTATTTGCAAGAGAGCTGAACTCTATAACTCCAGTCAGGTTCATCATGACGCTAGCAACATTGGCCATGACAGAAATTTTTTTGGCCTTTGAAGATTCATTATACTTACAGATTAGCGGGACCAGTATGGGCAGCGTTTTTGCCCCCAGTCTCGCAAATCTTTACGTGCATCAGTTCGAACAGGAGCACGTGCTCGCAGACACTAACCCCCATCTTGAGTGTCTGCGAGCGTGGAAACGCTATATAGACGATATTTTCGTCGTATGGCGTGGAAATGTATCCCAACTCAAAGAGTTCCATGAGTGGTTAAACCAACGAAATCGGTTCTTGAAATTCACCATGGAACACGATGCTGATAAACTGGCATTTCTGGACTTATTGATCCATGGCACACCTCAAGGCCTGACTTCAGAGCTTTTTCGTAAGCCGATGGCCCGTAATTCATTGCTTAACTACCACAGTTGCCATCCGAAATCTCTAAGGGATAATTTGCCCTATGGGCAATTTCTGCGCATACAAAGGAATTGTACGACCAAGTCGTCCTTTGAAATACATGCAAAGAATTTGACACGAGACCTATTGGAGAAAGACTACCCCAACAAATTGGTTTATCAGTCTAAAAAACGAGCGGCTAATAACAACAGAGCCAGCCTGCTTGATACATTACCTCCCAAAGAAAAATCTACACGGATGACATGTGTGACAACGTTTGGCACATCCTCCAATCAGATTTCTAAAATTATCAAAAAACACTGGGGTATCCTCAACACTGGTAAAGACACTTTGCCAGTCCCTCTCTTTGCTTTTAAGAGAGGTCTAAATCTAAAAGATAAACTGGTCCATACCAGACCGAGGACGGACATTCCGAGAGCAGTTGGAACCCTTTGGGACATGCCTGCAGTCACCGGCCACCACCCGTGTGGACAATGTGCTGCGTGCCCTCAGACCTCTAAATCTACCACGATCAACATTGGAACTGAACGACCATGGGAGCAACGAAGGTTTACGAATTCTAATAGTTCAAACCTGATCTACCTCATCACGTGCCCTTGTAATAAGAGGTATGTGGACATGACCACGAGAAAAATAAAGATAAGAATATCAGAGCATAAGAGCTTGATACGTTGTAACAAGCAGGCCACTAGATTAACTAATCATTTCTTATCAGCCCAACACTCTCCAACCGATCTACGCTGGACAGTGCTGGAGCAACCAGTCATACCCCAATACACCTCCAATATCAGCACTTTCTTACACAGAAGAGAACAGAAATGGGTGTATAGACTCCGAACAGATAAAGTGGGATTGAATGAAGATATCCCTTGGATGTCGCTATAAACTCCCCCACGTGTTGAATGCTTCCATAAGGGATCGTATCTAGATCTGGTTTTGCAGATTATCCTCAATAACTTAGGGCACATAAATTAGACCACTCGTGTTGAATTGCACAGTGGCCTAGAAATGAGGTAAAATCTACTTTGGATGCTGGTCCAGTTTATGCCTTACATCAGAATATGGTGACCTACAAGTTGAGAAATGTTTCCCCATATGGATTATTTCGTTATCACACCTATAACGACTTGCACGCTATGGCAGTGGTTGGCTAGTGGGTATGCAGTTTTTCCTACCAACCATCATCTTTATCAAACGATTTTCAATACAATATACATGTGATAAATGATCATAGTAATTACAGAATATATGTCCATGCTGTGAAACAAGATAGTTTGATGCCACCCTTATTATTGCAAAGTTGCAATATTTCGCGCTATACTTTTGCATATTAAAACTACATCTCCCATGAGCCTTGGGTGAGATGCACCACGCCCTATTACAGGACGTAAGCAAATTCAACTCGTAGTTAGCGCTGTTAACAATTTCACATATGTTTACATGTTTACATGACTTGTGGCTTCACTCTCTCGGCGTAAGTCCGATGGTTGTAACTGTTGAAACAAAGGAAAGACTCGCTCAGTCTTTCAGAACGGACTACATTACCCAACAATCCAACGCGATTAGCGGTCACCTGACTACATAGTGGCGCGCGGAGACACGTCATAATACCCCGCTTCCTGTCCGTTCGGGTACCTCCCACTAGACAGCCTAGACGGATGTCAGGAGTACCGACGGACAGGTGAGCTTATGATACGGGGATTATGCGTGGGAATCTGGCCTGCATCCCCGCTTGACTTTCAATCGCCGTCATAGCAATGCAAACGAAATGGAGGCTTTTGCATTTCGGCCAAGCGTGCCGAACTTTATGTCGGTGAACCGACGTTGCTCTCCCCACTTAGCGGTAAACTATTTCTGACATTCGTGGTGGGGTAAAACCGCTTAATATGCTAGCGGCACTCTCTCTACTAAGTAGGCAGCCTTGTTGACATTTGCAGGGAGGTTTTTCCGCCTATTTTTTAGCGTAGCGCGTTTGTTTTCAGCGCATATTCACATGAATAACTGTAAGACAAATGAGTCTTTGCGAGATGTGTATTAAACATCTTCTACACATACTAATGTTTGCCTTTTAAGCAGCGCTGATCAGGCAAGGATGATAATGAATCAAGTCTAGCTGTTTTTCGTATTTGGTTCTTCCTCTTTCTGTATTATTTTTCCTGTTTTACTCTATAGAGCGGTGCTCCATTTATACCTGAGCTGTAGCCGGGTGAGGTGGAGAGTTCATTCCCCAAACAATGGGTGAGTGGGTACAGTGTTACCCTGCCTTTCTATTCATATTTGCTCTATAGCAATTAAGTTGACCTTTTAGCAACTATTGATCAATATTCCTTGACTTAATCTTTTTACACAAATGTGTATTTTTCTTTGAAGCTATCGATATTAACTGTATATGTGTATCTGTGTGCATTTGTTTCACATGTTCACATGACCAACCGGTAATGAATTTTGTTTATATATTGTTGTTTAATATATAAGCAGTAGCATTTATTAATAAGGTCCTGAAGAAGCAGACGGGGATCATTTGACCCTATTACACTGCAGAAACATGTCGACCTCTTAACATCTAAGTAGTTATTTGTTACACTACTTTGCACTGTTTTTATTTTTATTTCTTTGGGTGTGGGTAGGATCCCATTAAAAGTTTTTTTCCATTCCCACAACCCAATATTAATTTACATTACATAGTCACTTTTTCTTTGCACTGCTAGTCATTTACCACCTTTTACCATTTTCCAACCATCATACCTTAGTATCCTCAACAAGGATTGGGCTACAATCTACCTAATCTACAGTGGACAAGTTTCCACTTCCTTCGGGTGAAGGATCCCAAATGATGTAGGGCGGAACAGGATGGGTATTTGATGGGAATACACTTTTTTCACTACGAAAACCGTGGATTCCTAGATTGTATCCCAATTATTGTACAGTTTACGAGTTAGCTTCCAGTAACCCTGACCCATTGTCTGTGTAAAGTTTTTGTATTACATGTAGGGATCACAGCTATGCTAGGTCATTAAATATTCCCCTAATATTACCCTCCTTTGTGTATAGCAAACAAAACTTAACTTTGAAGCACGATGGCTCACAAAGTCCCAGACCCCGGCTGCTTCAGACACTGAGCCAGAAATGGAAGCTGGCACAAGTACCAAACTGGAGCGCCTGATGCTCAGTATGCAACAGAGTCTGCACTCTATTGATGCAAAGATTGATCATCTTGACCTGTGCATGGACAATATGGTGGCACATCTAACTCCAGCATGGAAAAACTCTTGGGGCGATCCAGGCAAAAAACAAGGACCTTGAAGCCCTCTCCCGTAGGAACAATCTACAAATTACAGGTATCCCAGATTTGACCAACACAGGAGCCTTGGAATCGTACGTCAAGACCCTACTGAATGACATGCTGGAAGCTGAACACTTCTCTAATGTACTGATTGTGGAGAGGGCTCATCGATCCTTAACAGCCAGGCCTATACTGGGGGCACCTCCACGCCACATTATAGCTCGGCTTCTGAATTACCAAGATTGGGACATGGCGTTACGACTTGCATGGGAAAAAGGGAATACAATCTACCAAGGTATGAGAGTGGAGCTTTTCCCTGATTTTACAATGGCTGTACAGCAGGCAGGACATCAATTTCAATCTGTGAAGAAGAAGCTGCAAGCGCTACAGACTCAATATGCAATGTTATAACTCACACGACTGCGAATACAAGATGCTGGGAAGGCCCGCATATTCTCAACGCCTAAATAAGCCCTGTAATATATGCAACAGATTGAGCGGAAAGAATCGACATGAGAGGCTGGAGCTGAACACGTGAGACTTATATAGGTTAGAGCTATGTATACACGATCATCATTATTGTTATGCGACTAGCATTATACAGTATCTAGCCATTATACTGTAGTAATTACATCTCCATGCATGTAGTGGATATAGTAATGCATAATACGAGCTCACAGAAGTTACTAGTCATCACTAATAGTATATATATAATGTTGGGAAACACGTAATACTTGGGTTGGGAATCTACTATTAATCCCTGTGCCTGAGGATGTAATGCCTATTAATTGGTACACAGACAAAATATCGAAAATAAAATATCGACATGCAATAATATCGAAGTTTTAATATCGATGGTACAGTATATCGATGTGCCATAATATCGACAGACAGAATATCGAGAATAAGGTATGTATGTTAGTATTATCGAAATTTTGTTGTTTAGTGTTATGTATTTTATTTTGTTGTTTATATGTTTGCTAAATATGTTTAGAAATGTATGTTTGAAAATTAGTCATTTTGTTAACATTTTGCGTTTTAGTATTAGAGCGGGTTGTGGGTTTATAGGGGAATAGGGTGGGAAGTAATTTAATAATAATTAATTAATTAATATATGTTTGTACATATTTTTTATTATTAATTAATTGGTAATTAATTAATATTAATTAGTTAATTAATTAATATAATTTTGTACATATTTTTCATTAATAATTAATTAATATTAATTAGTTAATTAATTAATATAAATTTGTACATATTTTTATTTAATAATTAATTGGTAATTAATTAATATTAATTAGTTAATTAATTAATATAAATTTGTACATATTTTTATTTAATAATTAATTGGTAATTAATTAATATTAATTAGTTAATTAATTAATATAATTTTGTACATATTATTAATTAATAATTAATTGGGAATTAATTATTATTAATTAGTTAATTACATTAATTAGATAAATTTTTTAATATATATAATTTTTTTTATTGTTAATTAATTATTTGGGAAAAATTATTATTAATTAGTAAATTAAATTAATTATAGCTAATGTGCTAATATATTTACTTTATTGTTATTGTGAATTAATAATTAATTGGTAATTAAATAATGTTAATTAATTTTGGGTAAAGGAGTATTTTTAGGGTTCAGGGTCAGTTTTCAGTTCTTGGGTAAAGGAGTATTTTTGGGGTTCAGGGTCAGTTTTCAGTTTTTGGGTAAAGGGGTATTTTTAGGGTTCAGGGTCAGTTTTCAGTTTTTGGGTAAAGGGGTATTTTTAGGGTTCAGGGTCAGTTTTCAGTTCTTGGGTAAAGGAGTATTTTTAGGGTTCAGGGTCAGTTTTCAGTTCTTGGGTAAAGGAGTATTTTTAGGGTTCAGGGTCAGTTTTCAGTTCTTGGGTAAAGGGGTATTTTTAGGGTTCAGGGTCAGTTTTCAGTTTTTGGGTAAAGGGGTATTTTTAGGGTTCAGGGTCAGTTTTCAGTTCTTGGGTAAAGGAGTATTTTTGGGGTTCAGGGTCAGTTTTCAGTTTTTGGGTAAAGGGGTATTTTTAGGGTTCAGGGTGAGTTTTCAGTTTTTGGGTAAAGGGGTATTTTTAGGGTTCAGGGTCAGTTTTCAGTTCTTGGGTAAAGGGGTATTTATAGGGTTCAGGGTCAGTTTTCAGTTTTTGGGTAAAGGGGTATTTTTAGGGTTCAGGGTCAGTTTTGGGTTTTTGGGGTATAGGGGTATTTTTAGGGTTCAGGGTCAGTTTTGGGTTTTTGGGGTACAGGCGTAAAGGGTAAAAATAAAATAAATTTAAATTTAATTTAAATCAATTAAATTAAATTAAAAGAAAAAAAATTACATTAAATTATTAAATTTTTAATTTATTTTAAATGTATATGTATTACTTTTAATTATTTAATTATGTTTTAATTTTGTATTAATATTTGTTAAAATATATGTATTTTAACATTATTTTTACATTATTATTAATACATTTAAAAAAACAATATTTTTAATTTCGATATTTTTGTACTACGATATTATTTTTTCAATATTTTTGTACTTACCTTTATGAAGATAGGATCCCGATATTATTGTCCTCGATATTTTTGCTCCGATATTTTTGTACGTCGATATTGTGAATCTCGATATTTTGTCAGACATTCCTATTAATTACCACCTCAACCCCCGCTGTACCAACCGGGGGCTAACGGCTACTACCGAACCTCAGAAAGGGAATACCCCCTAACTGTTTCTTATTGGGTTAAAGCCCCCGTCTGGAGCCCTTGTTGTTTTTTGATTAAGACATGCGAGTGCATGGAGTTGTTTTGTTATGTGGGTAGGGTATCACAGCACGGTTCTGATGCTGGAGTGGGCGGGGTGTGACTGTTGGGGACCTATGCATCATTGACACTGTGTTGGGCACACAAAGTCAGTAGAACTTGGCATACTCAGTAACAGATTTTTATGTGATGACACGTTATTATATTTCACATCACCGAACATGACAGGTGATAAGGCCCATGCGATCTCATGGCGCACCTGTAACGTCAGGGGCCTAAATATTCCTAAGAATGTGAGGCAAGTACTTTCCTATCTGGACCGTCACAATGTCCAGATAGCTCGATTACAAGAGACTCACCTTACTAAACAAGCGGTCCCAACGGTGGCCACTAGATGGGCGGGGGGCTAGCTGCCTAGTATTCCTCTTTTGCACTGGGTGTTATGATACTAATAAAGAGAGGTATACCCTTTGAACCACTTCATGTGGAGGAAGATGAGATGGGTCAGTACATACTGGTACAAGGCATACTGTATGGTATAAAAGTCCTCATTGTAAACATATATGGACCCAATATTGATGACCCTACTTTTTAAGAGACATTATGGGGGAAAATATGCCAACTGCCCCTTCTATCATTCTGTGTGGGGGGAGTTTAATGTCATGCTAGACCCTGAAATAGATAGGGTCTCAACAGCTGAACCTACACTGAAAAAAGCAGCATAATCAGTACACAATGGTTTGCTAAATTCAGGGCTCCTAGACATTTGGCGACTGTGACATCTGAGCACACGCGAAGGTACGGATCACTCATATGCACATCAATTCTGGTCCCGAATTGACTACGGGCTGGTAAAAAATTAGGTGAATACATGGACTGTGCAAATAGAACACCTACCGAGGACCTTGTCAGACCACTGCCCGGAACTTGTTAACATTACATTACCAACGTACACTCCTTTCCAGTTTCAATGGCGCCTGCAACCCTCTTCCTAACTCGATCAGGCTTTCTGCGAAGGAATTTGTGAACCCATATCGGAGGCATTTAAAGTGACCATCCGGGGTGCATGTATAGGTTTACAGTCAGTAGTTCTGAAATCCCTACGAGGCACCATGAGTACGCTGGAGAGGGAATTGGGTGCCCTTGAGCGTGAATTGACACAACGGCAAACCCTGGTATATTAGCTACTATTAAAACAAAAATAACAGAATATAATGAAGTGGCTGACCAAGAAATACGCCACATGTCACTCAGAAGCAAAGCCAGATACTATGGCGAGGTAGTCAGGCCTGGGAGAGCATTGTCTAGCAGAATAGCAGACCCATGGTGGAAGACCGACATAGTTAAAGCCATCAAAGCAGATGACACCACAAACTACGACACACCCAACATACTCAGAACCTTTGCATAGTAATACACCACGATGTATGCACATAGGCAGTCAGCAGGCGAGGAAGAAATAGCACAATACCTCGACAAATAGCACTGGTTTGGCGCTCGCGCAGACAAAAAGATTTTTTGATGTACCCACTAATGCTAGAAGATATGCGCGAGGCCATCACAGCATTGCCTAATGGGAAGACAGCCAGTACAGACTGTTAAGTCTTCACTCACCTGAACTCCAGGCTATTCAACTTGAGAGATGCCAATTCTCTTTGCCCCCAAAAACCTATGCCAGCTGAATCTGTGTATATATATTCAGTTTAGCTAGGATAGATCTCTAGGGGAAGGGGGAAAATGGGACAAAATAATAAAAGAAACAAAAGAAACACTCCAATGTCGCAGCTTTATGCGATGCGATTCTTCCTGCTTTTTAAAAGACCTCTTTATGACTTCAATAGATATTGACCTCTACTGACCGGATATCTATGAACAATATAAAACAATAATAAATAATAATAATTAAATGTTCTATGCTTTTTTTATTGTCTGCTTAAATCAGTGTTCATACCATATTCGACTAAAAATACCTTTGTATTAATTGCACTTTTTCACTTACACGAGGTGCGTCTCTTTCCACAGGGAATGGTTTAGAAATGCTATTCTTATTTGTGCTGTAGAAAAATAAATATTATTATACAGCAATATAGATCATAACCAAGAAAAGTTCAAGATTTCTTCCTATGTCATGAACTTACTAATAATTGTTTAATTAGTCCTATCTAGATTGTCCACAAGAGAATAAATAAAGTGTTCTCTCTCTTGTCTTGTTTATTTTAAACGTTTTCTGTGCCAATAAAGTTCTTGAATCTTTATCTTTGTCTTTTGTTTTGTAGTTTGTTTTCTGAACGTCAAAGAATTGGATTTCCTTCAATATCAAGAAATCTAAGATAAGTATACATCACCTTTTTTATGTAGTAATCAATTGCACAAGTGTTCGGGAATGTGCGCTTTTGTTTAATCAAGTATTTAAATCTGAACGATCTTACTTTGCTTTCTTTCTTTCTTCCTGTTGCAGGTCGGAAGATTTCTGCAGCCAGATTCTGGATGACGATGGAAGCAACAGAGTGTCGAGGAGTTGCCAAGGAAACCAACAAACTGCTCAAGAATCAGAATGGAGATCGGAGCAGAAATCCGATGAAAGACGGTTCACCTATTAAACAGGAAATGCCAGGGAGACAAGACGCTGAGGGTCCGCGCTAGAAACCAAGTGAGGAAAGACTCTCTAACTAATGCAAGTGCGTTTTGTTGTATCTGTGGGCTTTTATAGTTTAGCAAGGTGGGTGGGATTCTTCCGTTTGAACAGGGTAATGAGAACGTGCCCAGATTTGTTTAAAGTCTTGGAAATTACACGTGCTGCCAATACAACTTGTCCAGATGACTCAGCACTCACGAGCACAATGTGACAATTAGCCCTGCATCGTTACATGTACCTGATTACATTTCTTGACATATTTACAAAGTAGGATTTGTGCATTAATTATTAACAAGCAGGATTTGCGCCTATATATTTTTATGATTTCATCATGAGTTTACAACATGAGTTTTAACCAACAAAAGTATATATGGCCATCAGTTTTAACACATAGAATGTATAATCAAAATGAAACCAATGAGACCACAAACAATAATGCATCAGTTCAATAAGTAAATAATATGAGGGTGAGCAGTAGCACTTGCATAAACCCTAACACCGACGGCCTACCGGCTGAATTTTATAAAGAGTATATAGATGTACTGGCCTGCTGCCTTCTCGAGATGAACATGGAAGCGTATGATACCCAGAGTCTGCCTCCTAGGCTGCGTGAAGCACTTGTAGTTGCCATGGTAAAACCCGATAAAGCGCCGGACAGGTGCGATTCATATAGACCCCTATCTTTGATAAACACTGACGTAAAAATCATGGCCAAAGTACTAGCAAATAGGCTGAAACTGCTTCTTCCAATCATCGTACTCCCTGATCAATCGCAGTTTGTTCCCCCTTGATCCACGTCCCATAATTTACACATACTATTTGCAGTACTTCCTGTACTCAAACCCACCCTGCCTGCTGTGGCGGCCCTCCTCAATGCTCCAAAGGCCTTTGATTCTATCTCCTGGACCTATATGTTTGCAATTTTACACCGCATGGGTGTGCCCTCTATTTTTACTCACTGGATTAAACTGCTCTATACAGACCCTGTGGCATGAGTAGGAGTCAATGGTCAAATGTCGGATATCTTTCAGATACAAAGGGGTATGCGGCAAAGGTGCTCATTATCACCTTTATTGTTTGGGTTGATGCTAGAATTGTTGGTGTGTATCCTGAGGCAACGATATGCGCAGGCAGCACTACGCTTTCACCAACGACCTCTGGCAGTCTCCATGTATGCAGAAGACATGGTGTTGTATGTGTGCGATCCAACTACACATTTAGCACAGCTCCTTAGGGAATATATAAGATTTGAATGGTTCTTAGGGCTTGGGATAAATTGGTCGAAATCAATCATCTTACACCTTATGGATAACACACCCCAGGTGGACCTGAATTATCTACTAGCATGGTGCACGGATACTGTAAAATATTTGGGGGTATGACTCCATAGAGATTCACAAGTGATCATTCAATCCAACTATGGTGTAGCCATCACACGCCTCAAAGAACAAGCAAATCGCTGGATTAAACTGCCATTATCGTTCACAAACAGAATAGCTCTGATGAAGATGGTGGAGCTTCTGCGGTTTCTATATCTCTTTCTGAATATTCCTGTGCACTTAACACAACATTTCTTCAACGCGCTTCGCTCCCTACAACTCACACTTGCATGGGGCAGTAAGAAAATGTGAATCAAATGGGAAACGCTAATGCTTCCTTATGAGCCGGGGGGTTTCACAGCTCCTGATTTTCATCTATATTACCTCTGTGCACTATGCCTATTATTGACAAGAAGAGCTCGCCCATATCCCCCATGTAGTTGTGGAAGTAGGAGCTGTAAATCCGATACCATTAACCCCACCGCTGCAGCCGACGTTCAGCGGACGTCGCGACGTCCTTTGAACGTCGCGGCCCCGCAATAGAACGTTCCGCACTAGCGCGGAACGTTCAGCGTAGGCAAGGGGTTAAAAGCCATGATAGTCAACAAACACACTGTTTTGGAAATGGGAGAGCTAGACACGGTACAAACTACAGCTAGGGCATGGCAGGAACTGGGGAGATGTGCACAGAAACTACCACTCTATGCGCAACACACCACACTGAGCTCTTGGTTACGGAGGAAGCTGGTGCACTGAAGCTGCTTAAGGAGATGGGCATGTCCACCATGGGGGATGTATTTTCTGGGGGTCAATTTGTGGAGGCCTCAACTAAGATCACTGGAGGGACTAACATTGCAATGCATACATTTGTATACACACGGCTGCCCTCCTCTTTACATGCACTATACCCACAATTTCCTGCAGAACCACCAACATTAGAAGCTCTTCAACTCCTATACACTACTCCAACACCTGCCAGACTGGTCACACAACTGTATCATTCCTCGCAGAAGGTGCCACTTTGGGGACGACTGCAAGAGATAAATGGAACATGATCTTATTAGACCCACTTTCGGAAGAGGACTGGTTCAGCTGCTGCCAACTGACAGGGCAATTAACAGTAAATGGCAACCTAAGATTGGTGAATTTTAAATATCTACACCAAATGTATTATACACTGTCCCAGCTCTATAAATAAGGTTTACAAGAGGATGGCAATCATAAAAGATGCGGTACACCCAATGCTGACTTTCTCTATTTAGCTTGGACTTGCCCGAAAGTGCATTCATACTGGGGGTTAGTCGCACACACTTTGCAGTTAATGGTGGGTACACCCATGACATGCACTTTCCAATTATGTCTCCTGGGTAAGGTTACTGATATTAAAGCCTCTCTTAGAAAGTTAGTAGCTGTGGCCCTCTTAATAGCCAAACATAGAGTTTCCATATGCTGGGGGTTATAAACCAGCACCAACACCTAAACAATGGTTACAAGACCTGGTATTCTGCTGGGATCAATTTGATTGCTATGCTGAAGAATTGCCTACAGTTTCGAAACCCCGAGATATTTGGAGTCCACTTACCTCATATCTGCTGACTGTCAACGATAACTGATGGCCTGGGTCAACACTGTACTGTTCTACCTCACTACTCTCATTGTTCACATGTCTGATTAATGTCATGAAAGTGCTTATCTGTAAAGTCATTTGTTATAAAGTCTTTGTGCGATGCCAAATGTATTGTACGTTTTTATATGCCCAACCAACTGCTATTGATGACATGATTGTACATGTTTTTTTGATAAATGCATAAAGAAAATAAAAAAAATTAAAAGTGCACTATATGTGCCAAGGGCCAGTAAATCAAATACTACTAGTGGCGCTGCAGCACTGATTGAGCCACCCACTTAAGTAGCATTTAAAACATGTCTGTGGCCTGCTGCAGAGACTGTGTGTCTAACCTACTTGCTAGGCACAAACCTTCTTATGTATTACATACAAGTACCCCCATACAGGTAACCCCTTGACAGCCCATGGGCAGGGTGAAGTGTATTTGAAAAGTAGGACATATACCTTTAAGTTTTACATGTCCTGGTAGTGAAATACTCTTCAATTCGTTTTCCCTTCTGCAAGGCCTATCTCTTCCATATGACAACATTGGAAATATCTTATTATATTTTATAAGTCTAACCCAAATGTGGTGTCCCTGGACACACAATTTAAAAACCCAACTGATTGTGAAATGGGTTTTTAAATTGCAATTCTGATAACACCACTTTTAGAAAGTTGACATTTTCCTAATTAAACCATTTGGTGCTTTCTGCCTGTCTCAGGAATAGACATCTGGGGTGAGTGACAGCTGGCTTTTGGCATTCCCTTTAGACAGCCACACACAAAGAAAGGGTAGGTGTGCCTGAGTAGCCCTCTGCATGTTGATGGGTCATCCTGAACTGGATGGGACAAATAAGCTGACACTTTACACCTGAAAAGGCTCTGTCCTGTCCCCCCACAAAGGATTGCATACCCTCCTGAATTAAGTCTGGAGCAAGGGCAGGAAAGGCAGGGTCTTATGCACTTCAACGGATCACTGACTAAATATCGACGGACACAATATAGACTACCCAAAATATCGAGTCCAAAATATCGTTCATATATATATATATACATTGTAAAAATATCGAATTTGTTAAAAATAATGTAAAATAAAAAAATTATAAAAAATAAATAGCTAAAATATACTTAAAAATACTTAAATTATCTTAAAATTATTAAATAATTAATTTAACTTATAAACAAAGAAAATATAATTATATCTGTTAAAACATATACATATATAAACAAAATATTAATAAAAAATACACAATAATATTACCTTAGGATAGCGTAGGGGTAAAAATTACTATTCCCACTCCTGGAAGTGCAACAGTAGGGAAAGCGTTGGATAGCGTAGGGGCATAAATGACTATTCCAACTCCAGAGAGTGCAACAGTAGGGAAAGTGTTGGATAGCGTAGGGGTAGAAATTACTATTCCCACTCCAGTGAGTGCAACAGTAGGGAAAGCGTTGGATAGCGTAGGGGTAAGAATTACTATTCCCACTCCAGAGAGTGCAACAGTAGGGAAGGCGTTGGATAGCGTAGGTGTAAAAATTACTATTCCCACTCCAGAGAGTGCAACAGTGGGGAAAGCGTTGGATAGCGTAGGGGTAAAAATTACTATTCCCACTCCTGGAAGTGCAACAGTGGGGAAAGCGTTGGATAGCGTAGGGGCAAAAATTACTATTCCAACTCCAGAGAGTGCAACAGTAGGGAAAGCGTTGGATAGCGTAGGGGTAGAAATTACTATTCCCACTCCAGTGAATGCAACAGTAGAGAAAGCGTTGGATAGCGTAGGGGTAAGAAGTACTATTCCCACTCCAGAGAGTGCAACAGTAGGGAAGGCGTTGGATAGCGTAGGGGTAAACATTACTATTCCCACTCCAGAGAGTGCAACAGTAGGGAAAGCGTTGGATAGCGTAGCAGTAAAAATTACTATTCCAACTCCAGTGAGTGCAACAGTAGGGAAAGCGTTGGATAGAGTAGGGGTAAAAATTACTATTCCCACTCCAGAGAGTGCAACAGTAGGGAAAGCGTTGGATGGCGTAGGGGTAAAAATTACTATTCCAACTCCAGTGAGTGCAACAGTAGGGAAAGTGTTGGATAGCGTAGGGGTACAAATTACTATTCCCACTCCAGCGACTGCAACAGTAGGGAAAGCGTTGGATAGCGTAGGGGTAAAAATTACTATTCCCACTCCAGCGAGTGCAACAGTAGGGAAAGCGTTGGATAGCATAGGGGTAAAGATTACTATTCCCACTCCAGAGAGTGCAACAGTAGGGAAAGCGTTGGATGGCGTAGGGGTAAACATTACTATTCCAACTCCAGTGAGTGCAACAGTAGGGAAAGCATTGTATAGCGTAGGGGTAAAAATTACTATTCCCACTCCAGTGAGTGCAACAGTAGGGAAAGGGTTGGATAGCGTAGGGGTAAAAATTACTATTCCCACTCCAGAGAGTGCAACAGTAGGGAAAGCGTTGGATAGCGTAGGGGTAAAAATTACTATTCCTACTCCAGTAAGTGCAACAGTAGGGAAAGCATTGGATAGCGTAGGGGTAAAAATTACTATTCCCACTCCAGTGAGTGCAACAGTAGGGAAAGCGTTGGATAGCGTAGGGGTAAAAATTACTATTCCCACTCCAGAGAGTGCAACAGTAGGGAAAGCGTTGGATAGCATAGGGGTACATTTTAATATCCCCACTCTAGTGAAAATAAATCAATATAAATCACATAATTTTAAATTAATCAATTAATACATTTTAATTACCATTTAAGAATTAATTAATTACCAATTAAAAATTAATTAACAATTTATTCGAAATAAATACCAATTAATTAATTAACATGTTTAATTAATTATATTAAATTACTTCCCACCCTATTCCCCAATAAACCCACAACCCGCTACTAAAAATAAAATATTATTATTCACATAAATATCAATTAATCAATTAATAAAAATAAATGATCAATTAACAATTAATGAATTACCAATTAAAAATTAATTGACAATTTATTCTAAATAAATACCAATTCATTAATTAACATGTTTAATTAATTATAATTAAATTACTTCCCACCCTATTCCCCTATAAACCCACAACCCGCTACTAAAAATAAAATAATATTATTCACACAATTATCAATTAATCAATTAATAAGAATTAATGATCAATTAACAATTAATTAATTACCAATTAAAAATGAATGGACAATTTATTCAAAATAAATACCAATTAATTAACATGTTTAATTAATTATAATTACATTACTTCCCACCCTACTCCCCTATAAACCCACAACCCGCTACTTAAATTAAAATGATATTATTCACATAATTATCAATTAATCAAGTAATAAAAATTAATTATCAATTAACACTTAGTTAATTACCAATTAAAAATTAATTGACAATATATTCAAAATAAATACCAATTAATTAATTAACATATTTAATTAATTATAATTAAATTACTTCCCACCCTATTCCCCTATAAACCCACAACCCGCTACAGAATTAAACTACGCAAAAATTAAATAATTAATTACTTACAATAAATTACAAATAAATATACACTTTTCACACATAAACTAACATATAAAACACTTAAAAAAATCGATATTATTAAAAAGTCGATAATTTTAATCACCTATATTATGTACTTCGATATTTTGACTGTCTATATTTTTTAATTCGATATTACAGTACTTACCTTTAAAACGATATTTTGGATGTCTATATTCTGTCCAGTCGATATTTTGTCCATTCTATATTTTGGACTCGATATTTAGGTTACTAGATATTTTGGAATCGATATTTAGACCATTTACCACTTCAACGCATCATTTTGAGGTCTCCCTGTTTCTGAGGTCCAACAGGATATAAGCACTGGGCCCCTGACAATAGCAAAAAAGAACAGTTCTGGAACTGAGGACATTATACCAAGAAGAAGGACTGCTGTGTTGCCAGAATGGACTGTAACTTTGCTGAGTTGGCCTGCTGCCAGCTACTTTTTGTCTAGGAGTAAGAAGGCCTCGACCTGACTCTCTACATCTCAGAACCTAAGCACTCTCCAAGGGATTGTTGGCATGTCTCCTGTTTCTGAACCTGAAGATTTAACGTTCTCTAAGTCCAAGTCCATGCGGGGAGCTAAGGCGTAGATTAAAGTTGACAATCGACAGTCGACCTAAGGTGGTCTGTACCCTAGTACCCTACAATATTCCCGCCATGCCTACATTGGTTGAATATTTAGAACTTGACCTGAAGAAGGTGTACAGTGGGTGCACCATTTTACAGTGAAACAGGCCTTGGCATTGTACAAGACATTAATTAAATGTTCTTGGTGTTTATTTTTTCAAGATATCCATGTTTATGTTATTGTAATTAAAGTAAATTATGATTTTTTTTATTTCAGATTACTCCATAAAACTTTGGAATGTAGGACTTACGTTGAATTTTAATTTTGTTTGTTTTATTATTATGTGAGTGAATCCATGAATGTGAGACTATGATGGAAACTTTTTTTATTGGGAGCTGTATGAATGTTCGGGAAGGGCATCGTCCATGCTTTTTTGATTTGTTCTATCTATGTGAATTGAAATAAAATATATTTGTATATTGAGGTATATATGAAATTTGAATATGAAACGTAAAAATAAATATATTATCTTGAGAACTGTTGGACATCACATTTAATGTTGACAACCAAGTAACTGTGTATTTTTTATTGTTGACTTTTGAGAATGTAAGATCTTTGGTGTCGGTGGTTGCTATTTGTTCACTGGGATGCTCCCTGGTGCCAGCCAAGGGTCCAGGACCTAGAGGGGCACCTCTTGGGGATCTAGACTCCCTCCAGCTGAGGCCAACATCGGGGCACAGGTAGGTCCCGTTGCTGGGTGGTCTGCCCGGCAGTTGCTGGGGTGGGGCTCTGAAAGTTTTTTGTGTCCCTGGAGCTCACATAGAGGACAGCCAACTGACACTTGGGGGTCGATTCCGATCCGGGAAAAAGTGCTCCGAATAGCGGCTCGGAGCGTTTTTCCCCGTACGAGTTGTACCCGTAGGCGTCCCTGTACGAAGCAGCAAGTACGATCAAAATCTAAAGCGTCACTCCGTACGACTCGTAAAAAACGCTGTACGAATCGAAAGTCCATACGAATTGCATTCGGCTGACACTCGACGCAACGTCCGAACGTAAAAAGAGCGCGTCTCCCGAACCAGGAAGTACGATCCGTGTAGAACACACTCCGTACGGCTCTTTGTCTACGAGAGCTCTAAACTACCGTAAAACCACACTCCGGCACGAACCGCACCCCGCTACGCGACAAGCAGGACATGAACGCCATCGTCCGTCTCATCCCTATCATGTACGGCCACCACCTCGTACTTAGAAACCGACGACGGCGCAGAAGGTGAGTACAACAAAATCCAACATACCTGTACGTGTTGCCACACGCGCACATCTCCATTGCACGACTGTCATCTCTGGGTACGTTGGTCCACACACTCCCGCACTTCATCAGTGTAATACGTGCAGCATGTACGCCATCCAGCTGGGATACGGTACGTCAACGACCTCAGGGTACGGTACGTCACCGCACAACATCAGTGCAATACGGAGGCGTGCCGCACCTACGTCATCGAAGTACGTCACCGCACTTCACCAGTGTCATACGTGCAGCATGTACGCCATCCAGCTGGGGTACGGTACGTCAACGACCTCGGGGTACGGTACGTCACCGCACAACACCAGTGCAATACGGAGGCGTGCCGCACCTACGTCATCGAAGTACGTCACAGCACTTCACCAGTGTCATACGTGCAGCATGTACGCCATCCAACTGGGGTACGGTACGTCAACGACCTCGGGGTATGGTACGTCACTGCACAACACCAGTGCAATACGGAGGCGTGCCACACCTACGTCATCGAAGTACGTCACCGCACTTCACCAGTGTCATACGTGCCGCATGTACGCCATCCAGCTGGGGTACGGTACGTCAACGACCTCGGGATACGGTACGTCACCGCACAACACCAGTGCAATACGGAGGCGTGCCGCACCTACGTCATCGAAGTACGTCACCGCACTTCACCAGTGTCATACGTGCAGCATGTATGCCATCCAGCTGGGGTACGGTACGTCAACGACCTCGGGGTACGGTACGTCACCGCACAACACCAGTGCCCAGCATCAGTGTGTGTGTGGCTAAGACCCCCACCAGTGCCCACCAGTGCCCAGCATCAGAGTGTGTGTGTGGCTAAGACCCCCACCAGTGCCCACCAGTGCCCAGCATCAGAGTGTGTGTGTGGCTGAGACCCCCACCAGTGCCCACCAGTGCCCACCAGTGCCCAGCATCAGAGTGTGTGTGTGGCTAAGACCCCCACCACTGCTCACCAGTGCCCAGCATCAGAGTGTGTGTGTGGCTAAGACCCCCACCAGTGCCCACCAGTGCCCAGCATCAGAGTAAGTGTGTGGCTGAGACCCCCACCAGTGCCCACCAGTGCCCACCAGTGCCCAGTATCTGAGTGTGTGTGTGGCTAAGACCCCCACCAGTGCCCACCAGTGCCCAGCATCAGAGTGTGTGTGTGGCTGAGACCCCCACCAGTGCCCACCGGTGCCCACCAGTGTCCAGCATCAGAGTGTGTGTGTGGCTAAGACCCCCACCACTGCCCACCACTGCCCAGCATCAGAGTGTGTGTGTGGCTAAGACCCCCACCAGTGCCCACCAGTGCCCACCAGTGCCCAGCATCAGAGTGTGTGTGTGGCTAAGACCCCCACCAGTGCCCAGCATCAGAGTGTGTGTGTGTGGCTAAGACCCCCATCAGTGCCCACCAGTGCCCAGCATCAGAGTGTGTGTGTGGCTGAGGCCCCCACCAGTGCCCACCAGTGCCCACCAATGCCCAGCATCAGAGTGTGTGTGTGGCTAAGACCCCCACCAGTGCCCACCATTGCTCACCAGTGCCCAGCATCAGAGTGTGTGTGTGGCTAAGACCCCCACCAGTGCCCACCACTGCCAAGCATCAGAGTGTGTGTGTGGCTGAGACCCCCACCAGTGCCCACCAGTGCCCAGCATCAGAGTGTGTGTGTGGCTAAGACCCCCACCACTGCCCACCAGTGCCCAGCATCAGAGTGTGTGTGTGGCTAAGACCCCCACCACTGCCCACCAGTGCCCACCAGTGCCCAGCATTAGAGTGTGTGTGTGGCTGAGACCCCCACCAGTGCCCAGCATCAGAGTGTGTGTGTATAACACCCCCCCACTGCCCAACAGTGGCCAGCCATTACAACAAAAACCTAACATTCTTAACGACATTACCACCAGGAGATTGACACATGTCAACATAACTATATTTTAACATCATACCACCTCCCAGGCACTCAGCAGTCACAGACTTTTTCACACAAACTCAAGTTCAGAAAAGGAAAATAATAGCTTTATTCAGCTGGTTCCAAATATAAAAGCAAATAAGAGTCCTCGCTCATTAAAGGCCAATGGCTAGTCCAAAGATGTCTCTGCAACGGTCTGTGCCTCCATGGGTGTGCACACACCCAAACTTGCCTGCACATGGCGTTTAATCCGCTGTGGTAACTATGGGGGCACCATCTGTGGAATCCTCCGGCACCGCATGGACAGGAGAGGGAAGGACAGGTGGAGTGGGTGCAGGTGTAGTGGATTCATCCACACTGGTTGGGGCATCGCCAAAAGTAGATTCAAAAACCTGGCTGCACAACGCAGCCAGTGCAGAAAAACTACCACCTGAACCCGGGGACACATTGGGGGTGGAGGTACAGGGCTGTGAGTCAGTTCTACTGGGTGTGTGGATGCGTGTGTGAGGTGTCTCCCTTCTCCCTGGGTGTGTGCCTACTTCCCCTTGAGAATGGGTGCGTGGAGCTTTGAGCTTCTTATGCTGTGTGTGTGAGCTGGGTGTGTCTGACCTGTGGCGTGTGCGAGTATGCTGCGTAGGTATGTGAGAGGCAGAGGTGGATGGGTCTGAAGGATGGGGGGGACAGATGCTGCTGGGTGTACAGAGCTGCCATCAGTGTTGACTCCATGGCAGCCACACTCCGACGTAGATCAGACATGGCCGATGACATGCCCTCCATTAACAACACCACCTGAGTAAGCAGTTGTGTATGTCCATGGAGGACAGTCAGCATGGATGTCTGACCTACTGCAATCTGCCGGAGTAGGTCCACAGTCTCAGCACTGAGGGCAGCAGGGGACACAGGGGCAGGGGCTGCGGTGCCGGGAACAAAGGAGACACGGGGTCTAGCACGGACCCTAGGGACACTAACGACTGGGAGGGTGGAGATGGTACTGGAGGAGGGGAGGGCAGACAAAGAAGAAGATGTGACCATTGCTGCATATTTCCCCTCCTCCTGAGAGTCTGACTCGGAGTTGTCGGCATGGTAAGATGTGTCAGTCACATGTCGTCCGGCCTGCAGACTCTCCTCACCCTCCGTGCCACTGCCTCCCTCTGACTCCTCATAGCATGTGGCACTGTCGCTGGGTCCCTCTGCCTGGTCCGCGCCTGTGTCTCCTTCAGATTCAGATGCTGCTGCTGTGGGCAAGGAGAACAACAAAAACATATCAGTCACCTGTACACATCAGACATATAAGCTACAATACATTTTGCCTCATTTCTAAACATGGCATGCATTATGAGTCACATGACACAGAACTCTGCACAATGCAAAGTCTAGTTGTGGCCAATTGTGAGAGACACAACGCTCAATGTATAGTAGGATACAAGCAACAGGCAAGGAAAACACTGGTATGAGAGACACAATGATGATCCACAGCCTGACAACAGGATAGCTGGTCATGCATCCCAGCTCATTTTCCCACCCTGCCACCCAACCCAGACCTGGACATGTTTGAATTGCTTACACCTTGTGCCACATGGGAAAAGTCCTGCCTGAACTGAAATCTGATGCCATCCTGGGACATGAATCAAGTGTTACATCACCTCACACTGGCATCACAGCTGTTGACACCCAAAGCCACATTGTGTGGCTGACCATCATTATTAGTTAGAAACAACAATCTAAGTATTTGGCGAATATGCACACACGCACTGCCCAGTGTGACTATGCATGAGCCCAAAATATTGCACATGTACATTGTGCACCTGTATCCAACACATGACAAATCGAAAGAGTACCATGGACAAAGGCCACTGAGGCTGACTTGTGCAAAAATCACCTGTACACATCAGACATATAAGCTACAATACATTTTGCCTCATTTCTAAACATGGCATGCATTATGAGTCACATGACACAGAACTCTGCACAATGCAAAGTCTAGTTGTGGCCAATTGTGAGAGACACAACGCTCAATGTATAGTAGGATACAAGCAACAGGCAAGGAAAACACTGGTATGAGAGACACAATGATGATCCACAGCCTGACAACAGGATAGCTGGTCATGCATCCCAGCTCATTTTCCCACCCTGCCACCCAACCCAGACCTGGACATGTTTGAATTGCTTACACCTTGTGCCACATGGGAAAAGTCCTGCCTGAACTGAAATCTGATGCCATCCTGGGACATGAATCAAGTGTTACATCACCTCACACTGGCATCACAGCTGTTGACACCCAAAGCCACATTGTGTGGCTGACCATCATTATTAGTTAGAAACAACAATCTAAGTATTTGGCGAATATGCACACACGCACTGCCCAGTGTGACTATGCATGAGCCCAAAATATTGCACATGTACATTGTGCACCTGTATCCAACACATGACAAATCGAAAGAGTACCATGGACAAAGGCCACTGAGGCTGACTTGTGCAGAAAACACATGTTGACACTCAGGATACGTGCCAAAGTATTAAGAATGGCAGACACAGTGCACATGTGGTGCTACATGTAATGTACCAACAGGTGTCACAGACCCACCTCCAACATGATGAGGTGCAAAGGAAGATGCATACGGAGACATTGCACCATAGGAGTACATGTGAAAAACAAACATCAGCCAAAGCGCCAGGCAAATGTGGAGTACGGCTAAAAGTTTAAAGAAGCTGCTGCAGAAACTGGGACATTCTAATGCCAATGCATGGAGTGCCTGTCTGACCACACCACTCAAACTATGGGAGTGTTACCATCCCTTGGAGCACTGCAGGGAGCATGTGACACACATGACAACAAACAGACATGTACCTACCCCCTACTTGCTGCTGTCCCTCCTGCAACTGCCTATGGAGGTCTGGGAACACCACTTCCAGGACCCGGGTGCATGTGGGGGGTGAGGTGGCGGGTGCAGTCATGCCGGCGTGGAGCTTCCAGATGCAGCTGGACTCTGGCGATCCGGCGGGTCCAGCACCGGATGTCCTGCCACCTCTTCTTGATGTTTCTGAGCCTCCTGCGAGGCCCCCCCTCACTCCTGACAGCCCTGGCGATGTCCAGCCAGATTTCACCCTTCTCATAGGTAGATACCTGTCACAAATGTAAAGTAAAAGAGCATCAGTACACCTGGTCCATGTCCAAAAGACACACATATGTGCACAAAATACTTTATGACGACAGGGCATCGTAGCCTCCACACATTTGTATCATTGTCCAGGAGTATGTGGCCTGTGAGCAAACACTGCTGCAGTACATGCCATTGAAAGGCTACAGATGACATGACGTGCGCTAAACACTCTTAGAGCATGGCACTCACAGAGCAATGTATGCTACATCTGGATGCACTGCAGCCCCTGACACGCTGTCACACACCCCACTACAAGAAATAACCCTCTTGACACAACACTGTACACCCTGGCATTCACTCCCAACAACATTGCATCTAAACACCATACATACACAGTGGCCATTATGTCACACACACAACAGGTGCACACTCCAAGGTATTGCACACATCACTCACCTGATCCCCTGGTCTCCCATACAGCTTGCTGTAGTTTGGCAGGAGGGCATCCAGCAGGGCCTTGTTCTCAGCATCAGTGAATGCAGGTGCCCTCTCCATGCTCAGCAAATCAGGGTCCAGAGGATTCAGAGACAGCAGCTGTGGTTACCACACCAATGTTGTGCAGGCAAGTGCCCTCACACAGCCACATGCTGCCTTATATCTGTGCTGCAGAGGGTCTGTGAGTCCAAGGAGTAGTGTGTGATAGGCCACCATAGTTAGCATCCTATGTTCCATCCAATCACATCACACATAAGGCCATGACACACATATGCATGGTTTGAAAACTGAGCCTGAGCCGAACAACAACATTTGCAACATTGTATACTTTTGCCCAACTGAATTTCCTACAACACCTATAGGAGCCTCAAAATAATCTGTATCCATGACAACCTGGTTGCATTTTGATCAGTACACTGTTCCCATAGATGTTGGCTATGTATTTATTCAAATTCCCACACAAGTACGGTGACATTGCGTTGCGTATGCAACCCTTCCAATGGTGTTACGAGGCGTACACACGCACGTACCATTGGGGTACGCTTGGCTCGCGTATGGCTGAAATGCAATAGGGAAACGAGGCCTACACACGCACGTACCATTGGGGTACGCTTGGCTCGCGTATGGCTGAAATGCAATAGGGAAACGAGGCGTACACACGCACGTACCATTGGGGTATGCTTGGCTCGCGTATGGCTGAAATGCAATAGGGAAACGAGGCGTACACACGCACGTACCATTGGGGTACACTTGGCTCGCGTATGGCTGAAATGCAATAGGGAAACGAGGCGTACACACGCACGTACCATTGGGGTATGCTTGGCTCGCGTATGGCTGAAATGCAATAGGGAAACGAGGCCTACACACGCACGTACCATTGGGGTACGCTTGGCTCGCGTATGGCTGAAATGCAATAGGGAAACGAGGCGTACACACGCACGTACCATTGAGGTACGCTTGGCTCGCGTATGGCTGAAATGCAATAGGGAAACGAGGCCTACACACGCACGTACCATTGGGGTACGCTTGGCTCGCGTATGGCTGAAATGCAATAGGGAAACGAGGCCTACACACGCACGTACCATTGGGGTACGCTTGGCTCGCGTATGGCTGAAATGCAATAGGGAAACGAGGCCTACACACGCACGTACCATTGGGGTACGCTTGGCTCGCGTTTGGCTGAAATGCAATAGGGAAACGAGGCGTACACACGCACGTACCATTGGGATACAGTGCGTCAGACATGCTCGAGTGTACGATTGTGTAGGCTGCATCCCTGTCCTACCCCATGTCACCATTGGGAGAGTGAGTCCAGGAAATCACATAGCAGGGATGTAGTCTACACTCATGTCTAGGATGTGCATGCATACATCAGCATGGCATCCATACATCAGCATGCCCAAGGTGTGGCAGACATAGAAGAAGCACAGGGACTATGACTTTGTGACTCAGTTGATGTGTGAAGAGCTGACGAGACATGTCATCAACCATATTTCACATGTGCATCACATGCATTCAACACTTCACACCGGAGTAAAGTCTGCAACATATTGTGATGCACATCAACACTGGAATGCCACACCATTCAGTACAGGGAACTGGCACATGATGACAGCAACATGCCCACTGTCACAGAGGTCTACTAGCCGCTCAGCTTGACCCTGTGTGACCACGTCATGTGTGTGCCATGTGCGACATTGTGCATGATGTTAGCATATGACATTTACAGGTCAGTATCATATTACTCACCTTTGAATATCCCCAAGAGTCATCCTGGATATGGCAACTACCGCTCAGCACTACACTTGTGTGTCGGTAGCCATGGCCTGCGGCCCAGCATGTGATGTTGGCGTTGTGTGTGCCGTGATGACGTTGTCTGAGTACTCAGACGTCACCTCTGCGTGCACACGTCAGGAACTTTATTTCACAACACAAGCGCTGGTCCTGTATGAGTGTAAGCTTAGTCATTTTTCAAGTAAAATCATAGTACGTTCACTTCAGACCATTTCACTTGGATTGTCTGACTCCGGACGGTGCCAGTATGGATATCCGTTTCTAAGCCTGTTAGGAATGCCAACGACTCATATTGGTGACTGACCCTCACCGTTGGTGTCTCCACTGTTTTCACGTCAAGCACAACAACAAGAGCTGCTCAAACTGCTGCGAACACACCTATGAATCCAGGTGTGATTGGACCCACAAGCTGCTCAGACTCCAGCAGTTGGCCCTGCACCAATATAGCTCATGGTCTGGACGTAGGATGAGTGCCTGGGCGTGGGTGTTGAGACATCAGAGCCCCTGAATTACACATCAGTCCTCCAGGGCTGAGTCGTCACGTATCCCAAATGAGTCAAAGATATGTCATCACACTTCCAAATCCCCACAATGCACGTGCAATGCTGCATGTGATCCGGGTGACACCGGCCATGCGGCTCTGTCAGATTAGCTGCCGTCGTAGCCTGCACCACGACCTCCGGGCCCTGCCCTGCATGTGAAGCAGGAGGAGTCAGTGCACTTCCTCATGTCCAGGATGTCCCTCAACCCAACAACGGCCTCCGCGTCGGCTCCTGGCCCAGCGGACCCGTCTGCGGACACGAGCGAGTCTGGTGAATTGCCCCTGACGCCATCACTCGCTTTGTCCCTGACGCAGGCGGCGCATACGTCCCGGAACCGCTGGGACAGACAGGATGTGAATGGTCACCTTGGTCCTCGCTGGTTCAACTCATAACCTCACTGGCAACAGTCCCCCAGGTGTCAGCCTTGGTGCCGTTCTTGGGTGGTGCTGTCCCCAATACCACACACTGTACGGCTCCAGCGTGGAGACTGTGCGGCTGAACACCGCTATTAATGCTGCATGGGGAGTAAAACTTCAATGAGCCTGCCACAGCTCATTACAATGGGTGTTAATGGGTATTTGTAGGGTCATGAAGACCCAGTGGCACGTGAGTGTCAGTCCCAAGATGACAGGACAGGTGGACTGGGGGATGCGAGTGGTCTGGACACCTAGCCTGACACTGGTGATGTCTCTACTCCAAACGTGTTTGTGGATGAGTGGGCAACGTACAGTGTAGTGTTTACGTGGGTGGCCGGAGCCTTGCCCCTTCATCTCCCCGTTGCCACCGTGAGGTCCAACCTCCTCACTTTTGTCCTTCAACTCCACTCACGCTCCGCTGTGCCTCTGCAGGCCTATCTTCAGGAATGTACTGTATCTATATTGGCCAGCATGTACAGGCACGCTGCATGTTTGGCTGTAGATAGGCACGTTGTCAGACGCCCACTCTCCTCCCCGGACTGACCATGTTCCCTGTCCTCCCACCCCACCCCAGAGAGCATGGGCATCCAGGCCCCCAAATCACAGACCACATTCCCGTTAGCTCCGCTGTAGAGGGCATCCAAGAGGTATGAGCACTACGGAAACATGTCTTCATCCTCCCTGAGTCTGGGAGTGAGCTCTTCCTACAGCACATGCCTCTTTGTCTGGTACCCACACTCTCTGTGGGACATGGTTGTGTAACTGCTGGCAGAGTGTGCGTTGTAGGTACGGGCAATACTTGGCCACGCCCTTGTAGGATGCCAATCACCCACACTGTCTTTTTTCCAATGTGGCCTGGATAGCCCCGACTCACTGGGCAGATTGATGGCATCCAGGGAGGCATATTTGTCAAAAGCTTGTCATGTATTCAAAGTCGGGATTATGCGAATAACTACTGTTCCTTACTGATATCTTGTTACAAAACGTAAGTAACTCGTCCATACAGTTCAGTACATGTGCTGTAGGAGCATCTATGTTGTGTCCTTGGCGTGATGACCTGGTTTGTAATGTACACACACCATGCCCCGTGTGTTAATTACCCACTCATATGTGTGATGGCAGCACATACCATTTGTCACAAATCAAAGATTTATGATTTATGATGATGGTCATGTAATACTTTGGGAATGTAAACACCGCAACATTACTAAGTCAGAACTGTGCAAATGATGGCACATGTGGTGTGTGTGTGTATTGCTGTCAGCTGTCTGGATGTGCAGACAAGCTGCTACTCACATTCACATGACGTGTGTCACTGACATGATACATTGTCATGCCCACTAAGACCTTTCCATCAGATCGTTTGTATGCATGTCATATCCATTCCACACACCACAGGTCTTTTACTTTTCAAGGAGGAGTGGCTGGGAGCTGGCACATGTTACATTAGTGTGTATCCCACGCCACACTCCAAATTGTCTAGATTATTTGAAGCAGTGTTGCTTGTGCCAAGTACATTGTTATTGTCTTAGTCAGACCGTTGAAGACATTTTCCATAAATTGTGTATTGCAGGGCACCCCCTCTGGAAAGGCCGTTGCCTGACTTGGAAGCCATGAGGGAGCGCAATTGCATCCGTCGGTATCGCTTCAACCGACAGATGATCAAGGACCTGACGGACAGGCTGGAGGCTCACCTACAACCACGCCACAGGTATCCAACTGCGCTGACACCCAAGGTAAAGGTGATGGCAGCACTCCATTTCTTTGCCACAGGTACGTTCCAATTCACCATAGCTGATGTGGGATTGATGTCTCAGACTATGTTTAGCTGGGTATTGGGTGATGTATTGGCAGCTATGTTGCTGCACCTGGATGAATTCATTACATTCCCTACTCCAGAAGAGTTGACAGATGGCAAGGGGGAATTCTATGCCCTGGGCCGCATGCCACATGTAATTGGTGCAATTGATGGTACACATGTTACTCTAGTGCCACCACAGGCTCAGGAGCAAGCGTATCGCAACAGGAAACACTACCACTCGATAAATGCCCTGGTGGTGTGTCTTGCCAACATCATTATCTCACATGTTTGTGCACGTTTTCCAGGATCGTGCCACGATGCTTTCATCATGAGGCGTAGCAGGGTACCACAGATGATGCTGCAGCTGCACAGCCACCGGGCATGTCTTGTTGGTGAGTATACCATGTCAGCTATGTATGTCAGTATGTCACAACTTCATGATCTGCATCATATTTAACCCTGGGCGTAGTGGGCGTAGTGGGGCTTCGCGGAGCTACGTGAAGTGGGCGAGAAACTACGCCCACCTCCGCACTCCGCGTAGCCCCACTACGCACCGCAGGCCTCCCTCCCGCCCTCCCTAAATACTTTAAATTAAAAGTGGAAAAGAATTAAAACGCACTTACCTTGCCCTCCGCTGCCCGCCGCTGCCCGCCGCGTCCCCGGGGCTCGCTATCTTCATGGCTGCCGTCTTGTGTACTAATGCGCATGCGCGGGCGACCGCGCATGCGCATTTCTCGTGAGAAATGCGCATGCGCGGCCGCTCGCGCATGCGCATTAGATACACAAGACGGAAGCAATGAAGATAGCGAGCCTCGGGGACGTGGCAGGCAGCGGCGGGCAAGGTAAGTGCCTTTTAATTCTTTTACACTATTAATTTAAAGTATTTAGGGAGGGTGGGAGGGAGGCGGGTGGCGGCCAGCTACGCTCCGTCTGCGGAGCATGCATAGTGCCGGATTCTACGCCTGCTACGCAAAATGCGTAGAAGCCGGCACTACGCACACTCCGTGCACGGAACGTAGCCTCCCGCCCAGGGTTAATCATATTACACACTCATTTCCATTATGTCAATTTGCAGGAGACGCTGGATATCCAAACATGCCGTGGTTAATGACTCCACTACGCAACCCAGGACAGCTGCAGACCAGCGGTACAACAATGCCCATGGGAAGACCAGGCGGGTGATCGAGCGAACTTTTGGACTCCTGAAGAGCCGGTTCAGGTGCCTGGACAAGACAGGCGGAGCCCTCCAATACAGCCCATGCAAGGTGTGTGACATCTTCACCGTGTGCTGCATGCTACACAACATGGCAGTGGAGAAGGCCGTGCCACTCTACCTTGATCCTGATGAGCTGGAACATCCGCCAGTTGAGGATGAAGGCCTTGCCCAGGATGCCAGCGACGAGGAGGGTGAAGATGATATCCGGAGTCACCTCATCCGCAACTTCTTTTCATGATGGTGAGTCATAGCAGCTGTAATCTGAAACATCTACAATAGAGTTGCATGGGTAGCATGTTGTGTATGCAACAGACTGTATGAAAGCTCACTTGGATGTTTGGTGTGCAGTGTCACACAGGTGCAGATGTCATACAACACACATACGTGCTATGTGTGCATTTTGAATGTACAGGTGTACTACAACATCTGGATAATAAACAGGACATCGTCAAAATGACATGAAACAGAACTTGACCCCTTGTGTGCCACTCTCACCCACAGCTCGCACTGCCTGTTGTCCGTTGGGGTCATCGTGGTCATCCTGCTATTGCTCATCGTGATTGCAACGTCTGCCAAATCAACGGAGCATGCATGGACATGTGGAGAAGTCAATTTGGGTAAGGACTCATATGAGGCTGTTTAGCGTTGGTATGTTTTGAAACGTGTGGTACATGTTCATGTGCATGTAGTGAGACCATGGATACATGCAACTACAAAATGTTACTTATTACATGTATGCCCACTCCCATGACAGGATATTCACCCCATCTGACTGTCATCTATTCCCCAATAAACCCACAACCCGCTACTAAAAATAAAATATTATTATTCACATAAATATCAATTAATCAATTAATAAAAATAAATTATCAATTAACAATTAATTAATTACCAATTAAAAATTAATTGACAATTTATTCTAAATAAATACCAATTAATTAATTAACATGTTTAATTAATTATAATTATATTACTTCCCACCCTATTCCCCTATAAACCCACAACCCGCTACTTAAAATAAAATGATATTATTCACATAATTATCAATTAATCAATTAATAAAAATTAATTATCAATTAACACTTAGTTAATTACCAATTAAAAATTAATTGACAATATATTCAAAATAAATACCAATTAATTAATTAACATATTTAATTAATTATAATTAAATTACTTCCCACCCTATTCCCCTATAAACCCACAACCCGCTACAGAATTAAACTACGCAAAAATTAAATAATTAATTACTTACAATAAATTACAAATAAATATACACTTTTCACACATAAATCGATATTATTAAAAAGTCGATAATTTTAATCACCTATATTATGTACTTCGATATTTTGACTGTCTATATTTTTTAATTCGATATTACAGTACTTACCTTCAAAACGATATTTTGGATGTCTATATTCTGTCCAGTCGATATTTTGTCCATTCTATATTTTGGACTCGATATTTAGGTTACTCGATATTTTGGAATCGATATTTAGACCATTTACCACTTCAACGCATCATTTTGAGGTCTCCCTGTTTCTGAGGTCCAACAGGATATAAGCACTGGGCCCCTGACAATAGCAAAAAAGAACAGTTCTGGAACTGAGGACATTATACCAAGAAGAAGGACTGCTGTGTTGCCAGAATGGACTGTAACTTTGCTGAGTTGGCCTGCTGCCAGCTACTTTGTGTCTAGGAGTAAGAAGTCCTCGACCTGCCTCTCTACATCTCAGAACCTAAGCACTCTCCAAGGGATTGTTGGCATGTCTCCTGTTTCTGAACCTGAAGATTTAACGTTCTCTAAGTCCAAGTCCATGCGGGGAGCTAAGGCGTAGATTAAAGTTGACAATCGACAGTCGACCTAAGGTGGTCTGTACCCTAGTACCCTACAATATTCCCGCCATGCCTACATTGGTTGAATATTTAGAACTTGACCTGAAGAAGGTGTACAGTGGGTGCACCATTTTACAGTGAAACAGGCCTTGGCATTGTACAAGATATTAATTAAATGTTCTTGGTGTTTATTTTTTCAAGATATCCATGTTTATGTTATTGTAATTAAAGTAAATTATGATTTTTTTTATTTCAGATTACTCCATAAAACTTTGGAATGTAGGACTTACGTTGAATTTTAATTTTGTTTGTTTTATTATTTTGTGAGTGAATCCATGAATGTGAGACTATGATGGAAACTTTTTTTATTGGGAGCTGTATGAATGTTCGGGAAGGGCATCGTCCACCTCTAAATGCTTTTTTGATTTGTTCTATCTATGTGAATTGAAATAAAATATATTTGTATATTGAGGTATATATGAAATTTGAATATGAAACGTAAAAATAAATATATTATCTTGAGAACTGTTGGACATCACATTTAATGTTGACAACCAAGTAACTGTGTATTTTTTATTGTTGACTTTTGAGAATGTAAGATCTTTGGTGTCGGTGGTTGCTATTTGTTCACTGGGATGCTCCCTGGTGCCAGCCAAGGGTCCAGGACCTAGAGGGGCACCTCTTGGGGATCTAGACTCCCTCCTGCAGAGGCCAACATCGGGGCACAGGTAGGTCCCGTTGCTGGGTGGTCTGCCCGGCAGTTGCTGGGGTGGGGCTCTGAAAGTTTTTTGTGTCCCTGGAGCTCACATAGAGGACAGCCAACTGACACTTGGGGGTCGATTCCGATCTGGGAAAAAGTGCTCCGAATAGCGGCTCGGAGCGTTTTTCCCCGTACGAGTTGTACCCGTAGGCGTCCCTGTACGAAGCAGCAAGTACGATCACAATCTAAAGCGTCACTCCGTACGACTCGTAAAAAACGCTGTACGAATCGAAAGTCCATACGAATTGCATTTGGCTGACACTCGACGCAACGTCCGAACGTAAAAAGAGCGCGTCTCCCGAACCAGGAAGTACGATCCGTGTAGAACACACTCCGTACGGCTCTTTGTCTACGAGAGCTCTAAACTACCGTAAAACCACACTCCGGCACGAACCGCACCCCGCTACGCGACAAGCAGGACATGAACGCCATCGTCCGTCTCATCCCTATCATGTACGGCCACCACCTCGTACTTAGAAACCGACGACGGTGCAGAAGGTGAGTACAGCAAAATCCAACATACCTGTACGTGTTGCCACATGCGCACATCTCCATTGCACGACTGTCATCTCTGGGTACGTTGGTCCACACACTCCCGCACTTCATCAGTGTAATACGTGCAGCATGTACGCCATCCAGCTGGGATACGGTACGTCAACGACCTCAGGGTACGGTACGTCACCGCACAACATCAGTGCAATACTGAGGCGTGCCGCACCTACGTCATCGAAGTACGTCACCGCACTTCACCAGTGTCATACGTGCAGCATGTACGCCATCCAGCTGGGGTACGGTACGTCAACGACCTCGGGGTACGGTACGTCACCGCACAACACCAGTGCAATACGGAGGCATGCCGCACCTACGTCATCGAAGTACGTCACCGCACTTCACCAGTGTCATACGTGCAGCATGTACGCCATCCAACTGGAGTACGGTACGTCAACGACCTCGGGGTACGGTACGTCACCGCACACCACCAGTGCAATACGGAGGCGTGCCACACCTACGTCATCGAAGTACGTCACCGCACTTCACCAGTGTCATACGTGCAGCATGTACGCCATCCAGCTGGGGTACGGTACGTCAACGACCTCGGGGTACGGTACGTCACCGCACAACACCAGTGCAATACGGAGGCGTGCCGCACCTACGTCATCGAAGTACGTCACCGCACTTCACCAGTGTCATACGTGCAGCATGTACGCCATCCAGCTGGGGTACGGTAAGTCAACGACCTCGGGGTACGGTACGTCACCGCACAACACCAGTGCCCAGCATCAGTGTGTGTGTGGCTAAGACCCCCACCAGTGCCCACCAGTGCCCAGCATCAGAGTGTGTGTGTGGCTAAGACCCCCACCAGTGCCCACCAGTGCCCAGCATCAGAGTGTGTGTGTGGCTGAGACCCCCACCAGTGCCCACCAGTGCCCAGCATCAGAGTGTGTGTGTGGCTAAGACCCCCACCACTGCTCACCAGTGCCCAGCATCAGAGTGTGTGTGTGGCTAAGACCCCCACCAGTGCCCACCAGTGCCCAGCATCAGAGTGTGTGTGTGGCTGAGACCCCCACCAGTGCCCACCAGTGCCCAGTATCTGAGTGTGTGTGTGGCTAAGACCCCCACCAGTGCCCACCAGTGCCCACCAGTGCCCAGCATCAGAGTGTGTGTGTGGCTGAGACCCCCACCAGTGCCCACCGGTGCCCACCATTGTCCAGCATCAGAGTGTGTGTGTGGCTAAGACCCCCACCACTGCCCACCAGTGCCCAGCATCAGAGTGTGTGTGTGGCTAAGACCCCCACCAGTGCCCACCAGTGCCCAGCATCAGAGTGTGTGTGTGGCTAAGACCCCCACCAGTGCCCAGCATCAGAGTGTGTGTGTGGCTAAGACCCCCATCAGTGCCCACCAGTGCCCAGCATCAGAGTGTGTGTGTGGCTGAGGCCCCCACCAGTGCCCACCAGTGCCCACCAATGCCCAGCATCAGAGTGTGTGTGTGGCTAAGACCCCCACCAGTGCCCACCAGTGCCCAGCATCAGAGTGTGTGTGTGGCTAAGACCCCCACCAGTGCCCACCACTGCCAAGCATCAGAGTGTGTGTGTGGCTGAGACCACCACCAGTGCCCACCAGTGCCCAGCATCAGAGTGTGTGTGTGGCTAAGACCCCCATCAGTGCCCACCAGTGCCCAGCATCAGAGTGTGTGTGTGGCTGAGGCCCCCACCAGTGCCCACCAGTGCCCACCAATGCCCAGCATCAGAGTGTGTGTGTGGCTAAGACCCCCACCAGTGCCCACCATTGCCCACCAGTGCCCAGCATCAGAGTGTGTGTGTGGCTAAGACCCCCACCAGTGCCCACCACTGCCCAGCATCAGAGTGTGTGTGTGGCTGAGACCCCCACCAGTGCCCACCAGTGCCCAGCATCAGAGTGTGTGTGTGGCTAAGACCCCCACCACTGCCCACCACTGCCCAGCATCAGAGTGTGTGTGTGGCTAAGACCCCCACCACTGCCCACCAGTGCCCACCAGTGCCCAGCATTAGAGTGTGTGTGTGGCTGAGACCCCCACCAGTGTCCAGCATCAGAGTGTGTGTGTATAATACCCCCCCACTGCCCAACAGTGGCCAGCCATTACAACAAAAACCTAACATTCTTAACCACATTACCACCAGGAGATTGACACATGTCAACATAACTATATTTTAACATCATACCACCTCCCAGGCACACAGCAGTCACAGACTTTTTCACACAAACTCAAGTTCAGAAAAGGAAAATAATAGCTTTATTCAGCTGGTTCCAAATATAAAAGCAAATAAGAGTCCTCGCTCATTAAAGGCCAATGGCCAGTCCAAAGATGTCTCTGCAACAGTCTGTGCCTCCATGGGTGTGCACACACCCAAACTTGCCTGCACATGGCGTTTAATCCGCTGTGGTAACTATGGGGGCACCATCTGTGGAATCCTCCGGCACCGTATGGACAGGAGAGGGAAGGACAGGTGGAGTGGGTGCAGGTGTAGTGGATTCATCCACACTGGTTGGGGCATCGCCAAAAGTAGATTAAAAAACCTGGCTGCACACCGCAGCCAGTGCAGAAAAACTACCACCTGAACCCAGGGACACATTGGGGGTGGAGGTACAGGGCTGTGAGTCAGTTCTACTGGGTGTGTGGATGCGTGTGTGAGGTGTCTCCCTTCTCCCTGGGTGTGTGCCTACTTCCCCTTGAGAATGGGTGCGTGGAGCTTTGAGCTTCTTATGCTGTGTGTGTGAGCTGGGTGTGTCTGACCTGTGGCGTGTGCGAGTATGCTGCGTAGGTATGTGAGAGGCAGAGGTGGATGGGTCTGAAGGATGGGGGGGACAGATGCTGCTGGGTGTACAGAGCTGCCATCAGTGTTGACTCCATGGCAGCCACACTCCGACGTAGATCAGACATGGCCGATGACATGCCCTCCATTAACGACACCACCTGAGTAAGCAGTTGTGTATGTCCATGGAGGACAGTCAGCATGGATGTCTGACCTACTGCAATCTGCCGGAGTAGGTCCACAGTCTCAGCACTGAGGGCAGCAGGGGACACAGGGGCAGGGGCTGCGGTGCCGGGAACAAAGGAGACACGGGGTCTAGCACGGACCCTAGGGACACTAACGACTGGGAGGGTGGAGATGGTACTGGAGGAGGGGAGGGCAGACAAAGAAGAAGATGTGACCATTGCTGCATATTTCCCCTCCTCCTGAGAGTCTGACTCGGAGTTGTCGGCATGGTAAGATGTGTCAGTCACATGTCGTCCGGCCTGCAGACTCTCCTCACCCTCCGTGCCACTGCCTCCCTCTGACTCCTCATAGCATGTGGCACTGTCGCTGGGTCCCTCTGCCTGGTCCGCGCCTGTGTCTCCTTCAGATTCAGATGCTGCTGCTGTGGGCAAGGAGAACAACAAAAACATATCAGTCACCTGTACACATCAGACATATAAGCTACAATACATTTTGCCTCATTTCTAAACATGCATGCATTATGAGTCACATGACACAGAACTCTGCACAATGCAAAGTCTAGTTGTGGCCAATTGTGAGAGACACAACGCTCAATGTATAGTAGGATACAAGCAACAGGCAAGGAAAACACTGGTATGAGAGACACAATGATGATCCACAGCCTGACAACAGGATAGCTGGTCATGCATCCCAGCTCATTTTCCCACCCTGCCACCCAACCCAGACCTGGACATGTTTGAATTGCTTACACCTTGTGCCACATGGGAAAAGTCCTGCCTGAACTGAAATCTGATGCCATCCTGGGACATGAATCAAGTGTTACATCACCTCACACTGGCATCACAGCTGTTGACACCCAAAGCCACATTGTGTGGCTGACCATCATTATTAGTTAGAAACAACAATCTAAGTATTTGGCGAATATGCACACACGCACTGCCCAGTGTGACTATGCATGAGCCCAAAATATTGCACATGTACATTGTGCACCTGTATCCAACACATGACAAATCGAAAGAGAACCATGGACAAAGGCCACTGAGGCTGACTTGTGCAGAAAACACATGTTGACACTCAGGATACGTGCCAAAGTATTAAGAATGGCAGACACAGTGCACATGTGGTGCTACATGTAATGTACCAACAGGTGTCACAGACCCACCTCCAACATGATGAGGTGCAAAGGAAGATGCATACGGAGACATTGCACCATAGGAGTACATGTGAAAAACAAACATCAGCCAAAGCGCCAGGCAAATGTGGAGTACGGCTAAAAGCTTAAAGAAGCTGCTGCAGAAACTGGGACATTCTAATGCCAATGCATGGAGTGCCTGTCTGACCACACCACTCAAATTATGGGAGTGTTACCATGCCTTGGAGCACTGCAGGGAGCATGTGACACACATGACAACAAACAGACATGTACCTACCCCCTACTTGCTGCTGTCCCTCCTGCAACTGCCTATGGAGGTCTGGGAACACCACTTCCAGGACCCGGGTACATGTGGGGGGTGAGGTGGCGGGTGCAGTCATGCCGGCGTGGAGCTTCCAGATGCAGCTGGACTCTGGCGATGCGGCAGGTCCAGCACCGGATGTCCTGCCACCTCTTCTTGATGTTTCTGAGCCTCCTGCGAGGCCCCCCCTCACTCCTGACAGCCCTGGCTATGTCCAGCCAGATTTCACCCTTCTCATAGGTAGATACCTGTCACAAATGTAAAGTAAAAGAGCATCAGTACACCTGGTCCATGTCCAAAAGACACACATATGTGCACAAAATACTTTATGACGACAGGGCATCGTAGCCTCTACACATTTGTATCATTGTCCAGGAGTATGTGGCCTGTGAGCAAACACTGCTGCAGTACATGCCATTGAAAGGCTACAGATGACATGACGTGCGCTAAACACTCTTAGAGCATGGCACTCACAGAGCAATGTATGCTACATCTGGATGCACTGCAGCCCCTGACACGCTGTCACACACCCCACTACAAGAAATAACCCTCTTGACACAACACTGTACACCCTGGCATTCACTCCCAACAACATTGCATCTAAACACCATACATACACAGTGGCCATTATGTCACACACACAACAGGTGCACACTCCAAGGTATTGCACACATCACTCACCTGATCCCCTGGTCTCCCATACAGCTTGCTGTAGTTTGGCAGGAGGGCATCCAGCAGGGCCTTGTTCTCAGCATCAGTGAATGCAGGTGCCCTCTCCATGCTCAGCAAATCAGGGTCCAGAGGATTCAGAGACAGCAGCTGTGGTTACCACACCAATGTTGTGCAGGCAAGTGCCCTCACACAGCCACATGCTGCCTTATTTCTGTGCTGCAGAGGGTCTGTGAGTCCAAGGAGTAGTGTGTGATAGGCCACCATAGTTAGCATCCTATGTTCCATCCAATCACATCACACATAAGGCCATGACACACATATGCATGGTTTGAAAACGGAGCCTGAGCCGAACAACAACATTTGCAACATTGTATACTTTTGCCCAACTGAATTTCCTACAACACCTGTAGGAGCCATAAAATAATCTGTATCCATGACAACATGGTTGCATTTTGATCAGTACACTGTTCCCATAGATGTTGGCTATGTATTTATTCAAATTCCCACACAAGTACGGTGACATTGCGTTGCATATGCAACCCTTCCAATGGTGTTACGAGGCGTACACACGCACGTACCATTGGGGTACGCTTGGCTCGCGTATGGCTGAAATGCAATAGGGAAACGAGGCGTACACACGCACGTACCATTGGGGTACGCTTGGCTCACGTATGGCTGAAATGCAATAGGGAAACGAGGCGTACACACGCACGTACCATTGGGGTATGCTTGGCTCGCGTATGGCTGAAATGCAATAGGGAAACGAGGCCTACACACGCACGTACCATTGGGGTACGCTTGGCTCGCGTATGGCTGAAATGCAATAGGGAAACGAGGCGTACACACGCACGTACCATCGAGGTACGCTTGGCTCGCGTATGGCTGAAATGCAATAGGGAATCTAGGCCTACACACGCACGTACCATTGGGGTACGCTTGGCTCGCGTATGGCTGAAATGCAATAGGGAAACGAGGCCTACACACGCACGTACCATTGGGGTACGCTTGGCTCGCGTATGGCTGAAATGCAATAGGGAAACGAGGCCTACACACGCACGTAACATTGGGGTACGGTTGGCTCGCGTATGGCTGAAATGCAATAGGGAAACGAGGCCTACACACGCACGTACCATTGGGGTATGCTTGGCTCGCGTATGGCTGAAATGCAATAGGGAAACGAGGCCTACACATGCACGTACCATTGGGGTACGCTTGGCTCGCGTATGGCTGAAATGCAATAGGGAAACGAGGCCTACACACGCACGTACCATTGGGGTACGCTTGGCTCGCGTATGGCTGAAATGCAATAAGGAAACTAGGCCTACACACGTAAGTACCATTGGGGTACGCTTGGCTCGCGTTTGGCTGAAATGCAATAGGGAAACGAGGCGTACACACGCACGTACCATTGGGATACAGTGCGTCAGACATGCTCGAGTGTACGATTGTGTAGGCTGCATCCCTGTCCTACCCCATGTCACCATTGGGAGAGTGAGTCCAGGAAATCACATAGCAGGGATGTAGTCTACACTCATGTCTAGGATGTGCATGCATACATCAGCATGGCATCCATACATCAGCATGCCCAAGGTGTGGCAGACATAGAAGAAGCACAGGGACTGTGACTTTGTGACTCAGTTGATGTGTGAAGAGCTGATGAGACATGTCATCAACCATATTTCACATGTGCATCACATGCATTCAACACTTCACACCGGAGTAAAGTCTGCAACATATTGTGATGCACATCAACACTGGGATGCCACACCATTCAGTACAGGGAACTGGCACATGATGACAGCAACATGCCCACTGTCACAGAGGTCTAATAGCCGCTCAGCATGACCCTGTGTGACCACGTCATGTGTGTGCCATGTGCGACATTGTGCATGATGTTAGCATATGACATTTACAGGTCAGTATCATATTACTCACCTTTGAATATCCCCAAGAGTCATCCTGGATATGGCAACTACCGCTCAGCACTACACTTGTGTGTCGGTAGCCATGGCCTGCGGCCCAGCATGTGATGTTGGCGTTGTGTGTGCCGTGATGACGTTGTTGAGTACTCAGACGTCACCTCTGCGTGCACACGTCAGGAAATTTATTTCACATCACAAGCGCTGGTCCTGTATGAGTGTAAGCTTAGTCATTTTTCAAGTAAAATCATAGTACGTTCACTTCAGACCATTTCACTTGGATTGTCTGACTCCGGACGGTGCCAGTATGGATGTCCGTTTCTAAGCCTGTTAGGAATGCCAACGACTCATACTGGTGACTGACCCTCACCGTTGGTGTCTCCACTGTTTTCACGTCAAGCACAACAACAAGAGCTGCTCAAACTGCTGGGAACACACCTATGAATCCAGGTGTGATTGGACCCACAAGCTGCTCAGACTCCAGCAGTTGGCCCTGCACCAATATAGCTCATGGTCTGGACGTAGGATGAGTGCCTGGGCGTGGGTGTTGAGACATCAGAGCCCCTGAATTACACATCAGTCCTCCAGGGCTGAGTCGTCACGTATCTCAAATGAGTCAAAGATATGTTATCGCACTTCCAAATCCCCACAATGCACGTGCAATGCTGCATGTGATCCGGGTGACACCGGCCATGCGGCTCTGTCAGATTAGCTGCCGTCGTAGCCTCCACCACGACCTCCGGGCCCTGCCCTGCATGTGAAGCAGGAGGAGTCAGTGCACTTCCTCATGTCCATGATGTCCCTCAACCCAACAACGGCCTCCGCGTCGGCTCCTGGCCCAGCGGACCCGTCTGCGGACACGAGCGCGTCTGGTGAATTGCCCCTGACGCCATCACTCGCTTTGTCCCTGACGCAGGCGGCGCATACGTCCCGGAACCGCTGGGACAGACAGGATGTGAATGGTCACCCTGGTCCTCGCTGGTTCAACTCACAACCTCACTGGCAACAGTCCCCCAGGTGTCAGCCTTGGTGCCGTTCTTGGGTGGTGCTGTCCCCAATACCACACACTGTACGGCTCCAGCGTGGAGACTGTGCGGCTGAACACCGCTATTAATGCTGCATGGGGAGTAAAACTTCAATGAGCCTGCCACAGCTCATTACAATGGGTGTTAATGGGTATTTGTAGGGTCATGAAGACCCAGTGGCACGTGAGTGTCAGTCCCAAGATGACAGGACAGGTGGACTGGGGGATGCGAGTGGTCTGGACACCTAGCCTGACACTGGTGATGTCTCTACTCCAAACGTGTTTGTGGATGAGTGGGCAACGTACAGTGTAGTGTTTACGTGGGTGGCCGGAGCCTTGCCCCTTCATCTCCCCGTTGCCGCCGTGAGGACCAACCTCCTCACTTAGGTCCTTCAACTCCACTCACGCTCCGCTGTGCCTCTGCAGGCCTATCTTCAGGAATGTACTGTATCTATATTGGCCAGCATGTACAGGCACGCTGCATGTTTGGCTGTAGATAGGCACGTTGTCAGACGCCCACTCCCCTCCCCGGACTGACCATGTTCCCTGTCCTCCCACCCCACCCCAGAGAGCATGGGCATCCAGGCCCCCAAATCACAGACCACATTCCCGTTAGCTCCGCTGTAGAGGGCATCCAAGAGGTATGAGCACTACGGAAACATGTCTTCATCCTCCCTGAGTCTGGGAGTGAGCTCTTCCTACAGCACATGCCTCTTTGTCTGGTACCCACACTCTCTGTGGGACATGGTTGTGTAACTGCTGGCAGAGTGTGCGTTGTAGGTACGGGCAATACTTGGCCACGCCCTTGTAGGATGCCAATCACCCACACTGTCTTTTTTCCAATGTGGCCTGGATAGCCCCGACTCACTGGGCAGATTGATGGCATCCAGGGAGGCATATTTGTCAAAAGCTTGTCATGTATTCAAAGTCGGGATTATGCGAATAACTACTGTTCCTTACTGATATCTTGTTACAAAACGTAAGTAACTCGTCCATACAGTTCAGTACATGTGCTGTAGGAGCATCTATGCTGTGTCCTTGGCGTGATGACCTGGTTTGTAATGTACACACACCATGCCCCGTGTGTTAATTACCCACTCATATGTGTGATGGCAGCACATACCATTTGTCACAAATCAAAGATTTATGATGTATGATGATGGTCATGTAATACTTTGGGAATGTAAACACCGCAACATTACTAAGTCAGAACTGTGCAAATGATGGCACATGTGGTGTGTGTGTGTATTGCTGTCAGCTGTCTGGATGTGCAGACAAGCTGCTACTCACATTCACATGACGTGTGTCACTGACATGATACATTGTCATGCCCACTAAGACCTTTCCATCAGATCGTTTGTATGCATGTCATATCCATTCCACACACCACAGGTCTTTTACTTTTCAAGGAGGAGTGGCTGGGAGCTGGCACATGTTACATTAGTGTGTATCCCACGCCACACTCCAAATTGTCTAGATTATTTGAAGCAGTGTTGCTTGTGCCAAGTACATTGTTATTGTCTTAGTCAGACCGTTGAAGACATTTTCTATAAATTGTGTATTGCAGGGCATCCCCTCTGGAAAGGCCGTTGCCTGACTTGGAAGCCATGAGGGAGCGCAATTGCATCCGTCGGTATCGCTTCAACCGACAGATGATCAAGGACCTGACAGACAGGCTGGAGGCTCACCTACAACCACCCCACAGGTATCCAACTGCGCTGACACCCAAGGTAAAGGTGATGGCAGCACTCCATTTCTTTGCCACAGGTATGTTCCAATTCACCATAGCTGATGTGGGAGGGATGTCTCAGACTATGTTTAGCTGGGTATTGGGTGATGTATTGGCAGCTATGTTGCTGCACCTGGATGAATTCATTACATTCCCTACTCCAGAAGAGTTGACAGATGGCAAGGGGGAATTCTATGCCCTGGGCCGCATGCCACATGTAATTGGTGCAATTGATGGTACACATGTTACTCTAGTGCCACCACAGGCTCAGGAGCAAGCGTATCGCAACAGGAAACACTACCACTCGATAAATGCCCTGGTGGTGTGTCTTGCCAACATCATTATCTCACATGTTTGTGCACGTTTTCCAGGATCGTGCCACGATGCTTTCATCATGAGGCGTAGCAGGGTACCACAGATGATGCTGCAGCTGCACAGCCACCGGGCATGTCTTGTTGGTGAGTATACCATGTCAGCTATGTATGTCAGTATGTCACAACTTCATGATCTGCATCATATTACACACTCATTTCCATTATGTCAATTTGCAGGAGACGCTGGATATCCAAACATGCCGTGGTTAATGACTCCACTACGCAACCCCAGGACAGCTGCAGACCAGCGGTACAACAATGCTCATGGGAAGACCAGGCGGGTGATTGAGCGAACTTTTGGACTCCTGAAGAGCCGGTTCAGGTGCCTGGACAAGACAGGCGAAGCCCTCCAATACAGCCCACGCAAGGTGTGTGACATCTTCACCGTGTGCTGCATGCTACACAACATGGCAGTGGAGAAGGCCGTGCCACTCTACCTTGATCCTGATGAGCTGGAACATCCGCCCGTTGAGGATGAAGGCCTTGCCCAGGATGCCAGCGACGAGGAGGGTGAAGATGATATCCGGAGTCACCTCATCCGCAACTTCTTTTCATGATGGTGAGTCATAGCAGCTGTAATCTGAAACATCTACAATAGAGTTGCATGGGTAGCATGCTGTGTATGCAACAGACTGTATGCAAGCTCACTTGGATGTTTGGTGTGCAGTGTCACACAGGTGCAGATGTCATACAACACACATACGTGCTATGTGTGCATTTTGAATGTACAGGTGTACTACAACATCTGGATAATAAACAGGACATCGTCAAAATGACATGAAACAGAACTTGACCCCTTGTGTGCCACTCTCACCCACAGCTCGCCCTGCCTGTTGTCCGTTGGGGTCATCGTGGTCAGCCTGCTATTGCTCATCATGATTGCAACGTCTGCCAAATCAACGGAGCATGCATGGACATGTGGAGAAGTCAATTTGGGTAAGGACTCATATGAGGCTGTTTAGCGTTGGTATGTTTTGAAACGTGTGGCACATGTTCATGTGCATGTAGTGAGACCATGGATACATGCAACTACAAAATGTTACTTATTACATGTATGCCCACTCCCATGACAGGATAGTAACCCCATCTGACTGTCATCTGTTGTAGTTAGAGACTCTGGTGAAATCATCCATGTGTGTAGACATTGACACTGCTACATTGCATATACCATGGCTTTACATTGTGTCAGAGGTCACAACCACGGACTCTGTGGGGGATTGCAGCCTCACTGTGTGCATTAGAATGTGACTGGATCCTCTCCTCCAGCTTGTGGGCCAGTTCCGTTTGTTTACCATCAAACCATGTGGTGTAGGTGTGGCACAGTCTATGTTCCACATGTTGAGATAACTATCCTGTCATTCTGTTTACATGGATGCATTGCCCCTTGTTGCAGTATATCATGTCACTGTCATGTCGTTACCGCAGTGCAGCTCAAAAATACAGCTACACCAGCCTTCACAGTGAGTAGCAGTTCTGTTTGGATTCACATGATGCCATTATTGTTTAGCATGGGAAATGACAATGTTTGGGTGATGCATATGTGATTTATTGTGTAGCACCAGTGGAGTGCGATCATTCCCATTAATCTCTAGTCCCGTGCAGCATTACTGGGCAATGCTAGGGTCTCATTATGTGGCTTAGATCAACATCACTTGCACTTTAAATCTTTTAAACCTGCATATTATGTTTAGCACAGTAATGCACACTTGACAGATCAAAAGACTGGCTACTGAGTGCCTTCATTGCATGTAGATCATTAGCTTCGTCATCATATGTGATACTTACAGCTGTTGTGGGTCAAGTCAAGTTGGGGTACATGGCCCTTATGGGTACCCATAATCACATGCAGACATTACAGTTAGCGTAAGTAGCATTGCCATATGTTTCCATGAGTTTGTAAGGCCAACTTCATCTGAGCCAGTGAATGATTTGTAACAACATAGATCTCATTGCATGGTAGCTCACTTGAGAGCGTAACACATGACTCGAATGGATGACAGACTGTCCTAGGTTTTATGTGTCTGTGTCATAGCATCGGATCTCATGTGATACCATGATTACTCAACTAAAATTGTCTACAGTCAGTAAACTTCACAGGTGTGACTGGTACAGTGTAGCTAATGATGTTTTTGTAGTGTCAGTGACATGAGAATGTACTCCTAATGGTTATTTACCTCTGTTTCAGGTCTCACTCCAAGCAGTTCCCATCCTCTCCTTCCTTAGCCTGATCACCCTTTTGTGTCTCTCGTTTGTACTCAGACCAAGGGGCTATTTGGAGGTGGAACCCTTTGAGCATCACACCACACTGATGAAGTAAGGTACGGCCAGTCCTTGACAGGCTTGTAGCCAATAGTACTGCTGCATTATAGGTGACATCATTAATAGTGTTATTTGGAGTTCTTGCCAATGCTCATGTATGTTTGATAATGCTCTATGGGCTCCCAATGTAAATAATCATGTTGTGCATGACGTCTGACTTCTACAGATAAATGTGCCGATTTGATGTCAACGCACATGTCCTTCTAATGTGCATGTATACTATTTAGCATGAAGTTAGCTTATGCTTGTTATGTGTTTACCTGTAAAGTGACCACACGCATGGTGTGGGGGAGGCTAGAATACTATGTTGTGTGTGAGGTAGATGGCTTTGTAGTTGCTTTTTGGCTTTGAACACACTAGCTGTAGTGTACACCTGCTGACGCTGTGTGTCTTGTGCCCCACTTGTCCGTAAGGGCCCTGATCCAGTGGCTGTGATATTTGGTGATTACTGTGCCATTTTATTTGCTGTGACCCTGAGTGAGGCAGACACTCCTGCCTTCACATACACATGTCACTTTGTGGCTTGCAAATGCCCTTGTGGTATGTGCTTGTTTTGCAAGTTGTCACACCCCTCCTGCCAGCATGTCTTCACTCATTGCTGCTGCTGCATATACAGCCACCATGCCGCACACATTATCCAGGGACACAGAGAACTACAGGATGACCCTCCTTCCATCCATTTATAGAGCATGCTCCTGCCACCCTACACACAGACTACCCCAGACATTCACCCTCCTGCTATCACAATGCTTCTAACTCAGCCATTGCAGCTGCTATGCCTGTGTGTGCAACACATACTGGCACGACTATGGCAGATTCACATTACATTGGGTCTATGTACCACCAGGTCATGTGCCGTGTACAGCACACACACACCTTCCATAGGCACAATATTGTACAGTGTTACCTTGTCAACGCCACAGCAGCAAAAACATAGCTGTCACTGTCAGTCAAGTAGCCACAGGGGAGACAAACCATGACCACGTCTCTTGGGTGTGGTGTGATTTCCCCATTCTGGTGTAGGTATATGTCAGATGTGGGTAGTTGTTCTGTATGCGTTGCTCCCATTACAGTAGTATAGTACTTGTAGCTACATAGGGGTAGGTCACCTATTCAGGTGTGCTTGTGTAGAGTACTACAGCCCATTGCCCACAGTCTGTCCTGCCAACCTTGTCCTGTGCGCCATTCATCACATCCACAGTACTGCATCATGCAGACGATAGTTCACATACCTGGGGACACAGTTGTAGGTACTCCCTACGTGGCCAACTACTTTTGTCACACTGATCTGTACACCTCAAATTGACTCTCCTGGGCCGGCCTGTGATAGCAGTTTTGGGCTCCAAACCCCCCTCCAGCATTTACTATCCCACACAGGTGTGTCTTTCCATCCATGTATCTAGTTGTTAGGATTTTCCCCCCAATGTGTGTCCACACTCAGATTCTGATCCAAGTGTGTGGTTGGCTGCTGTTTGTCGGATACCCTTGCATATCGTACATTTGCACACACATATCAATTGATGCTGTGGTTCAAAGATAACTCACCACATGCGTATGAGGATTAGTATATTTATTGGGAGATCTTGTGCAGGGAACGTGAATAAGTTGTGTACAGAAAGGGATGGAATCCAAAGTTCACTGCCGGAGATGAGATGCCTTACAGTTTCAGTCAACAGAGTCCAGGCCACAGTGCTTGGCATCATTGGGAAGACTGTGACTAGCATGTCCATGTGGGAGAGTCTCATAGGGGATGCTGTTGCACCCAGGGGCAATATGCCAGGTCCAGTGTCCTGGGAGATGTGCATGGCCCACTGCCCCTCAACGTCTTAGCCGTGGACGACCCACCTTCCTTGGGGGACCCTCAGGTGCATGCCTGGACGATGCATGGGATGCTACGTCAGAGAGTACCACCTCCTCCTCCTCCTCCCTCCCTGCGGCTGGTGTCACACTTTGCCGTGATGTTGCTGGCCTTGTGACACAGGGAGGGTGCTGCATGTTGGCAGCTATCTGACGTAGCGATTGGCTCATTTCCCGATGCACCGTCAAGAGCTGAGCCAGACTTGCCTCCACCCGTCCATAATGTAGGTCTTGCCTGGCTATTTGCTCTGCCTGCTGTTCTTTCACCTGGTTGAGGGTCTCCGCAAGCTGGCCTATCTCCCTGGTGTCCCGACGGTATGCCTCCAGGATGTTAGCGAGTTCAGGCATACCGGATGCTGCAGCTGACTGGCCAGAATCTCGCCTCCGCCTTCCGCCACTCCCACCACCCTGACCCACATGAACACGGCCTGCGCTTGTGGGCACATCCAATCGACGGGCCCCCCGAGTACTGCCAGGCTGGAGGTCGTCTGCAACCTCAGGGGCGCCCGACAAAGGGTGTCCCTCATTTTCAGACTGGCTCAATTGTGGATCATGGGCAGGGCTGTGACCTGTCTGCTGGGATGTGGTGGGAATGGGTCCGGTGGTTGGCTGAGATGTAGCTGGTACAGTTGCTGCAGGCGTTTGGGATCCAGTGGAGCCAGGTTGGTTGGGGTCATCCACAGTGCGTTGAGTGGCGTCGCTGTCGGAGGGGTCTGGGTCCTGCTGAGCCTAGGACTGGGATCCTTCTCCCCCCTGGTTGGGGGGTGGGGCCACACGTTCCCCTGTGTGTGGGAGAGACAGACACTGTTAAGGCACTATCAAGTGACATCTTGTTTAGTTATCCATTATGAGCATCACAGTTCCACAAGCTTCACATTGTTGACATTGTTCTGTTGTGTATGTAGTGGTAGTAATTTGACATGTACTCTGGGGTATTTTCATTATTCCATTATCTTGACAATAACTGACACAGCCATTGCTGTGTCTTGTATTGGCGGCACAACACATGTAAGGCATTGGTCATGTTCAGGCAACATCCAGGATACGGTGTAAATCCTTATGTCTGCGTCAAGCATGCACAGAGTTTAGATACAGCATGTTGGTGTTAGAGACAGAGCATCATTAATTTGCATGACATCTACTACTTTTGATGTCTTTTGCTGTACCGTGATGGCCAAACAGTACCAACACCCCTGGACCTGTACACACACTTATAGATCATGGATTTAGAACTTGACACTTCTGTAAGACGCATTACCTTGTCAATACCCATGTCCATGTTGGTACTTCAGTGCATCCACAACGTTCATGTAGTAGTTTGTGTGTGATTTGCAAGCGTCCATCGTTCATGATTTGGCTGCCCCCTGATGTTGCATGCTGGCATATTGGTGGTTTTGTCTTCATGCACAGGGTGTGTGACCTTGTCCTGGTGTTTGTGTTTGCAGTGATCACAGGAGGGACTTGTGCTGCCTACACCTGTGGCCATTGTGTACTACAGAGGTTTACGATATGTGTGTCCTGACACAGTACAGTGTTGGCTGGAAATGGTGTGTGTGTTGCAGGCACTTAGTGGATGACTGCTGGTAATTAGGAGACATCCCTACACATTCTGCTCTATGGTGTTTGTAAGGCCTGTGCAGTGCTTGGGTGCAACTGTGTGTGTGCCCAGGGAGATGCGGTTAGGTGACAGTGGGAGGGAGGGCGACAGTGGGAGAGTGTGACAGAGGGAGAGGGCGACAGAGGGAGAGGGGGACAGTGGGAGAGGGCGACAGAGGGAGAGGGCAACAGTGGGAGAGGGCGACAGAGGGAGAGGGTGACAGAGGGTGAGGGCGATAGTGGGAGAGGGCGACAGAGGGAGAGGGCGACAGTGGGAGAGTATGACAGAGGGAGAGGGCGACTGAGGGTGAGGGCGACAGTGGGAGAGTGTGACAGTGGGAGAGTGTGACAGAGGTAGAGGGCGACAGTGGGAGAGTGTGACAGTGGGAGAGTGTGACAGTGGGAGAGTGTGACAGTGGGAGAGTGTGACAGTGGGAGGGAGGGCGACAGTGAGAGAGGGTGACAGAGGGAGAGTGTGACAGTGGGAGAGTGTGACAGAGGGAGAGGGCGACAGAGGGAGAGGGCGACAGTGGGAGAGGGCGACAGAGGGAGAGGGCGACAGAGGGAGAGGGCGACAGTGGGAGAGTGTGACAGTGGGAGGGAGGGCGACAGCGGGAGAGGGCGACAGAGGGAGAGGGCGACAGTGGGAGAGGGTGACAGTGGGAGAGTGTGACAGTGGGAGGGAGGGCGACAGTGGGAGAGGGCGACAGAGGGAGAGGGCGACAGAGGGAGAGGGCGACAGTGGGAGGGGGAGACAGGGTTGGAGGCAGGTTGTTTGTGCTTGTTCACTTGCTACACTGCCTTACTGTGTCACAAAATATTGTATCTCTGGAAGGTGTGTCCACAACATGATATTGTTTAGGAGCTGTGGTCTACTATCTTGTGTGATATTTCCCTATCCCTGTACATTGGGCATGGTGCCTGGGTGAGGCCCTGGGGCATATGGGATGAGAGCAGCCTCCTACCCTCCACCTTCCACCCTTTGTGGGTCCCACTTGCAACAAACTACTTTTAGTTGTGTCCTGCTAGGCCACCCACCCCATGCTGCTGGGCACTGTTGTAAGTCCACCAATGTAACATGTATTTTTTGTACACTCACCAAACTCAACGGCTCCTAATATTCCATGTACTCCTGCCGGTGGCAGCAGGGCCATGACTTTCTCCTCCCAGGGCTGGTATACAGGAGGCCTGCGGGGACCACCACCTCCAGTGTGATGTGCAGAGGCGTAGTCCTGGTCCATTTTCTTCTTGACCATCTTCCGCAGATCATACCACCTGGCCTGGCATTCCCCCTTGGTGCGCCGGATGGGTGCAACAGCATTGACCCGGTCTACGATCCTCTCCCACAGGCGTGTTTTTTCTGCCATGCTGGTCTGTCTGACCAATGCGCCAAACAGCTGTGGCTCGACTCTGATGACTTCATCTGTAAGTATCTCCATCTCCGGGTTAGTGAACTTTGGATTCTTGGGTGTGGTCATGGTGTGGGGTGTATGTGATTGAGGGGGTGATGGTGTGTATGGATGAGGGTGTGTGGTTGTGATTGTGAAGGGGGTGGTGTGGGTGTAGATGTGATAGGGTGTATGTGTGAAGGTATGTGGCTGCTATAGTTGGTGTGCTCTCTGTTTCGTTGCAAGAATGGGTATGTTGCAAAGGATGATGGGTTGTATGTGTGGAGCCTTTTATTGGTCAAATAGTGGGTGTGGCTTAATTTGAATTGGTTGTGTGTGTGTTATATGGGGTGGGTGTTAGTGTTGACCTCTGTTTGGCTGTGACCAGGACATTGATTCTCTATGGTCTGTACACAGGAGACATGTTCAGTGTTGTTGTGCCACTTGTTTGCAAAGTCCTTGTGCTGGTTTGGGTGTTGGCGTTATGTGTGCGTGTCGTACTTGGGCGTGCGAGTGACTGGTACAGGCCGTTGGCGGGTGGGGGTGTTCGCGTGGGGGTGTGTGCGTATCGTACTTGTGCGTGCGATTGACTGGTACGGGCCTTTGGCGGGTGGGGGTGTTCGCGTAGGCTTGTTGGGGGGTGTGCGTGCGAGTGACTGGTACGGGCCGTTGGCGGGTGGGGGTGTTCGCGTATGCTTGTTGGGGGTGTGTGCATGTCGTACTTGTGCGTGCGAGTGACTGGTACGGACCGTTGGCGGGTGGGGGTGTTCACGTAGGCTTGTTGGGGGTGTGTGCGTGTCGTACTTGTGCATGCGAGTGACTGGTATGGGCCATTGGCGGGTGGGGGTGTTCGCGTGGGGGGGGTGTGCGTGTTGTACTTGGGTGTGCGATTGACTGGTACGGGCCGTTGGTGGGTGGGGGTGTTCGCGTAGGCTTGTTGGGGGTGTGTGCGTGTCGTACTTGTGCGTGCGAGTGACTGGTACGGGCCGTTGGCGGGTGGGGGTGTTCACGGGGGGGTGTGTGCGAGTCGTACTTGGGCGTGCGAGTGACTGGTACGGGCCGTTGGCGGGTGGGCGTGTTCGCGTGGGCTTGTTGGGGGGTGTGCGTACCGTACTTGTGCGTGCGAGTGACTGGTACGGGCTGTTGGCGGGTGGGGGTGTTCGCGTAGGCTTGTTGGGGGTGTGTGCGTGTCGTACTTGTGCGTGCGAGTGACTGGTACGGGCCGTTGGCGGGTGGGGGTGTTCGCGTGGGGGGGTGTGCGTGTCGTACTTGTGCGTGCGAGTGACTGGTACGGGCCGTTGGCGGGTAAGGGTGTTCGCGTAGGCTTGTTGGGGGTGTGTGCGTGTCGTATTTGTGCGTGCGAGTGACTAGTACGGGCCGTTGGCGGGTGGGGGTGTTCGCGTAGGCTTGTTGGGGTGTGTGCGTGTCGTACTTGTGCGTGCGAGTGACTGGTACGGGCCGTTGGCGGGGGGTGTTCGCCTGGGCTTGTTGGGGGGTGTGCGTGTCATACTTGTGCGTGCAAGTTACTGGTACGGGCCGTTGGTGGGTGGGGGTGTTCGCGTAGGCTTGTTGGGGGTGTGTGCGTGTCGTACTTGTGCGTGCGAGTGACTGGTACGGGCCGTTGGCGGGTGGGGGTGTTCGCGTAGGCTTGTTGGGGGGGTGTGCGTGTCGTACTTGTGCGTGCGAGTGACTGGTACGGGCCGTTGGCGGGTGGGGGTGTTCGCGTGGGGGGGTGTGCGTGTTGTACTTGTGCGTGCGAGTGACTGGTACGGGCCGTTGGCGGGTGGGGGTGTTCGCGTAGGCTTGTTGGGGGTGTGTGCGTGTCGTACTTGTGCGTGCGAGTGACTGGTACGGGCCGTTGGCGGGTGGGGGTGTTCGTGTAGGCTTGTTGGGGGGGTGCGTGTTGTACTTGTGCGTGCGAGTGACTGGTACGGGCCGTTGGTGGGTGGAGGTGTTCACGTGGGGGGGGGTGCGTGTCGTACTTGTGCGTGCGAGTGACTGGTACGGGCCGTTGGCGGGTGGGGGTGTTCGCGTAGGCTTGTTGGGGGTGTGTGCATGTCGTACTTGTGCGTGCGAGTGACTGGTACGGGCCGTTGGTGGGTGGGGGTGTTCGCGTGGGCTTGTTGGGGGGTGTGCGTGTCGTACTTGTGCGTGCGAGTGACTGGTACGGGCCGTTGGCGGGTGGGGGTGTTCGCATAGGTTTGTTGGGGGTGTGTGCATGTCGTACTTGTGCGTGCGAGTGACTGGTACGGGCCGTTGGCGGGTGGGGGTGTTCGCGTAGGCTTGTTGGGGGGGTGTGCGTGTTGTACTTGTGCGTGCGAGTGACTGGTACGGGCCGTTGTCGGGTGGGGGTGTTCGCGTGGGCTTGTTGGGGGGTGTGCGTGTTGTACTTGTGCGTGCGAGTGACTGGTACGGGCCGTTGGCGGGTGGGGGTGTTCGCGTAGGCTTGTTGGGGGTGTGTGCGGGTCGTACTTGTGCGTGCGAGTGACTGGTACGGGCCGTTGGTGGGTGGGGGTGTTCGCGTAGGCTTGTTGGGGGTGTGTGTGTGTCGTACTTGTGCGTGTGAGTGACTGGTACGGGCCGTTGGCGGGTGGGGGTGTTCGCGTAGGCTTGTTGGGGGTGTGTGCGTGTCGTACTTGTGCGTGCGTGTGACTGGTACGGGCCGTTGGCGGGTGGGGGTGTTCGCGTAGGCTTGTTGGGGGTGTGTGCATGTCGTACTTGTGCGTGCGAGTAACTGGTACGGGCCATTGGCAGGTGGGGGTGTTCGCGTAGGCTTGTTGGGGGTGTGTGCGTGTCGTACTTGTACGTGCGAGTGACTGGTACGGGCCGTTGGCGGGTGGGGGTGTTCGCGTGGGGGTGTGTGCGTGTCATACTTGTGCGTGCGATTGACTGGTACGGGCCGTTGGCGGGTGGGGTTGTTCGTATAGGCTTGTTGGGGGTGTGTGCGTGTCGTACTTGTGCGTGCGAGTGACTGGTACGGGCCGTTGGCCGGTGGGGGTGTTCGCGTGGGCTTGTTGGGGGGTGTGCGTGTCGTACTTGTGTGTGCGAGTGACTGGTACGGGCCGTTGGCGGGTGGGGGTGTTCGCGTAGGCTTGTTGGGGGTGTGTGCGTGTCGTACTTGTGCGTGCGAGTGACTGGTATGGGCCGTTGGCGGGTGGGGGTGTTCGCGTAGGCTTGTTGGGGGGGTGTGTGTGTTGTACTTGTGCGTGCGAGTGACTGGTACGGGCCGTTGTCGGGTGGGGGTGTTCGCGTGGGCTTGTTGGGGGGTGTGCGTGTCGTACTTGTGCGTGCGAGTGACTGGTACAGGCCGTTGGCGGGTGGGGGTGTTCGCGTAGGCTTGTTGGGGGTGTGTGCGTGTCGTACTTGTGCGTGCGAGTGACTGGTACGGGCCGTTGGTGGGTGGGGGTGTTCGCGTGGGGGGGTGTGCGTGTCGTACTTGTGCGTGCGAGTGACTGGTACGGGCCGTTGGTGGGTGGGGGTGTTCGCGTAGGCTTGTTGGGGGTGTGTGTGTGTCGTACTTGTGCGTGCGAGTGACTGGCACGGGCCGTTGGCGGGTGGGGGTGTTCGCATAGGCTTGTTGGGGGTGTGTGCGTGTCGTACTTGTGCGTGCGAGTGACTGGTACGGGCCGTTGGCGGGTGGGGGTGTTCGCGTAGGCTTGTTGGGGGTGTGTGCGTGTCGTACTTGTGTGTGCGAGTGACTGGTATGGGCCGTTGGCAGGTGGGGGTGTTTGCTTAGGCTTGTTGGGGGTGTGTGCGTGTCGTACTTGTGCGTGCGAGTGACTGGTACGGGCCGTTGGTGGGTGGGGGTGTTCGCGTAGGCTTGTTGGGGGTGTGTGCGTGTCGTACTTGTACGTGCGAGTGACTGGTACGGGCCGTTGGCGGGTGGGGGTGTTCGCGTGGGGGTGTGTGCGTGTCATACTTGTGCATGCGATTGACTGGTACGGGCCGTTGGCGGGTGGGGGTGTTCGCATAGGCTTGTTGGGGGGGTGTGCGTGTCATACTTGTGCGTGCGAGTGACTGGTACGGGCCGTTGGCGGGTGGGGGTGTTTGCGTGGGGGTGTGTGCGTGTCGTACTTGTGCGTGCGATTGACTGGTACGGGCCGTTGGCGGGTGGGGGTGTTCGCGTGGGGGTGTGTGCGTGTCGTACTTGTGCGTGCGATTGACTGGTATGGGCCGTTGGAGGGTGGGGGTGTTCGCGTGGGGAGGTGTGCGTGTCGTTCTTGTGCGTGAGCGAGGGGTATGCGTGTGGTATGTGTTGACGCTGCTAGATGCGAGCCGCATATTGCCGTACGAATCATTATTCAAGTGCGATAACTTAGTTCCGTACGATTCGCTGTCAGGCTTCTCGTACAGGATCGTACTTGTGTATTCGTACGGGCTGGTTACGAATCGTACGGTAGGATTCCCGATGCATGTTCGTACGGATCATCGACTGTGATTCGGACGGTTCGGTGATAATCGTACGGAAATAGACGGGAACGGATCGGAATTCGCAGGTCGGACGTAAAGTTCCCATTAGTACGGAATCAAATACGGATGCGAGTCGTATGGCAGAATATTTTCCCGGATCGGAATCGACCCCTTGGAGTCATTTCTGTGAAGCCAGCCTGGGTTCAAGGCAAATGCAAAACAACAGTTGATGGACAGAATGCAGAACAATGTCATACATTCACCCCAGTACAGAGATCTGGGCCTAAATCCATCGTTTTTTTGCACTCCACACCACTCCAGTTCAGACATGGCCATATGAAAATCAGCCTTGACCCTGTGCCTCATGGGAACAGTCCAGCCCGAACTGCCAAGCCATGTCTTTCGTGGACCGGAATCAAGCATCCTAGGACCGGTTTCTGGCTATCAGCCATCTTCAGCCAGGATAGCTTGACTCCAGTGGTGTGGAGGGCATGGGAATCACGTCTGAGCATACCCATCCCAATCGGGGTGACAAATGCAAAACAACAGTTGATGGACAGAATGCAGAACAATGTCATAAATTCACCCCAGTACAGAGATCTGGGCCTAAATCCATCGTTTTTTGGCACTCCACACCACCCCAGTTCAGACATGGCCATATGCAAATCAGCCTTGACCCTGTGCCTCATGGGAACAGTCCAGCCCGAACTGCCAAGCCATGTCTTTCCTGGACCGGAATCAAGCATCCTAGGACCGGTTTCTGGCTATCAGCCGTCTTCAGCCAGGATAGCTTGACTCCAGGGGTGTGGAGAGCATGGGACTCACGTCTGAGCATACCCATCCCACTTGGGGTGACAAATGCAAAACAACAGGTGATGGACAGAATGCAGAACAATGTCATACATTCACCCCAGTACAGAGATCTGGGCCTAAATCCATTGTTTTTTTGCACTCCACACCACCCCAGTTCAGACATGGCCATATGCAAATCAGCCTTGACCCTGTGCTCACTTTGCCACTGGATTCAAGCAAGCCGGGCTGAAGACGGCTGTAATGCCAGAAACCGGTCCTCGGAAGCTTGTTTCCGGTCCAGGGAAGGCATGGCTTGGCAGTTCGGGCTGGACTGTTCCCATGAGGCACAGGGTCAGACTGATTTGCATATAGCCATGTCTGAACTGGGGTGGCAGAGTGGGCTAAAGAACGGTGATGGATCAAACCCAGATCTTTTGACTGGGTGTGAGTATTTGATTGGTTCAGATGCTCCGTCCATCACCACCCCCTTTTGTACCGCTTTGGCCGCCATAAGTGTGGCAGGGTATGCTCAGACATGAGTCCCTTGCTCACTTTGCCACTGGATTCAAGCAAGCCGGGCTGAAGATGGGTGTAATGCCAGAAACCGGTCCTCGGAAGCTTGTTTCCGGTCCAGGGAAGGCATGGCTTGGCAGTTCGGGCTGGACTGTTCCCATGAGTCACAGGGTCAGACTGATTTGCATATAGCCATGTCTGAACTGGGGTGGCAGAGTGGGCTAAAGAACGGTGATGGATCAAACCCAGATCTTTTGACTGGGTGTGAGTGTTTGATTGGTTCAGATGCTCCATCCATCACCACCCCTTTTGTACCGCTTTGGCCGCCATAAGTGTGGCAGGGTATGCTCAGACGTGAGTCCCTTGCTCACTTTGCCACTGGATTCAAGCAAGCCGGGCTGAAGACGGCTGTAATGCCAGAAACCGGTCCTCGGAAGCTTGTTTCCGGTCCAGGGAAGGCATGGCTTGGCAGTTCGGGCTGGACTGTTCCCATGAGGCACAGGGTCAGACTGATTTGCATATAGCCATGTCTGAACTGGGGTGGCAGAGTGGGCTAAAGAACGGTGATGGATCAAACCCAGATCTTTTGACTGGGTGTGAGTGTTTGATTGGTTCAGATGCTCCGTCCATCACCCCCCCTTTTGTACTGCTTTGGTCGCCATAAGTGTGGGAGGGTATGCTCAGACGTGAGTCCCTTGCTCACTTTGCCACTGGATTCAAGCAAGCCGGGCTGAAGACGGCTGTAATGCCAGAAACCGGTCCTCGGAAGCTTGTTTCCGGTCCAGGGAAGGCATGGCTTGGCAGTTCGGGCTGGACTGTTCCCATGAGGCACAGGGTCAGACTGATTTGCATATAGCCATGTCTGATCTGGGGTGGCAGAGTGGGCTAAAGAACGGTGATGGATCAAACCCAGATCTTTTGACTGGGTGTGAGTTTTTGATTGGTTCAGATGTTCCGTCCATCACCACCCCCTTTTGTACCACTGGGTTCAAGGCAAGCAGTTTCAAGCTTCCTTCTTCAGAATCACCAACAGGTTCAGGAATGTTCTGATTAGAAGGTCAGAAGGCATCACATTAATACCTGGTGCCAGCCTTTCTGTGGGGAAATTCCTGGCATCCTCCCCAAACTGGTTCCAGTCAGTTCCTCCCCTGTCCCTAGGTTTGTCTTCAAACTGTCTAGGGTGAAAATGGCAAGGACAGGGCTGGTGTCATGTTTGTTTGTGTGTATTGCAGGCAAAGTCCTTTGAATAGTAAGCAGGACACAGCTCTTTCCTAGTAATTCTGTCAAGAAGACTCACATCTTCTACACCCAGGACTCTTTAGTCCCCATGAAGGAATACAAAAAAGACTATAAAAGAGCTATTCACAGTTGTACGACCCTGGACAGAGGCTTAAAAGCACATTTGATTTAGCTGAAGAGTGGCAACCTTCTAAAAGTGGCATTCTCAGAATTTTAACTTAAAATATAATCCATGAAAGAATGTTTTAAATTACTAGTCAAATGAGTGGAAAAAGCATTTCTTATCTGCTCTCCAACTGAAGTTATCACTTAATAATTGCAATTTGGTAACCCAGTCTTAGTCAATGTGAGAGATAGCCTTACAACAGTGAAAAACATTAGGTGTTGCTCATTCAGGAGACGTAAAACAAAACAAAACACGTCCTATGTTTTAAATACCAAGCACCCTGCCCTAAGCGTGGTTAGGGCCTACCTTATAGAGACTTGTAGGTATTAAAAAGAATGATTTAGGACATTCAAAATTTTATATTGCCATGTTGAAATAACAATTTAAACTGCACTACAGGGTGCAGTGCCAGGCTTTGTACATGTTCTACAGTGCTACTTTAGTGGTTGGGAGAGTGAGTGCTGCTGTCCACTTGTAGCATTGTTTTGTACTGGCACTGGGTAGATGTAGTACATTTACTAGGGACTTATAAGTACATTAAATGTATTAATTGGGTATATGTCAATCTACCATTTTTAAAGCGGAGATCACAAGCACTTTGCCATTGGTTAGCAGGGGGAAAGTGTACAGAGATCTAATGCCAAAAATACAAGTACAAAAGTAGGGTGGAATACAATACCGGGGATGTCAGATCGAACACATGTGTATATTCAGAAATAATGTGTGTGCATCAAAGACCTGTTCAAGAAACTCCTGAAAGTGAAACTGTTCAAATTTGAATTTGAGTGATCACCTTGGCGCATGGATGGATTATTGTAGGCTGTATATCATGAGTTCTACTCCACACCCGACTAGACTCTACCCCCCATCCTAGCCTTCAGGTAGTCTTTTGCCACACATCAGCATTCTGAAGAGTCCAAAAGCACCACTCTGGGCCTTATAAAACTTAAAAATAAATAAATATGTTAATATATGTACAGATGTTCTTACCCATATATAAAAAAAGGCGATTGTTCACTACCTGGCAATTATAGGCCAATTAGCCTTATAGATTCCATCCAGACGTTTGTTACCAGGCTAGTCTTAGGTAGAGTCCAGGCCTGGATTGAACTGACAGATATCCTGGCACCACTCCAGGAAGGGTTTCGATCACACACTAGTACCCTAGATCAGGTTTTTAGGTTTGTGCTCAACTATTGGCAGGTAAGCATTATTAGATTGGGCTTCATCTATGTAGCTTTTATTGACTTTAAATCTGCATTTGATTTAGTCCCTCGTACCAAAATGTGGAGAGTTTTTGTGGATATGGGGAAGCCACTTGAACTGTTGGCCATTTTAATAAAACTGTATGATTCAATTTACGCATAGGTTCACTGGGGAAAGCAGGGGAATGTCACAGATAGGTTCCCTGTTTCCAAGGGGTTCATCAAGTGTTCTAGCACCAACCCTGTTTTCTGTATTCATTAACAGGGTCATTCAGTATTTTTCCACCCACCTTATTGATGCTCCAACATTAGCTGGCATGAAGATACCCTTGCTCATGTTCGCGGACGACACCTTGATAATATCAAAGACCCAACAGGGTTTGCAGGCAGCTCTGTCCCGTTTCGATGTGTCCATCAGCTAGTGGTAAATGTGGAAAAAACAAAGTTTATGGTGCTCCACAAGCATAAAGATATAAAAGGCAGAGTGTGTATGAACAATGTTCCCTTGGACCAGACTGACATCTTTACTTACCTGGGGATAACCTTAGGTAGGGAACTAAATTGGAAGCCCAGGTCGACTCTAAAATCACCTCCTCAATACTATATGGTGCATAACTTTGGGGCTTTGAGGACCTAGCATCCTTGGTATTAGCCCAAAACAAATTTGTTAGAGAATTAATAGATCTCCCGCAATCTACACCACTCATGCCCCTATACCTAGATTTGGGTTGCTATATTTAATAGAGGACTTAGCACGTTTTAGACCCTTAGCATTTTGGAGAAGGCTTTGGACTACCCCTGAGCTTTCCCTGTATGCTAAGGCTCTCGTTGAAGTAAAGCGTTGGGTTGCTTAAGTAAGATCTCTTGGCTAAACAACATAAAAACTAGCCTGATTAACATGGAGTTGAGCACCTTTTGGGTGGACCCAGCTATCAACCTATTCCATCTAAAAAGGCTTTTAAGGCAGCATACTGGAACATGGTCAAAACCAAGAGTTTCACATCCATTACGAGGCCCACTATGGCAAGGACATGTTTGGAGTTTAAACACAAGACCAAGCTTGAAACTTACTGGGACCGCATCACCAGACCGAATGATAGGAAATTGTACCACCAGTTGAGGGTGGGTTCACTTCCCATAAAAACACTTACTAGCAAATGGTACTCCCCAAACGATGACAAATACATTTCATACCCAGCCCAATCAGAGTCATTAGCACACATCTTGTTTGTATGCCCAGCCTATAAGTCAACTAGGAACAAATGGCTCAAACCTATTTGTATGAATCTGGGCACAAGAATATCTACGGAGGCTCTAAGGATTTTAAAGACAAACACTCAAGAACCCATTGTGATTGCCATGGCAAAATTCTTGAGCTGGATGTGGGTCATCCGAGCCAACAAGATGAGGGTATATTAATTCTGCCAGTCTTTTTGCATGAGGCTTTAGATATTATGGTCTGGTGTTGTAGTCCCATAATTTGTTTAGGTTTTTGGAAATTGTCATCGAGGAAATTACCACCCTTTGTCCCTTGCCAAAATTTGGGGCCAGTATTACGGGCAAAAGATAGGAAGCACCTGTTTGTCATTTATTTATATCATGTTTTTTAAGTATTTTGTATATTTTTATCAAATTATTTTAATTATGCTTCAACACTATGTGTTTATAATTCTGTGAACCTCTCTTAACCATGTTTTTAAGTATTATAAGTATATATAATAGTGTTTTTACAGAAGTCTAGATATTCGTGGATATACTAGAAAACTTTTGTATTATGAATTTTCCAAATCACTTTTAATTGTAGATGAATTTTGTCTTTTATGATTGTGACAATCGAAACAAAGACTATATTGATTGATTGATGGTACAGATGTTCTCTTATAGTTACTGTAAAAAAGAAATGTATTTTAAATTGTACACATGAGGGAGGGCTTGCAGATGACAGGTCTTTTCTTTGAGCTCCATTTCTCTAGCGCTATCCTGCAATTATCTGAAACAATTCAACAACAATTCGACGGCAAGGGGTAGGGTAAAGGTGGCACCTACCCAATCAGAAATAGGGGCCAATAGGGGCCATCATGTGTAGTAAACAGGGACTGCTGGTTGAAAACTATGGGGAGCTGCAGCAAGCCTCAGCAAAGGGTGGAGACTGGCGCAATATTCTACCCAAGCAGCAGCCTGGGCAAGGCCTGCACCAACAGTGAACATGGTATTGTTTGAGCCTCAGCCTTTGCATCCTACATTTGTTAACTTCTGGTCATCAGCCCCATTACTCGCCTATGACTGCGTCTGATGTATCAGGTGTGAACCAGCTTCTCATGAAGGTATCCCTTCTAGACATCATTTAGGGTCGCCCTGGCACTGTTTTTGAGACCCCTGGCCTCACGGGAGGCAAAATCAGTACCTGGAACACTGGTTCAGCTATTCCTATTGAATGCTGGTTGGAGCTCCACTTGCCTGGTTTTCTGTCAAGTTCTTTATTACACAAATAGTGAATACTATTATTTATTAAAAGTGTAATAAAAAATGGAGTACATTAGCTGGAATATGACCCAATCTGGAAGCTACGGTAAGTAAAAAATGCCGTTAAATGCATGTTGTATGCATCTTTGCGGGTGAGAGTCTTTTTATGTGCGAGAGTGTGTGAATGTGTTAGTATGGGTAAGCATAGTGTGTGAGTCAAAGTATAGGTCAAATTGTGACATCTATGGTATCCCTTGGAGACAAAGCTGGTGGCTATGGTCATGTGAGGGAACTGCAACAACTGGATGATTCTGGCGGCTGAGAAGTGGGAGTCGAGGGATGACACACAGACTGGCAAATTAACCCGGAAGGTTAATGCTGTACACTGTGAAAGAGACCGACCTTGGCTGGGCCAGAAGACGTTGCAATGGCTTAGTAGCCTGAGTGTGTTTTACAGATATCCCCGTCAAGAGTGTTCTAACTTTATTACCAGCATAGGACAGAGGCCACTGAACATTGATGCTGTCAAATATGTACTGTAGAGAATCTGAGTAGTAGGACGATGGATGAATTCAAGGGACCGGATACTTGTGTGGGGCACACTCGAAAGCCCCCCCCCCCCTGCACCCTGTACCTGTCACAGTCATTTTATGATTAGTGAGCAGCTGGAAGAATTAAATGAATATCTGAATATTAAGCAAGAGATGATACCATGTGTTGTACACACCTAACGGACTGGTTCCCTGAATCAGTGTGTGACATAATGGCAAGACTGAAACTGATCTTACATTTGAATTGTGGTTGTTAATATGTGTTGGAGGGATCGATTTAGAACGTGAACTCCTTAAGCTCCCTGTTTACTGCTGCAACAGTGCATGAGGATACATTCAATGATGTTGTTACGTTGCACTTCTGTGTTTTATTTTGCTGGAAATACATAAAAAGTGTCATCCTTGATTAGATTTGACTTTAAAAAAATGGGGTTTGAAAGTCTACTTTCTGCCTTTTCCTATAATTACCAGTTAGAAAACCTAAATATAAATCTAGCATGCATTTACAAAAATAACAACAGGCAAACATTTCATTTTAACCTTTAAGAGTTATATCCTCGTTTTAATCTCCGTCCTTCATGAAGGTCAATACCCAACTATAAAAGGGCAAATGAAATTTTAAAACTTCATTAGATAAACAATTGAAGAGAACACAAGGTTAATAGAAAAACACTGGTCAGCGAAATACCAGTCATGATTTGTGAATGATTGGTTGCAGTGCATTCTATGTGTTCCAGTTTATTGTTTGCTTTCTACTGATAACAATGCTTCACAAGATTCATATGGAGATTAGTTTGTGAGAACAACAAATCATATGTATACGAACATGCAGCTATATCTCACTTCATATTATTAGCACTTAATGTTTTGAAACAATGGTCAATAAGAAATTACATAAAATATTGGAACAAAAATAGAGACATGGCAAGATGGTACTCTGAAAATGTAACTGTGCTGCCCCTTGTTGAACATGAATTCTTTATTTTTTGCGTTATTTGGATTTTCATGTCAGTAATCCAGAGTTGCCTTAAATTGTTCGAAGAGCTAGGAACACAGTAAGAAAAACCATCTTTAAATGATGAAATTACTTTGACTACAAAAACACTGTCGGAATAGATGATTTTGTCATTAGAAGGATGAGAGTGCTTTGACGTTCACATAACAGATAAAGCAGTGCTATCCAATAGGAAAGTAAGAGCTGAATGCAAAGTGCCAAACAGTTGCAGGTACTGCAAACAGATGAAAAAGTTGCACACACTCATGAAATCTTCAGCTTCACCTTTCCAATTCTTCATATAAGCATATGTAGAATGGCAAAGGCGGAGCCGAAGACTCGTGAGTTCCTTCAACTCTGTCAAGTTAAGCTGATTCATAATATCATAAATCCTAATGTGAATCCCAAGCATTGGTCAGTGTAGAGTGCCACTCGAACTCTACTGTAGGGGACGTGACACACTACGCACTCCAAGGCTGGGCGTGTCTGAGAATATAAATACAAGTGTTCTGGACTGCTCATGGCCACACCTGTATTGGAGATCCAGAGTGTGCTGTCTAATATTTCATTGGTGGCCCCACCATGCTTCCTGTATCTGGTAGGCCTAGCCCCTTGGCAACATAGTTGTGTCAAAGCTCAGCCAAAGGAAATCCATATATTTGAGCGTGAATAGGAGTAGAAAATAGAAGATAGAATTACCACAAAGGAAGGGGAAGGGACATAACATACCCATTAACCACCTCCTGGATCCATAGTTACATTGGTATTGACAAAGCATATTGTCCTCCAAGGTCAAAAGATTGACTCCATTCTTAACACATTTTGTCAATCATGGGATGAAGGTAAATCCCCTGCTACAGTAAATTGTCAGGGATGATCTCTGGAAACATTTCATGTGTTCTCATGGAGGTATACAATGTTGGGTCAGAGCCTAAAGAGCTAGCTTTAAGTCTGTGCATTGAGCAAATCTCTCAGATGTCGTAGCTTCAGCTGCATCTTACAACTCCTTCACTCAAGATGGAGTTGGTTGCCCTCTCCCCTCGGATCACTATCTGTTCCTTCTGCAGAGCTTCTTGGGCCTATGTTGCAAAAGGGCAGGACCCATTCTTGTAGAGGTTTCTCATTTCCCATCTATTCTCCAACCTTCACTGGAGTCATACAAGAACAGCGTAGTTGTTGGCCATACCCTTTAGGCAGGCCAGGATCAGCAATTAATCTTTCACTCAAAGTTAATTTAATCTTTGCTTTACCTCCAAAAATGCAAGCACCTGTGTTGCACTACCAAAGTATAGTCCAGATAGATCATTACTCTTGCAATATTCTCCATATAGTCATCATCTTTTTGCTCTCTCTAATATATCAGACCTCGGTCTATGATCTTGGAGTTGCAATACTGCAATAAAAGGTTTCGCCTGTATGGTGAGTAGCCTTTGCATGGCAAAATTGCTTGGGGGCCCTACCTTCCTTGTCAACCACTCTTCCAGATAATCGGGCATGTCATCACCCTCAGTGCACCATGGGTGTCCCATCAATCTCATATTATTGCAACAGGATCTCCTCTCCAAGTCCTCGGCCTGCCCTTCCTGAAAGAAATCCCATTCTGTGATCTCTTATACCCAGTCCTTTAAGTGTGCGGACTCATGCCACTGCTCCCCTAGCACCCCATTCCTTCTTAGCACAGCTGTTATTGGTCATTACAAGTTGACCCAGATATATTACCATTGTGTCAATGTTTTATTCAAAGGTCTACATAGTGGTTGTGATGGTGAATAGGATAAAGTTTAGTTTTGATGTTTGAGGCTTATGAGGTTCCTCCACTAACTGGGTATTCATCTTTGCAAGCAGGAAGTCTGTTATCTGATGAGGCACAGGACTCATTGAGTGCTTTCAGAGGCCTTGTGATTTTAATCCCATTCATGGGTCCTTGGCTTAAGAAACTGGTCTCTTTGCAAGCGTGTCCAAATTGATGGGGTGCAGACTCAGCACCCTCAAATGAATATACCTGATGCAGTCTGATGGTTCAGTGTTTCAGTCTGTCATGTCTGTTGCTTTGTACCAGCAAGTCTTTTACAGTTTCTATCAAGCTGTTATTGAACTACTATCATGCTCCTCAGTCCAGTTCCAGGTCTATTTATTTTTATGGATTCCAAAGGTCAATGCTTCTGAAGCATCACCTCTCCCCTCGTCCCCAGAGTGAGATCCCCAGACTGACATATCATCCACTGAGCCCCTCTGAAATGTGGTGTGGACTCCCAGGGCTAAATAAAGGTCCATAAATACCAAAAGAAAGAAACATGTTGTGATAATATCTATTTGTTGTCGGATGACCACCTTCTATTTTCCACTTCCAAGTTCAGTTGACACACTTAGAAACAAGGCTGGTGAAATCTAGATAGCATAATTAGTGAATCTAACCTGACATCTACAGCAAAATAAAAGATCTTTGGAAAACTACTTCTTTTATTCAAGTCAACATGATGAAATAATTTTCAGCATGTGTAAAATATTCATCATCTCTCATAAGGAACTCTACAGATATGATTGCAATTTCCCTGATAGTACCTGATGAGGTGTCTCACATCATGTGCATTTATCTCTAACAAACAGTGGCAGCACACTATTTAGGACATTATCATAGGAGTATACATAACATGATATCTTGGTAGCCAATCTGCTTGTATGCATATTTCTTCTTCACCTGCAGTTACTCAATTGAAAATGGCGAGCTGTTCCGCAACTTCTACAAATTATCTGCAGCTGCACAGTGGAGAAGCAAACCTTCTTTAGTGGGAACAAAATAGGGCTGTTGAGTGTGCTGCACTCTCTGCCCACGGCTAGATATCTGCCCCTAAATCCATCCTAGGACAATCAATAATAATCATTTAAAAATAGGATCTACATTTTCCATGGTTGGGTCAGTCAGCGCAATTGGCCATAAACTTCTAAACATGGTAAAATAACGAGACTGCTTAGTATGACTGTGAGTCACAGGTCCTCACCCAGAATGATTAGGCTTATCATTTCATCCTATATGTTATTTTTGATTACTACTAAGTGGGTCAGTAAGGGTACATCCATTGCCAAGAGTCTGTCTTAAGTGGTTGTGTAGGTTAAAAACAATTAGCCTTCATAAGAAACTCAATAATGGTTCACAATGTATTTCCTATTCGTGGATATTCTATCTTTGGGAATACACATCCTCAACTCCATCTGGTTTAATACAGTACATTTGATTGTTCTATAATTGCATGCCCCATGTGTACACAGACGAGAGGACATACTGCATTCATATTTGTTAGGTGTTTTTACTTGAAGCAACATGGCATTGGAAAAACGATTACGTTTTGCACATTGACAAGCCTGAAGCTATTTTTAAATGATTTATTTTTTGCAAACTTAAGCATTATGCATTTTAAGCATAAAAGGAATAATTATTAAAAAAATGCCCCTATATGCAGATTTGTTCAAATGTTGAACAAAATGGTTTTTGTTTTGCATTTTTCACAGGGATATGCAGTGTTTAATTTGTAAAATATTAAGTGCCAGGGCTCTGACCGGGAGGCCACTTCAGCTTGCACCACCCATCGCCCTTGTCATCGCTGCCAAAACAACTACTAATCATCCCTCTCACATGTAAATGCAACAGTTCAGATTATTCCAGGTACCCAAAGCTAAATGAATGGTTGGGGAGGTAAGTATTTCCAATTTTTATGTATATGGTATTCCTAAATAACTGTTGTTCTGCTCATCTATAAATTACATGAGCAGCACCACCATGTGGTAGAGTATTCTAGGTATGGTGTTGACAATTAGGTGCGGGTGCCGGGCAATGGAAACCAATTAAGTGCCGGTGCTTAGCACCAGAAAGCCCCGGCTCAAATTAAGCATTGCTACTGAGGTTTTTTATGTTTTTTGAGGAATAATTGTGACAAATAGGGTATTACTAAGTAAACAATTTAAAAACAATGTAACAGTGATGTTAATTATCCATAGGAAACTGTTAGGAAACTTAAGGTCTGAATTAGAGATTGAAGTATGTAGTAATGGAAGTCAGGGTGGAGGAGAACGTTACCTCTGCCACCCTACCTTTACTTTGTGTGTCACAAAGTGAACAACATGGGTTTGTATAAACCACAGTCACAATGGTTGATACAAAGCTATGTAAAGGTTTGGTGTGCATCTGTCATTAGTGACGTACTCTTAACCAAACTTTTAAACGTTTTTACTTTTCCAAGAACTCACTCCGGAAGCGAAAGTTTGGTTTTGGGGCACTAAAAACTAATGGCCCTAAAACCATAGCAGTTTTCTATTTCCAATCGTGACTCACAGGAAGAAAAAGCTGTTCAAACGTCCACTCACTGTTAATACCCTGGATGCACAGGTGATGGCCCTTACACCCTTGGGCTGTCTTGGAATGGTTAACCACAATGGAGTTAATTTTACTCTGTCGGTGTAAACCTGGCTGCCGGCCTGACGCAAAGCTGGGTGGGCAAACTAAGGCCCTCATTTATAAGAAGTGACGCATCGCTGCGTGAAAACAGCCCTTCTTGCGACATGATGGATGCGTCATATTTACTGTAAGACACATCATGTCACAAGGAGTTACAGATGCGCAAAAGTGATGCAATGCTATAGTGTGTCACAAAAGTGACAACTCCAGTAATGTGTCCTTTCACATGGGGCAAGCCCCATGTGAAAGGACCTGCATCAGTCTTACACCTGCTGTGAGGCAGGGGTAAGATATTGACGCATTTGCACTCTAGAAGTTGTGCAGTGAAAACGCGTAGATTTCCCTGCGTCAGTTCTACAATGCATACTTACATGGGAATGCCCACCCTGCATACATTATACCTGACGCAGGTATAATGTAGTCCAGGGGTTAGTTAACAAAGTGAGCCATCTGCTTAGGTGCGTCACTTTGTAAATAGGGTGAAACAGGGGGCACGTTTTATGCCGCCGATGCGTCACAAAAAGTGACCCAACAGAAGCGCAAAACTGTCGCAAGGCCTCATAAATAAGGCCCTAAGAGTCTGGAAGACAGCATTATCCGTAGCCATTGTGAAGAAATATCCTGTCTGCCAAACTCTAATGCAGGCATTAAGGGGTCCATTAGGATGGCGGACAGATCGCCACCGCTATGCAGGCGGTGGCGATCCGTCTGCCATCCTTGCCCGTCTGCCACCTTTCTTACCCCCGCCATATTACAATGGAGGGGCGAACCGTGGGGGAGGGGAAGACCGTCCGCCGCTTTTCCGCCGGCGACCGCGGCGGAAAACGCCTGATATGGTGGCGATGTCTATCAGACACCGCTAGCCATATTAGGATAGCCTGGGATGAATGCCTTTCCGTGGCGGCAATTCCGCCACGAAAAGGCATACTATTCCTGCTTTTGGGGGCCCGTTGCAGGCACCCAGGGTGAAGGGGGGGGTGGGGGGTGCACATGGGGGGTACCTATGGTACCCTCCTGCGTTTCACAGCACAACATGGCAGGCACCGCGCGGTGCCTGTCATGTTGTGCTGTGAAACGCACAACAAGCATTTTTCACATTGCGGCGGCCGGTGCTTTAAGCACCATCCGCCGCAATGTTAAAAATGCGGGATGCACCCACCACTGTGGCGGGTGCATCCTAATTGGGGGCACGGTTCCTCCGCCCTTGTGGCGGACGGTACCTGACCCCATCAGGATGGCAGACGGACTTTGTCCGTCCGCCATCCTAATGGACCCCTTAGTGTCCAGCTGTGCATATAAAATACACAGGATCAAGAACCACCAACAAACCGCTATAAAATATAAAGACAATTTTGACGGGATTTCAAGGTTGTAGCCACCCATATATGCATCTCCAAGCTCACGGATGAAGAAACATTGGTGAAAACTAGGCATATATCAATACACCATTGTGAGGAATTTTCTGGATTCCCCAAAAGGAGGACTTAGACTAACTAACAGCGAACAATACATTTCAGCAATAGAGTCCAACATTCAAACACAACAAAGGCGTAAAATATAACCATATATGTGAGCCAAGATTTACTAATGCTTTACACCTGGTTTGCATTATGCAAACCCTAAGCACGGTATTATGCGGGTCTTTAGGCATATACTGATTTGCATTGGGTATTTCTCAAAGTAATGGAAAGTTGCGCTATACACTGCTTTCAATTACTTGTAACAAAGGGGCTTGTAATGGGTGGTACATGGCTTTTCCAATGCAACCACACATAGGTTTTGACACAAATCGTTGAGAGGGATTTGCGTCACAATCTTATGCCTCCTACAGGACAATTTCTTTCATTTGTCCTGTTTTTATTCTAATTTGCATGTATGCCGCATAGTACAGAAAACATGCAAAGCAGGAAAAGAGTTATAGGATAATTTTTGTACTGAAAGGGTACCCTTCCAGTGCAAAAACTATTCCTTACAGACCACTATGGCGCAAGAATGTGTCCATTGGTGCATGGGAGCCTAAGCTGAGCCAGTGCCATATCTTAGTACTAAATCTTAGTAGAAAGGCATCAGAACATCTGGTGGAAGGGTTACATTCTGAAAAACAAGACACACTTCAAGTAAATGTATGTGGGTTTCATCATTCAATCTTATGACATCTTAAGGGTGGCATACGTCACAAACATTTGCAATTTTTTTAAATGATTCACATTAGCGCCACTCCTCGCAGTGGCAATGAGCCATATGCCGGTCAATCACAAATAGAACCTCTGAAAACTCCACACTAGAACACAACAAAAAAAAGCTTACCAACCACCCACTGTAAAAACACTGGATGTACAAGTGACTGGCTTACTTCTGATGGCCCGTACACCTCTGGGACAACTTGGAATGGTAAACCACAACTGAGTCAATTTTACCCCATCGGCGTAAACCTGGTTGACCACCTTACTAGAGCTGGGTGGGCAAACTGAGAGTCTGGGAGAGAGCGTACTCCATAGCCTTTGTTAAGAAATTCTTGTGTGCCAAACGAATTCAGTCCTTTTCTCTAAGCTATGCATATAAAATACACAGGGTCAAGAAACACTGTTAATGGTTTGGAACAAAACATTTAATTTCCCAAACGCGCATTTCAATCCCACTTAAAAACCGAAGATTGCATGAAAAGTTTGTAAATTTAGGATTTAAGTTAGTTGATCTGTGAGTTTATTGTTAACTATCAGATGTTCAGCTCTATGGTCATGATTTTTCTCACTATCATTCTCTACCCACCTTCCATGGCTCTCTCTCACTCTCACTTTTAAAAACACAAATATTAAAACATTGAAAAAGGAGAATAATACATTTCAAGATAGTCAAAAAACACAATAGCTGACCAAAATCCCTATCAAATCAATGCTCAGTCCTCCTTTATGCCTTTCTGAAATTTGGATTATGCTTCTCTTCCATCACTTTTTAACACACATTTTACCTCTTTCTCCTCACCTTGTTATTTAAGTATGGCTCATGTAAAAATGAGCAATACATTTTTTTGCTTACCTTTTGACATGGGAAGTTAGTTAAGGAAACCTCAAAATCGCATACAAAGATAAACAAAGACCCAGATTTACTAAAGTTTAAACCAACGCTGCACAGCATGAGAAGAGGGGGGTGAGAGACGAAAAGTTTCATATTAATCAAGATTATTGATAGGGGCTCACATTCATATTCTAACTATTTATGTCCATAATTCTGACCATGTTACTTTTTTCAAAACCTAGTAATACACGCTATTAACATATGCATATTTGTCAAAATGTGAAGGGCTGTGCAGGATCATAAATGGCTGATAATGACCTGTGTCCTTTCTGCAGGGTCATCCCCAAACGTTTTGCCTTCACCCTCCAGTTTTCTGAACCCGTTTCTGTTGGCTTTCAGGACTTTGTACACTCTACCACTGCTAACCAGTGCTAAAGTGCTTGTGCACTCTCCCTTAAACATGGACAAATTGACTCACACCCCATTGGCACATTAAATTCACTTGTAATCACCTAGTGGTACTACATGTTCCCAGGGCCTGTAAATTGAAGGATACTAGCGTGTCTGCTGCACTTATTGTGCCACCCACTCAAGTAGCCCTTTTAAACATGTCACAGACCTACCATGGCAGACTGTTAGTACAGTTTTTAACTACCATTTCGACCTGGTAAAGTAAACCTTTTGCCATGATTAAACTGTCCTTTTTTAATACATATAGGTCACCCACAGTAAAGGCCCAAAACTGCCCTTAGGCAGAGTGCATTGTTATTATAAATTTGAACATGTACCTTTAAGATTTTTGTGTCCTGGTAGTGAGAAACCCCTAATTAGTGTTTCACTATTGGAAGGCCTACCTCTCCATTAACAAATACTTTTTGGTATTTTATTGGGCAGAAACACAGAAGATACTAAAAAGGAAAATAATTGCAAAACAATTTAGAAAATAGACACCTTAGTATACATAAAAATGTCCAACTGTGACAAGTATAAAGTGCAACGTACCATATTTGACCAGAGTATGTCTTTCCTAATGGAATTGAAGTTGGAAGCTCTTTTCTAATAGCGGTACACTATTCCAATATCGATCTAAACATAAAAATAGGAATTAATCTTCATGGAAATAACTAAGCAAAGGCAAATTTATAAATTGGAAGATGCGATATATCTCAAATATGTGCTATTCCTATCCAATTAGAATTGGTTCCTTATAGGTATATTTTCCAGCTAAAGTGCAATGTGCTGGTTACCATTGACAGTAAAGTAAACAGTGGGTCCCAATAGGAAAAATTATTCAAGAACATTCAAAATTAAATCTCATCAGGTATTAATACAGTCATACTCAATGTATTTGTGATCAAAATGATTTAATCTCATCGATCGGCATGAAATATTTGCAATCCAGTAATAATTCTGGAAACAATGTTTCACAGGTGTGCCCCGCTCAAAAGAGGAAGGGAAAAAGCTGTGTGCACTTAGAGAGGTTTGAGAAAGTGAAAGGAAAGGTAGTGACAATATATCCATCAAACATAATTTGGAAATACAAATGGCTTCATTCAGCCTTTTAGTTAAATATTACCACAACAGATGGCAATAGTTTGAAACAATGCCACAGTGAAAAAGCACTGTTGGCCAAACTGGCACAGAACGGTAACACAGTCAACGTTTCGACCCCAATAAATAGTAGGTTGCTTATGTCCTTACAGCGGTGTCTTCCTCAGGACTGGGTGTAGGACACCATAGCCACCCTGACCTGGAGGATGAGGATATAGTATATGGGTCCGTGGGCTCCAAGCGCAGAGAGCGGGTTATAGGCACTTTAAATAAATGAAATAGGGACGCTTCCCTTTCAATGCCACCTCTTAAGTCAAGAATTGAAATTGATGTGCCCAAACGAATTCAAAGGTTCCAAAATAAGTCAAAGGCAGGACCAGAGTCACAACCTTTCTGAAGCCCCTCGGGTGGCTCTAATCTCATCTCAGTAAGCTTGCGTCCATCTCTGTCGTAGGAAACCTCCGCATAATAGCATAATATTAAAAAATGTCCTCTTCCGTACATAGTTCAGTCTAAATTTCAATATGGTGATTTGCTATCTAAGGATGATCTAAAAGAGAGAGAAAAAGAAGAAAAGAAAAACATTCATCTTCATCTTACAGACATACCTCTAAGTACAGTCTGTTGAATTTACCACAATACTTTCCAAGCTAAACATTACAAAAGTGCGGTGCATAAAGTGCTAAAGTGCAAAAAACTAATTTTTATGAAACACATTTTCCCTGTTATTTTTTTTTCTCTGTTTTCCCTTCACCCTTTCCCTCTCTCTCCCCTGTTTTTGATTTGGCCTTTCATCTCCGAGAAGGTCTTTAGCCTCTCCACAAATCCCCATACAGTGTTAAATCTTTTCTTGCCTCCTACTCTCTTAGCGTATGCTTTTTCAAATTTCCTAGTATGAATTAATTTGTTCAACAATTTCGAATGAGTGGAAGTTTTTTGGGGCCCTCCAGTTCTGCAATATCAGCGAACGTGCCACAAGGGAGGTAATTGCTACAAATGTCTCCAGGTTTCCTCTCTGGCCACAACCAAAAAGTCCAATCTCTGTGTCAGGATCCAAACTTTTCTGAACTCCCTAGCTTAAAGCCAAGAAGAACCTCTCTCAGAATTGTCCCAGTTTTGGGCAGGTAAAAAAAGTATGGATTCAGCCTCCCTTGCCTAACATTAGGCAGGGAAAGCATTTCTGCTTTCATTTCGGGCAAATCTTGTGGAGCGCTTGGGGAGTATGGTACGCCATCCAGCGTGACAGAAAGGCCATTCTTTTAAAATCAGCCACTCTGAGGGCCTTGCTGCCTAGCTGTGTGATGTCTTGACAGTCCCGATTTGAGAATCTACATTGGGTCTCCACTGACACTTTTTCTAAATGATTATTAACCATGTCCCTAAACACACTTATTAAGTGATAACCTTTGATTAAGAGCAGGTAGGATGTTTGAGAAATACTTTAACCACTCAATCAATCATTAGATTTTTAGAATGCTACTTGTCACCCGAGAGGGTGTCAAGGCACTGGCAGGTTCCAGTTGATTACCCAATTAGTAAGGTCTTAAGGGCCTTTCAGATCTCTGAGTGAGGTCCTTAGATGAAAGAGTAGCTTTTGCAATGTCCTTGCTACTAGGTAAGATAATGAGTGACATCCGCATTCTCTATGTTGAATGCAGAGAGTGAGGGTTACAGAAAGGGATGAGGAGTGGAGATGTCAGGTGGGCTGATGGAATTTCTTGCTGCGATTTAAGTAGGGGGGTCCACAGCTGTGTAGGGCCTTGTATACATGGGTCAGGAGTTTTAACTTGCTTCTTTTATTTTACAGGCAGCCAGAAAAGTCCCCTCAGATGGGGGTGATGTTGGTTTGTGTAGAGAGAACCTGGATGAGTCTGGCTGTGGCATGATGCATGGTCTGCAGTCATTGAAGGAGGTGAGCTTTGATCCCTAAGTAGAGAGCGTCGCCATAGTAAAGTTGGTTGGAGAATAGAGTCTGGGTGATGGTGCACCTTCAGCTTTGGGGTAGCCATTTGAATATCTTATGAAGCAAGGGTAAGATGAAGAAGTAGGAGGAGGAGACAGAGTTGACTTAAGTCATCATGGTTAGCTCGTTGTCCACAATGGCACCTAGGTTCCTAGTGTGGTCAGTGGGGGTAGAAGTAGGTCCGAGTTCTGAGGGTCACCAGGATGCATCCCATTGGGAGCATTTGTATACAAAATCAGTACGTTTGTCTTTTTCATGTTGAGCTTTAGGCAGTTGTCCTTCATCCAGTTGGTGATGTCTGTCATGCAGTTGTGGAAGTTGTTCTTGTTATTGTTGTAGGTGGTATATTCAGAGAGGTAGAGCAGGAGTGAGTTGTGTGCCATCGGTGTAGGATATGATGTTGAGTCTGTGGGTTTTGGCAATGCTGGGCAGAGGTGTGATATAAATGTTGAAGATTGTGGGACTGAGCGAGGATCCTTGGGGCATTTTTTTATGATGTTGAAGAGCACTTTGCAGTTATTGGAGCTTGAATTTATGTGTGAGGTTAAGGCCTTCTTCTTTGATTCTCTCAACTGTCTATGTTAGATGTTGAGGGCGATGACTATCTTGTAGGTCATGTCCTTGCTGGTGCGCCATCTCCTTTCCAGTTGATCATTAGTGGTTCTGAGGACACTTCAGTGCACCAGATAGCCAGCATGGTGGACCTTCTGTTGGTGTTGTTGTAGATAGAAGCAATGCTGTTGGAGCTGTTGATGATCCAGTTGTTGATGTGTCTGACATTTTGGTGTAGGTTGTTGGAGGAGATGGGGTGGGTGGGGTTAAGAGCATTGATGCATTTGTCCTTTGAGGATTTGCTCCAGCTCTGGTGGGGGCTATTGGGCAGACTTGATCCAGAGGTCTGTGAGCTAAGCACATTGAAGTGGATGATGGAGTGGTCAGTCTAGGTGAGATCTGTGTCAAGTCAAGTCAAGTATTTCTTTATTCGGTTTCTGGCAGATAAAAAACTATAAAAGCAATTACAATAAAAACAGGAGTTACATTTTATACACAATTTTTAAGAACCGAATACTGACAATGAATTTTTGTTATACAAAATACTATTAAGAACAATAATAAAATTTAATCACTTCATTATGTTTAACGAATGTTCACACCCATTCATTTCTGATATATGAGATGTTTTAACAAAGTTTATTGTTCACGTTTTATTCAGTCGATTTATTTTGGTATATGCCCCTTTATAGATTTAGACGGTGCCGAAAAATGCATTTTAAGAATTTAACAATGCACCTCGGCATCCACTTCTCCTCCATCAACTGTAGGAACAACATGGCCGGACAGCACCTTCTTATTCCCACGTGTTTGAGGAAAGGGATTAACCAGATCTTCCTGTGCTCACTATAAAATTTACAAAAGAAAAAAGTATGTATAGTGGCTTGGGTGGAGCTCTCATCGCAGGGGCATGAGGATAGTGCTGTATCCCACTTATTTCGTTCCGGGAAAGCAACCAGACGGTGAAAGATATTTAATCTAAATCTTACTAGGAGAAATCTCTGAAAAGTAGTAAGATCCTGGATTAAATATGACTGGATAGATAGACTGGTTTGAACAGCAACACTATGTTGTACAGAGGGTTTCGAGGCTTCTTTCGTTAGCCGAATTTCTTCTAAATAGGCCAATGAAGTCGCCTGTAATGCCTTTCTAGATAGTGACTGAATTGTATTGGGGGCCAGGTAATACTTTTCCAGTCCTAGGTCAAATAATAACCTTTTTTTGTAGGCCAACCAACCAATTTTAGATGAGTCATCTAAAGCAATACAGTCTAGGATAATTTGCTGGGTAAATGTATTTTTATCCCCGGATCATATGCGATGCCAAAGAAGAAGTGGCTGTATTTTTGCCATATCCGTAATATATGAGATTCCCAGCTCTGTGTGACACGCAAAGGTGGATGTACTCTTGGGTACCGCTAGGAGAAAGCGGAGGAATGCATTTTCTGCCACTTGTAGGTTTTTCGTATTTGCATACCCCCACACTCCTGTTCCATATAGCGCGACAGACTGACATTTAGCTCTGTCGATTTTTAAGAGCTCTACTGGTGGTCTTCTCCCCAATCTTTTTGAAAAGTTAACCAAAGCCATGATGGTCCTAACTAGATGGAATTTTCTTAACTCTATAGCGGGGGACCAATTCAGGTTATCGTCGATAATGATTCCCAAATATGGATATTGCAGTGTTACATCCAATTTCTCATTATTTAAGAATATGCTCTTTGGCCTTTGCTTGATTGACCCAGCACTCATAACAAAAGTATTTTTGATGTTAATACGTAGGTTCAACTCACCCATAAACTGGGAATACCTATTTAGAGCCTTCTGAAGTTCTAGGGGAGTTCGAGCCAGTATCATGGCGTCGTCCGCATAGAGCAACGCCGGAATTGGATGGTTGTTAGCTTCGGGTAGGTCCTGGCTCCCTTTGAACATGGCCTTCTCTAGGCGGTTAGTATAGAGCGTGAAGAGAAAGGGAGCCAGGACACAACCCTGTCTCACTCCCCTTTCCACTCTAAGCGACCCAGATAACTCTCCCCTTACACCATATCTCACTCTAGCTGTAGCATTTGTATACAGCTCTCGCAGAAAGTTTACTAAAGGTAAGTCCACCCCCATGTCCAACAGTACTGCCCATAGTTTAGTGTGGTAGAAGTAGTCAAATGCAGCGGACAGATCCACATACAGGTGGATACTGCCCCCCTTTGCACATACGTACTTTCCTAGAAGTAACGTAAGGTTCAGGGCCTGCTCACCTGTCCCACGGCCCTCACGAAATCCAAATTGGATGTCTGAAAGTATCCTACCATCCTCCGCCCACCGCTGGAAACGATCCAAGATAATTCTACCAGCGACTTTGCCCAGCGAATCCAGCAGGGAGATCGGACGGTAACATGAAGCCTCTTGGCGGTCACCCTTTTTAAAAATTGGGACCAATATAGATTTTGACCAAGAATCCAGTAGTCCCACCTCACAAGCTGCCCTTAGTACCCTGGTAAGTAATGGTGTCCACAGCTCCTCATTTGACTTAAATAGGTCTATTGGGACACCATCGGGTCCAGGTGCTTTACCATTTTTACAAGCTTTGATAGCTCTTTGGACTTCAGTCAGGGGCCCCCACGGACCCCTGCCCCCACCACATCTTCAACAGAGCCGCCGACACTATCGCACCCATGCTCCGCCACACCATCAACCGCTCCCTGGCGACCGCCTCGTTCCCCGACGACTGGAAACACGCCAAGGTCAACCCCCTCCTAAAGAAACCCTCAGCGGACCCCACCGACCTCAAAAACTACAGACCCATCTCCCTGCTCCCTTTCCCAGCGAAAGTCATCGAGAAAGCCATCAACAGCCAACTCGCCACATTCATTGAAGAACGCAACATCCTCGACTCCTCCCAATCCGGCTTCAGAAAAAAACCACAGTACGGAAACCACCCTCCACGACATCCGCACCCTACTGGACAAAGGAGAAACAGTAGCCCTCATCCTCCTAGACCTATCAGCGGCGTTCGACACAGTCTCCCACCGCACCCTAATACGCAGACTCTACGACGCAGGAATCCAGGACAAGGCACTCGACTGGATCTGCTCCTTCTTCTGCGGCAGGACGCAACGGGTCAGACTCCCCCCTTTCCTCTCAGACCCCACACCTACCACCTGCGGAGTCCCCCAGGGTTCCTCCCTCAGCCCGACGCTCTTCAACGTCTACATGGCTCCACTTGCCCCCATCGTCAGAACCTACGGACTCAACATCGTGTCATACGCAGACGACACCCAGCTCATCCTCTCCCTATCCAACGAGCCCAACACCGCCAGACGCAACTTTCGAGAAGGCATGGAAGCCGTCGCAAAATGGATGTAAAACAGCTGCCTACAACTAAACACAAACAAAACAGAAGTACTCATCATGGGCCCAAGCACCGATGCCTGGAGCGACACCTGGTGGCCTACCGCCCTCGGAAACCCGCCAACCCCCACAGACCACGCACGCAACCTGGGAATCATCCTGGACTCCGAGCTCAAAATGGACAGCCAGATCAACTCTGTCTCATCTTCCTGCTTCCACACCCTCCGCCTCCTTCGTAGGACCTTCAAATGGATCCCCCTAGAACACCGAAAGACAGTCACTCACGCCCTGGTCACCAGCAGACTCGACTACGGCAACGCACTCTACACCGAAATAAACAAAAACCTCATCCGCAAGCTATAGAACATCCAGAACGCCGCCGCAAGACTGGTCCTCAACCTGCCAAAACACTGCCACATCTCCCAGCACCTGCGCACACTCCACTGGCTCCCCGTCGAGGCGAGAATCACCTTTAAGATGCTCACCCACGCACACAAGGCCCTCCACGGCACCGGACCAGCATACCTGAACAGCCGGCTCAAATTCCACGCACCCCAAAGGACCCTATGATCTGCCCAGCTCTCCTACGCCGTGGTCCTCCGCACCAGAAAGACCAGATCGGGAGGCCGCTCCTTCTCCTTCCTCGCAGCCAAAGCATGGAACGCCCTTCCGCTCCACCTCAGACAGACAACATCGCTCCCCATCTTCACAAGAAACCTCAAAACCTGGCTCTTCGACAGACCCCCTCCTTGATGGAATGGAACCTGCACCCCCCCCCACCCCTAGCGCCTTGAGACCCTTACGGGTGAGTAGTCGCGCTTTAACAAACTCCTGATTGATTGATAGAGTGATGTCTATATCTATTTCTAGGGGATATATGGTATTGGATGGGACAACAGTTTGATTTGCACTTGTGGCTGCTTGACCCCCTCCAAATATCTTAGAGAAGTAGTTTACCCAAGTTGGTTCATCAATTCTCATGACAATGGACGATTGGGTCTTTTGCTCTTGTAAAAAAGGGGATTTTATCACTGCCCAGAACGCAGAACTATCTTTGAGAGTACAGCTTTTATTCAACTGATCCCATAGAGCCTGTTTAAGTTCTATTTTCCTTTCCTTTAGGGCAATTTTATGCTCCCGCCTTAGGTCTGATAGTTCTTTGGCCTCTCTGTTTGGGTTTTGCAGGGCGACTTTCAATGTAGAGTGCGCCACTGTGCATCGGTGATTGAACCAACCTGCTTTCTTCTCTTGAGTATTGTTTGATTTTACAAACAGGGCTGAATTTATTGCTTTTATGACCATCTCAAAATTACTTATTAATTCTTCACTGTGTACAGACAGATCTAAGCATTTGACAATTGAACTGTATGCTGTTTGGATGACTCTCTTAGTGATTTTTTGGGGGTCGGTTTTCCCTATTTCAGCGAGTAGCCGTTTAAACTTATCTAGCTGTAAAGTATTCTGCCTCAGTGCGCTAAGTATAATTTGAGTGCTGTCCTCTCGGCTTAGATGGAGTGTTATAACAAGAGCACAGTGGTCGCTCTGTGTGTTAGCAAGGGAACGAAAATTAGTAGTGCGGGTCGCTGAGGAATTAGAAATCAAAATATAATCTATGGTGGTTTGACTGCCTCTCCCAATGTAAGTTGCATCTAATCTCTTGGTTGGCAACTTCGTTTCATGCAGGATTTGTAGGGATTCGTTTAGGCAGTTTCCTGTACTTGTATGGGAGAAGTGTACCAAGGGTTCTTCATTTTCATCCATAAACCCACATACATTTTGATTACGGTGTTTACAGGGATGTTGGTTAAAGTCGCCCCCCCACAAGATTGTGGCCCCTTTTACAGAGTCTCTAGTCAGAATGGATAATTGGGAACACAACTGTCGCACAGCGGTTTGTAAATCCCTTTCTGGCATATTATTATAAAAGTTTACTAATAAAACAGACTCATCTTTGCCAAAATGGAGGAGTAGAATTTGATAGTTAGCGTCCAAGGCTAGTGAAGAAGTAAACAGACCCCCAATAGTATTTGAGATATATACTATCAACCCTCCTTTTGCTCTGCCTGAGGTTGTATGTATTGCTGGGGAGAAAAAGGTTTTATACCCTACTAAATGAATTACATTTGTCAACCAGGTCTTCTGGAGGGATATTATTTTAAATTTCTCCAAGAAGCTTATCCCCGTACCATTTTCTATTTTTGATCGTAGCCCGGCAATATTCCAAAAAAGGAATACAATTGAGGAATCTGCCTTGTGTGTGGTCGCTTCCACGAGCTCTAAAGGTTGATCTAATAAAGGCTCTTCTATGTTTTCCACGGGATCTACTTTTTTGCTCATTCTGAGGCTCGAAGATAAGTCCCCTACGGTGGCGCACTGGTTGGCTACTTCATGGTAGATTATCGGGCTATGTTCAGTACAATTCAATGTTTCCGACTGGACGTCCGGCTCATTGTCGCCCTTTGATTTATCCTTCAGGGTTGATGCAATTCTAAATTGACTCAATGCAGGATTCACCCCATTGTCTCGTTTAGGCAGTCAATCGACTCCTTCAAGCCCTGAGAGCAGAGAGAAATGGTTAAAAGTGGGAACGTTGTAGTCAAGACCATTTGGACCAAAATTTAGACCAAAATCTGGTCTACTGCGCCAATTGAGGGTGCTCGATCTTGAAGGATAGGCCAATAGGGAATGTGGATAGAAATAATTAAGGTCGTGGGTAGAGATTTCCCCCCCTCCTTTCTCAGAGTACCAGTCACCAATGTGTTTGGTTACTCTGCGATCCCTAAAATTTATTATGATTATGTCACCTCTGATGTCTTTAGGCCTACACCCTACCCACCCTAATCTTCTGACATGTAAGATATTCCCATTGATATTAGGGGGCAGTGGCCTATTATTCCTTAACCAAAATATGACTTTATTTTTAAGTTCCTGGTACCCCTCGGATTTACCCGTTGGTAGTTCCGGAACCCCTGGTAAAACCACGACGTAGGGTAACACTTGTGGTGGTAAGTCAATTTGTTGTTGATGATATGGTATACCTGGTTCAAGGGGAAGGGACTTACTGACTGAACTGATCTGGGGTGTCTCTATCTTGTTATATGGCCTATCCACTCTGTCATCCTTATTCGTCATATGGAGCTTAGTTGGAGAAGCCTTCAAAGAAGCGTTAGTCTTGGGGTTAGCTTTTGAGGTGACTTGGCTCTCCAAACTCATTTCCTGTGGTCTGGACTGATTATTATCTGTTGTCAAGGGGGCTGAAGTTTTCTTAACTTGGGTTAGTGTCGTTATGTTACTTGAAATGTTCGCCGCTTTTTTGGGCCCAGATAGAGTCGTGCGGTCTTGTTGATTGGGCCTAGCCTTAACAATTTCTTTGATTAAATCTGTATTTGCTGTGACCACTTTTTCTATACTCCCCAGTTGTTCAACCATCCTTTTCATTCTCTCTATTAGTGGTAGTGTTAACGATTTAACCAAAGTCTCCATACTGCTCATTAGGACATTGGTAAGTTCGGTGAATTGATTTTGATTATCCGGTATTGTCTTTCTCTTAGTTTTTTTTTTGTTTTTTTGGTTATTCCTAACTGGTTTGGGAATATTTATATGTTTATGACCATGGTGTTTTTCCCCACGCTTCCTTTTGCCTATTGTTTGCCTATGTGGTGGAGTTGGGTTATATGTTTCTTTAGATGAGGACACCCTAGAAGAGATAGTTGATATTGAGTCCTCTAAAGCAGTATCTGGGGTCATAACATTGGATGTATTGTTCGTGTGTGGTGATGTCAAGGAAGTTTGGTCTTGTAATTGTTGTGGGATACTGATGTCTGCCTCTAGGGAATTATCAGAGATCTGGAGAGTTGGGGTGGTTGCTAACTGTATTTTACCCAATGATGAGCGTTTTCTATAGAGAAGTTCTGAAGATAGGCGCCTTTCCGTGATTTCAATCTCGCGTTCGAGCACGGAGGCAGCCCTTGTGATAAAAAGATCTAGGGTCCCTTGGAATGAACCTCCCACCAACGATTTCCTTGGTTTACCACTTAAGCCATTCATGTTTAATATGAGATTTGGTATCAATACTGTTTTTGAGAGAGAATGACAACAAAACCAAGTTAGGCTAATAATAAAACAATTTGTGACATAAGTTCAACACTATGCTTCTACACGATACAATACAAAACTAGCTGTTATCCGGTCAGAGAAGCGGATGGGAGTAAATATAAAGTCACGATATTACTTAGTTCCTAAGGACATTGTCAGAGGGGTGGCCCAGCCCATCCCGGAGCAGCCCCGGAAGGCCACAGACAGCCCGCCCTTTGCCCGGGCTTCGCCCGCGCGCATCCCGCGTCGCGGGACAATGAGGTCCAATTTAAACCTGCCTGGCAGGGGGCGTGTGCACCGGGGGAAGAGGCAGCAGCTGTGAAGGAGTGTAGCCTGCTGGTCCTCGCAGTCCCCCGGTGATTCCCTCCGACTACAACAGGCAGCAGTGATCCAGGCGGCACCCGTGGAGCGGGGGCCGGTAATGCAGGGCAAAGTTCAGGGCTCAAGAAACCTCCAAAAGTCCCAATTCACCTCCAAATCAGGTTTGGGCTTGTGGGCAGAAGAAACGCTGTGAGCGGCTCCCGCGGAGCGGGGGCCGCGAAAAGTTAAGGAAGGCACCTGGCAGGGGGCGTGTACACCGGGGGAAGAGGCAGCAGCTGTGAAGAAGTGTAGCCTGCTGGTCCTCGCAGTCCCCCGGTGATTTTCTCCGACTACAACAGGCAGCAGTGATCCAGGCGGCACCCGTGGAGCGGGGGCCGGTAATGCAGGGCAAAGTTCAGGGCTCAAGAAACCTCCAAAAGTCCCAATTCACCTCCAAATCAGGTTCGGGCTTGTGGGCAGAAGAAATGCTGTGAGAGGCACCCCGTGAGATCTGTGGTGTGACTGTAGTTGATGCAGTCACTAGAGGTGAATATGGGGTCTAGCTTGCGGCCTGTGCAGTGTGTGTGTTCATGGACAAGTTGGTGAGCCCGATGTTGTTCATGCTGTTGAGTAGATTGGCAGTGTTGATGTCACTGTGGTAGTTGAGATGGAAGTTGAGGTCACCAAGGAAAATGTAGTTGTTGGAGTCTATGGCAAGGAGGGCAATTAAATCAGCGATGAGGTTGCAGAAGCCTGGATGTGGTCTTGGAGGATGGTAGGTGAGGGTGCCCCTGAAGGTGGTTTTGCTGTTTATTTGGAATTGGAAGTTCAGTGAAGTTGTCATTTATGGTGGCACATTGGATGGATTTCTCGAGTATGATGGTGATTACTCTGCCAGGGTTGTTGATGGGTGATCCTGTATTCTTCAGGTATTCTAGCGGTGATGTTAAGTGCAGCAATGGGTTGTGCCAGGCCTCAGTGAGGAAGACGACATTGATGTGAGCCTGTAGGTGAGGACCCAAATCTCAGTGGTATGTTTGCATTGTGAGCATCTGTTGAGAAGGGCACATGCGATTTGGTGGTTTTGTTCAGGTGGTGTATTCGGGTGGGGCTGGTGTGTGTACTGTGACAGGTGAAGTAGCAGTGGGTGCAGTTGAAATATCCTACCATGGAGCAATGTCAATGTGGTAACAATGCTTGTTATAGTGTTCGGGATCAAGGGTGTAGAACTCTGCTATGGTGTATCTTTGGGGGGCAGGAGGACCAGGGGACGTGGTGCTGTGCATGATCCAGGGGCTCGTGGGCGCAGACAGGCTTGCCTTTAGTGCACCAGTGGTAAGCCCCATGCATGCGCCTGCTGTATGTTCAGCCTGTGGCTTGTATTAAGTAGGTCCGGGGCTTCTGTTGGTGCTAAGAATGGAGAGCGGGAAAACCCAGGCAGGAAAACCCAGGCAGTGGCAGTGTTACTGGATCAGGCTGGACCAAGCAGGAACTGGAGTAGTAGGCTAGGTGTCCAGGTGGTGTCTTAGGAATTGTAATTTAAAACCCTCTTTAATATTAAAGTCGGCTTTAAAGTTACAATGCTATAAATGCAACTGTTGAAAATGGGCATTTTCTTGTCTTCACCATTCGGTACCTGCAGCTTGTTGCAGGGTCTAATGACTTGGTGCAGTTACAAGTTGGCCTCTATGTATTCCTCTCAGACAGCGTCACAATACAGGGTCTGGGTCTTGGCAGGAGGGACCAGCCTGGCTTAATGGGGGTTGGAGCTGTCACCTATCACACTTGTACTTCAAATAAATGGCCAAGCTCACACACAAAGGACTTCACACTAGCCTATTGTGCACACTGCCCGTTTGAGGCCAGTACAGCAAAGGAGGCATAACATTCTAGACACTGTTTTAGAGGGAAACTCCAGAAGCATTCCCAACTTCAAAGTGGACACTGGGTATAAAAAGGGAATACTCGGATCCACTTTTCAGTACACTCCAGGACATGTGAATACTATAGAAAAATTATGCCCTGCTGCCTGCTGCCCTGCTTCTTAAGGTGTGCCCCACTTGCTGAGAAGGAAAACTGGACCTGCTCCCTTCATCCCAGACCCCAAAGATAAACTTATTGCTAATCTGACCTCCTGTTCTGAGCTACAGGGAAACAAGAAACACCAGAAGCCTCCCTGCAACTACCCAGCTGACTTGCTGCAGTGGACCTGCCTGGACCTGCAACTGGTCCTGCCTGAGTGCTGCTGACCTCTGCTTCTAGTGAGTTTCTGATCCCCAAGAGTTTCCTTCCACAGGTCCTGGGCCATTGGCTGGCATCAGAGTGAGGTCCTACTGGTTGAATGGAAGATTCTATCAAATACAGAGCAAGGCGATGTGAAGCCCTGCTGCATAGCTGCTAGCATCATTGGAACTGATGTTGTGACACACAAAACCCAGCAAAGCATTGCCACAAAGCCCTGCACAGCCTCACCACATAGCTTCTTTGGAACCAACTCTGGGTAATGTAAAGCCTTGAAAAGCAACACTGTGCAGTCCCCGAACCAAAAACATAACATAAAATCCTTAGCAGGCCGAATTTGGTTCTGTGTCCAGCCTTAAATCCATTGTGGTTGTCCTGAACTTGTGATTTTAGTTCTGGTCCAGAACGACCAGATACCCTCAGTTGGCACTTTGCACCTTTTGGCGCTACTTCTATCTAAATCCTTTAAATTTCACATCTTCAGTTCTACTGATTGGATTTTTGTCGTTTCGGCCTCAAATGATTTATTAAAATGTACTGTTTGTTCCATAAATTGGTGTAGGATTTTTAGGGTGTTGTGGTTTCACTTTATTGCTGTTTAATTGACGCATAAATATTTGACACATTGCCTCTAAGTTAAGCCTGACTTTTATCTGCCATACTATCGAAGGGTTAAGCACAGTTTAATTTAGTGACTTTGGTTCATCCTGAAGGGATTGTAATTGCTGCTTTAGAAGGGGTACACACATTCCTCATCTAACAAAGCAATTTCTTACAGCTGACATCTGGAGGGTGAAGCACCGTGAGATGACTGAATATATTTCATTATAGCATGGACACAATGTGTTCCGAAATGAACTACGTCTTTTTGACTGGAACTATCATTCAGTGTATCACTAAATATATATTTTAACATAGCATGCCCAGATTCTATTTGCTGCTATTAATGCAACAGAGCTGTGATAGGCCCTGAACAAGAGAGCTGATTTGGAAATCGCTTGCTGACACATTGATAAATGGACATTTTGAACACACCTGGGTAATAAACTAAAAAGCTACTTCAAGAAATATGACAGGTATAAATGATTCTATAGATATGGATATTTCAAAATTTCAAAATATAAAAGGCACATATCACATTTAAAAAAGATAACCATGTCCTCAGCATTGGAACTAGGCAGTATAAACTCTACACAAATTTCCAACTGAGACCTGTACATTCTTCTACATAGAGAATGGGCCATGGCACCGAAGCTCATCACCATTTAATTGAAATTTCCCTTCCATCTCATTCAGCTGAGTTTTGTTTGTCCTAGTGGATGCAATTTTACTAGAATTGCAGAGGCTGTAATTTTAAAACTTCCCATGCCTGACAAGGACTCTTTAGACTTCAGAGCCTACAACATATATGAATATTGAATTTAGACACAAAGGTGATTGGCATGGTACTCACAAACAGCTTATTGTTGGTAATGTTTGACTTGCATTGCAACCAGGATTAGAAATCAAAGATTTTGGGACTCTTAAAAACAAACATCTGTTTATATCATGCAACCTCAACCTTCAAGAAAAAAAGGACCCTATGGGAACCTAAAGCTAATGATGATATTGTGATCAAACCATGTGATAAAGGAGGTGGAGGTGATCCAAGACAAAACTAACTATAACAATTAAATCCTCTGCCAACTTAGTAATGGCCAACACTATGAACCGCTTGCCCAGAATCCTTTACCTGAACTATGAACCATGATCCAAACACTCACCAAAACAGATGAAGAGGAAGGATTCCTTAGTCATAACGTTTCTGAACAACAAGAACCCACATACACCCATGCTATATACTTTGCCCAAAATTCATAAAAGTCTTAAAACACCTTTAGTTAGTCAAATACTATAAGAGTATGGTTCTATTTTGGAGCCGCTTGGTAGATATGTTGATTTTTTTTATCAAAGACCTAGGACAGAGAACTACAACCTATGTAAAAGACATCATCCACTTCCTCAATTAGATTGAAGCAAAAGATTTTGACCCGACCACAGAAACTCTGGTTACATTGGACATATAATCCTTATATGCCAATATGCACTAGTCAGAAGGTATTGAGGTGCTAAATAACCATCTTAATTCAAGACTTGGCCATTTTCAAGTCCTGACTAACTTCATTATCTCTCTCTTCGAAAAAAATGTTTTCTTTTTGAAGGGAAGTTCTTTAGATAACATGAGGTGACTTCTATAGGAGCAGTTTTTGCCCCAAATTTTGCAATACTTTTGTGTACAATATGGACAACTACATGCCCTAAATCACAGCAACCCCGTTCTTTTCAAAATATGCCTACAGAGGATATAAAAGAGAATTATTTTCTGATATGGTCATGCTGCAAAACAGACTTACCACGGTTTTCCAATGGCTCAATAATTGTCAACCAGATCTATATTCACCCACCACTACAGAAGTACCCTAATTGACTACCTAGTTGTCACAGTCAAGACATTAGACAATCAACTGTACAGAACCTTGTTCCGCAAACCAACAGAGAGTAACACACTACTCCTATACTCTAGTTCCCAACCCTAAGCTTTAAGAGACAGCCTCCCCTAAAGCCAGTTTTGGTGCATTTGCTGCAACTGTAAATTTAAAGATTTCTTCTGGGAAGCTGAAATACTATCAAACAAACTCCAAGAAAGAGGGTACCCCAGACACTTTGTGAAACTGTCACTCAAACACACATGGTATTCGTATAAGGATATACTCCTACACCCCAGAAAACATTGGAATGTCTTATCCACTACCAATATGTCACTAAAACCACCCTTATTCTCCTTCAATGGAGTACGCAATATTATAGACCACCTAATGAAGGCACCCAAAACTAAACAAAGTGATACTACTATCCATCCCCTTTTGGTACTTCCACCTGTTTTAGAACACTGATGGAGCAAGGATTCAAGAAAACGAAACTTGCTATAAGAAATTCTTCATTAACTCTTACTAACAGTTAAAACTGTAGATAAGGTGAAACTAGTATACATCAAACACCAAGATATGGGGAGAAAGCTTTACACATGCTTAATTAATGTGGAATAAAGTGCAACATGACCAAACCCCGCATTAAGTTGGAAAAACGCTCTGCGCATGTGCAAACCAGAAATACATAGTGATAACATGACTAACTCAGTCAGTCAAAGCACGCTTTATTCGATTTTCAAAGAAACCATAAAAAGCACATACAATACATATACATTAAAATCACCATTCATAGTAAATTACATGATATTTTGTTGTAATATTTAATTAAGCTACAACACGTCAGATACTAGTAAGATACCTTATTCACGATAAAATGTTCGGTGGGGCTCGTTTTTTCCTAGAATGAAATGCTTCTGCCAGGAAGCTGGCCACGCTAAAGGTGATATAGATGTTGCCCAGCATCTGAAGGTAAAGTAAGGCAGGTCTAACTTGAATAAAGCCCGCCTCCCTCAGCAAGGGTAATAAATGTTTTTTCCTAGCAGCTGAGTAAAACTCACAGAACATTATAAAGTGCGAGGTATCCTGCTCAGAGAATTTATCACAGTCACAAGGGGGTGCATCCTTTGGATGATTCCATGTAGGATAATAGCCTAAAGAGAAATGGATTAGATTGAACCTGAATCTTGTTAATAAAAATCTGTGAAGGGGTCTAGTAACAAAGTTCAAATATGGTTCCAGGGTTGGGGTAGTAATTAACATGGCATGAACTCTTATAGATGGTTTCATCATTTCCCTCCCCTCTCTACTAAGGCGGACCCTTTCTGTAAAATGTACTTTAATCCACTTTACATCCTCTCTCTTAATGTTACGAGGAGATGAAAAAAGTTCCACTCTACCCAAGGCTGACAAAGTAGTTTTTAAATACTTCAACCAGGGTATTTTCATGGCATGGTCCAAGGACATGACGTCCTCCAGAATAAGATGGTTTAGAGTTAATTCTGGATTCAGCCATGTCCTTGCCCAAAGTAAGAGAGGTGCCAAATTCAGCTTATCTGTGATATAACCCAAACCTACTTCCTCATGAATAGAGAATGTGGGGGTCGATTTTGGCACAGAGAGCAATGTTCTAAATAGCCTGTTTTCTACCCTTTGAATATTTTCTTGGGTAGCATAACCCCACAGGGCAGCCTCATAGGAGGCAATGGGGATGCACTTGGTATTATAAACCTTCAAAAGTGCTTCCATTGGCCTGGCCCCCAACCTTTTAGTGAAGCCCAGCAACGCAGTTGTTGACCGTGCCAGGGCTAAGCTCTTTACCTTTAGCTGTGGGGCCCACGACCCCCGTTCGTCAAAAAGGACCCCCAGATAGGGAAAAACCGGGACCCTGGAAACCACCTCCCCCTTACATTTAAAGGTTTTAGATTTTAGTTTCCCTCTCTGCTTCCCCACTATCATAGTGTGAGATTTTTTAGCATTTACTTTAAGGTCGAGCTTTTCCATAAAGGAGCCAAAAGAATCCAGTAATGTCTGCAGACCGATGCCTGTGCGGGCAATCAGTACCGCATCATCTGCGTATAGGAGGGCCGAAATCGGCTGACCTCCCGCCCACGGCACATCTGCACCCCCTTCCTCCAGCTGTTTTTCCAACCCATTTATATAAATGGTGAAAAGGAGGGGGGCCAGAATACACCCTTGGCGAACCCCTTTCTCTGACCTAAAAGTCCCTGTACATCTCCCCTCATTTGTGACCCTTACTTTGGCAAATAACTCCTGGTGTAAGGAGGCCAAAAAAGCGACCAGGGAAGAGTCTATCCCCAACTCAAGTAGGATTGACCATAATTTTGACCTATTTACCAAATCGAAGGCCGAGGAGAGGTCCATAAAAGCCAAATAAAGGGAACCCTCCCCGGCCACCACATATTTGGCAATTAGAAGGTGCAAGTTCAAACATTGGTCCAGGGTGCCTCGTTTCTCCCTGAACCCATATTGTATGTTTGATAGCCCTCCACAAGTCTCAAGTTTTCCCTGAGTTTAGCCAATAAGACTCTGCCCAGAATCTTGATGGCAGAGTCCAGAAGGGAAATGGGTCTATAACCCCCCTGGGTCATCGCGTTTTCCTTTTTTTAAAATTGGCACTATGATGGAGGTTGCCCAGGTATTTGGAAATACCTTGTCGTTTGCTGCCCTAAAGACTTTCGTTAATATCTTTGACCAGGTTATCGGAGAGTATCTATATAGGTCCGCAGGTACACCGTCAGCTCCCGGGGCCTTATTTTTTGATGTCTCCAAAATGGCCTTTAAAACTTCCTCCTCTGAAAATGCTATCGGGGGGACGGCCTGCGCTATCAATTGGCAATGCTGGCCTAAACCATTCTTCTCGCCATAGATATCTTTAAAATGACCCACCCACTTCTTGTCTGGGATAACACAGTCGGTGGCTACATTTGATTCATCTGCAAAGAAAGGATGATTAATAATTTCCCAGAATTTTTTGCTATCACGTAGGACATCAACGGAAAGCAGCCTATCCCACGCTTCGCTTTTAATTTCATCTTTTCTTCCCTTTAAAGTCTTTTTATATTCTCTCCTCAAGCTGGCGATAAGCAACCTGTCCCTTGGTACAGTTTTCAATGCATGCAATAGACGGGTATGTATCCATGAACAATCAGCATCAAACCATCTTGAGGTACCAAACATTCTCTTAGAGGGCATAACAGTCAAATCCATCATAACTTGGGCACATATGGATTCAAAGGCTTGAACAATCGAACTATTAGAGGCCTCTTGATCCAAACATACCTCCATTTCTCCCTCAATTTTAGGCAATAAAATTGACATAAATTCTTCTGGAATCACCCTGCCCCACTTAAGCCTTCTCCCTTGGTCAGAGGGCACGGGTCTTGCCTGCTCCTGTATGCAGCCAGACCTCGCTCGTTTAAGCTTCCCCCAACTCATCTTCATTACCACAGGATTATGATCACTGTAAGGTGACAAGGTTGTTTTATAGGTTGAAACCTGTGATAGAAGTACCGGCGTGGCAAATATGTAATCAATTATAGACCCTTGTGCAGATCCTTTATACGTAGGGACTCTTTCCCTCCCATCTGTATATAGGGGTTCATAAAGGTTAAAACTAGCCATTAGAACCTCCAGGGCCTCACCAGATTTTGTATGTTCAAAATGGGGTGTGGATGTTCCAGTTGGTCCTAAATGTTCACCCAAGTGACAGGAAAAATTGCATAAATGCGTATTAAAATCACCTAACATGATAAGCTCAGATACCGTGTGCTTATTAAGACTGAAATTATATAAAAAAGACTCTAGGTGTGCAATATGGTCAGTATCCATTGCCCTTTCCCAGGAGTTATAAAAATTAAGTAATAAAATTGAATGGGTCGAAGAAACAATCCATTCTACGATTAATAGGTTAGGGGAACCTGAGTCCAACTGTTTAAAAGACCCCGCAAGGTTAAGTGAAAAAAGGAAAATTAAGCCCCCTTTAGCTCTCCCTGCTTGACTAGGTATCGCTGGGACAAAAAATGTAACAAAACCATCCAACCAAACATCACATGAAGTTTCCCAGGATTCTTGTAACGCTATGACATCAAAAGAAGTTATAAAGTTAGACCATAGCGGGTCATCCTTTTTAGCTCTTAATCCAGCTATATTCCAACTAAGGAATTTACATAAGGCCGTGTCATTCTCCTGCATAGGCCCCGAAACTGAGGCAATTGGAGAGCTCAATCCGGTACTAGATACTCGCCTCGCTTCGGACCTATTAACAGGGAGCACCGCCCGTCATTCACAGTCGTCTAATCCAGAAAACGCTTCGAACCTATTCGAGGTTTCAAAAGGGGTGAAAGGCAACAAATGATTCATTCCACCAGCACTTTGTGAATGGTCCGTACCTCTATAGATATTTCTGTTCTCCCTATGTGGCACAGTATTCCATGCAAAAGGATTTGGCATTTTATGGTTCGGGTCCTGCCACATAAGTTGATTATTAAACATTCCAGGAGGATTATTAAGAGGGCCAAAAGGCACCCCAACAGATGTTATTACAGGCACGTGAGGTCTAGGATAGAAGTAGGTTAAATCACAGGGGACAATACGTGAACCAGTGGTCCTTGGCATCCAATTAAGGATGTGAGTCACTGCCCCTGGATCTCTAAAATTTATAATTATTAGATCCCCCTCTATATCCTTTACTCTACTCCCCAACCAGGGGAGTCGCCTTACATGAACTATCTCATTATTAATGAAACATGGGAGCGGTCTATGTTGCCCCAGCCAATGTATGGTTTTATTTTTTAATTGGCTAAAACCTTCATACTTGTTGTCTGCCAACCTAGGGACTCCCGTGAGTACCACCACATAGGGGACTGCCTCTGGTGGTAGTTCAACATGGCGGACCCTCTGGTTTCCTACTTTACCCGGGTATACTTTCCCACCTTCCTCCTGGTTATTTCTAGCAACCACTGTGCTAACCCCTTTATAGGTGTCCTTGTTACTAGTTTGGGTGGGCTGAATCACTGCCTTTGGTGGATTTACCCCTTGGTCGGTACTGCTCTTAAGATTACTTGGGGGCTTTAAAACCTTTTGTGTCAGGACTATTGGCGTAGGGGCTACAACTGTAGACGTTAAAACTTGCTTTGCAGATACTGCCAACTGACCTGTTTGTTTATTGATTGTCGATTCTATGACCCCCAAACGATCCTCTAACCTCTTCAACCTCTCTAATATCGGGGATGTAAATGCCCTAAGTAGGTGTTCAATATTTTCGGGGCTGAGTGTTGATGGATTATTAATGAGAGGCGGGCTACTACCAGGTGTTAAAATTGGTATAGCTTCGGTTGGTATTGGGGTATTTGGGGAAGATGGTAAATCATGTAGGGCAACCTGAGCCAGGTCAGAGGGTAGAATCTCAATGCTTGTGGGTGCGGGAACAGCTGTCACTAGTCTACCCTTGCCAAAATCAGTGTGGCTGATTTTGGCTCTTTGCTGAGCCCCTCCCTTCCTCTGTCTTTTGTTTGGTGGTGGCCCAACAATTTTAACACCCCCCTGTTTTCCAGGTTTCTTTTTCCCAGGTGGCGGTATTCGTTTGTTGGTAAATATGGTTTCAGTAGAGGTGGTAATATCACTAGTACCCACAATGTTACTTCCTTCTATACCACCAATGATTAGTAATGATGGAGAGGTCGTTTCTCGCAAAAGCATGGGATAACCCTGTGATAGTTGTGAGTCTTCATTTACTTGTGACAAACCCTCACCCACTTGCACTAAACTGATATCTGGTGATGTACCCCTAGTCAAATTATTTTTAATAGATTCAATGGAGCGTCGGCGCTCTGCCCTTCGTTCTGCCAAGTCAGACTCCCTGTCTGTATCACCAACAGACTTTTTAAAATACTTGTCCAAAGTCCCTTTGTAATTCCCCCCTGGGTCCGGTGACGACATTTTTCCATGTGTGGCAGCCATTAGGTATTAGATATGTTTTAGATATGGCCACACAACCTGTATAATTGTGGATTAAAGTCAGGATGGTTAAATAGGACATAGATGTTTGGAGGGCTGGCCCAGCCCGGCCTCCTTCGGCCCCCGAACGGCCACAAAACGGCCCCGCCCTTGTCCCGGGCTTCTCTCGGCGCGCTCTCGCGCAGCGGTAATGATGCTTTCCCCTTATAGTTGAGGAACAGGTGGGTGGGGCGTGGCGATCAGGGAGAGCAGGCCAGGTGTTACTCGTTCGGCCTCGCAGGGACTCCTGGACAATGGAGTCCCTGCTTTGCTCGCAGCCCCGATCAGACTCACGCTTGCTGGTCAATTGAGCTGCCCCTCCACTGGGATTCCGCCCACAGATTACCGGTGCGCTGCGGGACCCGCGCTGCGGGACCCGCGCAGCGGGTCCGGCGAGTTACAGCTTCTGCTGGTAAGGGTCGCAGAGTCAGTTACAGGTCCAGGGCTCCACAGAACTTTTCAACAGCAAAGGAGTCTAGCAAGGTTTCCTAACTCACTTTGAGAGGGAAAAACTCTCATGCATGCGCAAAAAGGACTAACATGTGGTCGTGAGGCACCGCATGCCCTGCATCTGCTTGCTTGACCTTAAGAGAAAGCTGCTGTTGTTAATGCTTTTGCTTAGAAAAATAAAAACAATATGGGATAGAGTAGAAGTGGGTGGTGAACAGTGAGAATTATTAATTTAGGAAATTAACATCTGTTTATGAATGCTTTAATAATAGTGTGCATTTGGGCCTGTTATGCCTATGACAGATGGGAGTAAAATGGCGGTGGACGAAAATGAGTTGCGCATGCTCGGTGGATTTATAATGTGACCTGATGACCGGAAAGCTGAATAGCTGCAAGACACCAAGGACAGAAGACGTGGGAAAGAGAAGACTTGTATCTCTTGCCTATGTAGCCTGTATTGAACTAATTATTAAAATGGCAACAATATATGTATGGAAAGAGAGAATCAAGAATGAGCTAAAGGGAAAGGGTTTGCGAGACAATAGTACCTTAATAAAAATGAATATGTCAGCATAGTGTGGTGAAGATTCCCCTAGCCCTATCTAATCACATTTCATATTTTACCAATATTTGCAACTATTGAGGGGTGGGACATGTTGAAATGAAGACTATAACTAGAGTTACTTAGAATTTGGAAGGACGATTAGAGGGTCAAGCCGAGAGCAGCATCAAGAGAGCATTAAGATCATCATCATCATCGAGAGAGAGAGAGAGAGAGAGAGCGAGAGAGAGGCAAGAGCTGCTGCTGTTGGGTCAAGAGAGAAGAGAGACCAGTCTGGGAAGACTCAGACCATATGACTGCCTAATTAGATTTGAAGATTTCTGAAGAACTTCGAGGAGTGAGAGAGGATAACAGAGGGATGCGCCCTGGTGCATCGGGTTTCTAGAGAAGTCGAGTAAGTATCTGCCCTGTCCTGATCCTGTCCTATAGTCTTTCTCTCCTGTTTCTAATTCAGGGAACCCCCACCAGTACTTTGGCCAGAGGGGTGGGTTTCTGTATTTCTATTAGCTAAATATTATTCTGTCTCATAATTTGCACATGCTTTTGCAAATGTATGATGTTTTATGTCTTTTGTATCTTCATCTATACACTCTTATGCATTGATTTTGTTGAATGAGTTTTGTGTTAATGGATGTATTTGCTAAATTATTTTTTCTCTCCCATTTGAAGAATGATGGAGTTTGCACTGTGAATTTGTATTAATGAGTGTTCAATTGATGACTGGAAATCTTAAATAAAACGTATGAATTTTACCCAGAGTCTGTGGGTATTTCACTAAGATTTGTGAATTAGTTAGATAACTGTTAATATCACCATCAACTAACTCAACTAATGGCCCATTGACCAGAGAAAAGAGTGTTGATCTGTGAAGGATTAGGTAAATATTAAATATTGTTCAAAATTTGTTTGAGAATACAGAAACCTAACTAATCAGAATGTAAGTGAATTATAAAACTTGACCCCCAGCAGATTTGCCAGGGAGTGTGGACGAGCATTTAGGTAAATGTATATGGGCACTATTGAAATGTTTTGTTTGTGAAGTGTTAATTCCTGGACTTCTGCTGTATCCTAACACTACAAATGCAGCAACTGCATGCTGGTAACTCTACAAATAATTTAAAAGTCTTTCAATAAGAAAATATTCACCAAAACATCAGATTCTTTTTGAATTCCAACCAATGCAATGTCATTTATTGTTTATGTTGCCAAGGGGTTTGGCTTATATAGGTGAAATACGCGAAAAGTGTTGCCAAGGATATCACAGCACAAAATCAGGATCTGCTGCAGAGTCACTGTGGCACCTTTGGTTGAACATTTCTTAACAAATGGACTCATGGAGAATGATTTCTCTTGGAAAGTAATATAAATTATGAAACCCCAAGCAAGAGGAGGCAACAACCAACTGTTACTTAACAGACTTTAAGGCAAATGGATCTTTAAATGCCAGTTGACATCCAAATGTCTGAACACACAAGAGAAATGAAATGCAATTCTATAGGACTTCACAACATCTGAGGGACCCTTTGAAATTGCTCAACCTACAGTAAGTTGGACCCTTCTGTGAGAACGTAAAAAAACATGATCTTCAAGTTCATAGGAAATTTTCAAATCTTGTATTTTATTTCTCCTACTGTTTTATGTTTATGTTTATCTTCATTTATACTGTTTTTTAATTTAGGTTTTTAACTCACTTCCTATCTCAGATCCGTATATAAATGATTGAGTCATTTCAGTCATAGGGCAATCCCCGTATTATTCAATCATGTTGTATTTAGTCCTTTCACCCCCAGTATGGCACCCTCTGGTGTATTCCTTCACTGTTTAATGAACTTTAATGAAAGTACTTTATTATGGTTATGTAGTGTGAATACCTATAGGAGACGCAGGGAATAGGCAAAATTAGATTGGATTGGAACCCATATGCCTGTCCCGGAGGATAACTACTGCATATCCATGGTGACGGCTGAGGAAAATTATAATATCTATACCAGCTAATAACAGACATTCTGGATCAGACAATCCCAATAAAGAAGTTAAAAAATAGGAATAAAATCATGGCCCCTTGGTATAACGAAGATCTGAAACAGTTGCGTGCGCTCCGCAAGAAGGCGGAAAGGAAATGGAGAAAGGGGTAAACTGAGGAAGACAAACAAGATCTGAGAACAGTACAATTTAAATATGAAGAACTTGTTCTTAAAACGAAGGCAGACTTCTATGCCACCTCGACCATACAAGCGCTGAGCGGACCAAAAGCCCTTTTTAAAATCATTACTTGCTTGAACAATAAAGTTGCAGCATGACAAAAATTATGCGATGAAATTGCTCTCCTTTTCAGGACAAAATTGCCAAAATTGTTAATACTTTCAATCTCAATAATGATGGCCTAGACGATCTAGAACAATCGGTGGATGAAGATCCTCCCCAGCCAATGATCTTGGATAAATTTCCGGTCCTTACTGATGACGCTTTTAACAGTTTAGAGCACAGTGTGACCTCGGGCTCTCCTCTTGACCCCCTCCCTCATAAAATCTGGAAATAATTTGGCAAAGAAACCTTCCCTTGGTTGAGGCAGATTTGTAACCAATCTCTATTAGAAGGAACTGTGCCGGAGAGCTGAAAACAGGCGGTGGTGACCCCATTGATCAAAAAGCCCACCCTATACCCGTCAACTCCGGCAAGCTTTAGGCCTATCTCTCTCCTGCCATACCCGGTCAAAATCCTGGAGAAAGCAGTTAGTAGAAAATTGTCTTGCTTTCTGGAGGATAATTACCTGCTTGATAGAGATCAATTTGGGTTTCGACCAGGCCATGGGACCGAGACGGCGCTTGTCACCATGATGGACAATCTGCACATGCTAGCCGACAACAGGAATGCTACTGTTCTTGTGCTTCTCGATATGTCGGCAGCATTCAACACGGTGAATCATTCCATCCTAGTGGAGAAACTTAAGAAGCTAGGTGTGAAGGGACGGGCACTGCAATGTTTCCAGTCCTATCTTGAAGGAAGACAGCAGGTAGTGACCCTAGCACCATTCTCCTCCAGCAAATCTCCGGTAGTACATGGGGTGCCACAGGGCTCTGAGATTAGTCCTATTCTTTTTAATGTATATTTGCAGCCCTTGCTCCCTATTATCAAGTCCTTTGGAGTTAGCCTAGTTAACTATGCTGATGATACACAGCAGGCTGTCTCCTTAGAAGGTGAATATGTGATCTCCCTCGATATATTCCAGCGGTGCTTTAATCGTACGGCTGACTGGCTCAGGAGAAACTCCCTTCAATTTAACAGCGGGAAGACTGAGTTGTTGTATTGCTCCTCTGCTAGGATGCCCAAACCCTTACCATTTGAGTTTAAACTCACTCCCGAGGAGGAACCAATAGTGCCTGTCAATAAGGTACGCAATCTGGGGGTTCTGATTGATGATAACCTTCAGATGGAGTCACATGCAAACAAGACCGCCAACGTATCATTTTCCCTAATATGCATGCTACGTAAAATACTTCCGCTATTACCAACAGAGTCACGTCCACTGGTGGTAAGAAGCACAGTGCTAAGCAGACTAGACTACTGCAACTCCATGTATTTGGGGGCCCCACAATACTTCATTCAGGGATTGCAGAGAGTACAGTCAGCAGCAGCAAAATTAGCACTCAATAGGCCACGACGCTCATCCACCACCTTGGCTCTGAGAGAGCTACATTGGCTGCCCCTTAAGGAAAGAGTTAATTTTAAATCCCTCTGCCTGGTATTCAGAGCAGTGCATGAGCTGGGCCCAGTCTCATTGCAGAGAAAGTTTATGCCGTACCAGCCCAAGAGGCAACTTCGCTCCTCTAGTGCCGGCCTACTGGCGGTCCACAGGTTCAAGCGTGCTAGGTCGGGAGGGAGGGCATTTAATGTGGCGGGTGCCCGCCTCTGGAATGAACTACCCCTGAATCTCAGACAAATGGACTCCCTGATATAGTTTCGTAAGAGCTTAAAAACGTGGCTCTTTCCCTAAAGCTTAATCTCCTGCCTCCTATCTGTTTGGCCCGACTTGTTCTACTCTGGTTACATTTTTTCAGTCGGGAGCGCCAGGATACCCGTAGGGTTACAGCACACGCTATATAATTATTAAAATCAATCACTCGTATATCATTGTTATTAACTATGATGCACACACACAGCCAATAAGTAATGTAAGGCTAGAGTGTTCCATTCATGGAATCATGCGCTAGGTATCCATTTAGCCATGTCACCCCACTGACAGCCATAACAGCATGCTGCTTTTCATTGTAGGCCGCACTCCAGTCTTTTTCCGGCACGGGCAGATCCATCACTTCTGCCTACGCACCCTGATTGATGCAGTTAGCAGTCTAGTGGTAATGCCACCAAAGAGCTCCAATGTGTGTCTTTAAGAACCAATGCCTTTTAACTTTGCCTCCTGGCACTGTACTTGAGCAGACACCAGCTACTGAGCCTGCAAGACGGAACGTTGACCCATCCACTGAAAGTCATTTTCCAGTATACACATGCCAATGGCTAGAAGTGAGTAATTGTGCCCTTTTTTCCCTAGTTGAATTGTCCATGCACATAGTTCCTTCTAATTTTGGGTGCTTGCTATCTCACATCCCTCTCTCTCCCTTAGCTTAGTCATGGACCACAGAAAACTGTGCACAAGTGGCTGCCCGGATTACCTAGACACTATTTCAACACTGGGTGTTACATACACAGTTCCTCACATTTAGTGGTTTGCCTCAGATTGCGGACATGCCACTGGTGTTTACACAAGTTATATGTACCGCCTCTTCAGCTTTAATTGAGGCTTCCATTTTTACAAGAGACAATGTGTAAAGAATTTGTGCAACACACACACAGTAACGCAATGTACACACCACAAAAAGATTCCATACAGGTTTACAAAAATAGTTGTCAGTAATATTAGAAAAAAGAGATCAGAACAATGAAAATATCACACTTATTTATCAATATATGCACAATTAAAGATTACCAAGACTCACAGTGGTTAATAGTTCCTGAGTTTTGAATAGATACACGTGTTCAAAGCATTTTGTTTAAAGTAGGAAAAATGCAAGAATAGCAAACTCTGGAGTGCCGAAAGAACACTTGTGTTGGATTGGGCAGTGACCATTTTTCTACCTGTTTTGTACTTGTTCTGGTTGATTAATAATTGTCTGGTCTTAGAAGTAATTAAGACCACATTCTCTCTCAATTGTGACTAATTCCCTAAGTGGACCATCGTTTCACGTAAAGTGCCCATAATTAAGGTACTTTTGCTCAACGAACCCTGAGTGGATCCAGTATCCTGCCCACGCTCCATTGCGGTTGGTCTGAAATTTTTACTTTATCTTGGTCCAAACCAACCAGATATCTCAATAGGTGCATAGTGTTTCTAAGCGATATTTTTAATTTAATCTTTAAAAATCTCTATCTTGACTCCTACTCGTTTTAGTCTTGTTTTATTTATAAAATCATGCTTTATTTATCTAAACTGGTATGGATTCTTCTGTGTTGTTTTCACTGATTTACTGTTTGATGTGTTGCACAAACACCTTACACATTACCTCTTAAGTTAAGGCTGACTGCTCTGTGCCAAGCTACCGGAGGGTGAGCACAGGTTAATTTATGATGTGTATCTGACTTACCCTAACTAGGATTTTGGTTCTTGATTAAACAGGGTGCATACCTCTGCCTACAAGAAACCAACTGGCACCAGTTAGTTGGCTGACTCACTTTCACAAGGCCACAAAAGATATGCATGTCTTACGATGGAAGATGCGGGTTGCAACCACATTGGAAATGTATTTTTATTGTCAAATATATCAGATTCCACAGGCCCCCCTCTTTCTGATTTACTGTGCAGCTATCTAGTCCTGATGGTTGATGGCAAGCCTGTCAATGCTTTGTGCAAGGAAGTCCAGACTGATGCACCAACCAAGTCAATGTAAATATTAAAGAAGTAGGCATCAGACGGATGTGAGGAAATTCATACTAAAGAGGGGGGCAACTTTCTCACATGTAAATGCTTCACAAGAAATACTAGCTTATGAAGAGCACAATAGAATATGCGTTATCAACTGCACATGACCCCTTAGGTGTTGCCCAACCTGTATCCATGTAGAATCAAGGCATTTCCCCAATGTGGTGCCCGAAGTCGACATTAATACATCTGACCAGAGAATGGCCCTCCTCATCCATCAGCATATGGCTTCATTTTACTATGATGGACTGATTCCTTAGGTGTAGCCTCTCTTGTTAACATTTCTGTTAGCCAAAAAGATAGACTTAAAGTGTCTCAAATGAGGTATACAACCTTTCCCACGCAATTTTTACAACGACCTACCTTTACCACGCAATTTTTACAACGCAGAATCCATTACAACGAAGTACCATTACAACGCATGTTTTTACAACGCAGATACCTTTACAACGCATACCATTACAACGTAAGTATTGGTAAGTATATAATTTTATTAAAAATATTATAGGTTTGGGTTTTTGGGTAAAAGGGTATTTTTAGGGTTCAGGGCAAGGTTTGGGTTTTTGGGTAAAAGGGTATTTTTAGGGTTCAGGGCAAGGTTTGGGTTTTTGGGTAAAGGGGTATTTTTAGGGTTCAGGGCAAGGTTTGGGTTTTTGGGTAAAGGGGTATTTTTAGGGTTCAGGGCAAGGTTTGGGTTTTTGGGTAAAGGGGTATTTTTAGGGTTCAGGGCAAGGTTTGGGTTTTTGGGTAAAAGGGTATTTTTAGGGTTCAGGACAAGGTTTGGGTTTTTGGGTAAAGGGGTATTTTTAGGGTTCAGGGCACGGTTTGGGTTTTTGGGTAAAGGGGTATTTTTAGGGTTCAGGGCAAGGTTTGGGTTTTTGGGTAAAGGGGTATTTTTAGGGTTCAGGGCTAGGTTTGGGTTTTTGGGTAAAGGGGTATTTTTAGGGTTCAGGGCAAGGTTTGGGTTTTTGGCTAAAGGGGTATTTTTAGGGTTCAGGGCTAGGTTTGGGTTGTTGGGTAAAGGGGTATTTTTAGGATTCAGGGAAAGGTTTGGGTTTTTGGGTAAAGGGGTATTTTTAGGGTTCAGGGCAAGGGTTGAGTTTTTGGGTAAAGGGGTATTTTTAGGGTTCAGGGCAAAGTTTGGGTTTTTGGGTAAAGGGGTATTTTTAGGGTTCAGGGCAAGGGTTGAGTTTTTGGGTAAAGGGGTATTTTTAGGGTTCAGGGCAAAGTTTGGGTTTTGGGGTTCAGGGGTATTTTTAAGGTTCAGGGCTAGGTTTGGGTTTTTGGGTAAAGGGGTACAGGGTAAAAATTAAATAAAATCAAATTAAATTAAATTACATTAAATTAAATTAAATTAATTAAATTAAATTAAATTAAATTAAATTATATTAATTATAATTAATTTACATTAAAAAAAATATTATATACTTACCAATACTTACGTTGTAATGGTATGCGTTGTAAAGGTATCTGCGATGTAAAAACATGCGTTGTAATAGTACTTCGTTGTAATGGATATTGCGTTGTAAAAATTGCGTTGTAATGGTAGGCGTTGTAAAAGTATGCGTTTTAACGTCATACATCCCTCAAATGAGTGTGTCCTGGTGTTGATAGATGGCTGAGGGATATTAGGGATTATGTGAAGGCTAAGTTAATGTGTATGAAACTCAGAAAGATCACAAATTAGACCAACATCTGGTGGACTGCCGGTCTTATAGACCGGCCCAACTCGTTCAGGTGTTGTTAGATGAACAGAGAGCACCAATTGAGACCTGAGGTACCATTGACCTTCTTGTCCACCTCTGAAAATAACCAACAGGGTTTGTGTACTGTCTTTGGGTACCCTAAAGAACTACATCCCTTCTAGGAGCCATTCACTCTAAAATGTATGTCTTTCTCCTATAGATAGTGCTGCAGTTGGCAACAACTATAAACTACGGTAAACCATGGTAACTCCTCTGCCAGCCACCTATGCATCTGCTTCAAGCAGCAAACAAACTAAAACAGCCTACCCCTTTGTGCACCTGTGCTTAAACAGCATACCTCCTGGAAAAGGACATCAAAAGCGAGAAAACTCCCCTCCAAAGACCAAGAATTCTCTATCTAGATTCCAGCCACAATGTCACAAGACACAATGGTGGCTGGTAAATCAAATGTCTGTTTTTATACCCTTGGGCTATGAAGTAGCCCAAACTAGCCCAAACCCGAGCAGTTGTCTGACTACTCCAAATTCTCCAAAATATCGAGGGGGCACATATCCCTCTGGTCTGCTGCCCCAAACCCCTCGTTGAGGGAAGAGGGTAGCAGCACAAACCCCTAACATCGGGATTGTGTGAAAAAGGCCACTTAACCACATCCTCGCGGCACATTTTCCCTTCCTGCGCTGGGATTTTCAAAAACCCATTATTCATGACGAGCTGGGCTCGTCATGAGCGTGCGAGGAGGCTACCTCATGACGAGCCCAGCTCGTCATGAGCGTCGAAGGGGTTAATTGAAACAAATGCACATCACAAACAACCTCACTATAGACAGATAATCCTATGTTAATCTACCCCCTCCACTAAAGTATCCCTCCCTCCTTCATAACAGCTTAGGGCCAGATGTAGGTCGCCATTTACCTGTCGGTAACGGCCGATTTCGGCCGTTACCGACCGGTATTTGGGATTTGGCATGTAGGGGGCATCTCTTTTACAGAATCGGTATATTTACCGATTCGGTAAATATACAGAATCGGTAAAATACCGAATTGGTAAATTTACCGATTCTGTAAATCAAGATGTATGTGGCACTTCAAAGAGTGCCACAGGCCCTTAAGGAGTCGGTATTTACCACCCAATCCTATTGGGTGGTAAAATACCGAATTCCAGTGCACATGCACATCTGTGCATGTACACCTATGCCATGTGACACACAGACATGCCCTTAGGGCATGTATGTGTGCCACATGGCACACAAGCCTGCATTTGGGGTGCTACAGGGTGTCATAGTGACACCCCGTGCCCCCTGCCAGGATTCGGTATTTACCGATTCGGTAAATACCGAATCGGTATTTTCCATTGATTCCTATGGGCTTCAAAGCCCATAGGAATCAATGGGAAATACAGATTCGGTATTCACCGAATCGGTAAATACCGAATCTTACAGATTCGGTAATTGTAAATTAAAAATTACCTACATCTGCCTCCTTCCAATTTACCGATTCATAAATACCGAATCGGTATTTATGAGTCGGTAAATTAGATTTAACTACATCGGGGCCTAGATACCTTAATATTGTCTCTGCTCCAGGGCTGGCTCAATGTAACTGAGACCTCCTAACAACCTTTCCCTCTTTCCTACATCTTAGCCCATAAAACTTTCTACCTAACCTTCAGCTTCCTGTCTCATCCATTCATGAACCTGCCTACCTGTTCTCTTTCAACCCGAAGTGCCGCTGGCTACAACTGTAGACTTCAGTAAACCATGGCAACTTCTCTGTCAACCGCCACCCAGATAAAAGGGGAGGGGGAATACTACACACCCACCTCACGCCATTTTTTCTTGCCCACACCGCCCCGGTCACCGTTAACTTCTTAGTCCTTGTCCTTTGTCTACATGATGTTAAGCACTTCTGTCAAACCCATCCTAATCTGTAACAAGTAAAACTGTATTCCATTGAACAACAAGTGCACTCCATCTCGAAGGAAACATTTCACATCGTCATAACGGAGGTCTGTGCGAACAATCCTACCTATTTCCATATTGAGCTTCCTTCTAGCACTGTCTATGGTTGCTGGTTTCTTTGCCTCCTGCCACAGTCTCCAGGGAACAAACTCTGTCCATATTATATCACATCCAGCTCGCTACTTCTTTCAAATCAGCCTTCATGCCCTTAATCAAGGCTAACCCTACTGTACAACTGAATCGTTCTCACCAAAATGGATCAAGAGACTATCCGGACAGATTCCCCTTACCATAATTCTGTTTAAAGGCAGACACAGCTCCCCCGATCTCATTCCCGCTTTACTGTACCATCTAATCTGATACATGTCCGGATTAAAACCCAAATTGACTTACATGCCATGTGGACCTCCACTTAGCATAGGAGTGGTCCACGATCCACATCTTCAAACCTGCAGCTTGAGGTACGGAAACGGAACATGCAATAAAAATCAGAGTTGAGAACATGAGCTATTTCAATCAACAAAACAATTCCCACTCAGTCACGTATTTCTTAAAACAATTTCAGGACCACCTATGCAATTCCAATATGCAGCCCTGCTGCCAACCCCGCCTACCTGCTTCCATGGCCAATCCTATCCTAAATGAATGCGTGCCAAAACCTGAGGCATCCATTCTAACAAGTACCATTGCCCGCCGCATCACCGCTGACAATTGATACGGTGTGACTGGTTTTCCATCATCATGCAGAAAGACCCTCCCTGTCACTGTTGCGGGCCGAGTGTCTGTTCCCTAACAAACTGGGTGCAGCCTGCCTTCCGGGTACATCCTGAGCCAAACTACCGTACCCTTGCTCCTTTGATCTGTTTTTGACTTATATGGCCAAACCGTAATCCCTTCCTCCTGCTGCCTAACTTCTTCCCATATGAGCCCCCTAGATCCCCTGCCCCCCTTGCATTTGAGAAACCCAGGATGCCCCAAAGAACATCCACAACATAAGTGCTGAGAAGATTGCAAACTCATTACCCATTCTACAAACTGTAGGCAGAAACCTTATTATAGTCCTAAGATTCTCCAAAGTCTGTGTCCTCCTACTTGTTATAATCTGCCAATCTTCTGTAGCCCAAGCCTCCAAGATTCTTTTACCCAAATCACCCGCTGAGGGAGCATGACCCCAAAGAAGATAACTCAAGAATGCAATGCCCGTTAATTTCCCAGCAACCGTCACCCTCGACTGTCCTTTGTCTAAAAGAGACATTATGAATTGAACAACATCTTAAATCCTCTTCCAACCCTCAGACCTCCTCCTGGCCCGTTCGCTAAGAATTCAACCAAGGCCTGCCCATAAGCTGCTCTTTTCAATATTGCTAAGGAACCTGCTACTAGCTGAAGAATCCTTTCTCTCCTATGGACCAGACATCCTGCAGCATCTGTGTCTGGACTGCCTGCTCCCATAGCCAGCCTACGGAGTCTTTCCCACTGAGAACGAGACAAAGCATGAGCAATGTATTTATCAACTCTTAGGACGTGCCCAGCCCTAAAATTAACCTAGCTGTAGACATTGTAAGACAAACACTCTCAATAACTTTAAAAGCTGCGCGTCACTTGCTGCTTGTCTATTTTCCACTTACATTATAGCCATATGGTTTATCCTGAAAAGAACTCTCTTGTGAGCTAAGGAATTGTCCCAAAATGGCAAGGCTGCTACAAAGGAAAGAGCACCAGAAATGTAGCGCTCCAGCCACCTGCTTTCAAGCTGGGGCCCATTCATCTGCAGGTCAATGACCTTGCCAGAAGAGGCCAAAACCTGAGACCCCTGCTGCATCTGAAAATACATGAACATCCCAGTCCAGGTCAGTCATAGCTGTTATGGATATCCCATTGAATGGCTGAAGAAAGGCTCTCTACATTCACAGATCTTCTTTCACCCTCTCCGCAAGCCTGATGTGATGATGCAGCAAAGGAACCCTGCAAGCGGCATGCCTAGTCTCCTACAAAAAGTCTGGTCTACCCTCATCACCCTGCAGGCAAAGTTAAAATGGCCCAATAGGACCTGTACCTCTTTTACTGTGATACTTGCTTTGCTTAACTTGGCATTTAGCAATTGTAACATTTTGTGTTTTCTCTCTTCTGGTAACCAAGCCTCCATTACCTGAGAGTCTATCTCAATGCCAAGGAAAGACAGCTATGCTGGGACCTCAGGTTTTCTCAGATGCCAGCGGCTTACTAATGTCACCCATGAGCTCCTTGAAACTGTCCAGTGCCCGCTGGCAGGCTGTGGAGTCGGGTTTTTCCACAAAGAAAAAATCATCCAAGTAGTGGGTTATGAGGTCATTGCCCACGCTCCATGTGAATGCCCATTGCAAAAAAGTACTGAAGCACTCAAAAAGGGAACATGAAATCAAGCAGCCCATTGACAGCACTTACTGTCCGTTTATCCCTGTCTTCAAATTGTATGCTCAGCAAATAGAAGTTGTCAGGGTGTACCAGCAGCAAACAGAAGGCTGGCTCAATGTCGCTCCTGGTCATCAGTGCCTCCCTTCCCACTCCCCCCACTAATACTAGAGCTACCTTCACTAATGAGTATGTCACAGACACTTGCTCTGGCTGTATGTGGTCATTGACTGACTGCCCCTTTGGCCAAGACATACGCTGATTACCTAAACTGTCTTTAGTCTTTCTTAGGAACCACCCTGATAGGGGACATAACAAGGTGTTCCATTAGCCTGTCCATTAAAGGACCAGCCATCCTACCTTCTCTGATCTCCTTGAGCAGTTTTCCCCTAATAATATGTTTGTGTTTGGTGACCCACTTCAAGTTGGTCACCCATAGCCGCACCGCCCGGTCCTCGTAGCCGAGATGAACACCCCACTTGAAACTGTTCAACAGAAGCACTGCATCCTCAGGACGATCATATTGTGAGAACTAGCATTGCAGCCTATCCAGTTTAATAGGTGTACAAGCCTTTTCCTGCAGTAGCCTGGCCTCCTCTCCCTGCCCTGTACCTGTTTGGTTGACACTGTTGCTGTCCCCCCGGGAGCCCAGTGCTGTTGTCCCGCAGCCAACTGGTGCTCATATCCTGTTGAATTAAAAGACCCGCTCCCCCTGAAACAGTTGGCCAATGGGAGTCTGACGGAACATTTGGAACATTCATGCCTGAATCTACAGTATTCCCCTGTGCAAAGTCACTTATTATAGTCCCAACATGCTCCCAAGTGACCAGTCTGACCCTTGTTTGCTGTCCCCATCCCTCCCCGGGTGGGGCACACCTGAAAGGGTTGATATAAAATTGCCAACATACTGGTGGTGAAAATAGTTTTGCTGAACTTGGCTGCATTCATCATGTGTTACCACAAATCTGTGTCAAGCTGGCCCCCCTGTGCCTCGGGATTCCACCACGATTCGGTCCCAGAACTCCTCATCATATTGCGCACAAGCATATCCTCAGAAATTTAGCGGAAGGTTCCTAACTACCTCCATATACTTAAAAATAATGCAACCGACCACTTAGGGCACATTTCGCAATGCATGCTCGTGAGATTAGGGATGCTGCCATCCAATTCTCTATTGTCACTGGCACCTTTGGCTGTTTGGACAGCTCTTGTTCCTCTTCTTTGGAACCTTCCTTAGAGTGCAACTCTCTATGCAATAGTTTTAATATCTCGAGGTATTTGCCTTCCCAAATCCTCTCCTTTGTTGCCATGATGAGGAGAGCCCCTAATGGTTTGGAGGTTCCCATGTAAGGAAGCGTAATACGCTTCACCTCTTTGTTCTCAAACTTTTCCAATTTTTCTACGTCTCTTGCCCTGTCCCCTGCCTTCTGCTCCCAGAGTCTATGCTTTTATTCCCTTTTGTATCAGAGGACCCCTGTAGGCTCTTCATTTCTTCCCAGGAACCATTCCCCTCTTGTTTGCTACCTGCCCTCCCTGTAGCTATACCTGCTAAACCTGAAAACTCTCCCTCTGTGCCCACTCCTGTGTCTTTCACATACAAACTTTTCAGGAGCTGGGCCTCCCGATACTCCTGTGGCACGTTTACCAACACCCACAGACACCATACAAGAGGGGTATATTCCAATCTGTATAATCTTACCTGGCACTAAAGTCGATGCCTGCTCGAGGGCCTGCTGCTTCGCCATTCTTTCTTGTTACCAGGTTCCACCACAGACTTCATGCTGCTGCGTACCTGCGCTCTGTATACCATTAGCGGTTTAATCGTTAGAGGAGCCTCTGCGCCCTCCTGCCACCAAATGACATCATCATCCTGCTCATCATCTTCGTTTCTCAATTCCCCTTCTTCTAAACTCTCAACATCATAATCAAGAGCAGATTGCTCCCCACATCCAATCTCAACCCGTCATCCACCCGTTTGAACAATGTTGTGCCCCCATGCTATAAGGTGTCAGAAACCAACTTACATAGGGGGCATTACCTCACCCTCCCCATCTCGCCACCGAGGCATGACATACTGTCCTGTTGGCTACAACCCTGTAGATCGTTCCTAAACCCTCCTCATGGTGCACCCACCAGCGAGGTCTCACCTGACCATCTTGCGGCGGTATTCTTGAGGTCCCTTGACAAGGTCCAGCTGGCTGCACAGGGCCTTCTCCTTCTCTTCACCTCAGGGACCATGAACCACATCAGGCTCCCCAGAGTAAGGCCCCCAATTTCCATGTCAATCTGCAAAAAAGAAGAAAAAAAGCCCACTGTGCTGCTAAAAATACTAGCTCCCCATGAGGATGCAGCCATCCCCCTTTTTCTCCAACTACCAAGTCCCTTCTTCCAACAGCAGTCTTCTGCACGCACCAGAGGGAGGCCAAGGGTGGCAATCCCTCCTTCTGACCTGCTTCTCAGTTGACCACCTGATGAAAACTGCCTGCTTCTGCCATGTACACTAACTGGCAGCTTGACCGCCCATGCACCTGCTGTGCTTCCCCCCTGCAATAGGTCACTGCCCCTCCTCCTCTATGCTGTCTCCCTCACCATCACTCCACTCCAGGCATGCAACTGACACTGATTGTGGGAGATCCTGGACAGCAAGTCCTCCATACCCTCATGCAAGGGCCTCTCATAAGCTAAATGGTCACCTCTGATAATAAAGAGTTCTCCACTCTCTCCCCCTCTTCTCTTGCTCCCCCTCCTCACAGCTCTTTCACTACTTGCGGAGCCCTCCCCAGCCACCTGGCACTGCCCCTGTCAATGGTACTCATCCTCATAGCCCTTGTCCCAGAATCACCCTCCTCTATAGAGCAAATCTCATCCTCCTCTATTGCCAGGTCATGCACCTCTCTAAAATCGAATACTTCTACCCGCTCCACAGCTTTCCCCTCTCCTGGGCCATGCCCACCTCCTCACTCCGAATCCCAGCCCCTCCCACCTCCCTGCTGTCACACTGCATCTGCAGCGCCCTTGCCCAATCTTCTCTCTGACCCCCAGGCCCTCCCCTCCCTTTTTGTGAGGGCATGTGGGCTCCCACGATAGCCCAGCCCCTTCATTGCCACTGGTAGGCCTCCTCCTGCACATTGGAGGTCTCGCTCATGACCCGCAAGGTCGCACCGAGAAAGCGCTTGATAGGGCATTACTTTTCTCCCTCTATGCGCTCTGCTGGGTAGGTAGGACTCATTCCTAGCATGCAGGATGCCTTACATCGAGGACACTCTCAGAATCCGAGAGGGGCACCACCTCCTCACCTGGGCCAACTTTTGCCGGCCCAGGGTCCGGCGCTGTGGTAAACACGTGAGCACCGCAGATGCAACCCCACCTACTGCCTTCCAAATGGGGCCACCGCTGGGTTGGGGCGCCCTCTCAACCAGCAAATCCAGGCGCTAGGCCTTGGATAAAAGCTGAACAGCTTGGGCCATGGGTTAGCCTGCATACTACTTGTTGCCATTACAAAAGGTACTGCACTAACTCAGACTATCCTACCAACATGCCTCACAATAATTCTCTATCTAGATAGCAAGAATTCTCTATCTAGCTGCCAGCCAATGTGTCAACAGACAAAATAGTGCCTGGTAACTCAAAATGTCTGTTTTTATACCCAGGGGCTAAACTAGCCCAAACCCGAGCAGTGGTCCGACTGCCCCAATTTATCCCCAAAAAAACAGGGGCAGACCACCCTCCGGTCGGCTGCCACTCAAATCCCCCTTTCATTCATGCAGCACCCACAGCTTCACATGAGATTGCTAACAGCTTCTCATTTTAGATGCAGAATGCCAGGCTGCGAATAAGTCAGTCAGAGCTGTACAGACACAATAATGTTATAGATGCATGCATTCCCTTCTCACATTATCTGGAATGTATACCTTTCTGTTCACTTTAAGGGAAAACTGTGAGAAAATTTGCTTGTACTGTTGTATTAGATTATTTGATTTGCATGAGCGTGGCCAAGAGTTAAATTCAGAGATTTAAATATTTTGTTACCTAAAATGAATCTGCACTTTTAAAGTTATGCTTAAAAAGTAATATGTTAATATTCGCCTTTTGAGATTGTGTAAAATATATTTGAATAGATTTTCTAAATTTTTACAGGATGGATCTTTTTTCGCTAAGAACCAAAAGTAGCCTATTCACTCTCCCACCTTCCCCTTCCCTCTGTTTCCTCTCCCTTCTCTCTGTAATCTCCCCCACTAGGAGCACAACAGCACTCAGGAGTGCCTTGTGGATCGTACGTGAAAGGTTGCAAATAAAAACAAAAGGCAGCAGAGGACAATGTTTTTAGGACGTATGCATTATTAATCTAATTTAAGAATTGGTGTTGAGATTGTGTTTCATAAGTGAGAAACAGTTAGCGACAGCTAGTAGGAGATAGCGACCATATTGGGCCCCGCTTTGCATGTCAGTGAAATTTATCACTAATGACATGCAAAGTGGGCGTGCCAAGATGTTAGCGACTGGAAACAGTCGCTAACATCGCTATCTCCTATTACCAACTTTTGGAGATATTCGCGCTAAGCGCGAATATCTCCAAAAGCTAACACCTGCCCCAGAGCAGTTCTTAGCCATTTTATCCAATGGTAGGTGGATAACATGGCTAAGAGCATTAGCTCGGTAATGCATAAATATCGCAGATTTTTCAGCGATATTCATGCATTTCGGCCTATTTTTATCTCTTAGGAGATAAACCTTGATAATAGCAAGGTTCCTAAGCGATAAAAATCGCCGCAGCCCGGCGATAAAAATATTGCCGCTAAGCCAACATAGCGATAATTATCGCTAGTTGTTGGAAATATGCCCCTCAGTGTTATAATGCTACCAGAGAAATTTGTAATGGGATTATGCCTCATGAATGTGAAGCAGTTTCTGGGTCTGGACATACAGGAGGTGAGCACGAAATAATAATAGCAATATTAAATATTTGTAGTATTGTTAATAGTAGTAGTAGTAGTAGTAGCAGCAGCAGTAGCAGTAGTGCTAGTATTTTATGAGCATACATATTATTCAATTCAATTCACTAAATCTTTATTCAGATACATTTGTTGTGTCCATAAAAGCACAGGTCAGATCAATCAATTTACAAATTACTTAAAAATCTATAAAATGCATAGAGATACATACATATTATTAATTGCAAATGCCAGAAAGTTATTGTGTCCACTGTAATGGGGACATTCTGTACATTTTTAATAGATTTTTTTCAATTTGATTTCTTACAAAAAAGGTGAGGTGTGGTTGCATATACTAGGTAATAGTGATCACTTACATAACACCTGCGGTCATATTTAATAATTATTCATGCAGCACAGTGCAGCAAGGCAACACCCATTCCTCACCAATGGAACGCTCCAAGAATGAAACGTAACGCAATCAAGCGCTAGCCGGGCGCTTTGTTACATTTCTTTACAAAGCCATGCAAGGTGGCTAAAATCACCCCTATGTGGCTTTGTAAATGTCACAAAAAAGGCATAACCACAATACAAAATAATAGTAAATTCAGCCCCTTGTGTCATCATTAGGATGTTTTTGTGCGCTTTCAATATTGAAAGGAAAAAATAGAGACCCAATGTGACATTATGTTTAAACATATATCTGATCTCATGACTTTGGGACTCTTAAGTCAGTCATTCAAGTTCAAGCACCAGCAGCAAGAGGCTTCTGGGATTAGGTAAAAGCTGGAAACCAGTGCTTTCTTAGCTGCTTTTTGAATATTAATGCTTCTAGATTGGAATGCCATGCTACTTTAATGAAATATCATTTATATTTTCAATGCAATGTAAATACTTACTTTGCATCTTAAGGATGATTTATAGTCTCTAGTTTCAGAAAATCAAGGCGATTGTGTTTTGCTGAGAGGCAGTGGGTAGTTCAGAAATAGAAACCAGCTGCTAATTCAGCAGTAATATTCTATAGAAAGAGATATCTCAAACAGGCTCTAGCATCATTATGATTTAAGATCCAATTAAGCGTTTTCTGCACTTATTAAAATGTGTTGGTGGTGATTAGTTTCTTCTGCATTGGAACACTTTTTAACGCTTTTGGATTGTGAGTTTTGACTCTCCTTTAAAGTTTTTGTGGAAATGATAAACAAACAACAGAGATCAGAGGTTAAAGATACCTAATTTAGTTGTTTCGTACATCATTGGGAGAATACTCAATAGCACCTGGTGCTCGTGCCTATGAGCATCTCCAATAAAAATGGCTAAGCAAACCAGAGAAATTCTGAACCACCTGAATATTTGTAAATACTGTTTTCATAAGGAAGGTGTGTGGCTATAAGAAGATTTTTTTGTTACAATTACAAAAGGGCAGAGCACCTCAAATCTTTGCTATTATGTGGAAACCAAGGATGAGAGCTAAAGAATTTAGATGAAGGTTTTCCTTCTGAGATTGGCATTGTTGAGGCACAAAGGAATGCTAAACACCTATAATAAAGGAACAACAAAATTGGAAGTCAAAGATTATGTAACCATCACCACAAAATGGCAATATTGGACCGTATAGCACATTATCTATTACACATTTTTTATTGTACATGCTTGTGTTGGGGTAGTTATAAATTATTCAAAGTGCCCTTGAAAATAGGCAGTGATTGAAATAGTATCCTTAGGTATTGTATACTTTTCACAAGTAATTGTTGATCAAACAGTGGATGATGATGATGACGGTGAGTGGATTTATGCAGTTCTGCAGTTGTAGGTTTTACTTCAAAATTATGATTTTGATATATATATATTTTCTCTGCTTAAAATGATGTTATAGTTAAGTAAATATGTCAGTTAAAAAATTACTTTTTAAAGTCTAAAAACACTGAAATTCAGCAGTTACACTTACCCCAAGGAACTATACCTTGTGCCCTACCATGCAGAGTATTGACATCTATGATGTAATTTCAGATACCATCAGAGATTTTATCAATATTTCTACCTTTGACCCTGCTCGCAGGCAGGTCGCCCCGACGCCGCTGCTCGTCACCTGCTTGCTGCCTCCGTGTTCCTGAGCATGTTTTCTTGCCTCCCCCTGCCCGTGCGCCAGTTTGCCCCTGCCCCCCACCGCTCCTGCTCAGGCCCTTCCCGCCGCTGCTTCCCTGCGGCCCCGCCCCCTACACACCCATTGGCTTCCCCGCTCCCACCTCCCAGCTGCTCCTCCCTACCAAGCCACCTCATATGCAGGCCGAGAATTGGATGCGTGCAGCGGGTGCGACACTGGCGCGCCGAAGGCACGCCTAAGGCAAGCCAGTCTCCGCCCGTCCATGCCTGGACAGCGCCCAGCGCTAGAACCCCTCGCGAAAGCCACGACACCAGAATCCACTACGATGCCAGCACCCTCCATGCACTCAACACCAGCTGACACCACACCTGCTTCCAAGCCGCCCCGAAACTGACCCACGGACCCTTCTCCTGCCACACCTGCAGCTTCACCTGCGACAGAACCACCAAACCTCCAAAGACTGGACCCAACCACCTCCGCTGCATACTCCTCAACACCCGCTACGCACGCAAACACGCCGTTGAGCTCTGGGATCTGCTCGACACCTCCGCCCCAGACGTGGCCTTCCTGACCGAGACCTGGTGGAACATCTCCTCGGCGTCCGACATCACCATAGCCATCCTGGACGGCTACAAGATCACCCGCAGGGACTGTGCAAACGGAATCGAAGGAGGAATAGCCATCGTCCACAAGTCCACCCTAAATATCGCCACCCACGCGGACCACACCCTCAACACCGCCAAACACCTACACTTCCAGATCCACACCGAACCCAGCACCACCCTCAGAGCAAAACTCATCTACAGACCCCCCGGACCCCAAGCTCAGTTCGCGACTCCATCGCCGACGTCGCCAGCACCCAGGCACTCGCTTCCACGGACTACATCCTTCTTGGGGACCTGAACTTCTACCTCGAGAACAACAACGATGCCAACTCCGCCACCCCGATCGCCAACCTCGCCAACCTCGGCCTCAGACAACTCATCACAGCACTCACCCACGCCACCGGCCACACGCTTGACCCCATCTTCTCCACAGGCTCCCACGTCACCTTCGACCACACCACCGAACTCCAGTGGACTGACCACCGCTGCATCTATTTCACCTTCAAGAAACCAACCACGCACCACCACTCTCAACAGCTGCCTCGCCGCTGCTGGAGCAACTTCACTGAAGACCAGCTGACCACCTCCTTTGCCAAGAACCCACCCACCGAACCCACCAACCCAGATGCCGCAGCCCACAACCTCAGACAGTGGATCGACGACTGCGCCAACATCCTCGCCCCGCTCAAGAAACCCTCCAACAACCACACCAACAAGGAGCCACCTGGTTCACCAACGAGCTCCAGGCTTCCAAACGTGCATGCCAGAAACTGGAGAAGACATGGCTCCACGATCGCACACCGGACAACCACGCAGCCCACAAGGACGCCACCCGCAGACACCACCACCTCACCAGATTAGCCAAAGGATCCTCCTTCATAGACCGCTTGAATAACAACGCATACAACAGCAAAGAGCTCTTCAGCATCGTAAAGGAACTCTACAACCCCAGCGCCAACGCCAATGATATCCCGCCCTCACAAGAACTGTGCGACTCACTAGCCATCTTCTTTCACCGCAAGATCACCGACATCCAGACAGCTTCAAGACCACTACCGCCCTGACTGCGCCAGACACCACCCCCCCTGTGAACACCACCAGCGCCAACCACCTGACCTCCTGGTCCCACGTCAACAATGACAAGACACTCAGGATCTCCATTTAATCCATGTTCCACACCACGTATTCAACAAAGCAGACGCTGCCATCGCACCCCAACTACGGAAGGTCATCAACATCTCCTTCGAAACAGCAACATTCCCGGAAAGCTGGAAGCACGCCGAAATCAACGCCCTCCTCAAGAAGCCCAAAGCGGACCCCAAGGACCTCAAGAACATCCGGCCCATCTCCCGGCACCCGTTCCCGGCAAAAAATCATCAACATGCAACGGACCCACCATCTGGAAGACAACAACATCCTGGACCCATCCCAGTCCGGATTCAGACGAAACCACAGCACCAAGACTGCCCTCATCGCCGCCACAGACGACATCAGGCGCCAACTAGACAATGGCGAAACATCAGCCCTCATCCTCCTGGACCTGTCAGCCGCCTTCGACACCGTCTGCCATTGCACTCTAAAGACACGCCTCCTAGAAGCCGGAATCCAAGAGAAGGCTCCCCCAGCTGTCCCCCGCATCCAACGAACGACCTCCGGTGGCAGATCCTTCTCCTACCTCACCGCCAAGACCTGGAACACCCTCCCTACCCACAAACGGCAGACCCAAGACCTTCTCGCCTTCAGAAGGCTCCTCAGGACCTGGCTCTTCGAGCAGTAGCAGCATCCCCAGCCCCGCTCCTCCCCTCAGCGCCTTAGGACCCTTACGGGTAAGTAGCGCACTTTACAAGTATGCTGATTGATTGATTGATTGAATAATGTGAAAAACATGCCATGATTGTTATAATAGGTCATGTCATAAGCAGCACATGGCAAGGGGCAAGATGTAGTTCATTGAGTTAATTTTTGCAGGCAGGGAAACACAGAATGTCTCCCACCTGGTGGGAGCAGAAAAAAGGTTCTCTCAAAAGGAAGAAGCAATGCCAGCTTCCTTGCACCTGGGATGGGTGTTAGCAGTGAGCCAAAGGGGCCGTTGGGCCCTGAGGCACCCTTTCCTTGGCCCCCAACAAAATATATAGACATTGGGCATCCAAAAACTTAAATATAAAAACAAAATAAAGTTAATATAAAAAAACAGAGGGTGCAGCTTATTTATTTTTCACTCCTCACTGCCGCATAGTGCTCTGCAAGAGTTTCCTATTGACTTTTTAAGATCCTCTTGGTGCCCCTAGCAGGGGCAGGGGCACTACCAAGCATTTGTTTAATGTTGTGGTGATCTGCGAGGAATGAAGCAGCCCCCAGCAACATTAATTAAAAAAACAGTATGCCTCCTGGTTCTTAAATCCATGACCCAGGCGAGCCTACAGTTTTTTTAAACCGCACTCCTAGCTGGAGCTCTATGCTCTTCAGCTGGAGTGCAGGGCTGCTTGAGGTTGTTTTTATGACTGCATTTTTTGGGCAGAATTTTTTTAAAGGAACACTCACACATGATGATTTTTTAAAATAAAAACTCTATTTTCTATGATAATCACATTCCTTAAACATTTGAATGTGTGTTTTAATAAAAAGTACATTTTATTGCAATTATTGGTGATTTTTAGACAAAGAAAATGTGTCTTTTTTGTTTATGTTGATATGCTGAACCCTTGATAAAACGTAAAGGCTCATTTATTATATTTCGATGTTCTGACCCTTTGACAAAGTAACACCCTTTTATTGCCAATGCCAACCAAGTGATAGAAATAGAGAGATTGACAGCGAGAGAGAGAGAGACCAACTTACATATTTGCCATCTGTGAATGAATATGCCAAGATATGTAGCTGCTCACTTGTAAGTGAGACACGTGGCTTTATAACATAGATGGTCACTACTTTGGTAATTAAGAAGTCTAAAGTAAGAATTTCTGTTATGAAGTTAGTGTTTATTACATTTAATAGAAGAGATTGTGTTATGTATGCAAATCCCAAAACTATATCTGTAACAGAGAATGGATTTGGGAATAAGAAGGAAAGAAGTGTAAAATGTCTCCATGGCCAGCATCCCCATATGTGTTTACCCACTAGAGTGGCAACCAAACCAACCTTATATTTCACAGGTTCACCTATTGCTAAGGTACCTTTTTAATGGGTTGCTAGAACACAATAAAGAAAAAGCACACTCATATTTTCAACATTCGCAATTCATGGCAATGGTTTCTCATGTGTTCTATAAAAAAAACATTCCATATTTAGGATCATGTATTTTTGCACAATACAAAATATATTTAAAGTGAAACAATTCAATAGCCTTTTCTTTCAATCAGTGTCTCACTCTTTAATACATATCACAATTATGACAGCTGCATATTGAAAGATCAGTAATCACATAAGCACAGTCTCCAACATCAAGCGAAACTCCCTTCAAATTACCCTACCTCCCCACCCAAAAGGTTTCTTACGTTTAGGTAAATATTGGAACCAACTTGCTTGGGCAAGCAATGTATATCGTCCTGCTTCAGAATGGACATGGTATTTGCTTTGGAGACTGAATGTGCAGAAGTGGAGCTTCATCACAAAGAAGGGTTTTGGAGGTTTTCATGTGGGTGTAAGTGTGGTATAAGCTATTTTCTTGCCAGGGGTTAATCAAACCATAGTTAAGCTTGTTCTCGTCTACCTGAAAATTATTCACCATATATTTTGACAAATTAAGTTTATCAATGATATCGCGGGACAAAATATTATAATTGGAATGAAGTTAACTAATCCCTTACTTATTTCAATGATTTTAGTATCATTTAATAATTTGTATTACATGTTTAGTATGTGTGGGTTTGTATGTATAAAAGAGACTATCATTAGTTAGGAGTCCTGACATACCAACAACTACAGATGACTTGGAGTGTTGATTGCTTTTTTCAAACATTGTAAATTAGCCAAAATGTAAATTATTGATGTGTAGAGGATATTGTAAGGGTATTTTCACTTAAGTTAATGTGTGATTTCCAAGCATCTAAAATTTTTGCTCATACGATATATGGATAAAATGTAGAGTGAAAGAAAGAATGTCTTTGTTCTTTGAAGATGATGCACTAAAATGAAATCAAGTTAGATAGAGTATGTGATTTATATTTATAAATTTAGAATGATATAAAAAAATCATAAAAGTATTTTTAGCTTTTTAAAGTTTACTTTATATATTTAAAAGAAGAGGAGTGATGAGGTATGAAAATCTGTCTAGAGGGACAATTAGTATTTTGTCATTGTTTAGTATTGAAATGTGGCGCATTATCATCATTATCAATTATCTTTATCCAATTTCTAAAAAAGAATCATAAAAGCGCAAGTTTAAAAAAATTGAAACCAACAAATATCAAGAATATACGCCACAAAGCAATCTTGAGTTGAAAGAGTGTGGGTTTTCGGCAATGTGCTGCCGACATTAAGAAGCATCCAACAGCATTGAAGACTTTTGAATTGTTAAACAGCTAAAGAAAAATAAAGTGCAGGTTTACATTTATAAAGTCCATATATTCAAAGAATAGGAATTAAAAAACGTCACGTAAATGGTCATAACATTTACAAAGGAAGATGGAATGCATCAGGGACTGCATGGAAAAATCATCACAAGGGCCTATCTGTATTGAGGAGAGATCAAATTGGCCCAGGAGGAAACTGAGGTAAATTCTGATACTGTCCAAGTATAATCTTGTCAATAGACATGCTTATGGGCTATTACGAGTTGATAAGTAGGGCTCTCTCTCTGCCATGGGTTCAATAATAACATATTAATGTATATATGTTTTTTCAATTCTTCACCCTCTCTGTTGATGGTCATGCATGCTCTATACTTCTCTTTCACCATTATATTTCACCCTTGGTATTCTGATGAGGATCATTGCACAAGTTAAGTAAAGCAAAGGCATCAGCAATGTGCCTAATGTACTTAAATCAGGAAATACTTTTAGCCATAATTGCAGGCAAATCAGTTCTGTATTACATCCCTGTTAAATTAGTGATTTTTTTAAACGACAGCCTTAAAAGCATTTGGGCTATTGTGATGTGATCTTCCACATAACTAAGACTTATTTACTTGTGGAGTAACTAGTGATGGCTGCAAGGGGATAGCCCTAAAAGGCACCTAAAAAATTGATTCTCTTCCACCTGATCATATTTTATTTCCTGGCATCCCAATATTTGTAGCTCTGTATGTTAGCATCTGGAGACATTTGCACTTGTAGATCTCCAGAAGAATCATAATTGGTTTATAACCCAACTCACCAGGTGAAATTAAATAGAACACAACATGATTAGTTAAAACTTGAAGAGGCACAGTGCCCATGAACTTGTAGAGTCAAATGTTATCCCTAAGTATGGGAAGTAAATTACTTTCCTATTACACTTTCCCTTGATCGAAATTGGTCTGATATTACTTGGATTTAGGCTACATGCCATGCAGTATGTTTTGGAGAAATGTATCTAAAGGTCCAAGTTGTCCATACATTTGACAAAGTTGTCTATTAGCCTCTTAAGGCCATGGAATGTGTCTAGGACAATAAAACTGCACTGTCAGCATAAAAATGGGCTGTGTTGGGAGTTTTGTTCACGTTAGGCATATATATCCTTCATAAAATCAAAAAGGCATTGAGTCAGTTTATATGAGGGATAAACAGAAAAGGTGCTAAAACACAGCCTTGATGGACTTCCCATCCCAACTCAAAAGAATTAGTACATTCTCCCTTTGTACCATATCACCAAAACACCAGAGGGCAAAGCGCAAAGGAAATTCACCACAGCCTGTTCCTAACACATGCAAACCAATATGCTCCAAAGCTTGTATTGATTTACTGAGTCAAAAGCACTGCTAATGTCCCTGGAGCAAAACATAATGAACCCTTCCACACTACGGTATATTTGTTCACTAGTAGATAAAGGTTTAAGCACTGTTTTTTTGGAACCTTGTCCTTTTCTGAAGCCATATTGAACTGCAGATAAGGTCTAAGGGGCATATTTATGGGTTTCAGGTCACACTTGCACCACGCAACTTGGTGCTAGCGCAATACAAACCCAACATGTGATTTATGTAACCAAGCAAGGCCACCTTTCATGGCCCTGAATGGCTTCATAACTCTGGAATAACACAACTCAGCGCAAATCACTGAATAGCACTACTCTGCACTGAGAAGGCATTCGATGGGTGGTCCAGGGGTATACCCACAAACTCCCATTTTTCTCATGCATAACAATATTCACCAAAAGTGGTAGACCTCGGAATGTTCCAAAAAGACGCACCTTCCCAGGGGATGAGCAACAAGGAGCATATGCCGCTCAGGATTTATTTTGTGCCAGATGGCACCCCTTCCGGCACAAAAACAATCCTTCATACAAAACAGGCAGCCTTGCACCATGATGGAACAGTGCCTTCATTGGCGCTAGGCAGCCAAAACAGGAAAAGTGCAGGAATGAGCCATATTTAACATTAAAGGGAGCATTTCTATCCTTTCCTTGCACTAGCACACAATAAGCTGCCTTGCACCAAAGCAGGTACCCTTGCCGTGAACACCAGAGATCGGGCTGCCTGACTCTAAGATGGCGGCTGCCTGGGACAGAGTCCCAAGAACAGTGATCTACTATTGCCTGCTGATGAAAGGCCCGGGCCCCCGCATTTCCTGTTGTAGCTGCAAGCCTAGCCATAATGAAGAGTGCACAGCTTTAACGGATTAGAGCGGCTCAGGTCATTGAGACTCAGATCCTACCATATTCTGCCAGAAACAGCCTGCCTTGAAAGAGAGTCAGCCTGCCAAACATCTCCTGACCTCACTGTTTGATTGCACTGGAATACCGGAACTATTGAGGGAGGCATGGAACGTGCATCAGCACAGTCTGAGCAACCAGCTGGACAAGCACCACAGAGTAAGCACTGCTTGATGTTTGAGTTACGGTCAGGGTTTCCCAGTAAAAACAGGACTGGTGTGGCAGATGGAGCTATGCTGAGGGCCCCCAGGTGGAAACCATGAATATTGTACTCACCGTGGAGACTGAGCAACATGGCCGATGCCCAGAGGAGCTGTTTAGGTAGCTATACAGGAGTTTGGCTCTGGTTCACCCCTCGGCCGTCACCTACCCAGCCAGACATTGGACATAGTTTTTCTCTGTCTCCCCATTGTGTTTCCTTCCCTCCACCACCAATTCTCACTGTGATGCTGTGGCTACCTCCCATTTCCAGCTGATAATGTAATATATCTTGTTACTGTGTAATCCCTGATGTTCTTCTTACGTTTATGCTTGGCTCCTGTAACTGATGCAATTTTGTAACCTGTAACTCGCTGATCCTCATGGAGCTGTAATATGAAGCAATAGAGGAGTTTGGTTCTGGTTCACCCCTCGGCCGGCACCTACCCCGCCAGGGGGAAGATCCATTATGATGCGGTTGTTACACCGCGCTACCATTACATCGCGGGCAATACAACTCAAGTCGTTACCACGACTTGTGCTGGAGGGCTCTCTAGGCTAAGGAATAGTAGATTTACTATTCCACCGCATTGCCTTCTGTACGTAGGCTGGTGTTGGAATAGTAAATCCTAAGTCCTAAGCCCGCGTTGTAATGGTAACAACCGCGTTGTATTGACATACAACCCCCAGCCAGACATCGGACATCATTTTCCTTGCCTTCCCGTTGTGTATTCCTACCTGCATTCCCTACCCCCGTTTATCATTCCCCCTCTACCTCTTCACCCCCATAAGACATGTGTACGCGCTAATAATTTCACATTGGTGTGTAATCTCATGTTTCTTCTTTTTTCCTTTGTGTATACTTGTCTACGTCATTATTGAACCTGAAATTCACTGATCCTCATATAAAGTGCTCTGATACTTCTGGGTCTAGCCAGCACAAATAAAAAAACAAATGCAAAAAATATTATATCAAAACAGTTAAGATTAGTAGGCCAATTGTCATTGTGTAGCTTGGAGGCAATACCAGAAGCATTGCAACAGATCTTTCCCTCAGAGAAGTGATAAAAGTCTACATTGCAAATGTCTTTAAAAAAATGGTGCATTAAATTAATTCAATCTTTAAGACAATGAAGCGCGGAATTTCGCAAAAGAAGTTTGGATGTGCAAGATAGTTACAGTTTTTGACCATGCCATCTTGTCTTTATGAGAAGGCCCAACCCAAACCACTCTTCTCACAAATAAAATTGTGTTCTACAATATGAACATCTGTGGGCTTACTAAGCCAATGGCACACCCTGTTTTGTAAGCTGTGTGGACATTTCCATTGTTCTCACCGGTTGTGGTGGTATGTTGGCAATAATAACCACAGAGGGGAAGCTTTAATGGGGGAGATTGAAGCAAGAACATGGGGCCCAATAGTAGCGACTTACAGTGGAATGGGACCCTAAAGGCCTAATCTCACAGTTGGTGTCAGGTCTGCCAGTTATTCCTCATCATTACCCTCCTGAATAGAGGTATCAATAGATACAGATCGTTCTGCATTACAATATACTAAGGGGTAGTTTACTAAACTTGATTCAGAAACAATGGGAGGCATAGGCAAGGCGGGGTGCTTGGTTTCCTCTCCTTGAGGTAACTGCTTCTCGAGTGGCAGCTAGTTTTGCAGTTTCTCTTTCCAAATTACCAACACCAAAGGATTCGATCAGACCCTTCATTTTATGAACAACATGAGAATGATGAGGATGAGTCTGAAAATAATAATAATAATGAAAACAATAATACACATACTAATAATAATCATCATACTGATAATAATAATAATAAAAATAATAATGATAATAATGATAATAATAATAATAATAATAATAATAATAATAATAATAATAATAATAATAATAATAATAATATGCTTCCCCAAGGAATTTCCTTATGCTTGAAATGCTTATGAGGGTCAGACACCCCTGCAGTGTAAGTGGTTACATGGATGTGCTAATGTATATACTTAGGTATACTTCTAACGTAATAAAACACATTTTTTCAATTATCAGCATTTACCCTTAAAAACTATCAGACATGAAAAGGCTATGTGTTTCTACGCCTTTGCTGCTATTAACTTATATGTGTATTTCAGTTTCTCGGAAATGTTAGGCTTTCAAATGTATTCTTGGAAAAGTTCAATGTTTATGGTGCCCAAATGTGTAGATGTGAGAAACATGCTGCATTATGTTACCACACACATCAGATTGCTGATTTGAGTATAAGAGGACAGCAGGTGGGAAAATACATTAATGAAATGGCCATTGCATAAAAGCATTAGTCATTTCCACTTGAATGGACACACGTTTTAAGCTATAAATATTTCACTAATGCATTTTGCAACCGTGGAAAATTCCAACGAATATAGACTAGCAAAGGGGTTTACAAAGTAGAGTTAATGAAATGAGTCATATTTAAGCAGAACTTGTTGTACATAGAGCTTAATATTGCACTTTTGTAATTTTGCAAGGGCATAAATTAAAGGAGCTACTATTACTAAATTAATTGATCTGTGGAAGATGAAAGAATTAGTTGTTTTGACCAAGCTTCAGGCTTGAGACCTGCAGATTGGTCAAAAATGCCAATATGTTCTCTAAGGATAAGATTAATAGAACTCAGGGTCAGATCTATGAAAAACTCACGAAGGCAATACAATGCATTCCTGCCTTTTTCCCTGCACTGGCTCCTTTTGGCAGCCTAGCGTCAACGCAGGCACCCTTGCACCGTGGCGTGGTGGAAAGGTGGGCAAGCAGGATTGTATTGTGCAGGAAGGAGCACCTTCCTGTGCAAAAACTATCCTGAGAGGCAAATTCCTGTATGTGTGCTGCAATATGGAGATGCGGCACACATAGAAAGAGGAAATAACAAGGAGAAATACATATATTTCTCTTTGTTGCGCCTCTCTGAGAAGGAGTATCTTTTTGGCACTTTCTCAGGTTTACCAGTTCTGGGAAATCTGGCAATGTGTCAGAAACCATGGGAGTTGCGTGGGAACACTCATTTAGTGTCCATGAACACAACAATATTTCTGCCTTTTTAGGCGCATTATATTAGATCACTCTTAGGGCCTCATTTCTGAGAAATGACGCATCGCTGCGTGAAAGCAGCGATGCGTTACTTCTCAGTGCGCACTCCTTGCGACATACCTGATGCGTCATATCTAATGTATGATGCATCATGTCGCAAGGAGTTACAGATACGTCAGTATTTCTGACGTATCTGTGAGCGCAAAAGTGACGCTTTGCTGGAGTGTGTCACAAAAGTGATGCAACTCCAGCTCCAGCAATGCGTCCTCTCACATGGGCAAGCCCCATGTGAAAGGGCCTGCGTCAGTCTTACGCCTGCTGAGAGGCAGGCGCAAGATTCTGATGCAAAGGCGTCCTAGAAGTGACGCAGTGAAATCTCATAGATTTCTCCGCATCACTTCTACGAGGCTTTTTGCGTGGGAACGCCCCCCCTGCGTACATTCTACCTGACGCTATATAATGTGACGCAGGGGTTTACAAAGTGACCCATCTGCTTAGATGTGTCACTTTGTAAATAGTGCGCAACAGGAGGCATGTTTAACGCCGCCGATGCGTCACAAAAAGTGACACATGTGAAGCGCAAAACTGACGCAAGGCCTCATAAATGAGGCCCTTGATATTTTAAAGCAGGAGGGGTTAGATATAATATGCCGAATGACAAGCAAGTTCAGCTTTATATTAATTTATAACATACTTACAAGATGAAGAATGTTTCTCAGCAAATAAAAAGCTCCCACTTTACTTGTCCTGTCTACCATCACCAAAAATATTCAGTGAAATTACACCAAGCTAAATGCTTAGCTGTTTTTAATTTTACTTGTCTATATGGGATAAAGTACCCCCAAAGTAAAAGAATAAGGCAAATTCACCAAGGAGTTCTGAGACGGTCTACAGATGTGAAGCTACAGCCCTACTTTTTTATCAACAGGCCACAAAAGTCTGAGGCGACTGCAGATTTGGGTTCACTACCAGCATGGTTGTAGAGTGATCTATGTCTTGTTTGTCGCTTTCATCCAGTTATACATGAAATTTAGGCAAATACTTGGTAACAATAGATTTTTGGCCAAAAATGTACAATGTAAACGTCTAAATTCACCCCTAAAGGTTCAAGAATGCAACACGTTCCCTGATAAAAAAAAATGCAAATTGTTCTTGGCACTGCCATCATTGATATATCAACAGATTCCATGTTTACCTACATCTCTATATCGATTGATTGATAGGCTTTATTTCGATATAAAAATACCATAAAAGCTTGTACAACAAATACGAAATACAGCATAAATAACGATCACATTCTATTTACACAAAGAATTAAAACAAGGAGGAAATATTTAAAACAATTAAGACCGAATTAAATTGACTGAGAAAGCCTTTTTATACGAATCAACCAAGTCCATTTTAAAAATTTAGACACAGCACAAACGATCACAGTGGATGTGTCAGACATTAAAATACGCAGCGCCACTATGTGCTGGCGGGTACCTAAGAGTCTGCATAAGGGTTTTAACCAGCGGCTCCTGGGTGCACGGTAATCCGGACATTCAAAAAGAATGTGGGCTACCGACTCTACTCTGGAAGGCAACGCGCCCAGAATGGGGAGGACTTATAAGGCGATTTCCAGCGGGCAACTAGTTCACCCACTGAGAGAGTCCCCACTCTAAACTTGAAGTACAGGGTACGGTCAAAATAGGTGGAGATGATGTCTAGGTAAGGTTCATAGGCCACCACATCTTTAATCCTCACAAAAGCTACAGTGGCGTTACAGTGTCGTGATTCTGAATGTAGTTTGGAGGAGACCCAATTCCAGTACAGCTTTTTAATCATAGCTTTGGGTGGGGCGATTCTCAATGCCCATGCGTCTGCTAACCCTATCTCCGCTAGTAGCCATTTGACATCCCTCAGCCATTTGATCCTGGACCGGCCTACCATGGCCATAACCTCTGATAGCGCTTCCGCATAAGAGACTATTTCGGGCACCCGCCACAGCCAAGCCGAAAGAAGCAAGGGGCAGAGTTGCGCTTGATCCTTGATAGATCTGCAACCTAGATCCAATAGCACTGGTACAGTTGGTGTACTCCTCGGGAGAGCCAGCAGATCTTTTAAAAATTTGCTCTCCGATTTGGCTAGTACGTCCAGGTTGCAGGTGCCCCACAGCTCCGCCCCATATAGGGCGGCGCTGACCCCTCTGGCTTTGTATATTTCCACAACTGGGGCTATAGGTTACTTCTGAAGGAGTGTTATTCCTTAAGTAAGGTACCTCCCACCCTTTTGTGGCCGAGGAGCATTTTTTGAATGTGTGGGTTCCAGGTAAGGAAGTCATTAAGGCGAATGCCCAGGTAATAAAACTCGGAAACCCTCTCCAATGGGACGGAATCAAAGCCGGAGGTCGCCCAGGTTTCTAGGGGGGATTCATAATCAAGAACTTGGTTTTGTCAGTATTGATTACCAACCCCCTCAACAAACAAAACTCCTGAAAACTATTCAGAAGACTCTGGAGGCCCATAGGAGACTTTGAGATGAGAAGAGTATCATCTGCAAAAAGCAGTGTTTGGATCCGTTTGCCCGCCAGGGATGGAGCGTCCGAGGGATTTCTCAGCAGATGCTCAACCACACCATTAACATAAAGAGAAAACAGGGTGGGGGGCTAGCACGCATCCCTGATGGACGCCCCTTCCCACGGGGATCCTGTCAGTTTTTTCACCCCTCGTACCCCAGCGAACCTGCGCAAAGTTGCCAGCATGTAGTTTTACCAAGAACGAGAAAATATACGCAGGCAGCCCCAGATCTAGCAGAACCTTCCACAGCTCCTCCTTAGGAACCAGGTCAAAGGCAGTCTTAAGGTCTATGAAGGCCAAATACAGACTGCCCTTGCCCAGCACCACCACCTTCCAATATAGGAGAGCCAATCTGAAGGCCTGTTCGGTTGTCCCAGAACGGAATCCGGCTTGTAGGTCCGACAAGATGTTATTGTCGTCCACCCACTGGTAATTTCAAAAAGGGGGTGGTGATGGACAGAGTCCACCCACTGGAGCACCCTTCCCAGAATCACCTTCCCTGCCACTTTTTGGGAAGAGTCGATAAGACTTAATGGCTTGTAGTTGGCAGGGTTGTCCCGACACCCCTTTTTGAATATCGGGACAACCTCTGCCCCCTTCCAGGAATCGGGTACTGGTGCACATTTGCTAATGGGGTTTAACAGTGAAGAAACTAACTTCCCCACTCCAGGCCCTGCTGCTTTCAAAGGCACCAATGTCTTAATTACATCTTCCACCTCTCTAGTAGTAAAGGGAACATACTCAAATCCCCCTGGACAAGCAGCCCGAGAGAGGGAGGTGAGGGTTATGGACTCAGTAGTGGAATAGAAAGACGAGAAATGGTTGAACCAGCTCTGGGCAGGGATGTTACACGTCAACAAGGTGCTAACTGGTCTATCCCTAGATCTATATCAGTGGGGGAAGAGCAGGGCCGGACTGAGAACAAAAACCGGCCCTGGCAAAGTGCTCGGCCGGCTCCCTGGGGGTGCGACCGAGCTCTTTGTCTGGCCGGTTTTCGGCCCATTTTGTTACAGGGCCGCTTTGCTGCAAAAATGGCCCCCAGGGCCCAAAACTGGCCTCCACCCTTGTGGCGCACCGGGGGATTGCCCGGTGCCCTCAACGGCCAGTCCGGGCCTGGGGAAGAGATGTGCGCTTGCATCGAGCTGCGACTTTCATCTTTAGTCTAAAATGTCAACTCGTAAAGAGGAAGACAGAAAGGTCGAGCTCGATGCGTCCACGTCACTCTCAGCTCAGCCTGCTGCAGCTGCTTTAGTATGTGCCATGAGGTAGAAGTGCAGCCAGCAACACCGCTCTCCAGTAAGAAGTGTCCATTCTAACAATTAAAGTGACTGACTTGTTTCTTAGGAAGTAAACAGATTTCACTCCTCTCGTCATCGTTTTGAGGGAGTAGGGGCATATCTACAAGTCACTATCACCACTGCAGCGTCACTTTTTTTTGGCGTTTCCGTGGCGATAGGGGCTTTGCTTTATTTACAAGGCATGGTTAAGACACTTAACATGCCTTTACGCTGCCTTGTAAACAAGTCCCCCTTTAATGCAATGCTTAGCCTGAAAGGGGTAGGCAGTGGGTGTTGCGATGGGCGTTCCACCACAAAATGCGTTGATTTTGACGCTGCCTCCTATTTACAAGGCTGAAGAGGATTATGAATCCGAAACCAGTCCCAGGATGCTTGTTTCCGGTCCAGGGAAGACGTGGCTTGGCAGTTCGGGCTGTACTGTTCCCATGAGGCACAGGGTCAGACTGATTTGCATATAGCCATGTCTGAACTGGGGTGGCCAAGTGAGCTAAAGAATGGTGATGGATTAAACCCAGATCAGTTGACTGGGGTGAGTGTTTGATTTGCTCAAACGCTCCGTCCACCATCTCCTTTTGTATCGCTTTGTTCGCCCTAAGTGTGGCAGGGTATGCTCAGACGTGAGTCCCTTGCTCACTTGGCCACTGGATTCAAGATAGCCTGGCTGATGAGGATTATGAATCCGAAACCGGTCCCAGGATTCTTGTTTCCGGTCCAGGGAAGACGTGGCTTGGCAGTTCAGGCTGTACTGTTCCCATGAGGCACAGGGTCAGACTGATTTGCATATAGCCATGTCTGAAGTGGGGTGGCTGAGTGAGCTAAAGAATGGTGATGGATTAAACCCAGATCAGTTGACTGGGGGTGAGTGTTTGATTTGCTCAAACGCTCCGTCCATCATCCCCTTTTGTATCGCTCCTATTTACAAGGGCATCGTAAATACGAATCAGTGCCAAAATTAGGACCAGGGAAAACCTGGTCTTAACTTGGCAAAACTATGGAAATGCTTTATATCTCCTCGTTTTTGCAGCACACATTGAAAAAAAAATGCCTTGATTTGTTTACATTTAGGAAGGTGCACATTTATAATCCTTAAAAAAAAGACATTTTCCATGTGCGCTGCATTAAGTAGTACACATAGAAGTGACAAAATGACATTTCAAGATTGTTTATGCGCAGAAATGGGGACCTTCCCCTGAAAACAGAACCGTTGCACTTTGCTGCAAGGAGCACAGGGGGAAACGCAAGGCTGCACCATCTCATTGTAAATATGGTGCAGCCTTGCATTTCTGAAGTGGCAGAGTGAGGCATTAAGCTATGATGGTGAACACCTCACCCCGCCACTTCTGTTGTACTTATCCCCTTGGTGTGAAGATACTAATCACAGAGTCTTTATTCTGTATTAGATAGTAGCTGCCCACTCAATGCAGCCATGAAGGACTTGGCACCATTGCGTCACTATTTGAACAATATGTTTTTACAAATGATTAGTGGCCTACCCTGACATCAAAACAAACCAATAATAGGAAAGCAACCATTGGAGAGTATATCAAAATGTTCTTCATTGTAGTTTTAAGGTCATTTCGAATAAATAACCTTTGATGAACAGTGTAAGTAAAATCACCGTACTTCAGCACAAATAAAATCACAATACTAAAGAAAGAACACAAACAGAGAATTGGAAGTATGTTGGAATGTTTCAGAAGAAGCATGGGGCAGATTCATGGGGAAGGAAGTCTGTCAAAAACAAAACAAGCAGTATGAGAGCATACATTCACAGGAAAGGGAGTTTGTCAAAATCAAAACAAGCAGCATGATAGCATATAACACACAGTATAGTTAAGTGAAAGGCTTAAAATGAATTCAGGATTCCATCATTCATCCACTTCTGTTCAGTTGGCTGTGTCATGGCAGGAACAGTCCAAACTTAGGGGCCGATTAGGATTGTGGTGAATCCGCATCCTCCGGGCCGGCGGAAGCCACCACCAGCCCGGAGGATGCGGATTCACCGCTGCGGTGCCTACAAAGACCCCCTGCCAGATTAGGATGGCTGGGGGTCATCAGCGGACGGGAAGACCGTCTGCCGCTTTTCCGCCGCAATCGCCTTCCGACCGTGGCGGAAAAGCTCTAATATGGTGGCAGTGTCTATCAGACACCGCCAGCCATATTAGGATGGGGCAGAAAACATGCTTTTCCGCGGCGGCTTTTCCGCTGTGGAAAAGCATGTGGTCTTTGGTGTTTGGGGGCCAGTTGCGGGCCCCCAGGGTGTCGGGGTGGGGGTACACATGGGGGGTACCTATGGTACCCCCCAGCATTTACATGCACAAAGCGGCAGGCACCGCGCGATGCCTGCCTCTTTGTGCATGTAAATATAAAGCATGCATTTTTAACCTTGCGGCGGGTGCTGCTTCAAGCAGCACCCGCCGCAAGGTTAAAGATACGGGATGTGACCGCCAGGGTGGCGGTCACATCCTAATTGCACCGGAGGGACCGCCGCTGCCCCTGCGGACGGTCCCTACACCTCGGGCGTGGCGGACGGACGCAGGTCCGTCCACCATCCTAATAGGCCCCTAATATCGCTTTATTATACATGGCATTCTGTATTCCTCGTGTACACCCCAGTCCCTAATTTCTTTATGACCCACCCAGTTGCCTATTATAATGAAAAGGCAGTCGAGTACTGATATAATGCTTGCTACCACAGTAGGCATCTGAGGTGAAAGGCAGGTCAAGGAGCATGATTTAAGCAACTGCTCAAAGCAACGGAAAAAAAACTGAATGTTGGTTTTCTTTCTTCTGCTCTTTTTTAATAGATTACAATGATGAGCAGAGAGAAAATGTTTCTTGTTTACACTACTTAGAGAAAAGTTAGAATTTTTCTACATGTTTCTACACATTCTGAGCCGCTTTATTTTTTCTAAGAAAAACTGACTTGTATTGAATTGCTTCTAATATGTTTGCAACAAATGTCTTACAGGTTGTGGTTGTGTTTAATTTTGCACTAGAGGTTTTATTTTTTTTCTTCATGTTTGCAAAAATGCTCCCTCTTTCATATGAAAGAGGTACACAGCAAGATTTCAAGTGGTTTGTGGGTATGGTGTGACCCTGTATTTTATGGGATAAAGTACCCCTAAGCATACATGATACATATATTGCATGTCAGCCCTTAGCAAAAACTCAACCTTGGGCCTCTTTTCTCTACATGGTTATGGAACTCCTCAGTCACTTGCAATATCTTTATAATGTATGGCGGCGGTACTTGTGTCACAATTCCTGCAACCAACCAGTCCAATCTAGACCAACCTGCCACATCTAGGCAACACTTGGGTTCCGAACTTCCTAGGTTCCATTTGAGTTTTTATTTTCAAAATGTTTGTATTAGGAATATTTCCATGTTCTTAGATGAGCTGATTGGCTTTAAATAAAATCTGAACTTGTGCCACTACATTTTTTTATTTTATAATACAGAATTCCCTTCCTGTAAATCATTACGCACATTACATTTCTGAAGTTTTCTGGCTCATTTGTGGGCCTTTTTCTTCTGCTGTAAGATGCTATGGTCCTATCGGTAAACTGTTCCAATGGTCTCAGTAGTGTGCCTGTGTGTGTGTACCAACATGTGAATATGAAAGTTTAGAGATGGTATTTCCTGTGGCAGCTGAGACAGTCTTGTTGAGGATTTTCTTGTCTTAGATTAATGCCTGTTCTCAGCCAGTATATCCTTGTTCATTTTATCACTCTTTTTGAAGATTTCATTGAGAATGTTATGGAATGGGGGAACTTTTTCAGCATTCACTTTGTATGTCCCTCTTGATTGAAAGCAGGTATGGTTCTGAGAGGGTTTTTACATCTCCCCTTCTTGAGATTTTTCAACAGGATTAATATTCTTTTCCTTTTTAGGCCTCGTCCCTAGCGTTGCACTGTGCAGCAGTGCTCGTGCAGCGCGAAGCATTTTGGAGGTGAAAAGCGGGGAATATGCGCTGACTTAGGAATCGCACACGCTTGTGCGTGTACATTTCCTTTTCAGCTCCCCCATTGGCCTTTGCGTGCGTCTTATTGTAAAAGACTGCACGCAATTGGCCAGAGACGCGTGCATAGCTCCTCCCACGGCCTATTGGTGTCTATTACCCGCAAAGTGCTTAATAGACACCAATAGGCCATGGGAGGAGCAATGATCGTGCCCAGACACTGCCGTGACGCGCCTGCCACTTGGTATAACCGCACTTTACTTTTGATGTTATAAGTAAAGCGCGAGTGCCGCGAATATACCAAAAGTAAAGGAATGGAGAAAAAATCTATTTCTTTACTTTTGGTATAATCGCGAAACCCGCGCTTTACTTATAACATTAAAAGTAAAGCGCAGGTGCCGCGATTATACCAAAAGTAAAGGAATAGAAAAAAACATCTATTTCTTTACTTTTGGTATAATCGCGGCACCGGCGCTTTACTTTTAACAATAAAAGTAAAGCGTAACATTATACTTTCCGTTATATAGCGCTTTATTCCCTTGAGGACGCATCGAAGCGCATGATTTGTAATGGTCTCCTTTACCTCTAGAATTAAACGTATGCTACACTTGAAACAAACTAGTCAGATTTATTGGGTTAGTTCAAAGTCATTTATAGTGGAGCTAGATGCCGCGGCTGCCTCATGGTGCTAGCGACAGACTTTTAAATGAAGGGGCATTGCATTGTGGAATCATTTTCTGTACTTGAGCCTCAATGATGTATGAGCCTATTAGACAGCATGCACTCACATTTATTTATGTGTTCACTGAAAGTCTACCCCCACCTCCATACTGGGGTTTGTGTATAATAGTAGTTCCCATAAACATGCATATACCCACACGATAACCAAATAGACATGATTTGGTGATTGCTTCTTGTCTTGTGAAGAGATATTGCTTCCCGGGTTATGGTCCGAAGGGCTTTCTAATGCTTTTCAGCCCTCACTGAACACAAAGGGTGTCCCTTTTACTTCAGACGGCTCCCTCTTGATGTTTCTGGCTCTGTCCCCTGAAACCCAGTGGTCCTGCTCTGGGTGTCTGGTGGTCGGGGTGTCTTTGCCTAACTCCTTCCCTGTAAACAAAAGAAGCAGCCCCCTGGGTCCTGTATACCACCCTGGTGTGATTTATTCAAGCCCTGATTGGAACAACATTGGGAGCAGCCGTAGATAACATGACGGCAGTGACAGTGCTTGGGTGCAGCCGGTCTGCCCTGTAAACCTCTTCCTGTACAGGATGGTTATTTCCCCTATTGTTTAGAGACTTGTTGAGCATTGTCATCTGAGGCATCGTGCGCTCTTGCTTGGTGCTGAATGTGGGTGATTTGTAGTGCAGATAAACTTATTTCTTCATTTGAACGCCACAGAACAGACATGGCCACCAAATTCAACAGAGCTGGCCATTCTCACCTCTCTCCCTCCAACATGTGCCTGCTCATATTTTATTCCTCTCCCCACGACCCTCTCTCCTCCCCCACCACTCCCATCCAGTAGCAGCCCGCTGCAGCATAGTCTTCAATCACACTGTTAAGCGAAGCATTTGCAATGCAATAGGCCTCGCAATAGCGAGAGTTTAAGCTATTTGCATTGTAAATGACAATGCCTTCTATTTATGTGTTGTTTTTTAAAACATAAATAAAAGGCATTGTCATTTACAATGTCATTAGTTTAAACTCTTGCTATTGCGAGGCCTATTACATTGCAAATGCTTGTTTTGCTTGTTTGGACCATAATTCTGTGAAAGTTGAAAATATTTACATCAATTTTCCTCATAACAATGTAGAAATGTGCTTTATTGTTAACATAGCAAATGGATATCAAAAGGATGGTTAGAAAAATCAGCTTGTATTAAATGTGCAAAAAGTGAAAATACTGCTTATTTCATCAGAAAGTTCCAATTTCTATTATTCTTTTACTGCTAGGCACCAATACTTCTTGATCCTTTCCTATTCCCATAAAATGAATGCCTTTTTGTAAATGTTGGTTTAACGTTATAACTGAACTGTAGATCTTCGTGCAAAGTGCTGTTTGTTGCAAAATTCCTTTCCTCACACCATAGGACTTCATCATATTTTAGATTGCTTCCTCTGCCACATGTTTATAATGAAGATGTATATTAATGACAGAAAATGCTCACTGTAAGTTTAAATTCTATGATCTAACCAGGACATGCCACCTATTAATGTTTAATTTCATAGAGCAGCTCATTGTTAAGCAGTGGGACACTGAATAGCAAACAGAGCAGGCTTGCAAAGGTTCTCCTGGCAACCTTCCTGATATATCTATCTTTTTGTAATACGCTGTGGCCACATTAAAATAACTACATGTCGACATGGATGTTTACCCTGGGAATCGAGGAAGAAGACAACAGACCATTGGAAGAGCTTTTCCTATTGGTTAGAAATGATTCAACATTTACAGTTTGCAACATATTTTGTGCTTTCAATATAGAATGTGTTCTTAGTTAGAGAGTTCAGGCATTCTATGAACCCTTACCTTGCATGTCCCTTAGCACTTTGTTGTGCTAGCCTGAATGAAAAATGTCCTAGCTATCATAACGAAAATCAGGGGCCTCAACATCCCAACATAACCCTTCTTCACTGGCCCTACATCCTCTTTCATAGCGCAAAGTCCGCCGCTGGATCACCCCTATGAATCTTGTTTATTTGCACCAGATCCTGCAAGACAAGGAGCATTGTCACCACCTAGGCCTTTAACCATTAAAGCCTGTGAGAGAAACTACAGTGTAAGCAAATATTGTAAAATTAGGAAAAACGCTTTCAAATAGACAATTGTAAACTCAAGTGAATTACTTACTCAAATACGGGGAGGGCAATCTTCTTGAAAGAATCTCTAGGGTGGGAAAATCCTCACCTCCGAGTCCTTAAAAGAACTGAAACTTTTCCTTACGATAGCTAGGAAATATTTAATTCTATGTCAGGACTGGAGGCAAAGATTATGCTAGTTTAAAGCTTACTCACCACGAGGTGAGCCAGGTTAAGCACTGGCTTGAAGTAGAACCTCTTAAAGGTCGAGTCAATGACCAGTCTCCCGCATTGAGGATGTCCTCCAAACGGGCACCTAAGCCAAATGCGTTAGAAGTCATAGCATCTCGAGCCGAGTGTGCTCCTAGAATCTGAAGGTCAATACCAGCTTCCTGCATTACCTACCAAATCCACCTAGCTATGTTGGGAGAAGAAACTGCCTTAAAGGGCTTACGTAATGCAATAGGGAGTTGTCGTTCCCCGGGAGGGTGTATCTCTTCAGTCATTTACTCATTTGCTTTTAAGCATCAGACAACACACAGTTTGGGAGAGTCTGGGAACTCTGGGTAAGTAATGACTCTTGTGTGGCACTTTGTTCTTCTGTGGAGATAGAAAGTTACTGGAAAACATCCAGCCTGTGATATCTAACGCTCTCACATCAGAGACACAGCAGCAAGAAATTAGGCAAAGCAACATGGTCAGCTTGGCAGACAATTATTTTCTAGACAGAAAACAATTTAGGTGCCAGGGAAGGAACAGATTGAGGACCTGGGTGACGTCCCAAAGAGCCGAGTAGCGGGGCTATGGAGGGAGGGAAAGCCTGATACCTCGTAACAGTCTGCATACTAGCGAGTGTTCCCCCACTGTCATCTCATTCATCGGGGTATGCCCTACTGAAATGGCTGAACAGAAGGTGTTAATCGATCTATATGCCAAACCTTTATGAGCAAAGTGAGCTAGAAAATTGAGAGTGTGCACTACGTCTGCGTCCAGTGGATTGAGGTCCCTTTCCATACGCCAATGGGACCACCTGCCCCACGCGGATTTGTACCTCTTGACAGTACTGTCTGCCCAAGCATTGGACATTAGGATTTCAGCCTTTTTCTAAAAGGCCTGGGACCTCCCATCTTCTCTGGTAATCCACCACATTATGAGCCACAACAAATTCTCCTGAATCACTGGATGGGGAATTTGGTCAGGATTCGTGAGTAGAGTCGGAAACTGGGAGAGTAGGATTGAAGAATCCCAAGAAAGTTCCAGAAGAACTGGAAACCAGACTTGTGATCCCCAAAGGGGGGGTGATCAGAACCACTTCCGCCTCTTGTCTCCTGACTTGCGCGGTCACCCATGCGGTCATTACAAAGGGATGAAAAGCATACCCCTTCTCTAGACTCCAGTAATGGAGAAAGGCATCTGTGGCCACTGCTAGTGGGTCTGGCCTCCAGCTGCAGAAACCGGAAAGCTGATGGTCCAATCTCGAGGTAAACAAGTCCACTGAAAAAGGACCCCAATGACCGTTCAAAGTTGCGAACACCTCTGGGTCGAGATTCCAAAGGCTGGAGTCCCTGAAGTTGCAGGTCTGTGGAAGTCCGCTGTTTGATTCTTCCGGCATTGAAAGTACTCTGCCGTGATCGACACCTGATGTCCCAGGCAATACTGCCAAAACCAGGCTGCCAGGTCCAAGAGTACTTTGAACCGCGAGCCCCATAAATGATTAAAATAACTAACTGCCGAAATGTTGTCCATCTTCGGAGGGACACACAATTGGGTAGAATCTCTTGTCCAACATTGGACCACGATCGAGCCTGCTAGAAGTTCTAAGTAGTTGATATGTAACCATCATTCGTCTTGAGACCACACACCTCCTGTAGAAATAGCTCCGCACCTGGCCCTACCCAGCCTGTTCTGCTGGTGTCGGATTCCATATCCAAGTCTGGTGCCGACCCGAAGATTGCTCGGCCATTCCAGGCCACCACTGTATTTCCTTTCGAGCCACCTCTGAAAGCGACATCTTATGAAAGTAGGGATAACCTCTGCGTAGGTGGGACGCCTTTAGACACTGCAGAGCCTGGTAATGGAGAGGCCCCAGGAAGATGGCCTGGATCGATGCAGAGAGAAGCCCCACTATTCATGCTAGTTGTCAAAGAGACACCTGGTGATTGGACAGAGTATGTCTTAACTCGTGTTGAATCTTCGCTACCTTTCTGGAAGGAAGGCTTAGAGTAGATGAGGTGGAGTCTATCACGAAACCTAGAAATGTCACCTTCTGAGAAGGAGATAGAAGTGACTTCTTCTTGATGATCATGAAGCCTAGACTCTGAAACAAATTCACCACCAGCCGGAGGTGAGAAAGTAGTTGACAAGGGCATGGGTCCATTAGGAGCAAATCATCTAGGTAAACCATCATCCGTATACCCCGAGCCCTGAGATATTCCACCACTGGCCTGAGAACCTTGGTGAAACACCACGGGGCTGAGGACAATGGAAGGGAAGGGACGCAAACTTGTATGTCTGATGCTTCCAAATGCACTGAAGGAACCTGCAGTGAGGCGGGAAAGTCGGAACTACCAGAAAGGCGACCTTGAGGTCCAATCGAACCATCCAATCTAAAGGTCTCAGTACATCCATGAGGACATAAATCCCCTCCATTTTGAAGTGCTAGTAGCCCATCCACTTAATGAACTCGCTGATATTTATCACCGGTCTCTGGCCCCCTTCGGTCTTTTCAACCAGAAAAATATAGCTGATGAACCCTTGGGGTGGGAGCGGGTGAGAGGATAATAGCGCCTTTGGAGAGGAGAGAGGTGACTTCTTGGTCCACCAGAGCGGCATCCTGTTGTGAGAATTAGATGGGGTGAGGGCGTCCTCATTGGGAGGGTTCCCCAAAACATTCTATGTGGAATCCCCGAATAGTTTGAAGGACCCACGCATCCGCTGTGATGGAAGTCCAAGCCTAGAAAACTTGTGCCAGCTGCCCCCTACCTTTAAGTGGGAAAAAGGGAGAACTCTCACTGGGGCTTGAGGACGTTGCTGCTCCTTGGTATCGTCTGGCTGTGCCGCATCGCCCCCTCATAGGGTAGAAGTTTCTGAACCTGGATTGGTGCTGATACTGGCCTTGCCTAGAGCCCTGCCCTTTTTGAGGGTACTGGTTGGAAGCGTGGCCGGTCGAAAGGCCCCTATCTCGACTGGCCCAGTGGAAAACCCAAAGGAACACCTTCCTGATAGACGCCTGGGTTTTATCTAGGGAGGTGAAGGTATTCATATATTTCCCTAGTCCCTTGATGAATGGCTCACCAAAGAGCCCTCCATGCGCAATGGCCCCTGCTTCAGAATCTGCTAAGTCCCCCAGTTTAGGGTCCACCTTTATGAGGAGGGAGCAGTGATGCTCCATGGACAGAACGCAATTTGCGTTGCCCAGAAAAATAACAGTCCTTTGAGCTCACCCTGAAAGTGTCTCTGGGGATATGACGGAGTCTTCTTCTGCCATGTATAGGATCTTGGTGAGGGGGCCCAGGACATCCAGGAGCTTGTCTTGGCATGCACGCCAAGGCCGAACAATTCCCTTCTTACAGTCTTTCATACATTTTTGTAGATAAGGGGCCTTCCGGGAATTAATTTTGTGGGTGAGAGCCACCTTTCCCTCCAGTGAGGGACGAGGACACTCGGCTCGGAGGCAGTTATAGGTTTCTTTCTCCAGTGGTTTGTGAATGCATCCCACCAAATAACATGTGACCTTGTCAGCCGGAACCCATTCAGACGACCAGGGATGTACTTTGTCATCAGGACCAAGCATGTCTAAGCAGCCCTGGGAAGCCTGGGAAGGGATATAGGGGAGCCACAGTCTGGATGGTCCGGGCTCGTTGTCTGGATCTCCTGATCCTTTGGCAGGGGGGAAGAAAGTTTAGGAGGTAAACTCCCATTCCCTACCAGTAAGGAAGGTTGGGTGGCCAAAAAAGCTTGTCGGAGCCTGTCAAAGGTGTCCAGGTCCTCCCCTGTCACATGATTACATGGCCAGGAGTGGTGCTGTATCCGCTAGTGAAGGGGTAGCTCCTGATGTATCCGAGGATGAAAGGGGGGTCGTGAGGTGAGGGGTTACATTTGCAAATGCCGGGGCAATTTGATGGGAGGGTCTCTCCTCCAAACGAGTCATGGCCTCCTCTACTGCCCGATAAATCGAGGCATCCACTGCATCATAAAAATCATCATCCCAAAGGAGGTCCGCCATAGGGTCTTCCACCCCTTGGGAGTCATTCTCAAAATGTATAATGTAGAAATTAGTGTACTAGGGAGGGAGAGACTGAAATAAGGAAGTCTGGATGGCAGACTAGTAGCCCTCTTAAACGGCCTCCAGTAAAGACCACTTTACTGGGAGACTGGGTGGCGTTCCGTAATTATTGAAATGTGAGGGTCTCACAAGGTTTACACATGATTCTAGGCTCTGGGATACTTGCCTGGTGCTTAAAGTAATCTTAAGAGGGACCAGCCTGGGTACATGTCCCTATAGGCCTATGGGCCCAAAAGTACTGAACCAAGGGCGTAAAGTAAAGACTCAATACAGACACTGCAGCTCAATTTGTTTCACCAGGGCTGCAGAGCATGACAAGAGCAATCTGCCTGATTTTCCTTTTGTTATAGGCTTGATTCTCTACGGACCCCACTGGGGCGTCTCCCTTAGGCTGGCAACAGAAGCAGACACAGCCCACAGAGTGAAATTCCTCTGTGAGGAATTTCAAACGTATGGGCTGTGTACGCGCCCCACCTCAAGCGCCCACTAGTAGCTGGAGGTTGGAGGCTCACACAAGGTTGAGATGCGTAAGAACAGAGATCACTCTTGCTTCCCAAAGCTGCTCACACGGGGAATTATCAGTGGCAGCAGACGTGGCAGCGCCGCCGGAAAAAGAAGCAATTAAACACAAAGCATTAAAGGGCAAAACAATGTCAATACAATTTAAAGAATGTCGTTGAGGACAACTCACCTCAGATGCTGCAGCGCTGCATAATGACCCCCACTAGCCAAGTAAACAAGTTATAAACAATATCACACTGAAATATGTTAAGAAAACTTATGTAAAACACCTTTCAACCAAGGAAAGGAATGAGTTACTTATCTCAGCTGCGCAGCAGTGAAGAATGAGGATGAAGGGCCAGTGAAGAAGGACTAAGTTGGGCTGTTAAGGCCTCTGATTGAGTCTGTTTCCTTATTGGATTTTTTTCTTGAACTACATTTTCACAAATTTTCATGAGAAACATAGTTTATTGGTTTTAAAATATGATGGCTGCTCTAAATAAAAGTGGGGAAAGAAAGTATAATCCTCACCACCAGTCCTGACGTAGAATTTCCATAAGCTACTGCTAATGGCGATTTCCTTGTCTTCCTTAAGCTTTGTGAGGAGACTTTCTATCATGCGGATCACAACTACTAGTGTGATTAATCCCTTTTACCTGTTTTAGCGGAGACTACTGCAGCTGACAGGGAACTCAGCTGAGTTTACAGAACAACTCTTTAGATTAAGATAGGGATTATTACCTTTATAAAACACGCTGTTATTTTGTACGCTTATTCTAACTAAGTTTTTCTTGATATTTCTGAAAATAGATTTATTTGACTAATATTATTAAAAAGACACAAATTGCAGACTAATCCCTTAAAGAAAAAGGTTAGGTTAGATACTTTAGATTAAGATAAGGATTAATAACTTTATGAAACATGCTGTTATTTTGTATGCTTGTTCTAACTAAGTTTTTCACAATATTTCTAAAAATAGATTTATTTGACTAATATGAATAAAAAGACAAAAGGGGCATGGCTAAGCACGGAATGGCAGCGGACGCGCTAGGGAAGAGCTCCGAACTGAGCTCCCCTTCTGCAGGCCATAAATCCGCCTCAGTTATCCTGAATCGGCCCAAATTGTCAGTGGAGCAGCAGGGTACAGCCGGCTACCGTTCTGCTAAGTTTGACGCCAAGGGACCACTGCCGGAAGCGCTGAGGGCTCTGCGTGGGGTGTGGCCCCCTCTGCTATTCCTTGCCCGGCAGCCGCGGCTACGTGAGGCCGGGGATCGACATTGCCCACAAGGCCGCAGAAACGCGGCCTGCGCTGCTGGAGCGAGGGAGCGGTGGTGACAACGTCGTTATGGGCCCACCGGATTGGTGCTACGGAGCGGGAGTGTGTTGGCATCAGGACATCCCCACAATAGCTGCCCACCACAGGCACTCCCCTGACCAGTGGCACTGCATTCCCGGAGATGGCGCCTAAACGAAATTGCACACTGCTGCCATAGTGGAGCCACGCGTGAGGTTAGTGGCACTCGCAATAATACATGGTAGTGGTGCTGTCTGGCGAAAAGGAGAGTGCCCGCATTTCACTGCCTTTGCCCCCACTGTTGGCTACTGGAGGCACCCCCGGTGGTGCAAACAGAGTCACCCGCTCGGCGCTGTGTGAGGCGCGGGCCATACTGAGATACGACACTCATTCTCCCCATCCCCTTGCCACACTACCTTCTCCTGGCCAACTACTGGGGTGTGACCCATCTGCCCCATCTGGCGGCGGCGTTGCTCCATGCCTCCTCGCGTCCTGCAGTCCACTAATGCTGGCGACCTCTGGGACTGATCGGACCCTCATAGAGCATTGGTAACTATTACATGCGACGCCGGCACGCTACCTGTTGCGCCGCTCATGTCTGGGGGTACCAGGGCAAGAACTGGCGCTGGTGGCACACAGACGAAGGGGGGAATGGACAAGATGGCGAAATCGGCTGACTCAGACCAGACAGCATCTAAATTGGACACGATGCTGACAGCCATGGAGTGCCTGGAGGAATCAGTACAGATGACCCGCACCTCCCTGGAAACCAAGATAGACGGCGTGGCTATCAATCTCACGCATTTGTGAGCTGACCACAAAAGGTTGGCGGAAGGCACCGCCACCCTGGAGACCACTATAGCAGATCTCACCCCCCGAGTCGTGCAGACGGACAAACAGGTGCAGGACCTCCTCAACAGAGTGGAATTTTTGGAAGATCGCGCTGAGGATGCAGAAGGGAGAGTGCATTGTAGGTGTGCAGGAGCGCTGGTAGGGCAGGGAACCTGCGACGCACATGGAGGACTGGCTGCGAAACCTACTACCACCTCGCACACTATCACCACATTTTGTCATAGAACGGGCACATTGGGTGCCGAATCGACTTCCCCCAGCGGGATCTAAGCTCCGGACAATGCTCCTCAGAATCCTGAATTATCGTGACCGCGATGCCATCTTGCGAGAAACCAGAAAGATACAGGACGTCCGAATTGAAAATACTAAGATCATGTTCTTCCCAGATAACACGATTCAAGTGCAGCGCCAGAGACACTCCTTTCTAGCAGTCAAGCAGCGGCTCTGTCAACTGGATTTGAAGTACTCCCTTCTCTTCCCCACACGATTGTGAGTGGTGGCGCAAGACAAAACCCATTTCTTTGCCACTCCGGAGGAAGTTGAGACCTGGCTAGACGCTGGGATGGCCACGGAATCCCAGGCGACGTTGATGTCATCACCTTTGCCGCAATTCAGGGGGCCCGACGACACCATAGGAACAGAGCATCACCAATGTGACGGATGTGCATGGCGACCGAGATTTATTTATTTGCAGAGTTTTATTTGCAGAGTTTTATATAGCGCGAACTAGACCCGAACCGAGTCAGGTATCAGAGCGCTTTACATAGCACCAGTTACTTTACATGAGGACGGACACACATTCATTTTAGGCACGGGGAGATTAAGTGATTTGCCCAGAATCACAGGAGGTTTTGGCGTCGTTACGGAGACTCGAACTCAGATCCCCAGGTCCGAGGTCGAGTGCCCTAGCCGTTAGGCCAACTCCTCTTATCCACGGTGAGCAGCAAGAGGCCCTCCAGATGGTGGCGGAACGCAGTGGCTCCCGGACACAGATGCAGCTCTGGAGACCAGTCCCCTTGATCTGCATAGTAACGATGAAAATATTTATGGACTGCCGGACTCGCAAATGTCTATGGAACCACCTGAGGTTACCCTGCAGACAGCTGATTTGATCCACTGACTGTGCGACCGGCTGTCTACGGATGTTTGTTTGTCTCTGGGACTTTCTGTTAAGCTATTGGTTCTGGTAGCTGCCGGGCATTCACACGCAGTGGTGGCCGGAGCTTGGTCACGACTTGAGCCCTATCCCTAAGCTGTGTTGCACAGTAAGTACTGCCATAGTCACTGGGGAAGTTGAGTCATTGTGGAGTTGTCCTGTGGCTGGACAGGTCTGGTGGAGATGGCTCCTCCGTTGGCAAGTGGGGTGGAGTGGGGGATACTCCACCTTCCAGTGGTACCCAGATATTGAAAACTATGCCTTGCAAGCTATGGGCCTTCTGGCCGGAAAACAAACCTTTTGCAATTACATTGGCTGAAACGAACCTCCTGAGAGGAGGGACGCTCCCTCTGCTTGAGTAGCAGGCGTACCAGCAATAGTCGTGCCGAGTGCACAGCGACCCCCTGTATTTAACTGTTTGTTGCCTCATTGGAGAGTTTGGATGACGGCATGTTCCGCTGTCGACCTTTTGGCATTGCCTATCTGTTTCTTTTGTTCCAAGTGTTGGTTGATATGTATTTTAATTATTTTTATCTTGTGCAATTCCTGAGAGTGCTCACTAATCTATTCATTGTGGCTTTATATGTGTGGCCTGTGGGAGCACTGGACTGACTGACTGATGTGGGCGGGTGGGGTGGTGGAGATGAGGAGGTCATCTGGAAGCATCATGTTGGCGGTTAAGATATGTACGTGGAATGTGTGTGGCATGCATACACCATCACGCAGATACCAAATTTACTCTTATCTTAAGCGGCACCACATCCACATAGCTCTATTACAAGAAACACATTTGGCTGGTACGGAAGTGCAGAAACTCCATCGTAGGTGACGGGGGAAGTTATACGCAACTGGATACTCGGCTTATGCCCGTGGGGCGCTCCTTTGGGTGCGACCCGGGACTCCATTTGCAGTTTCACAATCCCAGGTGGACCCAGAGGGCAGATATGTAGTTGTACAAGGCAAACTAGATGGCCACTTGATTGTCCTCGCATCATTGTATGCCCCCAATACTGATATGGGGGGGCTTCTTCACAAAATTGTCTACGATATTGGCGCCCTGGCACGGCATCCCTTTAGTGCTAGGAGGCGACTATAATTTGTATCCTAGACAATGCCCTCGATCGCTCCTTCCCGCCCCTTGCTGGTGCACCGGTGCATGGGGCCATGAGAGCACTGAAGAACAGGGCCTCACAATGGGACCTACACGATGCTTGGTGGATTCGTAATCCACAAACTAAGATATACTCTTATTATTCAGGTGCACACACACTACATGTTAGGCTAGATAGGTACATGATATCGAGTGATCTACTTCCCATTGTTACTGATACATACTATATGGGTCGCACCCACTCCGACCATAACCCTCATGTCCTAGAATTAGCGTGGGAGCGCCAACACCCGCCAATACCCACCTGGAGGCTCCAACCCGATTTACTGCTTGACGCCCCATTTCGCGACTCACTGTCGACGTGTCCTCTACAATATTTGAAGGAAAATTCTCGCACTGCGTCCACCCTCCAAATCGAATGGGACACGTTCAAGGTTGTCACTAGGGGCTATTGTCTGGGCACTTAAGCAGGCATGCAGAAACACTTAGATAGGGAGCTGACACGCATCGAAACAGATTTGCTTCGGAAGGAACAGGAAGCGGAGGGGGGTGACGAGAAGTCACTGTTGGAAGCTCGCGGAGACCATGCGCGGGTACTAGACAGGCTACGACATTTAAATTATGCAGCTCATTCAGCACGCACCCACCATTTTGGCGATAAACCAGGCAAGCTACTGGCGTGGTTGATCAAACAAGATGCCATGACCGCACCGGTGACAACAATACACACCAGCCAGGGAGGTGTTGTATATACACAGAGTGCCATTCATAAGGCCTTTGTGGACCATTATGCGGATCTATACCACTCTAGATTGCAAGTTCCTGCTGCTAGCATAGCTGAATATCTTTCTGACATAACCCTGCCTAGATTAGACGACGCACAACGAGACGAACTAGGGACCCCACTTGCACCTGACGAACTGCGCACAGTAATTTTTTCCCTCTCTAACGGCAAGTCCCCAGGCCCAGATGGGCTGCCTGCCGAATTCCATAAAGCCTACTCTATTATTTTGATCCCAGAGCTCCTACGGGTATATGCGTGGACTTTTACTGACTCTTCCCTCCCGCCCACGTTAAACAAAGCCAACTTGATCTCCCTCCCGAAGCCCGGCAGGGACTGCTCGCAATTAGGCTCTTATCGCCCTCTGGCCCTCCTAAACACTGACAATAAAATCCTGGCTTCTGCACTAGCCCAGCGATTAGCCCCCTTGGTGCCCGACCTTGTATCCAACGACCAAAACGGCTTTGTGCCCACCCGTAGCACTTCATTTAACATCCGGCGCTTGTTCAGGGTGCAGAGTTTTGCCACAAAACAGTGGCCCCACTCGGGATGCTTGGTGCTCGACCTTAAAAAGGCTTTTGACTCTGTAGAGTGGCCCTACCTTGTAGCAGTGTTGCAGAAATATGATCTTGGGTACGACTATATTCAAATGGTGGAGCTGTTGTATCAGAAACCCACAGTGCGGGTTCGCACCGGCAAGCTGTTGTCGAATACCATCCGTGTTCGGCGGGGAACCAGACAGGGGTGCCCCTGGTCCCCACTACTCTTATCATTGGTAATGGATCCCCTAGTGGCGCAGCTGAGAGCATGTGGAATAGATTGGGGGATCCCCCTAGCGGATGGTCTACATACGGTATCCTTGTATGCCGACGACCTTCTTCTATATGTCAGAGACCTGACCCGTATGCCGTTAGCTCTGTCTGTTATATTCTGCACCTTTGAGTCGATGTCGGGGCTTAAAGTCAATTGGGCTAAATCTGGGGTATATTCATTTGATGCAGATACACCAGGATGTGCAATCACTATCAATGGTGGACGTCTCAACTGGTACTCTACCACGTTCCACTATCTTGGAATATATATATTTAAGGAACCCTCACGGATGTGTTGGAGGGCAATTTAGTGCGAGCGATTTCCTCCCTGCAAGCGCCAGTGGCTTTTTGGAAGACCCTCCCTTTGAATGTGCCCAGCCGGGTCACGTTGAAAAAGATGATAGTATTCCCCAGGCTGTTGTACTACTACGCCAACCTCCCGGTATACGTCCCTACATGTATATTCCGCGAATTAGAACCTACAGTTAGGAGTCTCATCTGGAATTCAGGGCGACCCTGAGTGGCATTGAGGACACTCTATGCATCCCCAGATACAGGGGGCCTGGCGGTTCCTAATCAGGAACTCTACTATTTAGCGGCACAGCTGCAGTGGGTGGCCGGCTGGCTGAGTGGGAAGAACTTGGGGGATACCGCTTCAGACACTATATTCTTGACACGCACACAAGTCCATACATTGTTTCACCCGCTGACCAGAACCCACTGTCCGTTACAGTTATATTTAGCAGTCGCACGCAGATGCTATGTAAGAAGCTTGAAACTCACCAGTGCAGTGATACCATATGCCCCGATACTTCCATTGTTGGGAACACCCAGGGAACGGGACGTAGTCAAGGAGGTGGTGTTGGAGCGCTGGACGCAGGCTGGGGTGGAAACTGTGGGGGACTTGTATGTAGAGGGGGTGCTGGTTCCCTTTGAGGCGCTGGCCACCGATACAGGCTTCCCAGCAGGACAATTTCTCCTACACGTAGCACTCATACGTACACTAACGTGGGCTTGGGGAGACCTTTCCGGAGAACTGCCGACACACTTGCTGGTGCAATATTTGCACGTGATGAGGAATGGCTCCCATGTGGTGCACTGGCTAGAACAGGCACTCCTTAACCATACGCAATGATCTCCCCAGCGTCTGCGAGACAAATCGGCGGAGGACAGGGGACGGGCATGGACGGATAAGGAGTGGGCGTTGGTGCTGGCAGGCACCACGAATATCCCGCGCAACTCCCGCTTCAAGCTCATCCAGTTATATATTACACACCGTTCATATTTTTCACCCAATAAGATTAATCGGTACTTCAAAACCACAACATCCGCATGCCCAAGATGTACGCTTGTGGCTGCAGACCTTTTACACATGCTATGGTCATGCCCCTTGCTGCGAACGTATTGGCATACAGTGACAGCCTCCCTAGCGGACAGTGTAGGTGGGGTACTGCAACACACATGGGAGACATGCATCTTAGGCATATACAAAAGGACAAAGCAGACAAGAGTTCCCTCTAGATTTTGGGACCTTGGGCTTATCACGGCGAAGAGATTAATCACTAAGCGCTGGAAATGCAGCGAACCTCCCCAAGTGGCACACTGGCGCAGCTCTTTTGACAACTGGGCAAAGGCGGAAAGCGCGACCCTGCATAGGGAGGAAACGGCAGGATTACGGAAATACCCCATAGCACAGTCCTGGGATGACACCCTGAAGGCCTTTCACCGCGCATGCCCCCGACGTGGAGTCCCATAGATGCACCCTACCTGACTCTGCCCAGGAATGAGACACTACCAGAGGCGACAAGCCCGTGCGAGCCCTCCGTGCCTTGCATCTACTTGCGCAACACTTTTGTTGTGAAGCGTTGGCGCGCTGTTATCCCGAGCACCGATGGCCCTACTCCCACTGCGCAGACAAATCTGACACTGACAATGCGAATACTGTCGGCTTTTCCGCCTCCCCGATGTCTCCCAAGCACAGCATCTGCATGTTTCCTGGCTCCCACACAGGATATACCTCACAACTTAAGTCTTGCACTGGCGGTAGCACATAATTGATTTCTTGATTCACTTATCACTTTTTCTTTTCTCTGTTTTCTTTTACTTTTACTTTTACTATCCTGTGTTTCGCTATTGTTGTCGTTTTGAAGATTGTTCTTACTTTATGAATATCGAACTATGCATATATTGCTTTGTGTCTATTTTCAATTGTCAATACTGCATGTTCCAGACGGTCCATCCTATGATTGTTTAATAATGTTGATTAATAGAGACACATAGATAAGGCCATACCCTTGGTGTTAAATCACCGGACACTCTGTCTGGCAAGTAGCTAGATTAACCATGATGCCACGCACTCTCTGCCGTTTATCTTGCTTCACGAACCCCTTCGACTACTCTATACCTTTTACTTTGTTGTGGCGTACTGTTTTCAATTCTATTATTTATTTATTTATTTATTTTATTTTCTCCTTTCCTACGTAGATCTACCACTTTTCAGGTATAGAATTCCTCAGATAACACACCCTCGGATGCATAATTGATTTGTATGACATGAAGCATGTGTATATGCACTGTAGCAAAATGTTGTTTCTACTACATATTTCTATATGGCTACAAAAAGTTATGTTACACTCATATTTGATATGATGGTATGTACTGTGAACAACGTAAGAAAAGTAATAAAAGATATTCAAACAAAAAAAATGAATAAAAAGACAAAAATTGCAGACTAATATCTTAAAGAAAAAATAAACTTTTAAAACGTAATCAAATCTCTCATTATTGACTGAACATCAATTGCTGAAAACAATGTTTATTTTAGAGATGTGTTTGGGTTGTGCTCCATTCTAATACGGCGGTAAAGATTCATCAACCCAAAGAGATGTAAAAATCTGAGGTTTGCTTAGTAAGTTTAAAGTGGAGCTTCTTCTAACATTTTCGTGAGGTTTCTTTGCTCACAATTCTTAGTATCAAGAATACTAGAGAGAGGTTTCTCTGACAGGATAAGCCCATGAGTCTTAGCCCATGGACAGCGTGGGTTATTTTAAACTAAATATGTGACAACAAATGTCGGGGTGTATGGATGCAGCTTTCCAAGCTGTCGACTCAGACATATTCCATTGCCTTTGCACTTTAGGGGCATTGATACTGTTTGAAGGACAGGCCTCACAAGAGGGGCTACAGACCCAACATCTCTGTTTTCAATTATCAATGATAATTTTTGCATTTGTGAAAGATAAGCTAAATGGATGAGTGACCTGCATGGTGTTGCTGTAGATTTGTGAAAAGGGGCAATGTTCAACCCCCAGCTGTCAACACAGGAAATTTGAGGAACCCTGGCAACAGCTTCTGGTCTCCATCAAATGCACTTTTATGACCCTATCAGGCAGTCTGCTCTGATTCTACTGGGAGTCCCTAGTATCCACCTATATGGGTACATCAGCACAGCAAACTTTTAAAATGGCTTCGATCTAAAGTACGTCAGGAAGCAAAGCAATGAACTTTCAAAAGAGTCAATGGAAATATACAAAATTATATTTTTTCTTTATGATTACAATTGACATGTTTCATATCAAAGCATGTACCTACCACCTTAATTTCAGATTTCAGAAGCAAGCAAACATCACCATGATGTAGAAAACTATTTTTCCTGCTTTAAAACTCTCGAGATTTACCTTCCAGGTTGACTTTAGGCAGTCTAAAAATGCATTAAATGAGACCCAGGTTTCATTGATTGGGATGGTCTTATAGCTCAAATTCCTCCAAAAGTAAAGCTGATTCATGTTAATTTGCTTACTTGGCTTCGTACATTGTTGTGAATCTATCTAGGACCCTAATTAAATATCCCCGATTCATGCCCTTATGTGGTTATAACGAAACATATCCTTATAAAGGCATAAGAATCATGTCCATATTTAGTCATAGCACATGCAGTCCAAATACGGCAAGGCTACTCCCATAGACTCCTAGTAAGTACAACACGTTCTTTAAAAAAAACAAGCCTCCAGCAGCCCGGGAATTCCCCCTGCTTTTGTTTTGATTTGCACAAGAACTCCTGGAGTCCAGAAAGAACTGTTAGTTCTTAGTGACGTCTTATGTCCAACCTTACGTCAAACCCGGCACCTTCCAGGTATAACTATACCAACGTTGCCTTAAGGAAACACAAGGTGGTTTGGAGCAGAGCAGCTATCTACTTGCCCGACGCCCTGCTGATGCGAGTGCCGAAGGAAGCTGACCCTCCCATTTGACGCACTGAGAGAGACGCTGTCTTTTCTCCTGCCGAGAAATCCAGCTCCGGTGTTTCCAGTCACCCTTGCGCGTTGCTGGGAGATCGAGTCCTGAGAAAGAGATACAAGACCTCCTTCATTCTATCACCAAGGTACGGAGCTGATTAAAACCTTAAGAGAATTTTTGATGCAGATTCTTGGCAAAAAACCAACTTAACTTAAACTGCAACTTACTAACTCCTTCCCACGTATTAGGCTTAGGTCAGGTACACCGGGGAAGGCGTATCTTAGAAGCACCAGTTGAGTATGTTTAGTCAATGTTTTTTATATATGTATGTATTTTATCAGTTTTAAAGTATCATATGGCTAAGAAACCATATCTATGCTTTTACAGTATTATTTCATAATACTACTTTTACTGTACGCACTTTACTTAATGATAAGTATTGCAATTGTGGCAATTCATTTCTCTTGCATGAGAAAGAAGACTGCTCACTAAATAACACCTTTTATTGAAAACGCCTGTCTCTCTATTTCTCTGCACTCCTGGTGAAATTAAGCATGCACGATTGACTAAGTGAAATAGCTGTCTATTGTTTTCACTCAACTCTAGAGATATACTCTTTATTCTGAGGGAGCAAAGTTGTCATGTTTATGCGGTTGTCATAAACTAATCCCTTCTTTGTCTAATCAGGAAAGTTAACTCATTCCTGTTTATTCAAGAAAGTTTCTAGTGACCTCTTAGCTAGCTGGCAAACCTAATTAAGTCTAATATAGTCAGTAGAGACCTAGATGACCTCAGTCCTACGTGTAAACTGCTGTGTATATTATTCCAATGTGCAGAGCCTATTGGGAATATAGGAACTACACTACAACATCATACACTTAGAATATTGTTGTTTAAGAATAATTCCTAAGTACAATCTATATATCTGCATATCATTTTGAAGTAACATTTTCGGGCGAAGTGTACTAAATGATTTTGCTTTCGCAAAAACCCAATTTCTGAGTTTGTGAACGTAAAACCATTTCATAATCTGGAATTTCCTAATGGATACTGATTCAATATTTAGGAAGGGTGTCTTTTTAGGTGTTTCTTCTAAATATTGAATTGATACCAGACTTATCATTGATTTTCATGTAGGATCTTGGTCTCAAAATAATAAAGAGTTACCAACTTCCAGTAACTTCTTCAATGAAGGGAATTGGTTTTCTTTGGAAACGTCCCCTTTAAGAAGTGTTTTAATTTTTTTTTTTAAACCAGCATGTTCTAAATTAAGGAAGAAAGACCTCCTTGTTTATAAAAAAAAAACAATACCATATTAAAATAATAACAGACATTGTGGTCTGCTGACCCTTGCAGGTCACAATCCATCTGGCTGTGGCCAATTGGATTGAGTCACAATTTGAGGCCCACCTAATTAGTATTTATTAGGCAGCAAAGAATATGACTCAATCTAATTTTTATTTTGTGAAGTAATCTACTATTGCATAAGTCAGTTAGCAAAATATGCTTCTGGTCACAAAAGGACTACTGGCAAATTGTCACCGCATTTTGCAACCAAAAGTTAGTACAGCTGGCCCATGGCCACATAAATATATGAAAAATATTAGATATTTTTATCAACCATCATCATTTTTGGAAAAGTATATAAATTGTTTAGGCTCATGAAATGTTATTTTAAAAAACCTTCTTAAGTTAATTCCTTGCAGTTTGTGAATCAATCCCAGAATAAAGGGAAAGTTGTTGCGTTTCCATTATAAAATACAAAAGTAAAAGATCACTTTTTATGAACCAATAACAACACCTCTGGCACGTCATTAACTTTATTAAGTTAAACGTAAATGGTTAGAATGACTTGTACAAAGATATTAAAGTAACTCAGAAAATCATTTCCAACCAATAACTCCTTTTTGAAACTGCTGCAAGTTGATACGTTTAAAATATCCTGAGTATGGAAATATAACACAACTGAAAACACTTTACAAGCAAACACGTCATGGTTTAAAAATGTAGATTTATTCAATACAGTTGTAACAATTGTATTTTATGCACATATATAATATTTGTTAATAAAGTTCCTATAATTATTAAATTATGCAGACAGTAGTAGTATGGTATATGATCTGACCTAATCACTAAAGAGGCATTATTTTACACACCAACACAAGGCTGTTTTGACCCCTCCATAGTTGAATATTGTCTTTAAGACAAAATGTTACCAGAGCAGCCCAAGCTATAATATTTATTGGTTGTGCTTAGGGCAATACGCAGGCATATCACCTAAAATGCAAACCTACTAAGGATCCGTTTTGGGGAACAACTGATACACACACACACCCTCATAACAACTGTATGGCTAGATCATTATCTGGAATCCACTCCTCACGTTTTACCACTCGTCTGGTCATAAAAAAGAAGACATTTTATCATAAAGATCTTTATCCACATAAAACTGCTCTATATCTTTAAGGATGTTTCTTTAAACTGATAGCAGGTCCTGTCAAAAGAAATAAAAAGATCAGCTTTGATAGAAGCATTCCAGGCTTTAGGACATAGTGGTGTTTGCTCCAATGTTTAAGAATGAGAACAGCAACAACACTGCTAATTATGGCATACTGGTTTTGCTTTCAATACCACCATTCTTTTTGATGCTAAAGAAGAAGTAGATTTTGGGAAGAGCATTTTTGTCCCAAAAAATACATCGTTTCTGAGAGGATGCCCTTAGTGTGTCTGCACTCGCAAAACTTGCCGAAAAACCTTTGAGGCAAGGCACAGCGCCACTAAATTAGACATTTGTGGAATTTGTAAAGACATTGTACACCATCATTCATTCATCGGTGTGGAGAAAAATGTTGCCGATGGGATGCCCATTCTCACTCATTTCCACCATTAACAAATCAATAGTGACTACTGGGTTGTGACATCTCCTGCAAACTGTAGGAATGGGAAGAAACTAGTCGCCTTTAGCAATGGTGTCAAACAAGGTGTTTTAGGGTCAGATGTACAAAAAGAGTTCTAACTGAGTTATTTGTGATTTTAAATCAGGAAATCACAAACACCCATGTACAAATGTGGCTTAGACTCATTTTGTGATTCCCAGTGGGACGCAAATAGACCTACCTCAGTAATATTCATGAGGTAGGTCTTGCTTTGCAACCCATTGGGAATGGCCTGCAGTCACAGGGATGGTGGGCTGCTGGGGTCAGAAGACCACCATGTCTGTGATTGCTTTTTAAATAAAGTATTTTTTTATGCATCACGTTTTCCGTGAAGAAAAATTAAATGCATTTCAAAAAATAAATAACAGCTAACTTCTTTTTTTAAGAGTAGTCAGTGCCTACTCTCCCAAAAAGTTGGCACCCACATTCACAAAGGGGAAGGGGTCCTTTGGGGATCCGTTCCTGTTTGCTAATGGGTTACCACTAAAATGAAGTTGGCGGTAACTGCGAATGATTTGCATCCGCATTTCCGGTCGCAAAACATACCTGCATACTACCGCGACTTCCTATAGGTAAGGGATGCCCTTAACATGCCCTTTTCTAATAGCAATTTGCGAACCCTATTTTGTGAGTTGGTAATAGGTTACCCACTCGCAGAATAGGGTTTGTACTTGGCAAAAAGCTTTTTACCGGTCAGATGGGCCGTTTGAAACCAGTAAAATGCTTCGTGCATCTGGACATTACTTCCCTAGCTGATTAACTTTTTTGAGCGACTTGGACTTATTACAGCTAGACAGTCCTCCACTATGTTGGTGATCTGCTGATACTTCGCCTATGCTCCCTTGGAATTTCTCACTCACTAAGCACCTAAGTTGAGCATGCCTCCAGTAGAAATCTAGCAGTCAATCCTGTCAAATTTTGGTTTACGTCAAAAATACCTTCAGCAGAAAGGGGCACATAAATATTGAACTCTACTCTTTGAGTTGTTAATGAGTTCATATATCTTGTGATCTAGTTTAATTGGGATGGTCCTGGTGAGGCTTGTATGCTTCCTAAAGTTATTTATATACAGAACGTAAGATATACCTTTGCTATTATCCTCAGTAATTCATGCTTATCTATTTAGGTCATTCTAGGACTTCTCTGTTGTGCAGATCCATGGGTATCCAAATTTCTCTCAGTCCTAGACATTATAGAAGCCAGTGCCTGAAGTTGGTGGTTACTGCTACTTAGAAACTGTGCTCCATTGTAAACTGTGAGTCAAGGGTTTTGCCTGAAATCCAGCTGAGTAGCTACTAAAGTGTTGAGTTAAGCACTTGATGGTGCATTTCTATCCATGAACCTGTCCGAATTGCAGTCTGCAATGAGCGGGCAAAGTGGGAGCTACAATTCTTTTTATAAGAACTGGTTGGAGAAATTAGATTAAAATCGGTTTCATAACTTTGCAAACCTATTTTCAAGCAGTAAATGTAAGCTAAAAATACAACATAAAAATCATATTTTCGCAGACAATTTAGCTGTAATAAGGACAAAAAACTTTACAGCACATAACTTGTATGACAGAGGGTCTGTCCTCAAACTGCCAGCTTCCATTGACTAAGATGTCCCAACATGAAGAGAATAAGGCAGTTGCAGGAGGTGCCCTAAGTGTGATGGATATTACTAGATATGAGACTCATGCACACTCTGCCACAGGTCCAATGTTACCTCACTGGCGAGGTCTTAGTAATCTGAAAACAGTTTAGAGTTGCTTGTGTTCTTATCTGGAGGGACCCAGGCCTGGCACTTCGGGGTAAGCTCTTTCTTTTCAATCCATCAATCAATCAGGGAATTATAAGCGCACCACTCACCTGTGAGGGTCTCAAGGCACTGGGGGGGGGTCCGCAGATCTGTTTAGCCGAAGAGGCAGGACTTGAGGGTCTTCCTGAAGATGTTCATGTAGGGGGCATGTCTGATTTCTGCCGGTAGCTTGTTAGAGGTCTTGGCTGCAATATGAGAGAAGGATCTTCAGCCTGCGCTGGTTCTGTGGATGCGCAGGGTTTCGGCCAGTGCGAGATTGGAGGATCGGAGGTTTCTTTTGTGTACGTGAAAGTTGATTCTGTCGTTGAGGTATTTGGGTCCGTTGTTGTGTAGGCATTTGTAGGCATGAGTGAGGATTTAGAAAATTAATCTTTTCTCCACGGGGAGCTATTGCAGACTACGTAGGTGTTGACTGATGTGTTCATGTCAGGGATGCAGAGGACGAGTCTGGCTGCGGTGTTCTGTATTGTCTGGAGTTTGTTGAGTCGGGATTTGTTGATGCCGGAGTAGAGTGCGTTTTCATAGTCCAGTCTACTGATGATGATTGTGTGGTGACTGTCTTCCTTGACTCAGGGGGGATCCACTTGAAGGTCTTGTGGAGGATGCGGAGGGTGTTGAAACAGCTGGAGGTGACAGCGCTGACCTTTCGGTTCATGGTGAGTGATGAGTCGGGTAGGATACCGAGGTTCTTGGCGTGGGCCGATGGGGTAGGTGGGCTTCAGAGGGCAGTCGGCCACCGGGTGCTGTACCATGCAGAAAGTGTAGTACCGAGGACGAGGACTTCTGTCTTCTCGGCGTTAAGCGTCAGACAGCTGTTGGTCATCCAGACTGCTACATCTTGCATTCCTTTCTGGAAGTTGAGTTTGGCAGTGGTAGGGTCTTTGGTGAGGGAGAGGATGAGCTGGGTGTCATCGGCATGGGATACGATGTTGAGGCTGTGTTGTCACACGATGGCTGCGAGGAGGGCCATGTAGATTTTGAAGAGGATGGGGCTCAGGGATGAACCCGGTGGGACTCCGCAGGTGATTTTCGTGGGGTCTGAAAGAAAGGATGGGAATCTGATCCTTTGGCTTCTTCTGGTGAGGATTGATCGGATCCAGTCCAGGTTTCTTGTATGCCTGCGTTGTGTAGTCTGGCGACTAGTGTGCGGTGGGAGACGGTGTCGAAGGCCACTGATAGGTCGAGTAGGATAAGGGCTGCGGAGTGGCCTTGGTGCAGGAGGGTGCGGATGCCATCTGTGGTGGTGAGTAGGTCGGTCTTGTGCTGTGCTGTGCTTGCTTGCTTCGGAATCCAGAATGGGACGGGTCGAGGACAGCGTTCTCTTCAATGAATCATGGCAGTTTCCTGTTGACTGTTTTCTCTGGAATTTTGGCTGCGAAGGGGAGGGGCGAGATGGGCCGATAGTTCTTGAGGTCGGTGGGGTCAGCTGAGGTCTTACTTCTGTGCGTTTCCAGTCATCTGGGATGGTGCCTGTTTTGAAGGTTGTGTGGATGGTACATTGTAGTTTGAGTGCGATGGCGGCCATTAGTCTGTGGTAGATGTAGGGGGGGCAGGAGTCCGTGGGGGCCCCCGAGTGGTGGTGAGGTGGAGGGTACTCTTGTGGGCGATGGCGAGGCCCCCTCCTTGTTGGTTGGGGCGGTCTTTCCTCTGGATCTTGTATCCGTCTGGGATGGCGGTGCTGATGTTGGTGGCGGAGGATGCATTGGTCCAGGTCTCTGTGAAGAAGGCAATGTCGGCGAGAGAGAGTCAAGGCAGGAGCGGGCAGCAGCCTCGAACCTCCCAAGGAGGAGGTCGGGGTCCGAAGGCAGGAGACAGCACAGCGGAGCTGTGGGTAGAGAGTGGACCTAGCACTTTTTGTTTGCTCTGATTTAAGATGTCCTTATAATGTACTCCAGGGGGTACTTTGTCTGGTATATGGCAGGTGGGCACATATGCAGGTTAAAATGTACACATTATAGATTGTAGTTTCATTGCCAAGGCACCACCTCAAAACACACGCGCTCGTTTGTACAATAAAAACAGTCCTAAATTGCTTCCATTTTCTTTAGATGGTAAATCTGTCTTTAGTGATAAAGCCGGGGGACCTGAAAAATGGAGAGAATAACTCTCAGGAACATTTAATTTTCTGCTACTTTGAGTCTGCCTCCTATTACAGCTTTCCTGTTAGTTAATAGATGTCCTTTCCTGTAAACCTTCACATGAGCGGCTCCTTTTACAGCCACCCCTAGGTTTGACTAATCGGATGGCGCGGCTATTGCTGGCCCCTGCACAGCTCTGGCAAGCATTCCTCTGTTGATATAGTTTCATCTCAAATTGCACCACCCTGTTCCCTTCTCTTCTCATCTATTGCAAGAGAGAAAGAGGAGCTGAGTTGATTTGATTGTGCAGTCATAAATACACGTTCATTTACAACAAGGGGTGGTGATGGACAGAGTCTCTGAATTAAGCAGAGTACTCTCACCCAGTCAAGAGATCAGGGCTAGATCCAACACCGTTTTTTAGCTCATTGCACCATCCCAGTTTCAGAACCTGGCTGTATGCAAATTAGTCTGTCCCTGGCCCAGTGCATCATGGGAACAGGGCAGACCAGACTACAAAAGCCAATTCTTACACTGGGAAGGAAACAAGCTTCCAGGGACCGGTTTCTGCCATTTCAGGCGTCTTCGGCCCGGCTTGCTTGAATCCTGATGGTGCAATGAGCAAGGGACTCACATCTGAGTATACCCTTCCACGCTTAGGGTGGACAAAATTATTTACAACAAGGGGTGGTGATGGACAGAGTCTCTGAATTAAGCAGAGTACTCTCACCCAGTCAAGAGATCAGGGCTAGATCCAACACCGTTTTTTAGCTCATTGCACCATCCCAGTTTCAGAACCTGGCTGTATGCAAATTAGTCTGTCCCTGGCCCAGTGCATCATGGGAACAGGGCAGACCAGACTACAAAAGCCAATTCTTACACTGGGAAGGAAACAAGCTTCCAGGGACCGGTTTCTGCCATTTCAGGCGTCTTCGGCCCGGCTTGCTTGAATCCTGATGGTGCAATGAGCAAGGGACTCACATCTGAGTATACCCTTCCACGCTTAGGGTGGACAAAATTATTTACAACAAGGGGTGGTGATGGACAGAGTCTCTGAATTAAGCAGAGTACTCTCACCCAGTCAAGAGATCAGGGCTAGATCCAACACCGTTTTTTAGCTCATTGCACCATCCCAGTTTCAGAACCTGGCTGTATGCAAATTAGTCTGTCCCTGGCCCAGTGCATCATGGGAACAGGGCAGACCAGACTACAAAAGCCAATTCTTACACTGGGAAGGAAACAAGCTTCCAGGGACCGGTTTCTGCCATTTCAGGCGTCTTCGGCCCGGCTTGCTTGAATCCTGATGGTGCAATGAGCAAGGGACTCACATCTGAGTATACCCTTCCACGCTTAGGGTGGACAAAATTATTTACAACAAGGGGTGGTGATGGACAGAGTCTCTGAATTAAGCAGAGTACTCTCACCCAGTCAAGAGATCAGGGCTAGATCCAACACCGTTTTTTAGCTCATTGCACCATCCCAGTTTCAGAACCTGGCTGTATGCAAATTAGTCTGTCCCTGGCCCAGTGCATCATGGGAACAGGGCAGACCAGACTACAAAAGCCAATTCTTACACTGGGAAGGAAACAAGCTTCCAGGGACCGGTTTCTGCCATTTCAGGCGTCTTCGGCCCGGCTTGCTTGAATCCTGATGGTGCAATGAGCAAGGGACTCACATCTGAGTATACCCTTCCACGCTTAGGGTGGACAAAATTATTTACAACAAGGGGTGGTGATGGACAGAGTCTCTGAATTAAGCAGAGTACTCTCACCCAGTCAAGAGATCAGGGCTAGATCCAACACCGTTTTTTAGCTCATTGCACCATCCCAGTTTCAGAACCTGGCTGTATGCAAATTAGTCTGTCCCTGGCCCAGTGCATCATGGGAACAGGGCAGACCAGACTACAAAAGCCAATTCTTACACTGGGAAGGAAACAAGCTTCCAGGGACCGGTTTCTGCCATTTCAGGCGTCTTCGGCCCGGCTTGCTTGAATCCTGATGGTGCAATGAGCAAGGGACTCACATCTGAGTATACCCTTCCACGCTTAGGGTGGACAAAATTATTTACAACAAGGGGTGGTGATGGACAGAGTCTCTGAATTAAGCAGAGTACTCTCACCCAGTCAAGAGATCAGGGCTAGATCCAACACCGTTTTTTAGCTCATTGCACCATCCCAGTTTCAGAACCTGGCTGTATGCAAATTAGTCTGTCCCTGGCCCAGTGCATCATGGGAACAGGGCAGACCAGACTACAAAAGCCAATTCTTACACTGGGAAGGAAACAAGCTTCCAGGGACCGGTTTCTGCCATTTCAGGCGTCTTCGGCCCGGCTTGCTTGAATCCTGATGGTGCAATGAGCAAGGGACTCACATCTGAGTATACCCTTCCACGCTTAGGGTGGACAAAATTATTTACAACAAGGGGTGGTGATGGACAGAGTCTCTGAATTAAGCAGAGTACTCTCACCCAGTCAAGAGATCAGGGCTAGATCCAACACCGTTTTTTAGCTCATTGCACCATCCCAGTTTCAGAACCTGGCTGTATGCAAATTAGTCTGTCCCTGGCCCAGTGCATCATGGGAACAGGGCAGACCAGACTACAAAAGCCAATTCTTACACTGGGAAGGAAACAAGCTTCCAGGGACCGGTTTCTGCCATTTCAGGCGTCTTCGGCCCGGCTTGCTTGAATCCTGATGGTGCAATGAGCAAGGGACTCACATCTGAGTATACCCTTCCACGCTTAGGGTGGACAAAATTATTTACAACAAGGGGTGGTGATGGACAGAGTCTCTGAATTAAGCAGAGTACTCTCACCCAGTCAAGAGATCAGGGCTAGATCCAACACCGTTTTTTAGCTCATTGCACCATCCCAGTTTCAGAACCTGGCTGTATGCAAATTAGTCTGTCCCTGGCCCAGTGCATCATGGGAACAGGGCAGACCAGACTACAAAAGCCAATTCTTACACTGGGAAGGAAACAAGCTTCCAGGGACCGGTTTCTGCCATTTCAGGCGTCTTCGGCCCGGCTTGCTTGAATCCTGATGGTGCAATGAGCAAGGGACTCACATCTGAGTATACCCTTCCACGCTTAGGGTGGACAAAATTATTTACAACAAGGGGTGGTGATGGACAGAGTCTCTGAATTAAGCAGAGTACTCTCACCCAGTCAAGAGATCAGGGCTAGATCCAACACCGTTTTTTAGCTCATTGCACCATCCCAGTTTCAGAACCTGGCTGTATGCAAATTAGTCTGTCCCTGGCCCAGTGCATCATGGGAACAGGGCAGACCAGACTACAAAAGCCAATTCTTACACTGGGAAGGAAACAAGCTTCCAGGGACCGGTTTCTGCCATTTCAGGCGTCTTCGGCCCGGCTTGCTTGAATCCTGATGGTGCAATGAGCAAGGGACTCACATCTGAGTATACCCTTCCACGCTTAGGGTGGACAAAATTATTTACAACAAGGGGTGGTGATGGACAGAGTCTCTGAATTAAGCAGAGTACTCTCACCCAGTCAAGAGATCAGGGCTAGATCCAACACCGTTTTTTAGCTCATTGCACCATCCCAGTTTCAGAACCTGGCTGTATGCAAATTAGTCTGTCCCTGGCCCAGTGCATCATGGGAACAGGGCAGACCAGACTACAAAAGCCAATTCTTACACTGGGAAGGAAACAAGCTTCCAGGGACCGGTTTCTGCCATTTCAGGCGTCTTCGGCCCGGCTTGCTTGAATCCTGATGGTGCAATGAGCAAGGGACTCACATCTGAGTATACCCTTCCACGCTTAGGGTGGACAAAATTATTTACAACAAGGGGTGGTGATGGACAGAGTCTCTGAATTAAGCAGAGTACTCTCACCCAGTCAAGAGATCAGGGCTAGATCCAACACCGTTTTTTAGCTCATTGCACCATCCCAGTTTCAGAACCTGGCTGTATGCAAATTAGTCTGTCCCTGGCCCAGTGCATCATGGGAACAGGGCAGACCAGACTACAAAAGCCAATTCTTACACTGGGAAGGAAACAAGCATCCAGGGACCGGTTTCTGCCATTTCAGGCGTCTTCGGCCCGGCTTGCTTGAATCCTGATGGTGCAATGAGCAAGGGACTCACATCTGAGTATACCCTTCCACGCTTAGGGTGGACAAAATTATTTACAACAAGGGGTGGTGATGGACAGAGTCTCTGAATTAAGCAGAGTACTCTCACCCAGTCAAGAGATCAGGGCTAGATCCAACACCGTTTTTTAGCTCATTGCACCATCCCAGTTTCAGAACCTGGCTGTATGCAAATTAGTCTGTCCCTGGCCCAGTGCATCATGGGAACAGGGCAGACCAGACTACAAAAGCCAATTCTTACACTGGGAAGGAAACAAGCTTCCAGGGACCGGTTTCTGCCATTTCAGGCGTCTTCGGCCCGGCTTGCTTGAATCCTGATGGTGCAATGAGCAAGGGACTCACATCTGAGTATACCCTTCCACGCTTAGGGTGGACAAAATTATTTACAACAAGGGGTGGTGATGGACAGAGTCTCTGAATTAAGCAGAGTACTCTCACCCAGTCAAGAGATCAGGGCTAGATCCAACACCGTTTTTTAGCTCATTGCACCATCCCAGTTTCAGAACCTGGCTGTATGCAAATTAGTCTGTCCCTGGCCCAGTGCATCATGGGAACAGGGCAGACCAGACTACAAAAGCCAATTCTTACACTGGGAAGGAAACAAGCTTCCAGGGACCGGTTTCTGCCATTTCAGGCGTCTTCGGCCCGGCTTGCTTGAATCCTGATGGTGCAATGAGCAAGGGACTCACATCTGAGTATACCCTTCCACGCTTAGGGTGGACAAAATTATTTACAACAAGGGGTGGTGATGGACAGAGTCTCTGAATTAAGCAGAGTACTCTCACCCAGTCAAGAGATCAGGGCTAGATCCAACACCGTTTTTTAGCTCATTGCACCATCCCAGTTTCAGAACCTGGCTGTATGCAAATTAGTCTGTCCCTGGCCCAGTGCATCATGGGAACAGGGCAGACCAGACTACAAAAGCCAATTCTTACACTGGGAAGGAAACAAGCTTCCAGGGACCGGTTTCTGCCATTTCAGGCGTCTTCGGCCCGGCTTGCTTGAATCCTGATGGTGCAATGAGCAAGGGACTCACATCTGAGTATACCCTTCCACGCTTAGGGTGGACAAAATTATTTACAACAAGGGGTGGTGATGGACAGAGTCTCTGAATTAAGCAGAGTACTCTCACCCAGTCAAGAGATCAGGGCTAGATCCAACACCGTTTTTTAGCTCATTGCACCATCCCAGTTTCAGAACCTGGCTGTATGCAAATTAGTCTGTCCCTGGCCCAGTGCATCATGGGAACAGGGCAGACCAGACTACAAAAGCCAATTCTTACACTGGGAAGGAAACAAGCTTCCAGGGACCGGTTTCTGCCATTTCAGGCGTCTTCGGCCCGGCTTGCTTGAATCCTGATGGTGCAATGAGCAAGGGACTCACATCTGAGTATACCCTTCCACGCTTAGGGTGGACAAAATTATTTACAACAAGGGGTGGTGATGGACAGAGTCTCTGAGTTAAGCAGAGTACTCTCACCCAGTCAAGAGATCAGGGCTAGATCCAACACCGTTTTTTAGCTCATTGCACCATCCCAGTTTCAGAACCTGGCTGTATGCAAATTAGTCTGTCCCTGGCCCAGTGCATCATGGGAACAGGGCAGACCAGACTACAAAAGCCAATTCTTACACTGGGAAGGAAACAAGCTTCCAGGGACCGGTTTCTGCCATTTCAGGCGTCTTCGGCCCGGCTTGCTTGAATCCTGATGGTGCAATGAGCAAGGGACTCACATCTGAGTATACCCTTCCACGCTTAGGGTGGACAAAATTATTTACAACAAGGGGTGGTGATGGACAGAGTCTCTGAATTAAGCAGAGTACTCTCACCCAGTCAAGAGATCAGGGCTAGATCCAACACCGTTTTTTAGCTCATTGCACCATCCCAGTTTCAGAACCTGGCTGTATGCAAATACACGTTCAGCCTGGAGAAAGAAGCCATTGCATAAGCACCAGACCATTATCTGGTACAGGCAGCCAAGCGCGCAGAGGGTTCATTATGACATGAAATCTTTATCCAGGAAGTAAGTGCTGCATCTCTCGTTGAAAAAGTACAGCACCATAATTGCAGATTATTGTATAAAAAGTATGTTTTGTTGGGAATTTTACCTTAAAATACATTCTGCTCAAGTGCATGCAGTAAGAGCATAAAATGTGGTGCGTTGTACTGCAAATGTAGGGTACTTGTCATTTTATTCATGGAGAACAGCTAGTTACATAGGCGAGTCATTTTAAACTCCATTACATTTTGAATCATACGGGCACCGCAGGGCATACTGGCCGAAGATAATTAGAGAAACATTCCTACAATAGCATCATTTTATATCTGTCAATGAAGAAAATAAAAAGTGGAGTCCCGCTACCATCATGTTCCTCAGCTGATAAACAATGTTGTTTTTCCGCCTTCTTCTGCTCTCCTAGACAGTCACCGATGGGAAAAATTAGTTTTGCAAATAGGTTTACAAAGAAACCACAACTATCTTTCATTACACAGGAAGCTGTGTTTTAACAACAGTTGTTTTTAACATGTAATGTGTAGGTCTAAACAATTGTTGCAGAGCCAGTACCCATTTTTTTCACATTTACAGTATCTGGAACTCTGGGGCATATTACCAAGCAATAGCGATAATTATCGCTATTGCTTGGTTAGCGGGAAAAAAATATCGCCGAGCACCGAGAATTTTTACCGCTGAGATACCTTGTATTATCAAGGTTTATCTCAAAAGCGGTAAAAATCCTGTGAAATGCATGAATATCGCTGAAAAATCAGCGATATTCATGCATTATCGTGACAATGCTCTTAGCCATGTTATCCACCTTCCATTGGATAACATGGCTTAGAACAGCTTTTAGCAGGCGTTAGCTTTTGGAGATATTCGCGCTTAGCGCGAATATTTCCAAAAGTTGTTAATAGGAGTTAGAGAGGTTAGCGACTGTTTTCAGTCGCTAACATCTTGGCACGCCCACTTTGCATGTCATTAGCGATAATTATCGCTGACATGCAAAGTCGGCCCCTAAATGCCCGCTATCGCCTACAAGCTGTCGCTAACTAGTGTTAGCGACAGCTTGGTAATAGGGCGATGAAATTATTGCCGCATTAGCGGGAAAAAGTCCCGCTAATGCTGCGATAATGCCCTTGGTAATATGCCCCTCTGTCCTTACCGAGTCTATGCTTGAAGTCAGAACAGACAGTGGGCTGTGATGTTTGTTTATTTTATTTTTTGGCTCTCCTGATATTCACATTTTTTATCTGCTGGTACCAACTTCAAATGGTGTATTTTAGAACGAGCTGCAATAGTCTAGGCCTTAAGGACATCTGTCCTGAACAAGTTTGTGTTTTCCAAAAGGCACCAGGAGAATAAAGGAAGAGTATAAGTTATGTATCACTCGAAATATCTAGAATGGAAGTGTTTAATTGGCAGTCAATCATTTCTACTTCTCTTTTGTAGCTACTAGGAGGCAGATACAAATCAAAGAGGTAAACCCACAAGGAAATGGTGCAGCGCGGCACTGTGGCAAATTTTGCAGTGCTGCGACATTTAAAAAACCACAGGGATGCACCATTTTCACAAGAAAACACTGCACCCTGTGTTTTCCTTTCTACTGGTGCTAAAATAGTTGTCTAATGCCAACACAGACACCCTTGCCTGCAGTGCAGGTAGGATTTCCTGCAACACAGGCACGCTTGAACCATAGTGCAAGGGTGCCTGGATTGCAAGGAATCATCTCTGCGATTCAGGCTGTCTTGCACCATGGTGCAAGGGTGTCCGTTTTGCAGGGAATTTTTGTTTACGTGCAGCAAGGGACACCCTCCTGCACATAAACAATCTTTAAAGGTGATTTTATCTTTCTATGTGTGCTGCAGAATGCAGAATATGCAGAAAGAGAAAAAAACGGGTACAAATAAAAGTATTTCTCCTCGTTGCGACAATCTAACACCTGCTTTTGCATGGCGTTAGTTTTTGGTGCTGCCTCAGATTGACACATTATTGTAAATCTGTGGCAGTGTCAAAAAGCAATGGTAGTTGTGGTGTAACGCCCACAGCAACACCCGTTGCATGCCCCCTTCACGCAGAAAACTCTGTGAAAGGGTACCATATTTCCAAAGTAGCATTAAGTCACGTAAAGTGGCTAAACACTGCTTTCTTAATATGGTGCAGGGCATTACCCCACTGGAACATTGAAAAAATGAAGTTCTGATGGCACAGTCCACTTATAAATATGCTCCAAAGTGAGGGACCTTTCATTCTTGCTCCTGGGACTCTATATTACCAATGATACCCTAGGTAAACAAACGCACAGTCTCACCATTGGTAGTTAGGGTTACACAATGGAGAAAACAACAGCTTCTAGGTTTACAAGAGAAAACAAAGAGAACAGTGGACATTTGTAAGGTGTGGGAATAGTGAAGAGGGGCCAAAGTTTTCTTTGCCTAACCTTCCACTAGGGATGAAGGCCGGCTGAATCAATCCCTCTTGGGCCACATGGAAAACATGGTGGCTGAATACTACAGTAAAATATGTCGAACCTCTCCCCCAGTTCAACAGATGCATATTCTCTTGCGCATTCTATAAAAACATGGCCCCCAATTTGGATAACTTATCATCATACCCACCATCAGAATCATGCTTCCAATGAACTGAAAAAAAAGCAATTTTAAAGAAAGCACACTATTTCAAGCACTGCAATTCAATACAGCCTAATCTTTTCTCTCAGACTCAACAGAACAACTGTTCTGGTTGCACCTGCTGACAAATAACAGCAGATTGTTTACTATACTGTCTGTATTCTGAACATTTCTTTCTATCCTAAATATTTTATTTAAATCATGCACAGAACACAGTGTTTTTCCATGATAAATCCTTATAAATTGGAAAGTAGCGGTTCCTAGCAAACAATTCAGAGGAATTGCCCTTACAAAAAAACTGTAAATTATCCATAAAGAGGCCCGATTATGATCTTGTTAGGAAGAACTCTGGATGGGATTCGGTATTGTCGAATCCGATTCGGAAGCCGTGTTTCCTACCGAATCGTGCTGTTTTCCAAACAACCGAGTACGATGCCCGAAAACTGTTCGAGCAGACCAAATCGGGTCTGAGAGGCATCCAGGCAGCCTGAGTATTTCAGAGCCGATTCGTACAGCTCTATGGATAAGGTGTCCGGATGAGCGATTACGATGACCGATTCAGCCAGCCGTTCCGATTCGGTTTGCCCAAGTTGAAATTACTTTTGAATTCGTTTTTTGGGGGCATATTGCGGGCCACCCTTTGCCCGGAGACGTCTGAATATGGCCTGTGGGAGTACCCAAGGGACTCCTCTTCCTAACCATGCACAATGTTGTAGGCCAGTGTTTCCCAAACTGGGGTCCGCGGACCCCCAGGGGTCCGTGACACATTCCCAGGGGGTCCGTAGGAAGCAGTTTTAAAAGCACAGAAACATTTCTTGTATAATTAGCAGTTTCCAACAACAATAAAAGTGTCCAGCTAATGCCAGTGATTAATGTACCTGCTGGAGAGAGATGAGAGTTTTGTTCAGTGGCAGCTTTGACTTAACTAATGTATCACAGAGGGTTAACGTGCCTACAGCAAAGAACGTGTAACATGCATTTTAAAAAGAAGTTTTTTATGTACATAGGTCTGTGGTTACTGCTGTTGTCACAGACATTCTTTTGTTACTGTGCACTTCCTAAGTGACAATCGTAATCTAGCAGAGGGATCTATAAATTGTCATCAAAGAGCTCCTTGCAAACTGCATGGTACCAGTTAGTAACTTATGTTTTTTCCCAGTCATTCATTATCCTGATGCTGCTAAAAAGATTTATTTGGGTGGAAATACATTTCCAATGCTAAAGTCAGTGCTAGCCACTGTGTTATGTTCTGAATCCTGAGCTTGTGCTTTTCCAGACCAGCACTACTTAAAAATGCCTAGCAGTATGAATGACATGTGAATACTACACCTTGTAGTCCCCTTTACCTTATGTAACATTTTCTATACACTGATTTACATGTATGATTCATTGTCTCTATATGTGTGATGTAAAGTGCTCTGGCATCCCACAATGGTATGAGAGATGCTATAAAACAAATGAAATACATGTGACAGAGGGGCTATTCCTCCAAAATAAAATACTAAGGGCCAGATGTACGACCTATTTTATATGCGCAAACGGGTTCACGAACCCGTTTGAGCATGCAAAAACCTATTGGGCCATGTACATATCCTATTTTGCGACTCGCTAAATAGGTTTTGCAACTTGCTACTCGGAAGGGGTATTCCCTTCCAAATAGCGAGTCTCAAATCCACGTACACATTTTTTGCGACTACAATTGCGGTAGCAAAACACTTGCAATTACCACACACTTCAAGTAGATGGTAATGCATTCGCAAATGGGAAGGGGTCCCCAGGGAACCCCCTTCCCCTTTGCAAATTCTTGCAGAGTTATTTTTAAGGGCAGGAAGTGGTCCCAGGAACCACTGCCTGCCCTTAAAAAATGAAACAAAAACGTTTCATTTTCTTTTTTTTTAAATACATGGAAAAGGGCTACATTTTTAAAGAGAACACTGCTTTATTGAAAAGCAGTCTCAGACATGGTGGTCTGCTGAGCCTAGCAAGCCACCATCCCTGGGAGGGCTGGTATTCCCAATGGGCTGGCAAATTACGAGAGATTCATTAATATTAATCAGCCTCGCAATTTGCGACCCCATTAGGAATCCCAAACAGTGTTAAACACACTGTTGTACATTTCATTCGGCGACTCGCAATTTGCCACTCGCAATGTGTCACCATTTGCGAGGCGCTAAATGAAATGGTCGTACATCTGGCCCCAAAATCCTTAGTACTTTGAGTATTTGTTTTGTGTGCACACATGTTTTTTTCGAATTGCTGTTTTAATATTTGAAATTTAACTCATACAAATTGCTTGGGGGTCCCCGGCTTCCTGGTGTGACTCAATGGGGGTCCTCAGGAGTCAAAAGTTTGGGAACCACTGTTGTAGGCATCATGGGTTGCCCACCACAGGGTGAAATGTTTACCCTAACCACCCCTTTCTCAATGGGAGCCAGTGTTCACGTTCGGAACACAGGCTCCTATTGAAGTCAAAGCGAGTCCGACTGAATGATGTTGGGAAGCATTGTAATCAGTCGTCTGAACTCACAGGGCCTGATTAGTTTGGAGGCTTTTCTTGCTAAAAATAGTAACAATAAAAAATATGTAAATTAAGAGGTAATACACAATAACTACAGCATGGGAACCCAGTACAAGGTCAGTGAACCCTGTGGTGAACGCCTAGGTCTTCTCCACGTAGATTACACCTGCTCCACTCACTCCAGTCTCCACCAAATACAAGAACCTGGTGAAGTAGTGAAATGCAATATTGACTTTTATAAATACAACCTTAAGCATGTGGGATATCTTCCTAAACTGCAGTTCATCAAACGTATGTCAATGAGAAATATATGAGGGAGACAAATAAAATGTTTTCCACTTCAGCAAGTGGTCCACCCTCAGACTTTGATAACAATTATCCTTGACAATAGCCATCAGAGTCACACGCCAAGATGTTGTAAATGTTTATAGCATACAAGAAATACCCACAATATAGAAAAAATGGAATAGAAGAAAATTAGTGAATAACTGATTGAAAATGAAATACTGAAAAATCTAGTCCAAATAAAGAATACCTTAAAGCACCCAGAGACATCAGTTTCTTCTGATAAATTCTAAATGAACAACTGCTGATAAAATAAATTTATTAAGACCAAGGCTGCCTCACAGAGTACTGGATAGACTGGGCCAACAATACTTTGGTGGTTCCGTAAATGATGGTATGAAATGGTAGGGTCAGACTGAGAGATAAAATAGGACCAAGCAGTAAAAAACAGTGACTGTACCCCCATTAGCGAATCAGATATCCGGAAATAGTAACATTTTTGTAAAGGCATATTACATTAGACCTGACATTCATTGTTGTGGTAGTCTCCCAAACATTAGCTTTCAGCTCTTGTGTTTTGTTGAATTTGTTTTTGTTGCCATTATTACTCTGTGTAAACATTGCTAACGTGTTTGTGCTCTCTCCTTCAAACAGGTAAAATTAGTCACACCTAATTGACACATTTAACTTACTTGTAATTCCCTGGTAAAGAGTACTAGATGTACTCAAGGCCGTTAATATAAATGCTACTCATGGGCCTGCAGTAATCCTTGTGCCACTCACTAAAGTAGCTTTTTAAAACAGGGCTTCAGGCCTGCCACTGCAGCATGTAGTGCAGTGTAAACTGCCATTTCTAACTTGCAAAATAAACCTTTTGCCAGACCATAGCCTTCCTTTTTATTACTTATAAGTCACCCCTTAAGTAGGCTTTAAAGAATCATAGGGAAGGGTGCATTGTATTTCAAAAGCAAGACACAGTGTACTAAGGTTTTATATGTGCTAGCAGTGAAAAACTCCTAAAGACTTTTTTCATTTTCATAGTTGTAAGGTCGATCCCTCCCATTCACTAAAACTGGATTACTTTACTACATTTAATAAATAATAACTTTGAATTTGGAGCACATAGAGATGCGCTGTTCACACTCAAATGGATTGTAACTTAAAAACCTCTTTAACAGTAAAGTCAGATTTTAAGTAACAATTCTTTTAGAAAGTTGTATTTTCTCATCCATTTGTGCCTTCTCTCAGTGTCCTAGGTCACTTGACTGTGATTTGCTCTGCTTTTGAGGTTTGTGTATTCATTCCAGACAGTAACACATAGGGGACGTAGCCGTGGACAGGATGGGCCATCCTTGTAGGATGGCTGGGAAGGGCTGTACCTAGCCCCACATTCACTTCAAAGGGCTTTGCCGCCTACACACAAAAAGGAATCTGGCACCAGGCCCATATGCCTTTTGTCACCTTGACAGTATTCACAGAGGAATGCTAAGAACTTTGTGAGGGTAGTCCATTGATTACCCCACACAAAAGCTGGCACTAGGTGTACATTTTAGACCTCAAAAGCCACTCTTTAAGACTGTCTTAGATTTTTGGAAGTTAGAGAAGAAGAAGTGCCTTGCTATCTGAGAGTGAAGATTGGACCCGCCTGCCTTCATCCTACGATACCTAGAGGGAATCCAAGGGTCAGTTGGTTGCCTTTCCATGTGAACTGCAAGGACACACAAAGCTTTAGAGGATTCCCTGCAACTGCCCTGCTGACCTGCTGGGTATATGCACAAAATAGCAGAAATAAATGATTGTGATATAAAAATATTGTGTCAAGAACATCGGGATTAGAGAAATGTCATTGACAGGAATATTGAAGTTAACAATATAATTTGTAGTGTAGTTTTTAATATTTTTGTAAAAAATATCAATGTAAAAAATATGATAGTAGGCAAGTGTGTTTGTGTTAATTCGTATGTAATTTATTGTACTGTTTTTATTTGTAGAAGTTTCGTATTTTTTTCTTTCTGTTTGGCATGATATTGTATTAGTTATGAAATTGTTGCAATTTTTATTTTTAGTCATCGAAATATATATTAGTAATGGGTTTATACATTTTTGTATCAGTGGTATATTGTTTTTTTGGGGGGTTAGGGTGGGTACATTTTTAAAAGTGTACTATTTAAAGTAAAATTTGTAATGCATTATTAAATAAAATATATACCAGACATTTAAAAAAAATAAAAAAGAGTACATTGTTACATTTTTTACAAATAACAATATTTAAAAACAGATTTTAAAAAAGTTCAATCATTAGAATTTTTTTCTAGATAAAGTTTTAAGAATGTATGAGTTTTTCTGAAAATGTCTTAATAATACAAAATAATGATATTTATTTTCTTTTCAAATTAACATTTTGGGCTTGATTCCGATTCGGGAAACGAATCCGTACGACGATTCGTATTCATAGCCGTTTCCGTACAAATCGTACCAAACCGTACGAATCGCGCAGTACGATCTGTAGGAATAGAATCCGTACGAATGTCTGCGAACCGTACGAGAAACGAGGTTGAATCCATACGACATTGAGCCGCACAGTGAACCGTACGATTCGTAAACATGCCGTACGACCCACCAAGTACGATCCGGACCAGGGACCGAGAACAAGATTCGTACAGAAAGCGGTGATTGAGCAATTCATATGGGGAACCACACATACACATACGCTCCGTATCCATGCGATCATGGGGGTACTCACTGTACCCCTATGCTGTGCACCCCTGCGCACCGTACACTTACACAACATACACCTACGCTACGTATACCCATGCACCGTACCCCGATGTACCATACCACAATGTACCGTACCCCTACGCTTCGTACCACGGCGCACCGTACCAGTTCGCACCATACCCCTGCAAACATGGGGTGCACTCGCGTTCCCGGGGTAGTCCGTTTTGCACGTAGTCCGTTTCGCACGCGTTTAGAGTCGAAATGTGCTTTTACGGATGTTTTAGTCCCGTAGAGAAAGAGTCGTACGGAGTGTCGTCCAGACGAATCGTACTTGCTGGTTTGTAAAAAGCTGCCTCGATCCGTACGAACATCGCGTACTGCGTGTTCCGAGTGCGATCCATATGGTTTCTTGAATCGTACGCTCTTTTGTACGATTCGTACAGAGAACTGCATTGAGTACACATCGTACTACATCGTACGTACGGGTACGGTTCGGCGTACGAATCGTTCGGGAAAAACGCTCCGTACGGCGATTTGGACTGGATATTACCAAATCGGAATCGACCCCTTTATGTTAGAATAAATTTTTTTTATTTTTAAAATGAAAAAATCGTTTGACTCGTTTTGATGTAGTCAGTTGGAAATGAAGCCAGACTGGATTTCCAAATTGCTTACGGAAAGCTCGGCAAGCCCGTCTGCCATTCAGAAAGCCTGCTGTAATCCCAAGGGCGGCTCTTTCCACCTGAAGGATGCTGTATTCCGACAGCCTTTCTGTGCCGGCCTTTCCGACACAGAATCAGGATCCTGGTGGTGGTGGCGGTCTTCTGTCAGTCCTACCGCCATTGTCATAATCAGGCAGTGTGACTGGTGAAGAGGTGGTGGTCGGACTGCCACCATGGACAGCAAATTCTTGGGACTACAGTAGTTGGAATCAGGGCAATAGTGCAGATTTTTTGAGGTGTCTACATATGCTATGATTGAAATGATAGTAATAGCCTTGTATGTCTATGTGGATGTAAAATGGTTTGAATCATGGCTTGCTTAATGACTTAGGACCTTATTACGAGTTCTGAGGCCCAATGGCTGCATTAGGTCTGTGGCTGTTGGGTCACCACAGGACCTTTGCCACTGTTAGGGATCCACCATCCCTGGTAGTGGTGCAGTGGTCAGAGGCCCCTAATATGTTGGTGGTGCCGTGCGGCACTGGCAAGCATTTTAGAAGTTAATCACCAACACACTTTTCATGGCGGTGAAACTCCCATGAAAAGTGGGGAATTGATTAAATAAAGGTGCCTCTGTATTTTAGGGTGCATGCAAGAGGGTACATGTTGTGCTCTCTTGTCTGCATGCACCCCCAAGTCCCTGCACAGAATGAAATGCACAACATTGTGCATTTCAATTCATGTAGGAACATGCTTTGATGTTCCCATTGCGGTGCTTATTTTAAAGGCATTGCCATGTGAAGTTCAAAGAACTGCCCACCAGCGACTTAAAAGTCGCATTCTGGTGAGCGGTCTGCTTTGGCTTTGGCTGAGTGGGAGCCGAGCGGCAGTGTGGAGGTCCTGTTCAAACACTGCCACAGTCATATAAGGCCCTATGAAATTTTGGAGGGGGTTGTAGTTATTTGTTTTGTATTTAATATCATTAAAGCAGTCGTAGAAAGTGCTGCTTTTTTATTTGGTGGTAGGGTACATACAAATGTGATATTTAAATTTTGATATTCACAATGTATGACTTAACAGATTGTAGTAAGTGCTGCTTTCTTTATTTGGTAGTAGGGCATATATTAAATGGACATTTGTATTTTGATATTCATCATGTATCTTGAGTGAATTGTTTTGGAAACATTTTGAAGGTCTCATCCATCATTCACTTTTGACTTTGGCTAAGGTTTAGAAAGTTATTTGCTGTGGAGAACTTTAGGATTTGTTTCTCATTATTTAGGTTGTCATGTAAAAGGAAAGATTCTTCCTTACATGTCATTGTTAAATGTTCAGGTATTAATATCTTCTAGGTTCAGGAGGAGTATCACTGTTGGCTTTTTTAGTTTGTACAATTTATCGTTTTAAAGAGGGGATAGGTGGTAGTTGGCCTGTGATGTGTTTAGAGACTTTAGGCAGCATATCTTTAAGGATTTTGGTTGTGGGCTTCTAAGAACTGCCACTGGTCTCCCCTATTTCTTGTATGACCTACCTTAATTCTATGTCTGTCATATTTGGGCAGTGGTTGTGCTCTCCTAAATGAATTACAACTTCATACTTTGTAGTTGCCGTCCCATAGCATGCATCAGAATAATATTTGTTAAACTTCCAGTTGATACTTTCTGTTGATGTTCTTTCTTGGCTATAGGTGTAGCCACTGTGATTTAGTAACTGCTGAAGTAATGTACTTTGCTGATTCTGTCATTGTATCGGAAAGTTGTGTAATAGTGCAAATACATACACTATTTTAAAGTCTGTATGTTTGTTCTTTGCATCCAAAATTATGTAACTACTTCTATTTTGTATACTTGCCTGTTATATTTCACAGGGTTTTGACCCTTTTCTGTTGAGATTGTTCTAATGTGGAGAAGGTGTTGTTTTTTAATTGGATGAAATAAAACATTAGTGTTAGAAGGTGGTTCTGGCCATCTGAGCCGCCCTTATTTTTTGCTTTTTGAACACCTCATTTTTTAGCTTTTCTGTGGGAGAGCCTCATAAAGTGGGACTCACCCACAGTGAACTCATGATGAAACAGACTGCATGTGGGTTACACTGGTGTTCCCCTTGTGAGAAAAGGCTGCTGTGCTGCAGTCGGGGTAAGGGGTACCGGACTGGCTACATGTATACATGTGTGTACATGCGTGTGCACACGTGTGGGGGCTGCGTGGTTGAGATTCCTGTTGTGCGTAACCCAACAGCAGGTACAGATAGAATGGTGTGGCAGAAACTATGTAGAGTTGGGGGGTGACCTGGATTAGGCTTTTGTAATGAGGGAAGAAACAAATGAGGGAATGTCAGTGTGCTTTACTGTTTTTACTATAGGAAAACTCCAGTACTCTCCTTTGAAGATGGGGACCACATGGGGTAGTTTCAGTTCCCTAGGGCCTATAGATTCCCGACATGTACCAAAGTGCACTGTAAGTTGTGTAAAAATAAGTTTTCTGCTGAGTCCAAAGCCGTATCTGTACTGCTTATGGGTCATCCAGAATTGTCATATTCCTCTGACTCAGCTCATAACCAGATCCTGGCAGAGTGTGATCTTGCCAGGCTGGATTATTGACCTTTCTCCCCACGCTGTAGCATCAGAGGCCTAGCCCTTCACTGCAAGCAATCCAAAGGCAAAGGTCTCCTCTCCAGGAGGGAGATAAGGGGGTAGAGCTGCCGGTTATCCATCAGCAGCTATCACTGGTGCCAGGTACTGTGTCTGCTCAGGACCATGAATGCAGGAAGGGGGGAATGGGGCTTTTAATAGACGATGTGGCAAGAGACCCGTGCATTACGCCATTTTAAACTATCCCAGAGGCTTGTGCAGGAAGGAGGGAGCAGGGGCAGAGAGGTTAGGTGTCGCTGCAGGTTAGGGCAGAAGAGCCTTCCTGCCAGCCCCCTCCAAAAGCTTTTAAAAGGTCTTGCACAGGAAGAGGAGCGCTTTCTAGGGTGTGGTCTACTGAGGAAGACTTGTGCTGGAGCCTGGCACCATGGGCAGTTGGAAAAAGGAACCCCCTGACTGTCCCAGGACCCTGGATTGCACCTGGGGGGAGTCTAAGACCAGTGATGAGAGGTCTGTGCCACTGCACAAGGAGAAGAGAGGCCCTGGAGGAGAGCCAGGTGAAAGCCTGGCGCAGGCAGCCAGTGAGGAAGACAGCTCCCTCCTGAGTTCACCCTCTTGGAGGCCAGAAGAGCACAGGAAAGTGTTCCAGATGGTTAGGGCTGGCCAGCTGGAGCAAAAAGAGGCCAAAATGGTGAAGATTGCCCCCCCAGAGGTAGGCGACCTCTGCCCCCTACTTGGAATGACGACAAAGCACGTGTGGCTCTGCCGCTGGTCTTGGATGTACCCCCAGGGTGAGTCAGATCCCAGGAGCTGCCTCCAAAGGAAGTAAAGTCGGGGAGCTGCATCGCGCTCCCCATGAAATTGTCCCAGATGGGTGCCAGGAGCCCACCATGGACCCTGACGAAAACAGAGGTAGGGGAGCGCCATCGCACCCCACTGAGAAAGGTGAAAGGGGCCCAGGACCCTCAACTCCGGGCCAACAGAAGTTGGAGAGTGTGAGGGGATTCCCTGGGTCCCGGGATTCCAACTCCAGGCCCCAAAGCCAAAAAGCCAAGCCGGGTAACACCGTAGCGCTCCCTGCGAAGAATCCTGTGGGGACAGGATCCGAACTCCAGGCCTCGGTGTGCCGAGGAAGGTGATGGGTGTGCCGCCGCACTCACCGTAGGAGCAGGAAGGCGGGAGGAGTACCAACGCACTCCTTTGAGGACCCACCGGTCCGAATAAGCCTCCATGTCTGCCCGGACTGGCAAAGGAAGTGCCTGCTCCTGCGGTCACACATGAGGGTGCTGGCTAGTCAGGGAGCTGGTGGGAACCGACGGGGTGGGCTCCCCTATTGGATTTCCAATGAGCCTGGCATGCGTGCTGCCCAGTTGGGACAGGGTCCCCGGAGAACCGGCAGAGCAGCCGGGGGTGGGCTCCCCGGGCCGCTCATAACATACCTGCATGGAAGGGGTCTGGGTCGGACCGGGCCCCCACGGGTGAAGAAGCGGTGTGAGGCCACCAACGCTAGCTGCACAGCTCTCCCTGAGCAGCAGAGGAGCCACTGCTATAATATACAGGCAGATGGAGGAAGCGCCTCATAATACTTAGCGGGACAGGTGAAAACCGGCTTGTTGGTGGTGTGTGGTAGCCCCCAGAGGATGGGGTCACTGCCTAAGACATGAAAATGTGCAAGGGGAGCTGCAGGAGCATGCAGACTCCCCAAGCATGAAAAAAGGAGAGGCCCTCCCTAAGTCTCTGCGGAACTTGCAAGAAACAACCCCTCAAGAGACCAGCTATTCTCCAATGGCAACCTGGGGCTGGAACTTTGGTTCTTCAGCTGGGTGGGTCTGCGTTTGGGACTGGACCAAGGTGTGAAGGGCTGAGCTGTAGATGTCTAGAGAAGTGCATCCCCTGGAGGTGAAGAAGTGCAAGAGCAAGAGAGGTGCATTTTCCTAAGGTTGTTTCTACTGAGGGACTATAAGTCACATATGTAATGTGAAAACATAAGCGAAGTGGGGTTATGTTGCTGGACATTCCTGCTAGGGTGTCTGGCTGTATGCTTAATCCTGTGATTATAATGGTGATGCCTTTAGCGGCTTTAATTGCAATGCATTATAACTGTTATCAGCTATGAAAATCACTTTCATTTTAAGTGATGCCTAAGCGTGTATTCTTGCTGCTGCGTAAGGTGAAGAACAACCCAGATTGTTAGCCACTAAGATGTAGAGGTGTATACTGTATGGTCAGTATGAGATGCTCAGTCAGGGTTACGTGTCACCATGGCAGGTGTGCCCATTTTAAATGCTTGTTGAGATAATGGGGTGGGTCACCCCTGGGATGCTGCCCGTGGGCAAGACCCTCACTCCGGGTTATGGTCAACCTATATGAAGTGGCAAAATGAAGTGCATACATGGGTGTGGTGGTACTTGACCCCAGCCCCCTGCGGGAGGGGTGGGAATGTTATGCAATGTCATAAAGTAATTCCAACAGCTTATGTACATTTGTAAATTGATACATAGTATTGAATAGTGTGTGTGTGTGTGTGTAATAAATATACTCTTCCTTTTTATAAAGAAATGTATAGACTGGACAATCAATTATTGAGTGTTATTTTTGCATACTTGTAAATGACGATTACTAGCCCACACCACCTCCCTTGAGTAAACCTTAGACTGCTCTGCAACGCAACCCTCTAAGTGTCATACACTACAATGGGGTGGTTGGTTCCCAGTGAAGGACAAATGTAGACTTGTTATTTGTACAGGCCTCACAGATACTGCCTCGTTTTCCAACAATCAGTTTAATGTTAAATGTTAATTTGGTGGTAGTTTGATAAGATTCCTTTTTATATCGTTATGTTATTTTGTGGTAGTCATTTTGTTCTTGCAGTCTATCAATTTTTCAAGTTGAACATTTATCTTTTATAAAGTCTATGTGCCCTATTACGATGGTGGGCGGACTGCCACTGACAGGCCATCAGTAGTGGACTGACCACTGACAGCCTTCCGATCTGACTGCTGCATTACAATTCTGGGGGTGGGACCCACAGCGGTCGGAGAGAGCACTGCTGCCTCTGCCTGGATCAGAGAACACGACAGGGAGGCAGTGAGAATGATATCCCTGAATGGCCTTGGTGCTGAGGCAGGCACCACCATTGGGATTACGATATCCCTTTCTGACAGCCTTTTCACGATGGGAAGACTGCCAGGAAAAGGCTGTTGGAAAGGGATATGAGCCTAGGGCCCTAATCCGTCATGGGCCACTGTACCCTGGAAGTACATGTAGTGCCAGCACTCACATCCATGCCCTGTGTGCCTTGCATGACATAGTGTATTGCGCATGGTTCATGGACATGCAGGAGGTGCTCTGTACCACAGTGGCTCATACTGTGGCCATTTTCACTGGCCGAAGCACAAACCGAATTGATAGGGAGCACTTTCTAACCGCCAGCTCAGCTGTCATATCGAAATGTCTCCTGACTGCTGCAATAGCGGGCAGCAGTCCAAATGACCACCCTCAAAATAAGGCCCTATGTAGAGATATATAAGTTTGACAGTACTTTATTGATACATTTTATTTTTACATTTTTAGGTTGATTACCAAATACATTTTTGTTTTAATACATTTTTTATTTGCTTGTTGAAGGTAGTTGTTGAGCTGTATGTTAATGTTAATGCTAATATGATTACCAAAGCAGGCAATACTCTGTGGTGTCTTGGCGCTGAACCGGAGGGTAAACCCTGAGAAGGTAGGAAGGAGGTGGAATTAATTTAAAAATAACCAAGTTTTCAATTTTTTTCTGAAGGAGATGAAAGAGTTAGCCTCCCTCATGTGTGCAGGTAGTGTATTCCATAGCTTGGCAGCACAATAGCCAATACTACGGCCTCTCCAACTCGAGGTTCGGATCCTTGGTACCAGCATTAATCGGGCATTGGTAGACCTTAACTGTCTGCCTGGGTGGTACCAGTAGAAGAGGTTTTTCAAAGGTATGGGTCCTGTATTATTCACTGCTTTGTAGGCTAGACAAAGTGCCTTAAACTTGATATGTTGCGCCAAAAGCAACCAATTACGCTTCTGGGTCTCCTCTTTAATTGATTGATACTTAGGTTTATTCAGGAAAAGCCTGGCTCCAGAATTCTACACCATCTGAAGTTATTTCAGATGTTGTTTCTGTAACCCGCGGTATAGGCCATTACAGTAATCTAATGTTGATAGCACTAAAGTCGTTACCACCATTTTCCTGAGATCTGGGAATATAAGGCATTACCTTCTTAAGTTTCCTTATTAAATAGAAAGAGGCTGAGACTGTGGTGTTAGTTTGTTGGGAGTAGGTGAGTTTGCTGTCCATCAGCACTCCAAGGTTTTTGGCCTTCTCTACTGGATTTGGGAGCTGTCCAATTTCCGTCGGCCACCATAATCCATCCTATTTAGTTGAAGGTTACCAAAAATCACCACTTCGGTTTTTCCGAGTTCAGCTTTAGACAATGTCTTCCCATCCAGTAGCTGATTTCCCTCATGCATTTTTGAAAAAGCATTGGAAGGGATATTGTCTTTTTGTATGCCACAACCACTACCTGAGTGTCGTCGGCGTATGATGTCAGATTGAAACCATACTGTTGTATTAACAGGGCTAGTTCTGACACGTAAACATTAAATAAGGATGGGCTTAGTGGAGAGTCCTGAGGGACCCTGCATGGTAGTACATAAGGAGTTGCCAGAAACTGATCTAGGGACACCGTCTGTTTTCTATTCTTCAAGAACGATGATAGTAAGGAAAGTGTATGGTCACTGACCCCTATGTGTTCAAGACGCTGTAGCAATTTATCATGGTGCATGGCATCAAAGGCCACTGACAAATTGAGGAGAATCAGCACAGTGGCACCTCGCTTAGCCATCACTGCTGTAATCTCCACTGTGGCCTTGATAAGTGCTGTCTCCCTGCTTTAACGCGGATGGAAACCAAACTGAGAGGGGTTGAGTAATTCATTTTCTTTGAATGAATTGTGTAAGTTTGGTGTTCATTATTTTCTCCACCATTTTTGCGGGGAAAGGCTGCCTGGCAATCGGGAGATAATTGCTAGTTATAGATGTGTCCAGGTTTGCTATTTTAAATAAAGGGAGAATGGCTGCATCTTTCCAGACTACTGGGAAGGTGCCTGATGAAAACATATTATTAAATATGTGTGTTATTATTGGACTTACCTCCCTTGCTAATTTTTTTAGAACTGCATGGGGGCAAAGATCCAGCGGGGATCCTGATTTGATTTTGTGAATACGTTTTGCCACTAGCTCACTAGATACCTGTGGGAAAGACAGAAGCCTGTTCTCTCTAGTCTCAGTAATGGGGAGCACTTTGACTGGCTTATTGGAGGTGGCAGAGAAAATCTTATATATATCGTTGACTTTGGGCCCGATCCACAGATTAACTTAAGACAAAATCCTAAACTTACTACCATTTACTTATTTTGGTATTCACAGAAGGTACTTACTCTTTTTGGTATTCACAGAAGGCACTTGCTCATTGATGAGTAAGTGCCTTCTGTGAATAGCAAAATGGTAATAATTTGGGATGTTGTCTTAAGTTAGTTCTGTGAATCGTGCCCAGTATTAATAAATGCACTGGCAATGTCATCACATAAGGATTGACTGCTCCCTGGTGTTGATCTATTAGGTGTGGTTGTGAGCTTCTTTATCACCGAAAATAGCTCTTTTGCTGAGTTTTCAGAATGTTCTTTCTTTTGAGTGAAGAAGATCCTTTTTTCAGTAGCTAGTAGGGATTTATAATTGGCTAGTGCATATTTGTAACTATTTTTTTCTTCTGCCTCATAATTCATTCTCCAGCGCCTTTCCAGTTTGTGACATTTTTATTTCTCTTGTCACAGAAATTCCGTAAATCAGGGGGCTGAGGGTTGAGTGCGGTTCCTAGAGTTTTTACAGATCGGCACTGTAGCCGTAAAGGCGTCATTAAGCCAATCTGTATATTCCTCAACAGCCTGATCCACCTGCGTGCTCAAGGTTGGTCATGTCTGTTGCAGTTGGAGTTCAAGCATGTTTATATCTATCTTATTCCATGCTTTGAAGGTTTTTTCCTGTACTTTAGCAGCCCTGGCTACAGGTGTTGTTTGAGATGGATAATCAAATATGAATAGGGAATGATCTGACCAGATGAGAGGATAGATATCTTTCAGTGTCATCCCTGCTACCGAGGAGAATATACCGTTAAGGGTGTGCCCTGCCTCATGCGTAGGTTGTGTACCAACTGTGTTATTCTCAATGTGCCTAAAGTTTCTGCAAGCATGACTGTGTCTTTATCTGACAACACCTCAAGGTGTTTATTAAAATCACCCAGGATCGTAGACCTCTTTGTGGAGAGGTAAGGTTCTAATAGTGAGTCTAAATTGGTAATGAAATTCATTCTAGACCCAGGTGGGCGGTAAACTAGAGTACCCTTAAAGGTATTTTTGGGATTTAATTCTAGCCAGAAGTTCAATCCTTCGTAATGAGGATCAGACGCTAGGGAGAACGTAGCTCCCCGATGTTCACTGCAAATAACCACAAGACCACCCCCTCTCCTAATGGGTCTGTCAAGTCTAGATGAAACAATGCCCTGTGGAGCTGCGATCACAAAGTCAGGATCAGACGCTGGATCTGCCCGTGTTTCAGTGAGAAATAACACATCCAGATTATATTGCAGGATGGTGTCTGCTATTTCAACTTTATGTTTGGCAAGTGACCTCACATTAATTAGGCCACAGTGTACCTCTGTCCATCTGTGTATATGTGGCTGTTTGAGTTTTGGCTATGTGTTAGAGGTATAGCCTATTTGCTTGATGCATCTGACCCATTGATCGTAATATATGGGGAATAAACTATAAAAACAGGCCCACCAGACCATAAAAGAGACCCACAAAGAAAAGAACAAATGACCCAAACACTGACCTGTCAGGCCAGCCTTTTTGGCACTTTCTGGTTGCCCTGTAGACATGTCTAACAATGCAGAATGAGACAACAATGTACTTCTATCCCTAAAATGATTAAACAATTTGTTATTGGGACAGATTGGGCCCACAGTTTACTTCTGTTCCTGTAGACGTTGTACAGAGTTGGGCCTCAAATATCTTTTGTATCAGCGCTTGATGGGAGAGAATGGGCCCACAAAGCACTTTTGCTCACTGCAGATTCTGAAACAGACTGACATGTAGACACAATAAAAGATAATGACATAGGCAGAGAGAGAGAGAGCGAGCGAGAGAGAGAGAGAGAGCGAGAGAGAGAGAGAGAGAGAGAGAAAGCGAGAAGGAGAAAAAGGCAGAGCCAGAAAGAGAAATGCATTTAATATGAATGGGGAATGATCTGACCAGACGAGAGGATAGATATCTTTCACTGTCATCCCTGGTACCGAGGTGAATATAGAGTCAAAGGTGTACCCTGCCTCATGCGCAGATTTGTGTACCAACTGTATTATTCTCAATGTGCCTAAAGTTTCTGCAAGCATGGCTGTATCTTTATCTGACAACACCTCAAGGTGTTTATTAAAATCACCCAAGATCGTAGACCTCTTTGTGGAGAGGTAAGGTTCTAATAGTTAATTTGGTAATGAAATTCGTTCTAGACCCAGGAGGGCGGTAAACTAGGGTACCCTTAAAGGTATTTTTTGGATTTAATTCTAGCGAGAAGTTCAACTCTTCAGAATGAGGATCGGACGCTAGGGAGAACTTAGCTCTCAGATGTTCACTGCAAATAACCACAAGCCCACCCCCTCTCCTAATGGGTCTGTCAAGTCTAGATGAAACAATGCCCTGTGGAACTGCGATCACAAAGTCAGGATCAGACGCTGGATCTGCCCGTGTTTCAGTGAGAAATAACACATCCAGATTATATTGCAGGATGGTGTCTGCTATTTCAACTTTATGTTTGGCAAGTGACCTCACATTAATTAAGCCACAGTGTACCTCTGTCCATCTGTGTATATGTGGCTGTTTGAGTTTTGGCTATGTGTTAGAGGTATAGCCTATTTGCTTGATGTATCTGACCCATTGATCGTAATATATGGGGAATAAACTATAAAAACAGGCCCACCAGACCATAAAACTGACCCACAAAGAAAGAACAAATGACCCAAACACTGACCTGTAAGGCCAGCCCTTTTGGCACTTTCTGGTTGTCCTGTAGACATGTCTAACAATGCAGAATGAGACAACAATGTACTTCTATCCCTAAAATGATAAAACAATTTGTTATTGGGACAGATTGGGCCCACAGTTTACTTCTGTTCCTGTAGATGTTGTACAGAGTTGGGCCTCAAATATCTTTTGTATCAGTGCTTGATGGGACAATAAAAGATAATGACATAGGGAGAGAGAGAGAGAGAGAGAGAGAGAGAGAGAAAGGGAGAGCCAGAAAGAGAAATGCATTTAAAGTCAGGGAGAGGAAGAGTACAACAGTCAGAGAGACAGAAAGACAGGGACAAATCAAATAACAGAGTCATAGAAATATCATAAGACAAAGGCAAGAGAGATAGAGAGAGTGAGTGAGTGAGTGAGTAAGTGAGACAGAGGAGAGAGTATGAGAGAGACAGCAAGAAATACAGACTAGAGAAAGACTGAGAGAAAGAAAAAAAAGGATACATTCAGAAAGACAGGATGGAAAGGGGAAGAGAAACAGGGAGATAGAGATGGCAGACACATCTAGAGAAAGAGAGGAATTAAAAAAACTAGGTAGAAAGAGAAAGGAACACTAGGAAAAAATGGTGAGTCAGATTCAGGGAGAAATTGAGAAAGAAAGAATGGAGGGGGAGGGCCGAGTAAGGCCAAATCAATAAGAGAGGGAGAGAGAGAGAGAGAGAGAGAGAGGGAGAGAGAGAGACATTGAGAGCGGCAGTAGGGACAGCAAACGAGATTGAACAAGGAGAAGTGGAGAGAAAGACGAACAGAGAGAGAGAATATGAAAGGTAGATATAAACAGGAAGAGACAGATGCATGCTAGGACACTTGTTGCAAAATTCTGTGCAAAATGTCTGGTATGTAGAATATACAAATGTCCACTTGTGCTTTGAAATTTGTCACATAGGTCAATTACTGAGGCTACTCAATATGTTCCTGCACCCATTCATTCACTTATCTATTCAGGCAATTACTCATCTACCTCCTGGTGCATTATTAGTTAGGGTGGATAATAGTCCACTACAAGTAATTATGGCACTATTCTTGTTAAGTCCAATACAGATTGAAGTAACTAAGCTATTGCATAGAGCAGGCAGGAATAACTTAAGAAAATGTGTAAAGGTTTTAGAAGTACCAAAACAGTTATAAAGCCAAAAATTCAACATCATAAAAGCTTACTTCACATCATAAGAAATGGATAATATTTTAAACAACAATTTGTGAGGGAGCTCAGTTGGATACAAGGACCAGATTGGTCCCAGTCAAAGATTTACCTTCAGACATGGAACATATCCAAGAAGGGAGAGTCCTCAGTGGGGCATGGTTGCAGGATTGATCCGAAGAGAAGCTCATTGTCGATAGGTTTATGATGGATTAGGTCTCAGTGAAGTTGTTGACAAAGGGCGGAAAAGCTTAGAGTGAAAATATCCAGAGTTTGTCCAGGAAGCCGTTGTTGGTATGCTGCATAGCATTTCGGCCGAGTGAAGCTGTCTACCTAAATGGGTTAAACTGGTCAGTGTCAGGTCCACTGAATTAGTGACTGAGATGTCCTGATGCTGTGAAGGACATAGTGGAACTTGAAGCAAAGTCAGGCCCCCTAGCGATGCACACTCAGCTGTTTGGCTGACCACTTCAGTCAAAATACACTTTATTCGATTTTTTTAAAGTCATAAAAGCCATAAAAACAAACAAACAATATATACAATTCAAAACATCCAAATTGATTGTATATAGTTCATACAAAACAGTCATTATATACATAGTGTGCAAAATAGACAGGGCAAGAAATTTGGACTAGTCATACTACACATTATTTCCTAAGTTTGAATTACAGCAGTGGCAGACAAGGACCTTGTTTTGATTCTATATGCTGCCACTAAAAAACTGGCCACAGAGTATGTAATACGGATACTACCAAGGGACTGTAGATACGCCAAAGCTGGTCTTACTTGAATGAACCCTGCTTCTTTTAAAATCGGTAACAAATATTTGGTCCTCAGCTCCCTGTATAAAGTGCAAAACATAATTAAGTGCATCGTATCCTGAGAGGAAAATTCACCACCACTTGGTCATGGCCTTACAATGGTTCTCCAGGCAAAAATTTCACAAATAGTTTCAAAGTCACAGCTTTTATGGTTAGGCAAGATGGGCACACTCTGACACCAGCCAAGGGTTTCAGGACTTGGGAGTCAGCACTCACTCCAACTATAGCCACTAGCAGTAGGTCCAGGGGAGGACCAGTTGAAACTGGTCAGCTGCGATCTTTCAGGAAAGTGGGTTGCTTGCCGCTTTTGTGTCCCTGTAGCTTAACAGGAGATCAGCCAACTGATCCTTGCAAAACACTTCTTAGAATTGGGTAAAAGTGGGAGCAGGTAAAGCCCTTAGGGTTCTCTTCACTGGTCCCAACAGCAATGCAGGCCTTCTCCTGTCTTCCAAAGATTCATAAGTTATCTGCAGAAGGTGGTCAGGGGAGTCACATTGATTCCTGGCACAAGTCTGAGATTGAGGGTGACTTCTGGCCCTTCCATACCAATAGGGAAAAAGTTCCCAAGGTAAGCATACCCACTTTTGCACCAGTTCCTGTGTGCTCTACTGCAAATCCTTCAAAGATGCTCATCAGTATCTAAAAAAACAAAATTGGCATACCCTTTCTTCCTATGTGCAGAGCTCCACTGTCCACCATAGAGGTATGGTCAGGGAATTGTGTAAACCCTTTTCAGCTGCCACCGCTGCCACTAAAAACATTTCTGGGGACAGCTCCTCTTCTACTGGGTTTGGAGCCTGACTAGGTAATTGAACAAAGGAAGGGGGCAGGCCCAAAGACTAGCTACATCTGTGTCAGGGTAGACTTCTATGTAGGTAAATACGTTCCTGGGCACTGCTCAGATGGTCCTCTTATCAGAGCACCATGTTGAAGGCCTTTGTAGTACAAACACATCTTACCAATGAACTGGATCTGCAAAAAGTAGCCCCCTTACAGGGAAGAAAGCTTCTGGGGCCATGTCACTGTATGGACAGGTTTTACCTGAACCTTTTACATGTTTTACTTTAAAATACATGCACCCTGACGTATTAGGCTTTACGGCTTAGTTAGGGGTGACTTAATAATATTTAAATGGAGGGTTTAAGCCTGTCACAAGGAGTTATTTTGACATATCAAATTTGCTGAACTCTCTACTGCCAGGTTACATGTGGCAGGCCTCCACTCATGTTTGTATTGTCTCTTTAGTGGCAGCAAACTATGTGTTGCAATTCACTAGTGACATTTAATTTACCTGTCCTGGATACACTTTGCACCATACACTTAGATTATTTGTTTTATGTTTAAACCTATAATATCTTCTAGAACATAACTGAAAAGGAAATAGCATTTTAATTATTTACACAGTAACAACGATTAACACCTCTATGTTCACAGTTCACACACTAAAATGCCATTCGAAAAAAATAGGATGAGGGAGAATTTGTCAATTTGTATTTCTACCTGAATTTGTCTACCCAATATGACATTGTTGTGTGAGGTAACAGCAAGAAAGATAGCCTAGGATTAGTCTCTTTATATTTTGTTGTTCAGCAATGTTTCTAAAATGTTTCTTTTTCCTTTTGCCTCTACCAGTAGTGTGTCCTGGGATTAACGGATCCTGTGAATATTAAATCATATTTGATCTTCTGGACATGTTTAGTTCTGTCACTGATTGGTAAAATGGCTAGTTCATAGGAATCGTGGTCAAAATGCACTTTCACATTTTCCGATAAGGACAGAATTAATAATATTCTTTGAAACATAAGACCCCTTTGCTCACAACTCAGTAATAACAGCAAGTAGATCGATTAACACCCCCTGACGTTAAACATGCAATTCGAGGTATAGTGACAGGTATCTGTGAAATGTGTATTGGACATGTGTTTTGGGCACTGATGAAAGCATTGCAAAAGATTTTCTTACATCAACGCAGCGCAACAACAAAAATCCATAGCTAAAATGTGTCCAGTTGTCATTTCTGACATGTTCTGCTAATCCTAGGTTGTTATCCAAGCACTCCTCATGAATAGGGTTTTTGAGCCCATACTTGCAATGCTAACAGCAAGATTTTCAAGCTTCAGAATACGATGTGCTGCCATTTAAAAAGTCAATGCAACAACAATTTCATGGAGTCGAGAAAAGATTGAAGAGTCCGTGTCAAGTATGCCATTGCAGAGTCAGTGTCAAGTATGCCATTGCAGAGTTAGTGTCAAGTATGCCAAATGCATCGGCTTTCAGCTATTTAGAAATGCCCTGCAGCAATTTAATCTGGTGTAATTGTCAGAGGGGAATATTCACAAGGTGCCATCACCGACTTAACAGCACTTCATCACAGCCAAAGTCATGATACATTTACCACGTCATTCACCAGCTGGTGGTAACAGCCCACAGCACCAGTTTCCCACGATAGCAGCCGCAAAAAATATGGCCACAGAGGACCCCGCAACTATCGCTAATGAGATGCAGAGTAGGCGTTCCTGTGCAAAAAGCTGCAACAACACAACACCTCAACATTCACATCGACCAGCCAGATAGGTGATAAGAACACAAAACACGCGATAAGGCGCGTTAGCAGCAGGAAATTTACACCTGCTCTGACCAGGTGTAAAGTCAGACGGCAGCCTGCACCACAAAAAGGAGCCCAGGGCATCATCGGAAGGGCAACAGATGCCATGGAGCAACTCATCATGCGGCACCCAAGAGTGCCACAACACCCACCAAGCATCCCTCCCAGACCACCCCAGAGGCAGTGCAGACAAAGACAGCAGCGCCTCAGGAAACTCACCTGCCTTACAGGCCACACATCAGACAATATCACTGTCCAATGCAGGCTGAAAGAGACAGCCATCCTACGCAGAGTCGGCGGAGTCTCACAACCAGCCACATCCAAGTCCCCCACACCTGTCTGGACATCACCATCACCCTGGCACCCCAGTCCCCACATGCCCAACACAATGCGCAGAAACCTCTGGAGACCAAGCATGGTCCATACGCCATAGCCGGTTACACACACGTGTAGGGGGCAATCCACTGCACACATGTCCCACCTGTGCCCAATGGTGACACAGTACACAATCAGCACAACAGGAGGCACACATCACACATCAATGTGCAGGCAACATCAGAACACCGTGGGACCTTCACCAATGTCACCTCCAACTACACAGCCCCAGTGAGCATGATCACTTCGCCCTCTGACAGTCCATCAGCAACCAGCGTTCCCAGGATGGCACGAAGGGAAATGCACAGCCCCTTGGCAAGTTCAAAATTAACACCCCAATCACCTGAACTCCACAACCATGCAATCCACAACTTTGGCAATGCATACATCACAAATTCACAACCAACATGCACAACAACATGCCCACCCACCTGACACAATAGAACAACCTACAAAGGTAACCTATGCGAGCCGTGAACATGACCAATCAATGGTATGGCACCTCAGCCACACAAAAGACGAATGTGGGAGAGGTGGCAACCAGGCATGTGAGAAGGATGCAGTAGAACCATGATTGGGAAAGTACACATTGCTAAGAGTGGCGGCGATGTTCTGGACAGACCGCAGTATGCAGAACACACCCATATCCACGCCGACCTACACCTCTGGCGCAACCATGTTACCCCAGCCAGTGGGGGTTCTCGCGGAAAAGTTGCCTGTTACGACCCTCTTAAGAGTGAGCAGAGTGGGATGGGCCGGCATGAATAAAAAGCATGTAGCCCTGGACGTGGTCCTCTTCCAGAAAACCCAAAGTCTCTGCCAGGGCGGCGCCTCCCACCCCACCACGAGGCCGACTCCGCCCTCGTTAGCAGAGTGGCCTGCAATCCTGTGCTCCTGCCGTACCCCGGCCCGCTGGACCACCAACCCATCAGGCCTGACCCTGCACAGCCAGGCCACACTGATCAGCAGCTAACACCGGCTTGTGTCAAGGAGGGCCCACCACGTGCCCGAGTCCCACGATCCCTGCCAGCCTCTCAGACCATCGCTGGCCCCCGACACTGGCCCATATTACTCCTTCCTCATTTACATATTCTACTCTGCGGCCCAGTAGGTCCCATATGTGAAACTGTGTCCTGGCTCCTGAATGGCAGTGACCCCAAATCCAGGCCAGCGGCCACAGCACCAGACCCCGCCGATCAGTGAGGCATAGTTCCATATGGGCATCTTGCCACACGTGGTGCCACTAACCCTGTTTAACGCCAGCCAGCGACACGTGCTACCACAAACTCTGTTAAACGCCAGCCGGTGACACGTGCTGCCACAAACACTATTCAACTCCAGCCGGAGACACATGCTGCACAAACCTTGTTCAATGCCAGCCGGCGACAAATGCTGCCACAAACCCTGTTCAACGCCAGCCGGCGACATGTGGATGAGGGACCAGGACTACCCTGTGGATCAGTAGGTCTCACATCCAGCACCTAGTCGCGAATCACAAATGGCAGAGTCCACACCAGTGGCCGCACGGAGAGGAGTAACTCTCCTGGTCACAGTCATGGAGGTGACCGAACATGTGGTGCCACTGTACCTGAACTACGCAGGAAGGTGGGGCCACCAACCTATGCCGGCCACACTCGGTGAATGGCCCGTGCTGACCACTGCCTCCGGCCTACACTGCTCTCGGCCTAGGCTGTGCTCAAGTAGGTCACAGATTTGGAACTGAATATCGAGTATGCACGCAAGGGGAAGCATAAGAGGATGGCGCCTTGCATCTTGGCGGAGAGAAAAGGATCATTGTTACTGAGGTGTTCGTACACTACCGACAATTGCCCTGGGCCACTGCTGACCGCTGCCTCCGGCCTACATTGTGGTCCAGTAGGTCACAGAGTCATGATTTTGCAATGGCGAAGTTCATATCAGTGTACCGGCATCATCGCGGAGTGCATCCCCTCTCAGCCCCGGTGCCACTAAGTATGTTCCCCGATATTCATGGACACTCTCTGGTTGAACTTTGGTGGCATCTGAGCCTATGGACGAGGGGGCAGTTTTCATCCTCTTGTAGCTGATACCGAATTGGTGGTGGCAATGAGGCTGTCGCATTCCACTCCTCCATTTGCTGCTTCTGGATAAAATCAAACCTTTTGGCGTCATGCCCTGGAGGACACCTTCCACTGTCCCCCTCTACCCTCCTCATCATACACCTCGGACACTGATGGTGACCCGCTCAGGTCGCATGGCCCATCTTACTGCACCGCAAGTCACCGTCCCATGGCTGGGTGCATGTGCCAGCTGCAGTGAATCCGGGGCCACTAACTCTGTGATGGTCTGGCCAGGGACCCCTTCCCTGAAGACATTGGATGGCCTCTGAAGCATAAGCCTTGGGGTCATCAATGCCATTTCTCTGTGGACTTGTGCTGTAGGCAGCCTTCGGGCCCAAATGAGTCCCACCAGGGCTCACACACCAAAGCGAGTCCAGACCAGCCAGGACTTTGCATCACCTCAGGAGGTATATGCCACCACTGCAAGGACCACCTCCTACCGCCATCTGCCAGAGTTGAAATGGTGGTCCTGACAGACTTACGGAGTTGCTCAGACCTGTCGTGGATGCCATCATCGGCCTGATACCCTGCTCAGCACTCCAGTTTCCAATTGCCAGTGACTCAGTGCACCTCAGGTCATTGTCCGTTGCTGATTGTGCTTTGTGCTGTGGAGCCGTTGCGCAGCTATTTCACCTCAAACAGTGTGTGGGACCTGAGACGTTGATGGGGAAGTTGATGCAGGTCTAACACACCCTACTGCAACTGCATCACAAATATTTCGAAAGGACACAATCCGAGACTTTTTCTTCACATGAGCGCGCACATCTCTAGTGTCCCAAACCCAGTGCACCACAACTCCCGGAAACTTCTGTTTGCATGTTGGCTGTCCTCACTCCATGTTGCTCAGCAGTTGACTCTGTCATGCATGTGTTTTCTGTTTCCGTTGCACTGGTGTCCAATGTTCAAGTGGTTGCCAGCACCAGACATTTCCAGTGGAATGGCTTACATTCACCACACACATCCAGCACAGGCATCACTGTATATGTGGCCCTACCAATAAGGGGCCGGGCGCATGTGCCCATAGCCAGTTCAACATGATATCTGCATGTGTCCCTGTGGTCTTGTTGTATGCATGAGGGCACTGGGCCCTACGACATTACATTGTGCTGTATACATCGGATGCATACATGTCACCCCAGTGAGCGGGTTGGAGCTTGGACATGTAGCTTAGCCGTCACCCACTCAATTCGTAGGGGGAGTGGCCAGGGCCTTCGTACACAGAGCCAACATGGGTGTATGACTGCTATTTGTGCACCCCTGGGTGTGGTTCTGTACTGTGAATGTACATCTGCATGCGTGTCTATGGCAGTGTGGGTCTCCTTAGTGGGGTGTGGGTGGGCATGAAGGGTGATAGACCCTTACGTATGTGTCCTGGCTCACATTCCATGAGTTCGGCCCCCACACACATCTGTTGGGCCACCTCCTTTTGGCGTGCTGACACATGGCATTGGGGTGCCATGTGTGGGTGGGTGAAATGTCGTGAGCCAGCAGTGCTGGCAGGTGCTTCCTGCTGTGTGGTCTGTTGCAGGCTCTGTGTTCCCCCCTGAGTAGCTTGGCTGGTCGGGTCCGGGTGGGGGGTTGTGTGAGATATCCATGGACTGTTGCAGGGCGTCGGTGTTGACGGAGTGGTGGTCCTCTCTCGCATCACTGATGTGTTGTATTCTGTGCTCTGCTGAAGGTGTTGTGTGCCCTCTGCGATGTGAAGGGGAGGAGCGTGTTAACTTTGTGTTGACATACATGTTGGTGCATTGTGCTTGTTTACATGCAGACTGTATGGCAATGTACATTGTGACTGTTTGGGGGGTGCTGGATTCTTCTACGGCACAGTGTACATTTGAACTTCATGAAGGATGTGAGGTTGTAGGCCTACATTTCCATTTCACAGTTGTAGTAGGCATGTGTCTGTGCATGTGCGGAGCCAGTTGTGTCCTCTGTTCTGCAGTGTCGGTTATGCGCGTTGTTCCACGTTGTCATCAATGTGGGTGTGCAGTTCGTGCTATGTGTGTGTGCTGCAGTGTGCCAAGGGGATCTGGGACATGATCCTGGGTGATTGTGGGTGTGCAATGTGCCACACCTCGTTGTGCATGTATGCCATTATGCCCATCTCCCCCGTCCCCCCAGTCCCTGTTCGTTGAAATCCCTGTTGCAGTTGTTTCAGGTCCTCTCGTGTTGTATCCATAGTCCCTACTCCTTGCACCGTCTCCACACTGATGACTGTGGCCTGGGTTTCGTCCAGCTCCTCCTGTGGCGCTGGACTTCCACCTCCTGATGCCGTTGTTGCCTTCCTGTTGGCAGCGGGTTGGTGCCTGGTTCAGGTAGTCACGTCATGCCGGCACCTGTTGGCCTCCTAGATTGGCCTCCTTGGCACCCCGACTGCAATCCAGGTGGTCTGCTAATGGATCAGTTGCTGGTAGTGTTCTGTTACTTCCGTGACACTGGTCTTGATTTCCTGCAGTCTGCACCCCGTCTTCCTCTACCTCTCTCCTTGCTAAAATCTTGAGGCATGGTCCACAAAATTGAGCTGAGGAATAGTAAATGGGGGTTAGGGAAATACCATCTGCATGGGATACTAAGGAGATCTCAAAAGGCAACACAAGGTCGGCCAAATGACTCATGATATATGATATGATATTAAACTAAATATAGTGTCTGTTTCATAATTGGAAGCAATCTATTATCCTTTTTTCAATCTAGAGATTGTAGCCATTCTTCACTTTCTATGACTTTGGCCCTACACCTTTAACTCCTAGATTCCAAACCACATGCTGTTTTGCCCTTCTCTAGTATACTCCTAGAGGTTTTTGTTGATACTTTAAACTCTGGTTATTTGTTGCATCTGTGAGACCTTGACAGAATGAAAATCAACTTCTGGTACCTGTGCATCTCTAAAGTGAGGGAACTAAATGTTTTCTGCAAGGAACAGGGGCTGGCTTTGAAGAGAAGATCCACAAGGCAGGATAATAAAGCAGCCATATATTGTTCTAAGGTAACATGCTAGGAAACAGTGCTACCAGATGATTCTAAGGAGAACTTCTCTGAAAGTGAGGGCAGTGGCCCATGAGAGAGGAATGGATTCTTGCTTGTTAGCGGTGGCTGGGAAATTTGACTGGGAACTCAAAAGGACTGAGGCGAAGAGCGCCTTAGCCCAGGAAGGAAAATGACTGTGGCTCATGAACTGAGCTTGGGAGATCTGGATGTGAAAGCCATGCGGGTGGACTACAGCTCAGATGGTGGCAGAAGCAGTACTCAGGGAGAAGCAGTACTGAGGGAGAAGCACACATACCCAGAGACTTGGGCCTGACTTGAAGGAGGGGTTGGCATACACCAGGGGGTTTAGGTTTATAAGATAGCTCCAGTGATGCACAGGGTCCTTGAAGTGGATTGGTGAACTGGCCTAGTAAATCATATTCCTAGTGGTGGGAGGGACCCCCTACTGACTCTCGCTGAGAGGTGCAGGGAAATGGGTTCCCCCATTGTAGAAGACCTGGTATATGAGTATGGAGACCACCCAGATGAGTGTGAGTTCAATGGCCGAAACAATCAACACTGTTTCACCAGTCTTAGGAAGGTGATGGGGGTATTTTTGCAATGCACAGGATAGTGAGGTAAGGGTAGCTAGTTTGACACCTGTGTGGGACTGTGCGATCTGGTTGTTGGAGAGCATATGTTTAGTCCCTGTTTTCCAGAGCTATGCCCACACCAGGTGGATTGTGTGTTCTCTGACCCCGGGGAGCTTCCACTGGAGGCATAAATTTTAGTGGATTTTGGAGGGTCTGAAGAGGCTCTTGGGAGTGATTCCGAAAGGAATGTCTCAGATCTTTCCCAACCCTGTGAGGTGGGAAAGGTTTATAGTAGACCAGATAGGTCCCAGTGTAGTGGGATGGGTGAGGGGTCTCATGTCCTGTCTCGGAGCAGAGAGAGTGGGAGTGGGCAGACTCCCAAGGTACCTGAAACCCAGCCCGAGAGCCAGATTGGTACTGTGAGTGAGCACCAGGAGGGGGGCCTCTTCGGTACCAGAAGGCCATCTGCTGAGGAGGATCCCTTAGTGTCAGGAGAGCTGGGTGGGTCATTGTGATGAGCATCCCACCAGTTCTAGTATCTGGCAGCACCTCTCCAGTGGGTGGGTGCAAGAGTCCAGAGAAAGGCGTGAGTGGGAGACAGTCCCCAGTGGGAAGACTAATGGGTCAGGGGCTGCCAGCTTTGAAGACACAGCACCCCAGGACTGGCCATTGTGAGGCCACTTCTATCTTGGGGGGTCTTCATGCATTGTCGGGTGGACAGACAGCAGCAGACTTGTGCCCGGTAGACTCTCACAAAACACATGACGGATGTTTTCCTGTGGGGGTTGTACTCTCCCAGAAGTGCTGGCTTGCCAGGCACTGGTCGAACCTCAGAGTGGCCCTAAAGTCTAGTCCTGCCATTGATATGGTCTCAAGGAATTAGGTACCCACTGCAATTATTTATTGGCACAGTCGCCATATATACCTAAAGTGTCATCTGGATGAACCACATGTCATGTGTATAAGAAACCTCAATTGCGTACTAGCATGCAATATAAACACTCCCTAGGAAATTGTACTATTAGGACTTGTGACAACCTGTAAAGGTACTACAACAAATGAATGAAATTTTTAACAAATACATTTTTGGCAAAACTATAATGTAAAATAAAACAAAGATTTATTGCACTTTGTAGGTTTAAAAAGATTTTTTACATACAATTATTATACAATGCATGCAACATAATTCCAACAAATACATGCCAAGGTCCATGTTCTATCGCCCCAATCTGGGAAGTCCAGCATGGTATTGATTGGCCTCCCCTGGCGTTAGGCTGGTGGGAGGTTGTTTTGGACCTGCTCCTTTGGACAGGCTTATCCCCAAACCTTTGCCTTTTGCCTCCTATTGTTCTGACCTGTTTTTGTTGGCTATAGGATTCTAGGCACTTTACCACTGCTGAGCAAATTGTGATTCTGATTGATTATCCTTGCTTAGCATATTTGATTTACTGGAAAGTCCTTAGTAACATGGACTGTGTGTGCCCAGGGCCTGTAAATCAAATGCTACTAGTGGGCCTGCAGCACAGATTTGTGTATTCCACACTAATAGCCTTTCAAATGTGTCTCAGACCTGCCACTGCATTGTCTGTATGTGGTTTTAACTGCCATGTTGACCTGGCAAATGTACCCACTTGCCAGCCCTAACCTTCATTTGTCTTACAGGTAAGCCTCAAGGTAGCCCCATGGACAGGGTGCAGTGTATGGTAAAGGTAGGACATGTACTAGGGTGTTTTATTTTTCTTGATAGTGAAATTCTGTGCATTTCTTTGTTCACTATTGCAAGGACTAACTCTCACATAGGCTATCATTGGAGTTGCCTTGTAACATTTTTACAAGTGTAACTTTCGATTGGGAACAGCTAAAGATTTGGAGTTTAGGCTCTCTGAACTCAGAACTTAAGAACACACCTTTTAGTAAAGGTGGATTTTAAATTGGTTGATTGAAAATATTACTTTTAGAAAGTGGGCATTTTCTTGTTTAACCATCATGTGTACCACAGCCTGTTTGTGTATTCGCTGTCTGGTTTTGGAGTTACAGGAGCTGGGGGTGTGCATTCACTCTAGATAGTCACAAGGGTTGTTGAGGTGTGTCCTGCCTTTCCTGGGTGACTAACAGCATTGCTGCATAGACCTTTATGCATTTAGAGTGGTGGGAGGAGTTATCCCTAGCACCTGAATAGGCTGTGTCTGCTCTGCACAATGCTTTCACCTCCTCTCGTAAAGCTGGGCCAGGGAGCACAGAACTGGTTTTCACTGAGCTCAGAGTCCATTGAAACAAAGACTACAAAGAGAAAATGGGGTATAAGTATTGTACTTAAAACTACAGAACTTTAGATTACTTCTGGATCAAGAGGGTCTTCTGCAAGGAGAAAGATTGAATAGCTGTGAGGAGGAGTACTGCCCCTTTGCTGTCTGTTGCTTTGCTAGGTTGGCCTGCAGATGTCTTCTTCTACCTGAAAGAGGACAAAGACTGATCTTTGCTGTGAATCCTGTTTGTACCTGTCATGATATCGAGATAGCCCCACTTGGAGCCATTGTCTTCTAAAACCTATATTTTTGCAAGAAACCTTTTACAAGTAATATGTTGTTGTTTTGTTCTTGTTTGGTATAGATAAAGATGCTGGTGTTGTGTCCATTTGTGGTGTTTTCACTGTTTTACTGTGGGTTATATACAAATGCTTTACACATTTCCTCTGTAGTTTAGCCTAACTGCTCTGTGCCAAGCTACCGCAGGGTGAGCACAGGCAAACTTAGGTGTGTACTTTACTCACCCTCACTAGAAGTTAGGGTCCCTACTTGGACAGGGTGTATACCACTGTCAACTAGAGACCCCTATTTCTAACATTGGCCAAGACACCTGAAAAGAAATCACAACTCAATGGCACGGGGAACATGGCGGCCAGCTAGAGAGCAGGTCGCGGGACGCGTCTCCTCCGGCCTCAATTCCGAGTCGGTTGCTGATATTATCTGCCTGTAGACAAAATTATACTGTGATGGGATAAACTTAAATCCCCTTTTTCTTTACGGGACTGATCTTACTTGTCACGGTTCAGTTTCTCGTGCTTACAGCCTTGCTTGCTTTGCCCTGTGTGGCAGTGGTGGAGCGGCTTCGTGATCTGGATTCGGAGCAGGGGTGGAGCTCCTGTTGTTGCTCCCCTGCTGCTTCGCTGGTCCCAGAGGCGGCGGTCTCGCTCCGGACTCTGCTTCTTTTACTGGTGGCTTCAAGGGCATGTTTTTGGGTGTTTTCCCGGACGCGAAGAGGAGCGGTTGGTGAGTGGGAGTGTCGAGGCTCTGGGTTAGCTTGGTCAGAAGGGTCGGAGGGGGGAGTCGACAGTGAGGGAAAGCAGATGCGTGGTGTTGGTGCTGGATTCGAGTATTGTTTTTATTTTTTGCTGCGGCTCCATCAATTGTCCCACTGTCGCTTCACTCACACTGCCTCTGTAGTGCCTTTTTCTTATTTTTTTCCTGCTCCTCTTTGCTCTGCTCCCCTTTGCTCTGTCAATACACAGTAGGATTCAAGTAGAAATTCTGCCTTCTGTGGTTTGCTTTTTGTCCTTGAAGTCGCCTGGGTATTTCTGAATATACCTGAATGCTTGGTGAATTTCCTTTTTTTAGGGCAGCAGGGGCGCTTGCTGAGCACCGGCGCGTTTGGCGTCAGTGCGATTGGCAGCCTAGTTTCAGCTCCTGCTTACCTCCCATATTGAGACAAAGAGTAAGGGATTCATACTACCTACAGCTTGTCCTGGTGGGTAAATTAAGAGTTATTAGGGGGATTGTACACCTAGAACACCCAGAAGTCTCAATCCTGTACCACGTTACCCTCCCAGAGAAGTCAGCTAAGGTAAAGGAAACGAGGGATGAAATTGTCCTTTACCCTATGGAGCCACCTGGCCGGTCTGAGAATAAAGAGACCTGGTCTACTGAGAGTGGTCTGTCCAAACTAAAGAAGTCAGCGGTGTCTCTTGTTAAGAGATATAAACTGAGATCACGTACACTCTTAAGTGGGGGACTCGGTGCTGAACAGCTTGACCAAGATTGCCAGCTTGTAGCGGCTCCAGCGGTCGATAGCAGTGAATTCTAAACAAAAGAAACCGTCTAATAGAGTAGGAAAACCTGGGAAACTTACTCCTGTGAAGAGCACGAAGAAAAAACTCAGTTTCCAGTTAAAGCGACTCCCTCCCTTTGGTCATACTTTATGGCTAATACTCAGGGCATTGGGAAACCTAGATCTCAGACTGGGACAAACTCAGTGACGGCCCTAGCGACAGCTGAGAGTCAGAACTTATTGACTGCAATCCCTGTTTCTAACCGTTATACCCTGTTAAGTGAGTTCCCCATGGCTTCTTTGGATGATGGTGGTGGCCGGATTGAACTAGATGAGCCAGATGACTCATCTTCGATCCCTCCAACTTCTGCAATACAAAGCCAGGATTCATTACACGGGATGTTAAAACAACTATCTATTGAGATCGGAGTACGATTTTTAACTTCGGAATCAAATCAAAAGAATATCCAAGATACTTGTACCAGCCTGGAGGAAAATCTTACAGCACTGACTCATAGGATAGAGACTCTTGAGAGCAGAGTGGAGGAATTGGGCTTAGAGGTCAAAGATAACTTTACTGAGGTACAGGGACTGAAGGAGAAAGAGCGGGACTTAACAGAGAGATTGGAGAGGTTAGAAAAAACCCTGAGGCAGAATAATATCAGGGTGTTAGACTTAAAAGAAGGCTTAGAAGGAGATAATTTAAAGGCCTATGTTATTAATCTTTTGAGCAAAGCCTTTCCACAAATCGTAACAGACAATATATGGAAGTCTGAAATCCAGAGAATACACAGGGATCCATTTAAGCTGCCCAAAAAAGACTAGGAAAGTGCTAATCTATATCCAATCTTATTTGCTAAAAGAGCAATTACCAGCGGCTGCTTTAAAGCTTAAGTCCATTAAGGTCCATGATATTACATTTAGGAGTCAGTCTGACATTTCCTGGGCCACAGAGGATAGAAGGTGGGAATTGGGCAAGAGAATGGATGCATTGAGGGACCTGGGAGCCCAGGTACTATTGCGATTTCTGGCTTTTTTTAAAGTTGTATGGGCTAACAAAATGCATAATTTCAGATTCCCAGAGGTAGTGAATACCTTTTTGACACAGACTAAACCTAGTTAATTTAAGTTATCTAAAGGGTCTATACTGGCACTAGGTATTACCATATTTTTAGTTATTTAGCTGTTTTCTTTTTTTGGAGGCTGGAGGGCCCGACCTGAATAGGCAATAGTCATTGCCTATGGGTAATCAGGGAGGGTTCCCGCAGGGGGGAGGAGGGGTCATGGGATGGTGGTGGGAGGTAATAGTATTCATGTTTACTGGTGGGGCGCATTGGGAAAAAAACTGAAAAAAGTAACAATAATCTCATGTGACATAATAGCATATAGTAGCTTTTGCAGTTATTGTAGTAAGTGGAGACAAGACAGTGATGGAGGATAGACTCAGGCGGGGAGGGAAGCATCATCTTGATCTATTAAGCAGGAATGTGAATGGATTGAGGGTGAAAGGGAGACAGCGTTTGATCCTTCAGTACTTAAAAAATAGCACAACTAGTATTTTAATGTTACAGGAGACCCATCTTTTCAATCAGAATGTATGACACTATTTGGAAAACTAAGATGGGTCGACAAGGTTATTGCAACAGATTAGCAATGCTCTTCGAAAGGGGTTGCCGTGAAAAAGAATTCAGGAGCAGAAGTAATTAAGTTTCAAGTGGATGACGGAGGGCGCTGGATTATAGTTGCAATTAAGTGCCGGGGGATAAAATATACAATAGTTAGTTATTATGGGCCTAATGATGATGATACTCCTCCCCTTAACAATCTTTATATCGCATTAGCAGATTATGATTAAGCTTTGATCCTGGGTGGAGACTTTATGTACTTCTAAATAATAAACTAGACAGGTCCTCTCTCAGAACTCAGGTAGCAGTGCCACGTGTTAAAGCTTATCTCCTGGCCAGGCTGAAAAATCGTAATCTTTTTGATGTATGGCGGAAAAAAATGGGTGAAAAGAGGGAATACTCCTTTTACAGCAAGAATAACTCTCATTATTCAAGAATAGACTATATGTTTATGGAGTATTCTGATCTTGATAAAATCAGTACAATAGAGTATTTTCCCATACACTTATCTGATCATGGCGCTATACTCTTGAAATTAGAATTTCCTACGGAGGTATATTTGACAAGGTGGACTTTAAATAGAAGATTTCTCTTACAGCCTTCATCCCCGGGTTTTCTGAAGATAGAATCTGTTCATTTTTTCCAGGAAAATTTGGGGTCAACTAGCATACACGTGGTTTGGGACACCTTTAAGGCCTGGCTGAGGGGGATACTAAAAGGAGCGGTTGTGGGTTGGGATAGGGCTGAGAGAAAAGAACTAGCCGACCTGGAAGTAGAGTTATCAGGGGTGGAGACAGATTTAAAGATGAGTGGCTCTTCTGAAGCAGATAATATAAATCTAGTTAAGAGAATTGAAGAACTGCAGTTGAAGTTTAGACTCAGGTCTGAGGAGATCTTGCGCCAAAAGTGGGAAGCAAGCAAAATGAGTGACTTTGAGCAGGGGACGAACTGTGGCAAACTTCTTGCAATGAAAAGCAAGTTTGATAGAGCTAATAATTATATCACTAAAATTAAAGTGGGCTCTCAAGTCGTAGAGGACAAGGGTAGTATAGAACGAGCCTTCACACAATTTTTCCAGGAACTCTACGATGATCGTCTTCAGGTGGCAGAAGACCATATTAATGGGTGGCTCAGAGATAAACAACTCCCTACACTAGTTGAGGTCAGCCAGGGAATTCTTATGTCAGAAATAACAGGATCCGAGATTTTAACTATCTTAGATGCTGCGAGGAAGGGGAAAGCATCAGGCCCCGATGCCATTCCGATCGAGGTCTATATGATTTTGAGGGAGGAGATTATTCCGGTCTGGCTGAAATTGTTTATTGGTATCTTAGCTAGTACATCCCTCCTGCCTGACTCCTGGAGTGATGCAGGAGTGATGGAGTCGTTGCATTGATTTTAAAGCCATGGAAGAACCCACCTCAGTGTCAGTCATACCGATCAATTTCTTTGCTAAATGTTAACTATAAAGTCTTTGCTGGAATCCTGAATGGTCGGCTTAGTAAAGTTGTTGGGCCAATAATCCATACGGACCAAAAGGGTTTTTTGCCAGGCCAACAGATGTCAGATTTAATACATACGTTACTTTGAACATTTGACTTGGCTTCGACGCATAGTCTTCCTCTCTCAATCATCACTGTTGATGCAGCAAAGGCCTTCGACCTAGTGAACTGGCACTTTTTAGATAGGGTTCTGAAGGTCTTTGGTTTCCCGATAGGTTTAGGGAAGTGTTGAAAGAAATATTTAAATCTCCACGTGCCCAGATCCTGATTAATGGCAATCTCTCTCCAGTAGTCAAGATAGGGCGTGGAACCAGGCAGGGCTGCCCCCATTTTATTTGATTTATATATATATAGAGCCGTTAGCTCAGAGTATAAGGTTAAACCAGAAGATTGTTCCGTTTGAAATAAATGGGTTTGAATGAAAATTAACATTGTATGCTGACAACTTGATCCTTTTATCATCCAATGTCAGTACTTCACTTTCAGAACTTGAAGTTGAAGCCCAAACCTTGGGAAGCCTGTCAGGCTACGAGATAAACAATGAGAAACCCGAGGTTATGGCCTGGAATATAACTGATCAGGAGGGGAATTTTGCCAAAGAACTTAGATACTTAGGAGTTATAATTACTCAAAGCCCCGCCAAAATCCCTAAGATCAATCTAGATAGAGTCTCAAAGGAGGTTGATGTTTTGCTAAAAAGATGGCAGAGTATCCCATTATCATTGTATGGGTGAGTTAATTTGATCAAGATGTGTGTCCTCCCAAAATACACCTACCTTTTCAACAACATCCCTTTAGAATTTGGAAAACCTGATATTCTTAAAATCCAGGGCAAGATATCTTCCTTTATCTGGGCAAGTAAAGCAATCCGGTTATCCTGGAAAAAACTTAGGCGCAAACTTCAGCGAGGGGGGGTGGCCCTACCCGACTTCCAGCTGTACTGTTTGGCTCGCCTAAATTTTTCAAGAAAATCCGCTTAAAGACTCTGCATTCGGCGGCCTGGTTGTGGTCTGACTGCCGAAATTGTTTAGGACTATCCTATTATAGCGAGTAGGCGCCAGTTTGGGATTCTCCCGGTACCACTGTCAGTCTTTTGGACTCCCTTGCTCATCCACTGAAAGAGGCAGGGGTTGTATATTGGAGAGACCTTGTACTGGGTGATGAATGCCATTCTTGGGAATATTGGAACCATATTACCAACTGCACTCAGTCCAGGTTCAAGTTCTATCGGCTCTCTTCCTGGTGTAAAAGTCAATGCTGGCCAATCATAGATGATAGCAGTATGGAAAGTGAACTACAGGATCTAGCTCCTAGGAAAAAAGAAGTGGCATAATGGTATAACCATCTCTTGGCAGCTACGGACAGCAAGATGGATCAACCATACAGAAACTCTGAGAACTGCTTCCCGCGTGAGGAGCTGGAAACCTTATGGCAAGTATCTCTAGATACTCTTTACCCCTTGATTAAATCTGCTGCTCTCATAAAAAAACACTTTTTTACACTCCATAGAATTTATTGGTCTCCCCTCCAGTTATCCAAGATAATGGGTGGCGGAGAGGCCAGCTGTACAAGATGCGACCATCAGAATGCAGATAATGTCCACGTATTTGTTTCCTGCCCCAAGGTACAAGAATTTTGGATAAATGTGGGTAAGGCTTTCTCTATAGCCCTGGGTCGTACTGTGGAAGTAAGCCCATCTCTCATATTATTTGGTTGTACTTCAGCATTGGGGGGAGTTTCAGATCCGATAGGGCCACAACAAAGACTGATCTTTTACCTGATTTTGCTGGCTAGGAGGGAGATTTGTAAATTGTGGCGTTAGATGACACCTCCCACTTGGAATGCTTGGTGGAGTTCGGTTAGATATTTCAGAGCGCTGGATAAAAAAGTAAATGTTTATACGGAAAGCTCAGATAAGGGGCAGTTTTGGGATTTTTTGGATCTTCTGGATGATGTAGCATTTGGTTGAGTGTAGGGACAGGACAATGACCCAATGATTAAAACCTCTGGTCAGCTCAGGTTGTATGTTATGGGTATCCCCCGTAAAGAACATCAGCTGAGAGTGGAACCATGGTGGTCATATGAGATGAGTCAAAGAAAAAAAAAAGTCCCTACAAAAGAAAATGCAGGACTCAACACTAGTAGGACTAAGTGAAACAGACATTAGACAAACCAAAGATATGGAGGGAGGGAAGATGATCAACTCATGAGAGGAACTGCAGAGAAGGGACTAACACAACATCACTGCACCAACTGATAGAGAAACAAAATGTTTATAGGTACCACAAAAGCACGACATCTGAAACATAGTTTTTACTGTTAGCTCATTTCTAATCATTTGATCCTCTTTCAATACCTCCCCGCCATTCTCTCCGTTTCACTCTCCTACTCCTACTCTTGGTCCAACTTACCCTTCTCCTCTCTCTACATCTTTTTGCCCTTTCTGAACCCCACTCTTCTCCTCTCTTGACCTTACACTCCTCTTCTGTTTCCACTACACTCTCTTTCCACTCCTCTCTACCTATCCACCTCACTCTTCACTTCTCTCACTGCCTCACCATTCTACTCTATTGTCATTTGAAACTCTCACCAATCTAGCAATCTCGCTCTCCTTTCTCTGTCCCGCCCCATCATCCTGTTCTCCCTTGTCAAGTGATCTTCCTACACTCCCTTTCTACGTCACCCTACCCTTTTCCTCTCCACCTCACCTTCCTTCTATCGATTCACCCTAATCACTTCTCAGCCTCACCCATTCACTATCCTTTAAGACAACCTCCTTGCCTCATAAGCTTATCTTTCACTGCCTAATCATCATCTCTCTCTGTCTCACCATGCTTTTGCACTGCCTTATCATATTCTTTCCCTCCCTGCTTTGCTATCTTCTGTATCTGCCTCTCCCTCTATGTCTATCACCATCCATGCCCTTTGCCTCACTCTCCTGTCCCCCGGTGCATCACTCCCTTTCTCTGCCTCTCACTTCTCTCTACCTTTACCTTACTCTCCTCTCCCCTCCTTCACTCTCTGTCTCCCTTTTCACTCGGTCTTGCCTTCTGCCTCCCTCTACTACACCTTCCTCTTGTCCTCCTATCCACTTTCCTCTCCATCTCACCATTGTCTCCCTCTGGAGCTTACCTCCTCACCAACTCATTGTACTTTTGATCACCTTCTTCTGCTTCTTTGCTCCAACCTCCTCTCTGTCTCCTCTCTCTTGCCTCACCCTACCTCTCTTGCTGAACCATGCTCATCAATCTCAGCTGCAGCTGCTGAAAATGAGATTATGGCCTAGGGTCCCAATCAGACTTGCCCCAACCTCACCAATACTGGATTCCCCAGTAAATGCCAAATGTATGGTGGCGGTGCAGACAACACTGTCTACACCCCCTACAGCAGTGCTTTTACTGCCTTTCGAGTCTGGCGCCCACCAAACACCCTGAATGACACAGGTAGCTCTAATCTCTATGGACACTATAACCAATACATACAGACAGGGCAGTGCACAAGGTGCCTGATGCCAAAGTCCAGAAGTCCGACAACTACAGCAACCTCATTTTCATCTAGAAAAGCCTTACCCAGTCCCCTAGGAAGTATAGAGTACTGTCTCAGAGCAGCCCTCCCCACTCCTGAACCTGCAATTTAACGATGGGAAGGTATTTCAATGTTGCCCTATTCCTTTCTTACATTTCCAGGGATAGTAGACACTATATTTATTTAACCTTCTCCAGGAATGAGATAAAGCTATTCTTGCCTTCACAGAATCTTGGCTTAAAGACTAATGGGTCCAGAAATCTCATTGATGAATGAGTCACAATGATGTTAATAAAAATGATTTGAAAATAGGGCTTTTGAAAATTATAATTATAACGTTAAAATCATTGAATCTTCACCATTCCTCATCTGTAGATGAACATACTCACATAAGTAGGTCCCTTAAATATCAAAATATATTTTTTGTAGGATTTCTATTCATTAGTCTGATGAAAAATCTTGTGAAATTCAGGAATGTGCTGAATTGTGTATATTTTCTTTTGAAAATACGTTAATTACATATTACAATCAGTAAACCACCTACATTGTAACAGGATGCCATTATTGACTGCCAGATACTTCGATACCTAGTAAGAATATAGAATAAATTATGATATTTTCATTGTAATGACAGATGCTGGTCCCACCTTTTGAAGTTTGTGTTGGTGTTTATCTCTGTAACTTTTTCTCGTGACAGTCTCTGCCATTGACCAAAGGCATCATGCAAATACGCAAAATGAAACAGACTTGGTTCAAACAGTAAAACCAAATGCACTGTGCAAGATAGTGAGTTAGGAATTGGGGTGGATGTTAATCCACCTCAAGTACTAAAATCACTAACCTGCCTGTCCAGACAAAGGTTTCAATTTAAACCTGAGGTCAACTCCTTGTACCTACGAGACAGAGCAGAGAGGCTTAACTTATAGAAAATGTGTAAAGTATTCTGAAGCATTATAACAATTAAAAAGCCAAATCCACAGCACAATAAACATTTTTAAATAGCACCAAAACAATCCAACACAGTTCTATGACAAAAATACCAAAAGTGGAACTGTTTGTGGTTGACAAGGCCCAATTTTAGGCAGACTGCGATGGAGCATGGGTCGCAGATGCCAAATAGGGTTGTCCTTGAAAGCTGGAAAGGTATTGGATGAGTCTTGCTGAAGCCATTGATTCAGCCTGAAAGAGTTGATAATCCTCCAGAGGGGTCAAGGCTGCAAGCTGCATTGATGAGGATTTCCGTGAGGCCAGATACCTTCCCATAGAGCACCCACTGAAATGGATTAGCTGCTGCAGAGAAGTTTTAAGTGGAAGAAAAATGTAACTTCAGTTTTGTAAAGTTGCGCCTTAGCCAGGTCGGCTCGATTAGTAGGTCCCAATTCTCCATCAACTGGAAGTGAGAATTTTCCAAACTCATGCTGCTTTTTAGAGATTGTTGAAGATGTCCAGTTAGACAGAGCCAAGGGTCCCTGCACCTCACAGACAGCATTTTGGGTTAAGCACCACTCCCAAAAAGGCCACCAGCAGGGTCCAGTCTAGGCCAGTTGCAACTGATTAAGTGAGCACTACAGGAAAAAGGCCTTTTGAAGCTTAGCGCTGTAGCCACACAGGAGATCAGCCATCTGCCCCTTGGAGTCCACTTCTTTGATCTGGGTACTAGTGGGAGCAGGTTCAGCCATTCAAGTTTCCTTACAGGTTTCAAACTGCAGGTCCAGTCCTTCTGCTCTTCAACATGTCCATAAAATGTTCTGGGGAAGGTGCTTTGAATTGCCACAATTATTGTTTACACTAGCCAGTGGGTGGGAGTGCCCCCTAGTTTCACCCTGTCAGAAATTCGGTTGTTGGATGACTGGGGTGTAAGCCCTGATCAGGCATCAACTAGAATCCTTGTCAGGGTGAGTCACAAGCCAAACCTGAATAAACCTGTGCTCAAACTGCTCATAGTTGGAGCACAGCAGTCAGGCTTAACTTAGAGGCAATGTGTAAAATATTTGTGCAACACTTCAAAACATAATAAAGTAAGAGATATCACAGAAAAAGATCCCACAGCAAGTTAGAAATGCAGTGTAATTTTAATAAACAAATGAAGACCAAAACCAGAGATATGTAATTTTAAAGATTTCAATTAAATTATCGCCAAAAAGCACTAAACGGCAACTGTTGATATCTCGTTGTGCTAGAATGGGACATAGTTGCAAGTTGAGGCCAGCTGTAGGGCTATAGGGACCCAGCTAGACCTGCTGAACAAAGTACCTTAGATCCTGGTATGTAGAGGGTTGTGAGGCTCTGCAACCAAGATGTTTAGTGCAGCTGAAGGGATGTGTCAGTTCTGAGAAGCATTGTGGGCTGCGATGCAAAGGCCTGAGTTTTCTTCAAAGATCTATTGAAGGGACTTCCAATGTGAACTACAGCATTGAGGAAGCAGCACACAGTTGGAGCAATGCGTTCGTTCTGAGTAGCTGTGAGACTACAATGCAGAGTCTGTCATCATCGTCGAGGCTGCCATTAACGACGGATGTGAGGGAATGCACCGCATGCATCATACATCAGTGGTTACGATGGGACTTTGAAGTCAATGCAGGTCTTCGCGACTGATCCAATCCACATAGCAGCAGAGATGCATTGGTTTTGCTTGGGTTTGCACTGCACAGCAGAGGACATTTGTCAATTCCTCTGGATCCACAGTGGCTGGCAGAGCACCTTAAACCCACTTCCAAGGGTCCAGGACTCAGATGGCACCACTGGGCAGGGTAGACTTACAGATGACAGAGTCCAGGTGCATGGTTGTTGGAAGCATGCTGTGTCCCTGAGGCTTCAGATTAAGAGGCCTTTGGAGTCACTCTGGGTTCTGGGTTCAAAATATACAGGATTAATCCTTCTCACTTAGGCAAATGGACAGCAGTCAGCATGTGAGGACCACTGGGCAGTTGTCCTTGAGTGGGCAGTCCAGCAGAGTGGAAGTCCTTTCAGCGGCATAGGACTACTTCCTTACAGAGTATCCATAGGTCCAGAAGTGTACTGGAGTGATGGTGTAAGAGGTCAAGTATTTATACACAGTTGTAGCTTTTCAGTGGGTAGACACTTCTATAGTCAGGCCTCTGAAGTGCACAGATACCCTGCCTTCCTGGCCTGACTCCAGACTAACTGCAGGGGGTATGCAACCCTTTGTGTGAAGGTAAGACACAGCCTATTCATGTGTAAGTGGGTCTGGGCCTAGCTTCTCCCTCCTATCCTGTCAGTGATAGCCCATCACGTAAGCTCCCCATTGAGTGTGGCTGTCTTGGAGGAATACACCAAGCCCAACTATCAACTACACCCAGTCATGTTCCCCAGAGACAGGATACAGGTACCAAATGGCTAAGGCCGGAATATGTAAACTTTCTAAAAGTGGCATTTTCAAAACTGTAATTTTAAATTTGACTTTACCATAACTTAGGACTTTTTATTACAATTCCAAAGACACCAAACATGAACTGGGTACTTGGGGAGAGGTAGGCCTTGCAGTTTTGAAAAATTAATCTAATCGTTTTTTCTAGGCCTGGGCAGTGAACTTCGCTCCGTTTACGGAATGCAGAAAACTCTGCTTTGGGATGTGCAGCGGAGTTTTTTCCCCGCACGCGATTGTGGCCAGTAAGTTTGCGATCACGAATGGTAAGTTTGTAAGTGCGAGCTGTTGCTCGGGTAGAATTTCTACCAGAGCTGCAAGAATACCAGCACAAACTGCAGTTCCTACGGCACTCCGCCACTTGCGGAACTTCAAAGAGTTTTTTTTAACCTTGCAAAATTCCGTGTAGCAAAACTCCGCAAACTCCACCCAGGTTTTTTACTACCAGGACATGTAAAACTTAATAGTATATGTCCTACTGTTTAAATAGACTGCCCCCTCCCTCTGAGCTGTCCAGGGCCTACCCTAGGTGGTGACCTATATGTATTCAAAAGGAATGTTTGGGCCTGGAAAAGGTTTTTTTTTGTCAGGTCTACATGGCAGATTAAAAAAGCACACACAGGCTGCAATGGCAGACCTGAGACATGTTTAAAGTGCTACTTAAGTGGGTGATGCAAACAGTGTTGGCCACTAGTAGCATTTAACTTACAGGTCGTGGTAACAGGTAGTGCCAATTCACTAGGGACTTATAAGAAAATGAAATACACCATATGGGTGTAAGTCAAATTCATCTGTGTTTTAAGGAGAGAGCACATGCACTTTAGCTCTGTTCAACAGTGGTAAATTGCACAGATTCCTAAAGTCAGCAAAAATTAAGTCAACCTATAGGAGGTCCGAAGGCAAAGAGGGTGAAAACCACACCAAGGACGCCAGGCATAACACTACCTAACCACTGAGCTGAAAGTTTCCAGGGTGCAACCCTTACCACTTTTCCAACTGTTCCTGTTTATCCTCCTGAAATAATCCCACAGTGCACCTTACTTCTAAAATCCAAGATGACAAAACTCTTTCTCCATTGTGCAGAGCATCTGTGACCGCCTTGAGGTGTGCCCAGAGAAATGATTGACTTCCTCCTTTGTATTCTCTCAAAACTGGTTGTGGGGGAACTTCTCATCTCACTGTGTTTGGAGTCAGCTTGGTTGAAGGAAGATATCTTTGCCTTCCCAGTGTTTTTCTTGTGGCAGGACAGGGAGGCCTTCTACAAGTTGATTATTTTCCTAGGTCCATCCTAAATGGTCTGCCTGCAAGGGGTAGAAAAACACATTCCTATAGACAGGCCATTGTTTCGGCTCAGACAGTAGTTTTCACACCTCTTAAATGTCAAAGACTGCCTGGGCAGCTGAAGAAGAGCTAATAAAAAAACACCCCACAGGACCTGGCAGGGAACAGGTGACTTTCTAAATCTCACAGTGTAGGAAGGTAGGATCTGACTAAATGGTTACCCCCACTTTTTTCCTGGTGTTTTGCTGTTTTGTAACTAGTCTGATGGGGATCCTGAAATCCAGGACCCCGGTCTATCTGCTTTCTCCCTTAAATTGCAATGGATGTACTTTAGGTACATTTCAGATTGGATTCTGGGGTACCCTTATAAGTCCCTCATATATTGTACCTCATGTACCCAGGGCATAGGTACCCTCAGAGGCCTCCCATGGGCTGAAGCATATATTATGCCAGCCCTGAGAGGCCAACCAAATTGACACGACAGGCCTGCTACTGCAGACTGTGTAAGATTGTGCTTGCACCACCTACTGAGATATAGGTTCACTATATCTATCTAAATCACTACATTAAAATAGCTATCAGTTACCCCTATGGCAGGCCTTAACAATCCTGAAGGCGGGTGCTGGGTTTTACATGAGAGGGTGCCCCTGCATGAACAGAGCCCCTCTGCAGCCTTCGGAGACCCTTCTCCGGCATTGTTTGTGTTGCGGCTCCCATCTCATTAGGTGTAATTTGTTCAGTGCACCTCAGTCACTCTGACACACGGCTCATAATTTGTTTCAGACTCTCTTCAAAGTATCTCGCCCACGCCCAGCCCCCCCATCACCTCTTTCTTGAGGAAGACCCGCCGTGACCACCCATTGGGGCACAATAGGGTCGAAATGTCGACGCTTTTCGTAGGTCCAGTGCCGCCAGGATTTTATACTAGGATAGATAGAAATCTCTGGACTGAACTCAATATCTGGCCTATTCCAACACCTGTTGATATATCGAAATGTTTTCACTGTATATATTGTTCACCACTTGAGCACCTTGCACAAACATCACCCACTCCCACTGTACATTGATGTTTTTGGTTTTGACAGTCTACATATGTAATGTATATATCATCGAATGAAGTAGTTCTGCTATAAAAATAACGTCATCATATTTTTGATCTCATGTCTTATTCATTAAGTGCTAAGACTCCGTTTGTTGTGTGTTAGAGAGCCTTTCCTTGATTGCATTAGAAGCATCACAAATTATTCTTGTTCTACCCAACAGAACCACTTTTACTTAAACGTTGTTTGTGTTCCAGCCAAACATATATGTTTAAGTGCATTATAACCTTACGGTAAATGCTAACTTTAAAACGGATGCTTAGAAACATGTTGTGTTTGGTGTCAAACACCTTGGAATCATAACTCCACACCAGTAACTGGTGTTGGAGGTATGATTCTACCCCTTCCCATTGGTATAAAGTGGGTTACCTGACTACAGGACTTTAGATTTTACCTGGACAAGATTCTGCTAAGAAGAAGCCAAGTACTACAACTGCCTGCACAATGCTGAATGACTAAAGAATCTCCCTTGGAGTAAAGGAATTACTACCCTGCAAAAGCAGGCACCAAAACACATCTGACTGGTTTGCTTCCCCCATGCTCCTGGGGACTCTGAAGAATTCAGCAACACAAGAGATGGGTTTCTGAAGGCACTGAGGTGGATCTATCCTCTCAGTGATTCTGAGACCAGTATCTCTTGTGGGGACTGTGCAACCCAAACCCCTGTGCACCGCGTACATTTGCAGTTACATATGCTTAGTTACAATTCCAGAGCCTATTTATTGGACTCCGTGTAGTCCTATCCCCAAGCACTAACTGCACTGAAGCTTTCTGGCCTCCACTTCACGAGTGTCCTGTGGGCTGCTAGTTTGCAAACTTGCTTGAGGTCTCCTCATAATCCCTGGTCCGTTGGCCTTTGGGCCCTGGCGAGGATCACCTTGTTAATTCTTGGGCTTACCTGGTTGCTCCAGATGTGCCCTGACTCGCCATTGCTTGGAGAGTCCCCTGGACCTTCTGGTCCACAACGTAACCTGTTTCCTCTGACCCTGTGGGTTGCATTTGCCAAGGCTTGTTGTTGCTCCAGCCAGACATCGACCCCTCAGCACTCAACATCCTTTGTGGTGCAGCTCACCTCCAGACCCTGGTTGTCCTCGACATCTCCTGGTCCCAGTGGCTGCAGAGTCAAGCAACCCTTCTTCACATCTGAAGCACCCGACATCGGTGGGCATAGAACTACCAAGCCACTTGTCACCTGAAGTGACCCAGACTCTGTCCCCTCTGCTTTCAGGTTCCTCTCACCTCAAATCCAGGCTTGAATTCCACCTGACATTCTTCGCCCACCTGGCAGCAGGACTTCTTTGCAGCTCTCCATTGCAAGCGACAAAGTCCAACACCACTTGACCCCAATGCACCAGGCTCCTCTGGGATAGGTAACACAGGTACTTTGGTACTCACTGGTGGGTTGGCCTTAGAACCTCCTAAAATCCAAAGGGTTTGCTCGAAGTCCTCTTAGAAGTGTCCTTAACTTGTAAATTTCCAACCGCGACTTGCCTATTGAGTAGTACGGAGCACTCGTCTGTGTTTCCTCACTGCACCCGTCCTCCGTGGGCTCCGTGTCACTCCTCTGGGTGGTTCATTGAGGTCCCAGTGAATCTACGTGCTTTAGGCACTGTGTCTAGTGAAGTTGTTGTTGTTAAACCATTTGTTTAGTATATGGTTCGGTGTCCCCCTGGAGCCCGCTGTGTATTTTGCTATTTACGAATGTTCTATTGATTTAGTATTTAGTAAAGATTAAGCCTGAAGGCTGTTCTCCATAGCTACTACTAGGATAGCTTTCAATAAGGTTATCTTTGACCTCATACATCATAAGTGTTGTGTTGAAACGTACAGGGTGCCCACATTAGTTAGGGGACAGTATATACCAGGCCCCCTTCTCACACACAGTTCCTAGATATTTGTTTAAATTGTATCTTTACCATTCATTAGGATTTTTAATAAATATGAAAAATTGTGGATGAATAATTTTTTAGCTGGTCTCAAACCGAGCTTACAGAATTTATATTTTAATCTGTACTATACGTTTCCTCAAAGGATAGACTGTTTCTACGGTAAAAATAGATTTTGGGGTCTTGTCACCGCAGGGACACATTACCAATTAACAGTAAATTCTGCATATCCCAGATGAAGACAATGTGGCATAATGACTAGAGTTGCTGACTTCGGAACTGGGGAACCAGGTATGAGAGAGGCCTGAGTCTCGGATTGGGCTCAACTTCCTGTGATCGTGAGCAAATCACTCAGGCTCCTATTGTGAGTATGGCGGTCCTCTGACCGCTGACTCATGTTGGCTTGGTGGTGGCGGTCTGCCGATGCCGTAATATGATTTGGGCAGTCAGACCGCCACAGCCCTGCCGCCGTTTCCGGGTGGTGTTGTAGCAGTCAGGAGCCCACAATATGCTTGGCAGGACTGCCACAGTCTCGCCAAGCATATTTTGAGTTTCATCTCCGCAAAAGATTTCATGGAGGTTTCACCTACCTAAACACCTTAGCAGAGAGGAAGAAAGGCGCCTGCAGGGCCCCCTGTGCCTCCTACACATGGAGATGCTCACGGGGGACACAACATGTGTCCCCCTGCGTGCATGCGCACCAGTGCCTGCATGTCAGCCCATGCAGTGCAGGAACTGTTTTTGGCGTTCCCATTGTGGTGCCCATATTCAGAGGCACCATCATGGGGTCACCAAAAACCATTCCTCCAGACAGGAGGAAACTTTAAATCTAGCACGTGGTCTGACCAAGGTTTTCCAGGGCAGAAGTGGGGCGGACCTGGTGCCGCACTGCCAAAGTCAGACCCTCAATCTCCATGGTGCCTAAAAAACACAAAAATGAATGCTTCTTTGTGTGAATCAACTAGTGTTTAGGTAAAGTGCTCCACTACCTTTGGGTTGAGTTCACACTATATAGAAATACCATGCCCCCTTCTTGTGGACTCAAAGGCCCACATAGGGGGGACTTACTAATATTTAAAAAAGAGGTTTTCTCTGTGGAAAGATCTGCAGGTTTAAACTGCAGCAGTCAGTCTACATTGGTAGGAATGAAGCCATATTCTCCCTGTCAGCCTAGTGGATGGCATAATAAATGCTGCAGTCCACAAGTGACTTTCCATGTTGGGTGAATTTCTGCATAACATGCCATGGCCTTATGGGTTAAATATACCAATTATAAGCTAGCCAATTTTACCACATTTGTGGGTTAGCGCACATACACTGAGGCTTGATTAGCTGTGTCACAGTGCACAGAGTCCAAAAAGCAGCAGCATCCATCAATAAAATGGGGGTATCCATGCTAAAAAGGACACTTTCTGACACACAGTGGAAATTTGGTATTCAATTGGTGTTCAAAGGGATTCTCTGTTCAACATTGAAAACTTTGATTTGGCAAGAACGTCACAAACATACCTCTTCGCCTGCTTTTCTACAAAAGTTCAGAACAGAATAGTTTAGTGTAGTCAGGACTGTTCATTTTAATGTGCTCTCCATTTGATGTTGAGTTTACAGAAAATGTTTTTACATAGCGCACTTCTTTCAATCGCCGAACAAGGTCAATACTGCCCATGTAGGAATACAGGAAGGTAACATCATTTTAAGGCCCAGCCCTTTCAAAATTCATGAAATGCATGCTGGATACTGATGGAATGAACTGTACTGATTCACGCCGAGCAGTTTGCTAAATGTTTGCTTAGGTATCCCCATGAGGTCTGGTGCCAAGGATCCTAGCTCTGGGCAGCTAAAAGGCGAACATTGTACTAAAGGCATCAACATGCAATTGTCTTTTCTTACACTGAGAGGTTAGACATTCATTTACCTATGGAGGCTGGCTTGAAATTTATTGTACCACACAGATTTCCATGAAGGTAACTTCCGTGTCATTATCATGACCACAGGCGGCATTTAATCCACTACCCATGTGTCACTAGCATACAATCACAATACTCCACTCTAGGCACTGGTCACTGTGGTTTTAGCTGGTGCTGGGCCCCTTGCATCCCTCTGTCACAGATCGACTCCCTTGAGCCCTGTTTCCCAACTAGTCTGCTCAGAAAATCATGGTCCAAGTATAAAGTACTTATCATTTGGATTTGTATCTCTGTGCCCAATGCTATTATGTCAAGACCTTCGACTAGACATTGGGGGAGCAGCGTATGAATGATTCCCTTTTAGTATATGGGAGATGTGGGCTACAGAAACAGGAGGTGTGGTGGCTAGTAATTAGTTGAGTACACGTTTAAGGCATTCACAAAGGATTTGGTTTGAAGTGTACCTTTATAACTGTTCAAACAACAGTCTGTGGCAGGGCTTGTCCACTAGGGAACTATTTCAAACATATACATTGTATAATTCGTATGCCTGTATGAACATGTTAGTGCTATGTTTTATGCAGCTCGGCCAGCTAAGGTAAGAGCTGTGGGCGGGTGTGTATGGGGGGGGGGGGTATGTCGACACACGACGGGATAGGTAAAATAAAATAACAAATAAATAAAACCTCTTAACTTGCGCTCGCCGCAATTCAGCCCCACTGCTCTTACCTGTGCCAACAGTGCCTGGTTTTTGATGTCTGGTAATCCCAACTGGAGTGCTGCTATGAACTGCGGTCAGAGGAAAGGGGAAAGAGGCCAGAGGAGGGGGCAGAGGGCAGATTTTGCATTTGTGGCAAATGCATTGATGATGTTAATGGATTTGGGAAACTTTATTTAAGACTTCTATTAGGTTCTTTAACTGTTGCCACATCTGCTTCAAAATGCACACCATGTCAATGAATTTTCCCAGAATTCGTTTGGAGAGACCTCTCACAGTCACTGCATAGTAGCTTTAAACTACTTTCTGGACACATGTGAGTGATCTAATAGGATTTGTAATGCACCATTCTATGACAAAGTGTGTACCTATCCCGCAACTGAGAAGTTTGCTTAGACTTTTTTATATAATTTGCCCACGACACCATTTTAGGTTCACCCATACTTAGCTATTTGTATATATTAAAATATGCATTTCTTTCACAGGCTTTATTTGTAAGAGCCTTTTTAAGACAGCTCTGGAGCAGCCCATAATCCCTGTTTTTAGACAACAAATAATAGCATGCCTGGCATTATATTAAAAATCAGGACGCGTTGACATTCTGTGCTTTAAATTCCACATTCAATTTATGTTTTAAAAAATGCAAATTTCCATCCGTAAACTAAAAATGAAATATCGTTTTTATGATTTTGCTATCCCTACATTTTTCTTTATGTTGAATGAGTAGTGCTTGTGTCTTTTACGATGGGAGAAAATATCTAATATTACTCATTTTGACATCTTTACAGCTGTTTCCCTCTTGAAATCTTGCACATAAAAATTTCATCATAAAAAAATGTTTTAAAGAATCAAAACACAAACATTACCATATGCGCTACTTAAATAACTTATTGTTGCCATAGTTTATGTGTTTCTGTCTCGCCCGGTGACCTCACACACAGCACACGCAGGTGTATTTTAATTACTGTTGGCTAGGCTTGCTATTGACAATTATTCAACGTCCGACGAACACCGTCTCCATTTGGAAATATGTGAGAGGAAAATGTTGTTGTTTTTGCTTTTAATGTCTTGAAATTATCTGATTAGAATGTTTTTGTTTGCAGGACATATGGAGCCTCCTTACGTTTTGCTCAATGTTTTAGAAAATAATCCTGGAACCAGTAAATGCAGATAGTGCTTGATAAGGTGAGGTATTACATCTTCATTCTAACTTCCACACCTCGAACTCGGATATAACACAGATGAAGAGTAGGTCTGTAACAGATGTTATTTCGTAGTATGTTTTAGTGTAGAGAGTAACCCTGGGCGTCCGATTCGGCTACGCCCACGGAGTAGGCGTAGTGTTGCCTTCTACGCATTTTGCGTAGACAGCGTAGCCGGCAACACTACGCCCACTCCGTGAGCGTAGCCGAGTCGGCCGCCACCCGCCTCCCTCCAGCCCTCCACTAGATACTTTATTTAAGCAATTACAGTGATTAAAACAATTTTAAAGCACTTACCTTGTCCGGGGCTCGTCCGGGGCTCCCTCTTTGAATAGCGTCCTTTTCCTGGATACCAATGCGCATGCGCGGCCGCCAGCGCATGCGCATTTCTCGGGAGAAATGCGCATGCGCGGCCGACCGCGCATGCGCATTGGTATCCAGGAAAAGGACGCTATTCAAAGAGGGAGCCCCGGACGAGCCCCGGACAAGGTAAGTGCTTTAAAATTGTTTTAATCACTGTAATTGCTTAAATAAAGTATGTAGGGGAGAGCGGGAGGGAGGTGCGTAGTGGGGCTACGCGGAGTGCGGGAGTGGGCGTAGCTTCTCGCCCTCTCCGCGTAGCTCCGCGGAGCCCCACTACGCCCACTACGCCCAGGTAGTAGAGACCAGGGGCCTCATTTATGAAAAGTGACGCATCACTACGAGAAAACAGCGATGCGTCACATTTCACTGCGCCCTCCTTGCGACCCCAATGATGCATCATATTTACAATATGACGCATCATGTCGCAAGGAGTTACAGATACGTCAGTATTTCTGATGTATCTGTAAGCGCAAAAGTCACGCATTGCTGGAGTGTGTCACAAAAGTGACGCAATTCCACAAATGCGTCCTTTCACATGGGGAAAGCCCCATGTGAAAGGGCTTGCGCCAGTCTTACGCCTGCTGTGAGGCAGGCGCAAGATTTTGACGCAACAGCGTCCTAAAAGTGACGCAGTGAAATCTCATAGATTTCACTGCGTCACTATTACAAGGCTTTTTGCGGGGGAACGCCCCCCTCTGCATACATTATACCTGGTGCAGGTATAATGTAGCACAGGGGTTTACAAAGTGACACATCTGCTTAGATGCGTCACTTTGTAAATAGTGCGCAACAGGAGGCATGTTTTACGCTGCGGATGCGTCACAAAAAGTGACGCACCGGCGGCGTAAAAGTGACGCACAGCCTCATAAATGACGCCCCTGTTGTTTAATTCTATAGAATGCTGTAGTGGAAAATCTGGCACTCGGGCATTTCTCTCGCAACAGGGACAATTAAAGGATTTTGGGTGCCCTGGGCAAACGTATTTTGGGGGCCACTGTTCTGGCCAGCTTTAAATTTGTAATCCAATTTCAGCTCTTTTAATGCCCTCTTTGACCAGGTCACTGAGTGCACCTGCGCACTGGTCCGAATTCTAAATGTGTTTACATCTAATATTCAGAGACAGTGATAATATTGTAACACAGCAGCAGCTCACTAATATTATTGGAAATAATCTCTCTGACACCCTCCCATTTCTCATATGAGGGGTCCTGTTTTGATCTAAAAGTTTATTTTTATGGATGAGCATAAAACATAAACACAGAGGGGCAGATTTACAAGCCCTTGTGCCTATTTTACGCCGCCATTGCATCACTTTTGTGACACAGCAGTAGCGCAAATCTTGCGTCATGGTGCAGAGTACTTACAACGTGATGCATCTGGGAGATGCATCACGTTGTAAAGCCCTGCGCCACATGTAGGTGTTCCTGCGCAGGGGGGGGGGTGCGTTGCCGGCGTAGGAATGCCTCCTAAAAGTGGCTGAGTGAACTATACTAGATTTCACTGAGTGACTTTTAAGCCCATGCTGCGTCAAATCCCTGTGCCTGCTTGAAGCAGGCGTAGGGATTGACGAAGCATTTACAGGATAGGGCACCCCCAAGACTTGCTGGAGCTGCGTCGCGCTTGCGACGCAACTCCAGCAATGCGCCACCTTTACGCCAGCAGATGCGTCACGCATCTGTCCATTTTTGCCCCATGTTACGCCACATTATATGGTTTATAATATTAAAATACATTTTATGACAAGCAGGGTGCATGAGAGGGGCCTAAGGGACAGTGAAAAGGGAGAGAAATGTGGACTGTTAGCAGTGCTGAGAGGAAACACAGTATTTTGAAAAATAAGCAACCTTTTTGAGGACAACAAATCAGAGAGTGAGAGAGTGGGGGTGCATATTTGTCCGTGTGTGTAAATATTTATGATTGAATTCTGGCAAACACCTTACCATACCCGAATGAAAGCACCTGTACCCTGCTATTTATCAGAAAATGCATTTATTAGGAATAGTGCATTACACCATCGACCCCCCTGAACCTTAGGCCCTGATTTACATTGGAGAGCAGTGTGATAAATGTGGCCCATTACACAAAAACAAAAGACCTGCATGACAACGACAAGGCAGCAAGATATATAAGTAAACACCATTCTTTTCCTTTTTGTATTTATGGTCCGATCACTATTATTATTGAAATTCATTTATTTGAAATATGTCTATCATCTTGGTCATCAAAACAAGTTGTGATGGATAATGCAGCTGTGTCTTACACTTGGTTTCAGAAGCGAAAAAGAGTTTACAAACAGTATACAACATACAAAACGTACTTAAAAGAAGCAGTGCACACATCACAAAGAAGGCAAGAATGAAGACGAAGCCAAGGGTCAGGAGCAGAGACGCAGTTGTGGTATCAAAGGGAGTTTGAAGTTATGGTGATGGTGCATAGGGAAGGGAGTGGGAGCGCATAAACTCTGGTGGTGTGTGAGGGATGAGCGAGGCATAAGGGCCATAATGGAATTTTTAAAAAAAGGAAAAAGTTCTTGTAGGAAAATGCCTCTTATTGCATGATCACCACATTTTTTGACTTCTGATGCTGTTTTTTTGACACTCTACTAACCTGGCCCACTGCATGTGCTCTGACCCAGGAAACATGTTGAATTTGGCTGTACTCCTACCAAGCATTACCTCTACCACGCAAGTCATTATCACACACATGCCTTTACCCGTATATATATATATATATATATATATATATATACATATATATATATATATATTCACTGAAAAAACCATAGGTTATAGACCATATATAGTTAGGAATTAGCATTTAAAAAACCTTATTTTACTCACACAAAACCATTGAAATTCCATATATAGTTAGTTGCACTAACTATATATGGCGCACCCGCAATCCACTGCTGATCATGTCACATATTACATCATTCATGACATGGTCAGTGACATCACTGATGACATCACTGATGACATCTCAAATGACATCACTGATGACATCACTGATGACAACATCCAGTGACTGTATTTTTCTGTAAAGTTAAAATATGTCTTGAGTGGATGTATAAGTGTCTGGATGAAGGATTTAGTAGGTGCATGACTGACTGTATGAGTGAGTGATTAAATGTGTCTCACTGAATGCATGGGTTAGTGACTAAACTGTCTTAATTTGTGCATCATTATGTCTGTTGTTCTGTAAACTGCTGCATGTGTTGATCATTAGCTATACGAGAGGCTATATGTGTTATTAATTGGTTGCCCAAGTATTTCTATGGGAGATTGAGTTTGTGTGGGGGTGGCTGGAAGGTGTGAGACTCTATGCATAGATGTGTGAGCAGTTTATTCACTAGGTGTATGAGTTCAAGAGTGCATGTGGAAACAGCTACATGGGCAGTTGACTGTGTGCATGAGTGTATTGATGAGTGAATGGATATCTCAATGCTACATGTCATAGTAAGTACATATGTAAAACACAGTACATGTGAGAGTTGGCATATATAAATAACTGTGCATGAGAGCCACTGAATGAGTGAGTGGTTGTATCGATCATTGTGAACTTGTATCAGGGATTGTATAAGAGAGTAAATATGTGTTAGTATATGTTTCAATAAGTAAGGTGTGTTTAACTGTATAGTTGAAGAAATGGAGGTGAGATTGTTTCTTTGCATGACTGACTGGGTGTGTGAGTAACTCCATGGATGAGTGGCAGTGTGTGAGTGTCTGTATACACTGAGTGTATCTAAGGTTATATTAGAGTCTGAAGAGGTTTATCGTATTAGCACAAGAATGATGTCAAATGAGATGTCATCAGTGATGTCATCAGTGATGTCATTTGAGATGTCATCAGTGATGTCATCAGTGATGTCACTGACCATGTCATGAATGATGTAATATGTGACATGATCAGCAGTGGATTGCGGGTGCGCCATATATAGTTAGTGCAACTAACTATATATGGAATTTCAATGGTTTTGTGTGAGTAAAATAAGGTTTTTTAAATGCTAATTCCTAACTATATATGGTCTATAACCTATGGTTTTTTCAGTGAATTTTCAAGGTTTTGTAAATGCTAATTCCTAACTATATATGGTCTATAACCTATGGTTTTTTCAGTGAATTTCAATGGTTTTTTAATAGCAAATATCATAAGCTGTCGAATGTCAAGTACGTGGTAAGTAAAAACATTTTCGTGTTTATGCACACTGATCTGCTTTGAATGCTGCCCCCCACCCCTCATTTCTATTAGGAGTACTCTCTCTTTGCAGATAGTGAAGGGTAGTTAACGCAGCCCTTTGCCCCCTTTGTAATCCGTCGTGCCTGCTTCTCTCTCCATTTGATTGATTGTTCTCTTTGGTTCATTCTCTATTTACAAACAAGCACAGAGTCGCAATACTCTGTTTAGTCTTTGCAGATAGCGAAAAATCGTGTAAAAAAACAAAAGGAATCGAGCAAAATCAGTAGGCCACTAATGGGATCTCTTTTTGACCTCGCTAAAATAGAAACATTAGGAACAACCTGTTGAAAATAGCAATGCGTATGTACATAAGCGGCGTTCATTTGTGTTCACAGTACCCCTTGTTGATTGTTTCAATCGAGCATTGAATTGTTCGATGTTAATTCTCTTAAGGATCTTCTCTACCTGCAAACGAGGAAGAATAGGAATATTCTCTCTCCCTTTGCAGATAGTGAAGGGTAGGTAACGCAAGCCTTTAACACGTCGTACCTATTTCATTCCTCATTGATTGATTGATTGTCCGAACATTGACTGTTTGGGAATTAGTTCTTTTTGGAGGTATTCCCTGTTTGCAAATAAACGTAGGAAAATCTTTGCAAGTAGTGAAAGGGTACGTAATGCGGACCTTTCTCCCCCGTTGTAATCTGTCATGCCTATCTACTCCCCACTGATTGATGCACCTGTTTCACCCGGACCATTTACTAGACATACGTCATCTGGCCCGACCAGAGAGCACCCCTAGTGAAAAGGACATATGCAATAATAACGAAGTGATCACTGTATCCTGTTAACAGAAACTTTAGCATGAAACAACCTGGAAAGAAAAGAATAGGAAAACGAAAATCAGTAGGCCACTGATGAACATGAACTTTTATTAAACAACGAACAAAGAAACGATAACATAACGTAATGATAAAACCTATTAATGTCCTAGAAACAAGAAAACGTTAAAATATGCCAGTGGTGAGAGACCAGAAAAACAGTAAGAGAAACCAAATCACCCCTCGCTGTCCCACCGCCTGCCACGCCAAAAAAATCGATAGACTAGGGAAAATGCAAGTCAGTAGAACATCCGCCCCCACTCTGGAAACTTCCAAGGTGGGGCAGGGTTCCGGCTACGCCCAGCCGGGAGCAGCCCATATAAGGCAGGTCCTGCTGCCACGCCTCGGCCAGGAGATCCTAACGTAGGGTGTAGCCGGAGGAGAGGCCGAGACCAACGGGACCCGGCCAGGGGATTGCCTTTACAACGCTGAACAGTTGCAGGGGGGGGGAATGTCTCCTCGACCCTCCCCTCTCTCTCCCAGTCCGGCCGCGGTGGCCCTTGAGAGTTGCAGGTAGTCCCGCCACATGCTCTTCCGGTCCGGCCACCAACGGTCGGGGGGCCGAGGCCGACGGAATCCGGCTGCAGCCGATAAACCAAGAAACCCGTTCATGGGGCCAGAGCCAGGGGCGTCCGGCCGACATCTACCGGAAGCCCGGCCCGAAGACGGACGGGACACTTCTTCTTTCTTGTATAATTGCTGCAACAACCCTGGGGGGGGATGTCTTGCACATGCCTCCGACCCCCCCCCCTCGTCCTCATCGCCTGGTCCGGCCATAACAAATCTCAAGCGAGACGCCGTGGGGTGCACTGGGAGGGAGAGACGGTGCGAACAGGCCTCTCCCGCCTCCCCAGTGGAGGCTTCCCAGCTGCACCCTCAGCGGTCCAGGCGCCCGGAAAAGAGTTCTTCCACTGTGGCCATGCTGCAACGTCTCGCCCGGCAGGGTGGAGCCCGTCCGCTCATTTGACCCCGCGATCGCCAGTAGCTACCGAACTCTCAAAATGGCGGTCGACCTGGCAAGAGCGGGCCCAGCATAAAGAAATGGCCCGGTCACTGGTTGACTCCACCACCGTAGTCCTCCACGACCTTGAAGATTCTAGAGGCGCCGCGGGAGTCTCCGACCCCCGATGGGGAATGACTGCCATGATCACCCGTGGAGTGACGAAACTGTATCCGCGGGACGTCGGCGCCAGCCTCACTTTGAATTACTAGAATCCTGCAGACCTCACTTCCGGTGAAAGCACAGTGTGACCCGGTAGGAAAAATTGTTGCACCCCCTCCCCTTTTTGACTGATAGTTCAAACCACCGATCCTTTCCTTTGCCCTTTTAACGGAACTTTGGACTGCCTCCCCCTCTTTTACATTTTCTAGAGAAAACAAAACATTAACCACTACATTAGCATAGCAGTTGACACCAGAACTGTTTTCAAATTGAAAACCAACAACATCTTCAACAGAATCCTTTTTGTTTCTGCTGTGACCCTGCTCCAGCACAGGCATTGTCCCCAGCAGTAATTCTGCAATGCCGGTAAGAATAGCTGTGGTGCCTACTGGACTCACTCACCCCCGCGGCGCCCCACGCCGTTATTTGCTGGGCGGCAACTTGCTAGACATCACCTTCGTGACATCCAGATTTCAGCGCGTTCTGCTGCCTTGGAACTATTCGCACAACAGACCGCTACTGACAAGAATATTTCATTATTGGTGCTGTCAATTTCAATAAATCTATTGGATAATTCAAAAGAAATTGCCACGGTCTCTTCGTTGTTTAAATGTTTTTACTGTTTTTGTTTTGTTGTATATATTTATATGTTATTAAAGTTTTATATTCCTACTACTTTGTTGGAGTGCTATATATTTTTTATGTGACACATAATTGTAAAAACTTTGATGTACAAAGAGTCATTCCTGGAATCTTCCGCTTCAGGCTCGGTCCCCTCCCCAATCACAATACAGGATAGTTTTCAGATAGTAGGAACACGTGTGGTGTGACGGATCTCATCGGGTGTGGGCCTTGATCTACTATAACTCCTTTGAAGAGGGGTGATTCTTTACAGCTGGGGCCATAAACTACATCTGCAGGGCTAGCTGATAGCCTGGACAATCGGACACAGAGGAAGAGGAGTGTCACAGGGTGCGGTAGTGAATAGGGCGAAAGGGAGGTGTCGGGCGGGCACAGTGTGATTCTCAGGGAAGAGCAGCGCAGATGGGGGGAGGTTTATTGCCCATGCATAAGACAGAGAGCGGGGGTGACCAGTGCCTGGGGAAGATGCTTGCGAGGGTGAGGAGCCATGCTACGAATCGACAGCGTGCAGAGAGTGGGTCTGGTCAAGACATCTAAAATGGCTGCCGTGCACGACAAAAGTGTGGCATTTCAAAAAAGGCAAGATGGCGCAGACAATGTTTTTCAACACTTCCTCATTTCCTTCGAATCGAACGTTAACAGACGTTGGGGCATATTACCAAAGTTAAGCGATATTTATCGCTAACGATGCTTACCAACCAATTTTTTACCACTAAGCATCGTCAGAAATTATCGAAGATAAACCTTACTATTATCAAGGTTTATCGCAAATGCGATAATAAACGGCCGCAATGCATGAATATCGCTAAAAACTCAGCGATATTCATGCATTACCGAGCTAATACTCTTAGCCATGTTATCCACCTCCCATTGGATAACATGGCTAAGAACTGCTCAGGGCAGGTGTTACTTTTTGGAGATATTCGCGCTTAGCGCGAATATCTCCAAAAGTTGGTAATAGGAGATAGATATCTTGCATGTTGTAATGCAAGTTATTGTGGTATATGGAACTCATACCATAATCTCTCAGGAAAGCAGAAACTGATCCTTTTGGGACCGCCTAAAAAGGCCTAGGGGGTGAGGAGTACTCTACTTTGCCCCCTTTTCACGTTCCGAACTATTTTATTTTACTCTCTTCTGTAATTACACAAAATACCAGCGATAAGATGCATCGGAGACACACAGTGAGAGAAAGGAGGCCGGAGATGAAGAAGACATGTCAAATACACATTGGAGATAATATAGTGGCAGAAGGGAAGTAAATATGAGTAAACTTACCATGTAACATAAAAATGTTGCACTCTATACTATAAGTCTCATTTTATACTACAATCACTTCGCTACAACCTCATAAATTAAAAATAAAAATAAATAATGTCTCAAACAATTTTTGATTTCTAAATATAAATTTATTCTTCAGAATTTTCTAAATTTGAAACAACTAGTAACATGTCCTCATCAGTAATTTCCTCTTCAATCATCTCATCTGGAATCTCCTCATTAAAAGTCTGCAATGATGATTCTTGTAACTCTATGGTCTCCAAACACTCGATAAATTCGCCATCAAGAGATTGATCAAAAAAATCATTCAAGTCATCTCCTCCTTCTGACAATATTTCATTATTGGTGCTGTCCATTTCAATCAATGTAGTGGAATCATTCAAGTCATCTCCTCGTGACAATATTTCATTATTGGTGCTCTCAATTTCAATCAATGTAGTGGAATCATTCAAGTCATCTCCTCCTTGTGACAATATTTCATTATTGGTGCTGTCCATTTCAATCAATCTAATGGAATCATACAAGCCATCTCCTCCTTGTGACAATATTTCATTATTGGTGCTCTCAATTTCAATCAATGTAGTGGAATCATTCAAGTCATCTCCTTGTGACAATATTTCATTCTTGGTGCTGTCCATTTCAATCAATCTAATGGAATCATACAAGTCATGTCCTCCTTGTGACAATATTTCATTATTGGTGCTCTCAATTTCAATCAATGTAGTGGACAATTCAAAAGAAATTGCCACGGTCTCTTCATTGTGAGCCATTTTATTTTGAAATTGCTTGCTGTAAATTGCAGAAAAAAATAATCACTTTCATTTATCGTTTTTAGTAATACATAATATAAAACTAACTTCATCAAGTATTTAGTATAACAGAAGGACTGCAAATAAATAACAGAAAACATTTTTCAAATTATCTTCAAGTGTACAACATAGTTCCCCTTACAAATTAACAACTCACCTTTTTAAAAGTAGCAGAAGTGTTAGTACTGTGTAAATCAAACACCAGAAATTCACCACCAAAAATTCCTCACAAATGTACCTCAGACAGTAGTATCACAAAATGGCTGTGGTTTCCTCTCATTTGACATATATACATAACCAATTAACTTTCATCACACACAAATACAAAACCAAAGTAACATTTTAATTGGTTCTAAATTTCAACACTTTCAAATGTGTTTTCCCCATGCAATTTTCCATAGGACATTTACATACGTCTACAGCCTGAATGGCTGAACGGAATTACACCAAACTTGGCAAAATGGTACATCAAACCTAAGAGGTCAGGAAGGATCTACTATGCCCCCTTATGGTCATTTCCCCCTTCGCTTTGGCCTCCTCTTGTCTCTCAATCCTACCGAGAGACAAGATGGCGGCCGCTACGGACTGTTTGGAATGTTGACAGACGCCGGAGAACCAATCAGCTTCGCAAAGCTCCGTAACGCGAAAAGTACGCGAAGCGGAGCGCTGTTACAGATATATATCTTTTTTTGAACGTTAATTTCTCAAAATCCACTGGAGCACATATATTGAGACCTAGCAAAGGCACATCGGGCTACCAGTCCCTAATATTTTACCAAGTTTCGTGCAAATCCATTCAGCCGTTCGATTATTATTATTATTATTTTTTTTTGCCCCGCGGGGCCCTTTTAAAACCTCCACATCAAACCTAGGGGGTCAGCGAGGATCTACTATTCCCCCTTATGGTCATTTGCCCCTTCGCTTTCGCCTCCTCTTGTCTCTCGATCCTACCGAGAGACAAGATGGCGGCCGCTACGGACTGTTTGGAATGTTGACAGACGCCGGAGAACCAATCAGCTTCGCTTCACAAAGCTCCGTTGCGCGAAAAGTACGCGTCCTGGGACGCTGCCCGGTCCGCTGTTACAGATATATATCTTTTTTTAAACGTTAATTTCTCAAAATCCACTGGAGCACATATATTGAGACCTACAAAAGGCACATCGGGCTACCAGTCCCTACAATTTTGCCAAGTTTCGTGCAAATCCATTCAGCCGTTCGGGCTAAAAGTGAGGCCAACCGCCCTATGGAAAACTCAATGTTAAAAACACGTTTTGGGACCCCCCTTTTTTCTCGGCCCCCACTGGACGAACCCCCCCCAAATTTTCAAGGGCTGCTCAGAAACAAAATGTGCCATTTTCCTGAAAATTTCAGCCAATTCCGTCCACAAACGCCAAAGTTATTAGACATAGAATTTTCAAAAAACCCATAGAGAAAAAATCCTAACTATATATACCTACTGGCGACCGCCAGTAGGTAATATATGTATATATATATATATATATATATATATATATATATATATATATTACCTACTGGCAGTCGCCAGTAGGTATATATAGTTAGGATTTTTTTTGAATAGGGATTTCTGAAAATTCTATGTTGAATAACTTTGGCGTTGATGGACGGAATTGGCTGAAATTTCCAGGAAAATGGCACATTGTGTTTCTGAGCGTCCCCTGAAAGTTTGGGGGGGTTTCGTCAAGCGGGGGCCGAGAAAAAAGGGGGGTCCCAAAACGTGTTTTTAACATTGAGTTTTCCATAGGGCGGTTGGACTCACTTTTAGCTCGAACGGCTGAATGGATTTCTATGAAACTTGGCAAAATTGTAGAGACTGTTTGCCCGATGTGCCTTTGCTAGGTCTCAAGATATGTGCTCCAGTGGATTTTGAGAAATTAAAGTTCAAAAAAATATATATATCTGTGACAGCGTCCCGGTTGTTGTGTTGTGTGGGTGATGTAAGTACCAACATGTAGGTACCAATGAAGAGTCTAAAATTCAATGTACACCGTCTCCTCTGTAGATATTTTGTATGTTCTAATATGGGTTATTTAAATGTAAATGTGTGGAAAAGCACTTCATGCTTTAAAGCAATTGTATTTTTGAACTGATTGTTCTTTCCTCTTAGTCCTCCTCTTTGTTTTTTTTTCCCCCACACTCTTCTTCAGCATGATAGTTGATAAATTCGTTCCCTCAAAAAATGTATATACATAAAAAAATTATATTAAATACATATAAAATATATTTTTCCTTTAAAAGAAGAATACAATTTACAGCTTTTGATATTTGCTATTAAAAAACCATTGAAATTCACTGAAAAGACCATAGGTTATAGACCATATATAGTTAGGAATTAGCATTTACAAAACCTTGAAAATTCACTGAAAAAACCATAGGTTATAGACCATATATAGTTAGGAATTAGCATTTACAAAACCTTATTTTACTCACACAAAACCATTGAAATTCGCATATATAGTTAGTTGCACTAACTATATATCGCGCACCCGCAATCCACTGCTGATCATGTCACATATGACATCATTTATGACATGGTCAGTGACATCACTGATGACATCACTGATGACATCTCAAATGACATCACTGATGACATCACTGATGACATCGCAAATGACATCACTGATGACATCACTGATGACATCACTGATGACATCTCAAATGACATCACTGATGACATCTCAAATGACATCACTGATGACATCACTGATGACATCTCATTTGACATTACTGATCACATCACTGATGACATCATTCATGTGATAATACGATGAACCTCTTCAGACTCTAATATAACCTTAGATACACTCAGTGTAAACAGACACTCACAGACTGTCACTCATCCATGGAGTTACTCACACACCTAGTCAGTCATGCAAAGAATCAATCACACCTCCATTTCCTCAACTATACAGTTTTACACACCTTACTTATTCAAACATATACTAACACATATTTACTCTCTTATACAATCCCTGATACAAGTTCACAATGATCCATACAGCCACTCACACATTCACCGGCTCTTATGCACAGTTATTTATATATGTCAACTCTCACATGTACTGTGTTTTACATATGTACTTACTTTGACATGTAGCACTGAGATATCCATTCACTCACCAATACACTCATGCACACAGTCAACCGCCCATACAGCTGTTTCCACATGCACTTTTGAACCCATACATCTAGTGAATCAACTGCTCACACATCTATGCACAGAGTCATACACCTCCCAGCCACCCACACACACACTCAGTCTCCCATACAAATACTTGGGCAACCAATCAATAACCCATATAGTTACTCATATAGCTACTGATCAACACATGCAGCAGTTTACAGAACAACAGACATAATGATGCACAAATTAAGACAGTTTAGTCACTAACCCATGCACTCAGTGAGACACATTTAATCAGTCACTCATACAGTCAGTCATGCACCTACTAAATCCTTCATCCAGACACTAAATACATCCACTCATTCTTCAATATGTAAGACATATTTTAACTTTACAGAAACATACAGTCACTGGATGTTGTCATCTTCAAGGTTTTGTAAATGCTAATTCCTAACTATATATGGTCTATAACCTATGGTTTTTTCAGTGAATATATATATTCACCGACCCGAGTCGCTTGTACCATAAGGCTTCCTGGGAGTTGCAGTTCGAAGGATCACGAACGTGCTGCAACAGGTGAGCTGCATTGCACGGGGGAGGAGCGGACTCACGTTAGCTACTCCAATGGTAACAGGGAAGAACTCACCAAGTATACCATTCCGGTGTTGGGCACTGACGAAGGCGCAAGCCGAAATGCATTTGCCGCCACTGGAGCTGTTTTGGCAAATAAAGGCTTTCCTACCTGTTCCCCTACGGGCTTCCGCTTCTTCTTTTTGAGGGAGGTGTGTGGTGACATTTTCTGCGCCAGCCAGAGGCGCAATTTGGAAGCCCCTGCCACGTTTGGGACCTAACAGTAACTGGCTTGCTTCGCGGCACTCATGGTGGATTCAGTGATGGATTCTGTCCGGGACCCGCCCCGCTTGTTGGAGGACCTGAGCAGTTGAGGTATTGTACCTCTCTGGGCACTCCGCCCCTGCAATTTGGATTTCCTGCACTGTTGGCTGTGGCAGTATTAGGGGACTCGAGGAGAGACTTTGGAAGCGCAGGACAGCTTTGTGTGTCTTCCCACTTTGCATTTTGTGGTCCGCAAATTACCAGCATATAATAACATTTGTTCTCCCCATATTGTTTCACCGACCCGAGTCGCTTGTACCATAGGCTTCCTGGGAGTTGCAGTTCGAAGGATCATGAACGTGCTGCAACAGGTGAGCTGCATTGCACGGGGGAGGAGCGGACTCACGTTAGCTACTCCAATGGTAACAGGGAAGAACTCACCAAGTATACCATTCCGGTGTTGGGCACTGACGAAGGCGCAAGCCGAAATGCATTTGCCGCCACTGGAGCTGTTTTGGCAAATAAAGACTTTCCTACCTGTTCCCCTATGGGCTTCCGCTTCTTCTTTTTGAGGGAGGTGTGTGGTGACATTTTCTGCGCCAGCCAGAGGCGCAATTTGGAAGCCCCTGCCACGTTTGGGACCGGACAGTAACTGGCTTGGTTCGCGGCACTTATGGTGGATTCAGTGATGGATTCTGTCCGGGACCCGCCCCGCTTGTTGGAGGACCTGAGCAGTTGAGGTATTGTACCTCTCTGGGCACTCCGCCCCTGCAATTTGGATTTTCTGCACTGTTGGCTGTGGCAGTATTAGGGGACTCGAGGAGAGACTTTGGAAGCGCAGGACAGCTTTGTGTGTCTTCCCAATTTGCATTTTGTGGTCCGCAAATTACCAGCATATAATAACATTTGTTCTCCCCACATTGTTTCACCGACCCGAGTCGCTTGTACCATAAGGCTTCCAGGGAGTTGCAGTTCGAAGGATCACGAACGTGCTGCAACAGGTGAGCTGCATTGCACGGGGGAAGAGCGGACTCACGTTAGCTACTCAAATGGTAACAGGGAAGAACTCACCAAGTATACCATTCCGGTGTTGGGCACTGACGAAGGCGCAAGCCGAAATGCATTTGCCGCCACTGGAGCTGTTTTGGCAAATAAAGGCTTTCCTACCTGTTCCCCTACGGGCTTCCGCTTCTTCTTTTTGAGGGAGGTGTGTGGTGACATTTTCTGCGCCAGCCAGAGGCGCAATTTGGAAGCCCCTGCCACGTTTGGGACCGGACAGTAACTGGCTTGCTTCGCGGCACTCATGGTGGATTCAGTGATGGATTCTGTCCGGGACCCGCCCCGCTTGTTGGAGGACCTGAGCAGTTGAGGTATTGTACCTCTCTGGGCACTCCGCCCCTGCAATTTGGATTTCCTGCACGATTGGCTGTGGCAGTATTAGGGGACTCGAGGAGAGACTTTGGAAACACAGGACAGCTTTGTGTGTCTTCCCAATTTGCATTTTGTGGTCCGCAAATTACCAGCATATAATAACATTTGTTCTCCCCACATTGTTTCACCGACCCGAGTCGCTTGTACCATAAGGCTTCCTGGGAGTTGCAGTTCGAAGGATCACGAATGTGCTGCAACAGGTGAGCTGCATTGCACGGGGGAGGAGCGGACTCACGTTAGCTACTCCAATGGTAACAGGGAAGAACTCACCAAGTATACCATTCTGGTGTTGGGCACTGACGAAGGCGCAAGCCGAAATGCATTTGCCGCCACTGGAGCTGTTTTGGCAAATAAAGGCTTTCCTACCTGTTCCCCTACGGGCTTCCGCTTCTTCTTTTTGAGGGAGGTGTGTGGTGACATTTTCTGCGCCAGCCAGAGGCGCAATTTGGAAGCCCCTGCCACGTTTGGGACCGGACAGTAACTGGCTTGCTTCGCGGCACTCATGGTGGATTCAGTGATGGATTCTGTCCGGGACCCGCCCTGCTTGTTGGAGGACCTGAGCAGTTGAGGTATTGTACCTCTCTGGGCACTCCACCCCTGCAATTTGGATTTCCTGCACTGTTGGCTGTGGCAGTATTAGGGGACTCGAGGAGAGACTTTGGAAGCGCAGGACAGCTTTGTGTGTCTTCCCAATTTGCATTTTGTGGTCCGCAAATTACCAGCATATAATAACATTTGTTCTCCCCACATTGTTTCACCGACCCGAGTCGTTTGTACCATAAGGCTTCCTGGGATTTGCAGTTCGAAGGATCACGAACGTGCTGCAACAGGTGAGCTGCATTGCACGGGGGAGGAGCGGACTCACGTTAGCTACTCCAATGGTAACAGGGAAGAACTCACCAAGTATACCATTCCGGTGTTGGGCACTGACGAAGGCGCAAGCCGAAATGCATTTGCCGCCACTGGAGCTGTTTTGGCAAATAAAGGCTTTCCTACCTGTTCCCCTACGGGCTTCCGCTTCTTCTTTTTGAGGGAGGTGTGTGGTGACATTTTTTGCGCCAGCCAGAGGCGCAATTTGGAAGCCCCTGCCACGTTTGGGACCGGACAGTAACTGGCTTGCTTTGCGGCACTCATGGTGGATTCAGTGATGGATTCTGTCCGGGACCCGCCCTGCTTGTTGGAGGACCTGAGCAGTTGAGGTATTGTACCTCTCTGGGCACTCCGCCCCTGCAATTTGGATTTCCTGCACTGTTGGCTGTGGCAGTATTAGGGGACTCGAGGAGAGACTTTGGAAGCACAGGACAGCTTTGTGTGTCTTCCCAATTTGCATTTTGTGGTCCGCAAATTACCAGCATATAATAACATTTGTTCTCCCCACATTGTTTCACCGACCCGAGTCGCTTGTACCATAAGGCTTCCTGGGAGTTGCAGTTCGAAGGATCACGAACGTGCTGCAACAGGTGAGCTGCATTGCACGGGGGAGGAGCAGACTCACGTTAGCTACTCCAATGGTAACAGGGAAGAACTCACCAAGTATACCATTCCGGTGTTTGGCACTGACGAAGGCGCAAGCCGAAATGCATTTGCCGCCACTGGAGCTGTTTTGGCAAATAAAGGCTTTCCTACCTGTTCCCCTACGGGCTTCCGCTTCTTCTTTTGAGGGAGGTGTGTGGTGACATTTTTTGCGCCAGCCAGAGGCGCAATTTGGAAGCCCCTGCCACGTTTGGGACCGGACAGTAACTGGCTTGCTTTGCGGCACTCATGGTGGATTCAGTGATGGATTCTGTCCGGGACCCGCCCCGCTTGTTGGAGGACCTGAGCAGTTGAGGTATTGTACCTCTCTGGGCACTCCGCCCCTGCAATTTGGATTTCCTGCACTGTTGGCTGTGGCAGTATTAGGGGACTCGAGGAGAGACTTTGGAAGCACAGGACAGCTTTGTGTGTCTTCCCAATTTGCATTTTGTGGTCCGCAAATTACCAGCATATAATAACATTTGTTCTCCCCACATTGTTTCACCGACCCGAGTCGCTGGTACCATAAGGCTTCCTGGGAGTTGCAGTTCGAAGGATCACGAACGTGCTGCAACAGGTGAGCTGCATTGCACGGGGGAGGAGCGGACTCACGTTAGCTACTCCAATGGTAACAGGGAAGAACTCACCAAGTATACCATTCCGGTGTTGGGCACTGACGAAGGCGCAAGCCGAAATGCATTTGCCGCCACTGGAGCTGTTTTGGCAAATAAAGGCTTTCCTACCTGTTCCCCTACGGGCTTCCGCTTCTTCTTTTTGAGGGAGGTGTGTGGTGACATTTTCTGCGCCAGCCAGAGGCGCAATTTGGAAGCCCCTGCCACGTTTGGGACCGGACAGTAACTGGCTTGCTTCGCGGCACTCATGGTGGATTCAGTGATGGATTCTGTCCGGGACCCGCCCCGCTTGTTGGAGGACCTGAGCAGTTGAGGTATTGTACCTCTCTGGGCACTCCGCCCCTGCAATTTGGATTTCCTGCACTGTTGGCTGTGGCAGTATTAGGGGACTCGAGGAGAGACTTTGGAAGCGCAGGACAGCTTTGTGTGTCTTCCCAATTTGCATTTTGTGGTCCGCAAATTACCAGCATATAATAACATTTGTTCTCCCCACATTGTTTCACCGACCCGAGTCGCTTGTACCATAAGGCTTCCTGGGAGTTGCAGTTCGAAGGATCACGAACGTGCTGCAACAGGTGAGCTGCATTGCACGGGGGAGGAGCGGACTCACGTTAGCTACTCCAATGGTAACAGGGAAGAACTCACCAAATATACCATTCCGGTGTTGGGCACTGACGAAGGCGCAAGCCGAAATGCATTTGCCGCCACTGGAGCTGTTTTGGCAAATAAAGGCTTTCCTACCTGTTCCCCTACGGGCTTCCGCTTCTTCTTTTTGAGGGAGGTGTGTGGTGATATATATATATGTATATATATATATATTGTAGCTCACCGTGCACTCAAGCACATGTACACTCCTCGCCTGCAAGAATTCACCACCAAGATTTACGTTCCACCAATGAAAAATGTATTGCGTCTTGTGCCAAACAAAAACCCATGATCAAGGTGGCAACGCCGAAACGCGTTAGGTTTTTGTTTGGCACAAGATGCAATAAACTTTTCACTGGAGGAACGTAAATCTTGGTGGTGAATTCGTGCAGGTGAGGAGTGCACATGTGCTTGAGTGCACGGTGAGCTATGATGTTAAACCGGGTGGCCTCGGACCCGGAGATGCACCGCAGTTGTTAGCTGTCCCGGCAATTTTCAGGGTTTAGAGAAACGTGCATATATATATATATATATATATATATCCTGGGGAAGGCATTTCTAGCTTTGGAACTATAGAACCAAGTGCTGGCAGTCAGCAAAATATATATATATATATTAGAGGTGGGCAGACATCTCCGTTCCGCCCACGGAATTTGCGGAGATTTGCCCCTTCCGCCTTTCACAAACAAGGCAGAGAAACGATGCTAATCTCCGCACATTCGGGGGCGGAACGGACGTTGTCGGCCTGCCCGCCGCGCACCCGCCGCCCGCCTCCCACCCGCAGTATTAAATGATTTTTAGAAGCCTAAAATTAAATTTAAATAAAACTTACCTTTTTGCGGCACATCAATGCGCATGCGCAGCCTCCCGCGCATGCGCAGCCTCCCGCCATCCGCCTCCCACCCGCAGTATTAAATGATTTTTAGAAGCCTAAAATTAAATTTAAATAAAACTTACCTTTTTGCGGCACATCAATGCGCATGCGCAGCCTCCCGCGCATGCGCAGCCTCCCGCCATGCGCAGGTCCAAGAAGAAGCACGATGGGCAAGGATGCATCCGCAATAAGGTAAGTTTTATTTAAATTTAATTTTAGGCCTGCCTCTCCGCGTAAGTCCCTTGCGTGACTTCCGCCCACCCCTTATATATCTATATATATATATATTCACTGAAAAAACCATAGGTTATAGACCATACATAGTTAGGAATTAGCATTTAAAAAACCTTATTTTACTCACACAAAACCATTGAAATTCCATATATAGTTAGTTGCACTAACTATATATCGCGCACCGCAATCCACTGCTGATGATGTCACATATTACATCATTCATGACATGGTCAGTGACATCAATGATGGCCCTGCGACACCTTGGAACTCGGACGCTTGTCTGCTAGGGCTTGGGCTCCATTCTCGAAAGCGTCCCCTCAGCCTTGAAGATTCTACAAAAGTCTTGGGGGCCCCCGACTCCCTCTCGCCGTCCCGCGATGCGCACCGCCATTTCGGATCCTAATGCGCATGCGCGGGCGGCCGCGCATGCGCATTTCTCGTGAGGAATGCGCATGCGCGGCCGCCCGCGCATGCGCATTAGGATCCGATTCGGTGGCGGCGCGAATCGCGGGACGGCGAGAGGGAGCCCCGGGGACGCGGCAGAAAAGGTAAGTGTTTTTAAAAGCTTTTTATTCATTTATTTATGTATTTAGTGAGGGCGGGAGGGAGGCGGGCGGCACGGAGTGGGGCTACGCCGAGTGCGTGGGTGGGCGTAGTTGTGCGCCCACTTCACGTAGCTCCGCGGAGCCCCACTCCGCCCACTACGCCCAGGGTTATTGGTCATATGACCTAAAAATTACACTTTTTATTACTTTCGAACATTATTTTTTCTTAAACATATATGTTATTATGTTCCAGGCTAATGTACTTTCCCGGAAAATTTACAACTGTCCTGCAAGTAAAATATATTCCTTTTTCGAGAAAAAGGGCGTTTCTTCGTCCCATGACGGAGCCGTTGAGCAAAAGAGGCTCGGCCTGCTGTCTTAGTCGCCGATACGCCTGAATATCAGATTCTTATCGATCACTTTATGTTGCAGGAGTAGAAAACACAACAGCCCTTGACCATTTATCTTTACTGCGTACCTGCGTATTATACCTTTTACCCTTCATGTAATTGGACTGCTTTATTTCACTTGCCTTTTACTGATTCGAAAACAGTGACTATTATTAAAAACTTTACCAATGTAAATACTACTACCATGTTTTCTTTTAAAAACCTTTATTGTGAAAATGTCAGTATACAAATACGGGCCTATAACCACGTGGGCCGGCCACGGAGCAAACTGTAATCGTATATGATGAGGAGACATTTACACTGTAGAGGAACGTAACGGGCGGGCCATTAGGTTGCAAGAACTAAGGTGTCTAACAGTTGCGGAATCGGTGGACGTACATTTTATAATTAAAAAACGACAGGGCCAGTTACAATAAAATTATCTAGATATACATTTGCGGGCAAGTACCATGGGTGACGTTAATTCGAACTTTCAATAGTACAGTAATCAATAACACATCAGAACTTAATATCAATAGGGATGTCGAAATATTCAATCAATTCTCGTCCCCGCCCGCCATGTGCTTCAAAACTGCATACGTATCTCGTGATATCAAGGTTGTGCAACCAGTACACAACAAGGAGTTACGAGTCCCATTTATTCCGGCGCCATTTTGGGCGAGGACGGGCAGGTCCAGGATATAGTCAAAATGTCTCCACCAACCATCGACTATGATGATGTTCATATGCTGTATTTATTAGAGTAACACTCATCTGTCCACATGAAATTTATTTGCCACAATTACCATAACTATATTTTTTTTCGGTTCCTCTGGAGAGTACATCGTGGCAGATGAGGCAGGTAACGTACCGGGCATTTACCTTTTTTGCATGTAGAGGAAAGGAAAAAAAATTCGAGCGTCCGAGTTCTAAGGTGTCCCAAGGCCATTTTAGTGGACCAGGCCCAAATCCAAAGAACAGGCCGCCATTTTGAGAGTCCTGTTGCAGCCGCCTGTCGCTGTAGCAGCAAGAGCGGGCTAAACTCAGCTAGACGGCGCTCCATTGAAGTAACATAGACTTGCTGAGGATCTTTCATATTTTCAACACACACCAGTGCGGCAACTTGCTAGACACCACCTCGGTGCCATCCTGATCTCGGCGCCCCACTGCAGATGAAGTGCCTCCACATGGAGGGAGAGACTCGTTTGCACCGCCTCCCCCCGCTTCTCAGAACTCTGAACTATGACACCACCTCGGTGCCATCCGGATCTTGGCGCCTTGTGCTGGTTCCGGCCTATTCACACATCGGTCCGCTACTGACGCCACCTCACAGGCCAACGGGGCGCCCCACGCCGACTTTCGGCGCAGCATTGTAGGATGGCCACACCAGTGCGGCAACTTGCTGGACACCACCTCGGTGCCATACGGATCTTGGCGCGTTGTGCTGCCTTCGGCCTATTCGCACATCGGTCCGCTACTGACGCCGCCTCATCTTGGGGGCGACGCACAGCATCACATTGCTTTCCAATGCAGTCAGATCCTCAAACAGCCCCCACTGACTGACGCGAACTCACAGGCCAACGGGGCGCCCCACGCCGACTTTCGGCGCAGCATTGTAGGATGGCCACACCAGTGCGGCAACTTGCTGGACACCACCTCGGTGCCATCCGGATCTTTGCGCGTTGTGCTGCCTTCGGCCTATTCGCACATCGGTCCGCAACTGACGCCGCCTCATCTTGGGGGCGACGCACAGCATCACATTGCTTTCCAATGCAGTCAGATCCTCAAACAGCCCCCACTGACTGACACGAACTCATAGGCCAACGGGGCGCCCCACGCCGACTGTCGGCGCAGCATTGTAGGATGGCCACACCAGTGCGGCAACTTGCTGGACACCACCTCGGTGCCATCCGGATCTTGGCGCGTTGTGCTGCCTTCGGCCTATTCGCACATCGGTCCGCTACTGACGCCGCCTTATCTTGGGGGCGACGCACAGCATCACATTGCTTTCCAATGCAGTCAGATCCTCAAACAGCCCCCACTGACTGACGCGAACTCACAGGCCAACGGGGCGCCCCACGCCGACTTTCGGCGCAGCATTGTAGGATGGCCACACCAGTGCGGCAACTTGCTGGACACCACCTCGGTGCCATCCGGATCTATGCCGCATAACAGGTCATGTGACTTGTTTATAAAACTTTTCATTGGTTCATTTTACTTTTGGTTTCCTAATGATGGAAGGCTTGATCATATGACCTAAAAATACACTTTTCATTGGATTAAAACATTTTTTTTTCCCAAACGATGAAAGCCCCACCTTGTTTCTGGATGTTTCAGACTGAAGCTGGCGTCAGCATGAAAGCACCACCATCTCGTGGCTCCGTCGTGGTCATTCCGCGAGCAATCATGGCAGCCGCTCCCCACCGGAAGCCTGCAGGAATCGGTGGCCCCCATGACTTTTGTAGAATCTTCAAGGCTGAGGGGACGCTTTCGAGAATGGGGTCCAAGACCTAGTAGACAAGCGTCCGAGTTCCAAAGTGTCCCAGGGCCATTTCAGTGGACCAGGCCCAAAAAGGAAAGAGCCTGCCGCCATTTTGAGAGTCCTGTGGCAGCCGCCTATCGCTGCACCGCAAGAGTGGGCGCAACTAAGCTGAATGGCGGATTTTGGCACAGTGTACCAAAAGCGGGCGGAATGGCAACTGAAACGGTAAAGGGGCGCCCCACTACAGCAGACGAGCCTCCACCTGGGGAGGCCCGTTCACGCCGCCTCACCCCCCCCCCCGGGGCGCCCCACGACGTTATTCGGAGCAGCATTGTAGGATACCAAAACCAGTGCGGCAACTTACTGGACATCACCTGGGTGCCATCCACATCTCAGCGCGTTCTGCTGCCTTGGGACTATTCGCACAACAGACCGCTACTGACGAGGCCTCCCACCGCACCCCCCGGGACGCCCCACGCCGTTTTTCGGAGGATACCAAAAACCAGTGCGGCACCCAGGTAACATCACCTGGGTGCCGTCCAGAACTCAGCACGTTGTGCTGCCTTGGGACTATTCGCACAAAACACAGCTACTGACCATTGTTGCTTCTTTTTTTAAAAAAATGTTTAAATGTATTTACTGTTTTTGTTGCGTTGTATATATTTATAAGTTATTAAAGTTTTATAATCCTACTACTTTGTTGGAGTGCTATATATTTTTAATGTGACACATAATTGTAAAAACTTTGATGTACAAAGAGGCATCCCTGGAATCTTCCGCTTCAGGCTCGGTCCCCCCCCCAATCACAATACAGGATGGTTTTCAGATAGTAGGAACGCGTGTGGTGTGACGGATCTCATCGGGTGGGGGCCTTGATCTACTGTAACTCCTTTGAAGAGGGGTGATTCTTTACAGCTGGGGCCATAAACTACATCTGCATGGCTAGGTGATAGCCTGGGACCGGCCTGGACAATCGGACCAAAGGAAGAGGAGTGTCAGAGGGTGCGGTAGTGAATAGGGCGAAAGGGAGGTGTCGGGCGGGCACAGGGTGTGATTCTCAAGAAAGAGCAGCGCAGATGGGGGGAGGTTTATTGCCCATGCATAAGACAGAGAGCGGGGGTGACCAGTGCCTGGGGGAGATGCTTGCGAGGGTGGGGACCCATGCTAAGGATCGACAGCGTGCAGAGAGTGGGTCTGGTCAAGGCATCTAAAATGGCTGCCGTGCACGACAAAAGTGTGGCATTTGAAAAAAGGCAAGATGGCGCAGACAATGTTTATCAACACTTCCTGATTTCCTTCGAATTGAACGTTAACAGACGTTATCTCTCCCACATTACCGGTCCCCCTGGGCTTAAACGCCGAGATGGTAGGGACTGCATCCCGTGGAGATAGGCCGAGACGTCACTCAGCAAAAAAAAAAAAAAAAAAAAGTCTATAAACATACAATAAGTTAAAAGTCAATCATTCTTGTTTCCTTGTAGTACGCTCCCCAGTCCGCTTTCCGTTACGCGTACCGGGCGCACACCACGATAAAAAACAATTTTTTTTTTTTTTTTGCCCAGCGGGGCCCTTTTAAAGCCTCCACATCAAACCTAGGGGGTCAGGGAGGATCTACTATACCCCCTTATGGTCATTTGCCCCTTCGCTTTGGCCTCCTCTTGTCTCTCGATCCTACCGAGAGACAAGATGGCGGCCGCTACGGACTGTTTGGAATGTTTACAGACACCGGAGAGCCAATCAGCTTCGTTTCGCAAAGCTCCGTAACGCGAAAAGTACGCGAACCGGATCGCTGCCCGGAGCGCTGTTACAGATATATATCTTTTTTTGAACGTTAATTTCTCAAAATCCACTGGAGCACATATATTGAGACCTAGCAAAGGCACATCGGGCTAACAGTCCCTACAATTTTTGCTTTCCAATGCAGTCAGATCCTCAAACAGCCCCCACTGACTGACGCGAACTCACAGGCCAACGGGGCGCCCCACGCCGACTTTCGGCGCAGCATTGTAGGATGGCCACACCAGTGCGGCAACTTGCTGGACACCACCTCGGTGCCATCCGGATCTATGCCGCATAACAGGTCATGTGACTTGTTTATAAAACTTTTCATTGGTTCATTTTACTTTTGGTTTCCTAATGATGGAAGGCTTGATCATATGACCTAAAAATACACTTTTCATTGGATTAAAACATTTTTTTTTCCCAAACGATGAAAGCCCCACCTTGTTTCTGGATGTTTCAGACTGAAGCTGGCGTCAGCATGAAAGCACCACCATCTCGTGGCTCCGTCGTGGTCATTCCGCGAGCAATCATGGCAGCCGCTCCCCACCGGAAGCCTGCAGGAGTCGGTGGCCCCCATGACTTTTGTAGAATCTTCAAGGCTGAGGGGACGCTTTCGAGAATGGGGTCCAAGACCTAGTAGACAAGCGTCCGAGTTCCAAAGTGTCCCAGGGCCATTTCAGTGGACCAGGCCCAAAAAGGAAAGAGCCTGCCGCCATTTTGAGAGTCCTGTGGCAGCCGCCTATCGCTGCACCGCAAGAGTGGGCGCAACTAAGCTGAATGGCGGATTTTGGCACAGTGTACCAAAAGCGGGCGGAATGGCAACTGAAACGGTAAAGGGGCGCCCCACTACAGCAGACGAGCCTCCACCTGGGGAGGCCCGTTCACGCCGCCTCACCCCCCCCCCCCGGGGCGCCCCACGACGTTATTCGGAGCAGCATTGTAGGATACCAAAACCAGTGCGGCAACTTACTGGACATCACCTGGATGCCATCCACATCTCAGCGCGTTCTGCTGCCTTGGGACTATTCGCACAACAGACCGCTACTGACGAGGCCTCCCCCCGCACCCCCCGGGACGCCCCACGCCGTTTTTCGGAGGATACCAAAAACCAGTGCGGCACCCAGGTAACATCACCTGGGTGCCGTCCAGAACTCAGCACGTTGTGCTGCCTTGGGACTATTCGCACAAAACACAGCTACTGACCATTGTTGCTTCTTTTTTTAAAAAAATGTTTAAATGTATTTACTGTTTTTGTTGCGTTGTATATATTTATAAGTTATTAAAGTTTTATAATCCTACTACTTTGTTGGAGTGCTATATATTTTTAATGTGACACATAATTGTAAAAACTTTGATGTACAAAGAGGCATCCCTGGAATCTTCCACTTCAGGCTCGGTCCCCCCCCCAATCACAATACAGGATGGTTTTCAGATAGTAGGAACGCGTGTGGTGTGACGGATCTCATCGGGTGGGGGCCTTGATCTACTGTAACTCCTTTGAAGAGGGGTGATTCTTTACAGCTGGGGCCATAAACTACATCTGCATGGCTAGGTGATAGCCTGGGACCGGCCTGGACAATCGGACCAAAGGAAGAGGAGTGTCAGAGGGTGCGGTAGTGAATAGGGCGAAAGGGAGGTGTCGGGCGGGCACAGGGTGTGATTCTCAAGAAAGAGCAGCGCAGATGGGGGGAGGTTTATTGCCCATGCATAAGACAGAGAGCGGGGGTGACCAGTGCCTGGGGGAGATGCTTGCGAGGGTGGGGACCCATGCTAAGGATCGACAGCGTGCAGAGAGTGGGTCTGGTCAAGGCATCTAAAATGGCTGCCGTGCACGACAAAAGTGTGGCATTTGAAAAAAGGCAAGATGGTGCAGACAATGTTTATCAACACTTCCTGATTTCCTTCGAATTGAACGTTAACAGACGTTATCTCTCCCACACTACCGGTCCCCCTGGGCTTAAACGCCGAGATGGTAGGGACTGCATCCCGTGGAGATAGGCCGAGACGTCACTCAGCAAAAAAAAAAAAAAAAAAGTCTATAAACATACAATAAGTTAAAAGTCAATCATTCTTGTTTCCTTGTAGTACGCTCCCCAGTCCGCTTTCCGTTACGCGTACCGGGCGCACACCACGATAAAAAACAATTTTTTTTTTTTTTTTTGCCCAGCGGGGCCCTTTTAAAGCCTCCACATCAAACCTAGGGGGTCAGGGAGGATCTACTATACCCCCTTATGGTCATTTGCCCCTTCGCTTTGGCCTCCTCTTGTCTCTCGATCCTACCGAGAGACAAGATGGCGGCCGCTACGGACTGTTTGGAATGTTTACAGACACCGGAGAGCCAATCAGCTTCGTTTCGCAAAGCTCCGTAACGCGAAAAGTACGCGAACCGGATCGCTGCCCGGAGCGCTGTTACAGATATATATCTTTTTTTGAACGTTAATTTCTCAAAATCCACTGGAGCACATATATTGAGACCTAGCAAAGGCACATCGGGCTAACAGTCCCTACAATTTTGCCAAGTTTCGTGCAAATCCATTCAGCCGTTCGGGCTAAAAGTGAGGCCAACCGCCCTATGGAAATTAACATGGGAAAAACACGTTTTGGGACCCCCCTTTTTTCTCGGCCCCCCCTTGACGAACCCCCCCCAAATTTTCAGGGGCTGCACAGAAACTAAATGTTCCATTTTCCTGAAAATTTCAGCCAATTCCGTCCACAAACGCCAAAGTTATTAGACATAGAATTTTCAAAAATAGAGAAAAAATCCTAACTATATATACCTACTGGTAATATAGATATATATATATAGATATATATATATATTACCTACTGGCGGTCGCCAGTAGGTAGTTATAGTTAGGATTGTTTTCCATAGGGAAATCGCAACATTCTATTGGGAATAACTTTGGCGCCGGTTGAGGAATCTGCCTGAAATTTTCCTCAACTTTGCCTCGCGGCGCTCCGGTCCTTTCCTGAAAGTTTGGGGGGATTCGTCAAGCGGGGGCGAAGATAAAAGGGGGGTCCCAAAACATGTTTTCCCCATGTTAATTTCCATAGGGCGGTCGGACTCACTTTTAGCTCGAACGGCTGAATGGATTTTCACCAAACTTGGCAAAATTGTAGGGACTGGTAGCCCGATGTGCCTTTGCTATGTCTCAAGATATATGTGCTCCAGAGGATTTTGAGTAACTTAGGTTCGAAAAAATATATATATCTATAAGCGCGCCCCGGTACGTGCACCGGGGAGCGTTCCGGGCGCGCCACGCGACTTGCGCACGGAAAGCTGATTGGTTCACGGGTGTCTGTCAACATTCCAAACAGACCGGAGCGGCCGCCATCTTGTGTCTCGGTAGGATCGAGACACAAGAGGTGGCAAAAACAAAGGGTGAAATAACCAAAAGGAGGCAGGGTGGACCCCCCTGACCCCCTAGGTTTGATGTGGGGGTCATAAAAGTGCCCCGCCGCATAAAAAATAAATAAAAAAAAGGTCGATTTTCACGAGGGGAGCGCCCGGTACGTGCCCCGGTGCACGTACCGGGGAGCGTACCCTGGAGAAAAAACAATGACAGACTTCTTTACAAATGTAGCATTTTTTAATACATTGGAGATAGTTCTTTTTAATTTTTTTAAGAACACAGCTCTTTGATGAGAATTGGTGGTAGCTCTGAAAAGAACTTTTGTTTTTCTTCTTTTTTTTAACAAAAACAAAAACATGGAACTGGAAACAGCTCAACAGGAGCCAAAAAAAATAAAAAATTAGGCCTGGGGATGGCAGCGGTGGTTCTCGAGAGCTCGAACCATGAGTGTGACACTTTGCTCCCCATAGCAAAGAAGATGGTCACATTTTCGGCATTTTAATATAGCCTGATTAAAAGCAGGCTGAATATTTGGTATCATCTCCTGCTCACGCCGACGCACAGAAGGTGTTGCTCCACCGGTAGAAGTAGAGCCACCATCCCTGGGAGCCTCTCGTGCCAGAGCCCTGACACTCTCCCGTGCATAGTTCTGGGGATGTTTCCTTGACACGTGGCGTATCATCGTCCAGTTCCCGAACCTGTATTTTTTTCTGGGATTTCCTCTCGATAAGATGGTGTGGCATATTTTACACTCCACCTTTGGAGCATTTACCTTCTTCTCCCCCTCTGGAATTTTGAAAAATTTCCAAATGAAATGTTCCTTCACAGTTCGTTCAGGAACCTCCTCATCAATGAAATCCTCAGTCTCATCACTGCTGCTGGATGCTCTTGCAGCCATGATAATAGATGTAAATATGACACAGGTGCCAAAAGCAGGTCTTGCACTCACAAAAGTGAAACAAGAAGTGAGGGAAATGGGTGGGGATTTCAGTCTTTGTAAAAAAAAAAGTTAGGAACCAATGAAAAGAGTTATTTCAAGGTCATATGACTTGTTACGCTTACGCTACGCGCTCTGGAGCGCGCCCGGGTCGCGCGTAGCGTACGCGTGTCAGGACGTTGCGCGATCGCATGTGCTCGCGTGCTTCCGGGTGCGCTTACGCAGGGCGTCATATGACGCATCACGTGGTTACGCGAAATGTCACGATGTTGTTTTTGTTCGCGGGAATAGCGCTAACGGGACGCTCACCGGTACGCGCCCTGGGGCGCGCCACATCATTGCGCTTACCCGTGCGTTCACCAGTACGCGCCCCGGGAGTGCACCGGGGCAAAAAATAAAAAAAACTATTAAATAATTATACAATATAAAATTCGTTATAACATTTTTTTACTTTTTATACCTATAGAGATTTGCTATTAAAAACCCTATGAAATTCACTGAAAAAAACATAGGTTTCACACCAGTTATAGTTAAGAATTAGCATTTAAAAAACCTATTAAATTCACTGAAAAAAACATAGGTTTCACACCTGTTATAGTTAGCTGGAAGTTTTACTCGCATAAAACCATTGAAATTCCCACATTATAGTTAGTTGGACTCACTATAACTTGCGCGTGCAATGCACTGCTGATGACGTCACATATTACATCACTCATGACATGGTCAGTGACATCACTCATGACATCACTGATGACACCATCCTTGTGACAGAGTGACAGACCTCCTTTCACTGTAATGTAACCCTTGAAACACATATTCAAAAATAGAAACAATTTTTTTTTTTTAAATGGAGATACCCATACCAGTTACAACAACCAATTCAGTATTTCCACCATCTATATACACATCCACTCATTCACCAATTTGTTTGAGTTTGACGGGCATATATCCGTCTGCTACTCCGATATCGTGAGGTCGCTTGGTTGGCGAGGGGAGACCACTCGTCCGCTTCGATCCACACATGGGGCGCCAAGACTAAACAGGACTACCAGTCCCAGCAGGCACTGGGACATTTGGACTGCCCATCAGGGGCGTGCCATGATTAGTATCAGGGCTGGTACCTGCATTCCCATCATCAGTTCGCCAAATCCTCTGAAGAGAAGGCGGGAGCCTTCGAAACGCGTCAGGAATTCCACGGCGAAATGGGATTGAATCACTTTCTCTTGAGCTCCTCAGCTATTCAAGCACGCTGTGGCAAGAAAGGCGAGTTCAAGTTTCTCCCCGCGAGTGTGACCGTGTCCTTACACGCGAGCGCACATATGTGGATGGAACCATCACCATCCTTTTACCGCACCCGCCAGAAGAGTGCAGCTAAGTAACACCAAAAGGGTTTGGCTCAAAACGCAGTAAGGCTGCGCCAAATATCAATATAAACAAAAACAGTTGCCAATGCTGCGCAAATTAATAAACAAAATTTCATGCCCAATGATATAAAACAATTGAAGCAAAACCACCATGTACAGTGTGTTTCAAATATTTGGTAATTTATTTCCTCAAAGGATTAGAAAAAAGTTGTTCAATTTTTTGAATTTACTAAAGATTATTAATGTTGGGAGTGGAGTAGGTTGTGATTTAAAATACGAACCAATGTGGAACAAAACGTGCAAGTGACAACAGGTATAAACAAAAATCAATAATACTCTCAAACCTCACATTCTACATTTGCTCTGTGCAAGTCTTCCATACAACCATCCAAATCAAAAAAATAAGTAGACAAACGACACAACAACACATACAGTGCGCGGTGAAGGAAATTATCCTAATATTTACTGACAAATAAGTTGATATTGTTATTAAGAAAAAAGTGTCCTAACCAGAAACCGAATAGCATGGTACTCGGAGAATGGTGGGGCACTAGTACTATTTTAAATCACTATCGAGTGTATGATGTAACAGGCCATCTAACCAGTATACATTTTCGCTCAATGCATAAACAATAATCACTTCTACAAGAATGGCCACTTAATAATGAAATAAATTCACAACAACGGAAACAACAAGGTCGACGCGTTTCGAAGCCCCTTTAGAATGGGGTTTCTCCTCAGGACCTAGCCGGTAATTAAACCTGCAACGACAAAACACAAAAGAGCAACGTCTTACTAAAATTTGAAATTTGAGCAGACCTTCAACTTGTCTCCAGACCAGCAAAACGAAGAGAAATACCTTATCTTCTGAAGAAACAATTAATTTCTTCTCAAATCCAATATTAACGTGGGTACTCTTGAAATTCTCAGCTGTGAAGAGAAATCTACTGTCAGATGCCACACGGTACCTGATTGAACTACTGTTTTAGAGGGGGCTAGCAAGTGCTCCTACCTTCGTGCAGAAGTCTGTGTGCGAGCATTTCTCATATTTCTTTTCTTCTTTCAATTTCAAGTTCCAAAACACCTTTTTTCCCCCTATAGGAAAACGAATGCGGAGATGTCACTAGCTTGCTCGGTGCTGTTCATGCGAGCAGCGGTAGTTGATCAAAACAGACAGGGACTCACAGGCGGCTTACCTGGATTCGGGTTTCCTGACTCCTCTCTCGCGGTCGGCGTGTCTGAATCAGCCGTCGCGGAGTGAAACGCAGCAAGTGCGTCATATGAGACAGGCTTAATCCGGGAATGCTGGGATTTGTAGTTTCACGGGTGTCATGTGTGTTTGTAATGGTTGACGGAGGGTTTATTTCAGGGCCCCTTGTCCGGTTCACATTATTAAATAATATGCCAATTTTGAATATTGGAATTGCACGTGCAAACTAAAAGTATTTTCAGATTTCCTAGTCTAATTTTTGGATTCCAGAATTGGATGGGCAAATTGGTGCATCCTATTTGTGATGTTAATGCAGGACAGTACCAGGGCGTCCTTAACTATTGAATTGAAAACGTGGAGCTCAAAAAAGGGAAAGTTGGGCTGCTAGTCCTATTAATTGGTGGTATCAGGGTGTCCAAAACAGATCAGGCACATAATCTTGGTTGAATGAAGATATTTAAAGTGAAAGAATTCGGGTTACAGATGGTATAACTCAGACATCTCATTCAATCCTGTAACTGCAGAGTTATATTTCAGAATAAGTGTCGCTTCCCGTGTGGACAGTTTGGCCTCCAGGTCACCTTCTCTCTGGTTCGGTTCCACCTTTGAGATCACTGTCCATTTTATGTCAGTTTCTGTATGTCCATAGTCAATCCAATGTTGTACAAGGGGTGCTGTGAGAATTGCATTTTTTATCCTCGATTTATGCTGGCTGATCCTTTGTCGCACTTCTTGACTTGTCTTACCTATATATAGTCTATTGCATGGACACAATATACCATAAATGACAAACTTTGTCTTGCAATTTGTAAACTTGCAGTGCTTCCAAGAAATCCCATTGTGTTGGAATAAGTCGCCTTCTATCGTTAATGGGCAACATACGCATGTCCCACATTGATGGTGACCTGTAATGGGTGGTAAATTCAGATATTCCCTCATTGACAGAGGTGCTTGTTTGGGCATGGCTGCTCGGACTATATGGTTTGCCAAGCTTTTATCCTTCTTGAATGCAAACAGTGGCAATTCTGTCAGTTGACTGTCCAAACTTTTAACCAAATGCCAGTTCTTGCATATTTCTTTCTTTAACCAATTTGAAGTTGGACAAAATGTTGAAACACAAACTATTCTAGTTTGGTCGGGTTTTTCTTTCTTGGTGAGGAGTGTGTCTCTAGGCGTCCACCATGCTCTTTTCAAAGCTCGTTTTAGAAGTTTCGCCGGATATCCACGGCTGAGTAATCTCTCTGATAGTGCCTTGGCGTGGTGCATATATTCATCTTTAAAGAAACAATTCCTGCGGATGCGCAAGAATTGTCCCAGGGGTAAATTTTCCTTCAGGCTTCTGGGATGAAAACTAGAAAAATGCAATGCTTTGTTGCGGTCTGTTTCTTTTTTATACAATGTGGTAACTAAGACTCCGTCCGCACAATATACTTCCACGTCGAGGAAGGGTAATCGGTGTTTGGAATGTTGGATACTAAACTTGATATGCTCAGTCCTGTTATTGAGCCATTGGTGGAAATCTGACAATTGTTCTTCTGATCCAGACCATGTGAAAAAAATGTCGTCTATATACCGGAGCCACCCTCCGATCCATTGTCCAAAAGGGTTATTCTCATAAATGTATTTTTCTTCAAATTGGCACATGAAAAGAACTGCCAATTCTGGCGCAAAAGGACAGCCCATGGCTACGCCACAAATTTGGAAATAGAAATCCTCCATAAATTTGAAGTAATTTCTTTGTAGTGCCAATTTTGCTAAATCCAAGATGAATTCAGTCGGTATTTGGAGTGGTCTCTCTCTTTTATTTAGAAAATGTCTTAATGTTTCCAGTCCCTCGTCCTGAGGGATCTGGGTGTATAGAGATGTAATGTCCATACTAACCAGATGATCTTGATTTTCTTCAAAAGGTAGCAGTGCCAGCTTGTTGATAAAATCGGTAGTGTCCTGTACATAGGATTTTACGTGTAACAGAAAGGGTTTTAGGAAGAAGTCAATGAACTTCGAAACTGGTTCAAATAGTGAATCACAACCGGAGACTATTGGTCTCCCAGGTGGATTTCTTTCATCCTTATGAATTTTTGGTAATACATATAGGAGAGGTGTACGTGGATGTTTATTCTTCAGATAGTCTCTTTCTTTTTTACCTAGAAATCCATATTCGAAACCTTGGTCTACAATGGAAAAAAGTTCATTCTGTAGGTCACGGGTTGGATCATTCGATAGTTTTTTGTAACATGTGATGTCTGATAGTTGTTTATTGATTTCAGATATATATGATTCAATTCCCCAAACTACAATAGAACCACCCTTGTCTGCTTGTTTTATAATGACCTCTTTGTCATTAGCAAGGGTCTTTAAAGCATCTTTTTCAATCTTTGAAAGGTTTGGTTTTATAAAAGATGATCTTTTCTTTTCTTCGGATACAATGGCTGAGAGCATGGGTTTTTCAAAAGTAAGGACCTCTTTGGGTACCTTATTGGCAGGGGGGCAAAATGTGGATTTGTTCCTAATCAAGGGAGATCTAGGAATAAGTCTTTGACTTTCTCGGACACAACTTCTTCTGGGAGCGGCGAAGGGGAAACCTCAAATTATAGACCAGGGAACGCAAGGAGAGGCTCTTTCCAACCCAACTTTCAACAACAAAATTATCAACAAGGGGGACAACCACAACAACAACAACAACCTTTTTTAGGACGTGGCCAGGGGACAAACCGTGCAAAAACCAGATTTGTTCCACACTGGGAAATGTCAACAAGACGCCAAAATTACAGCAATTACAAGAACTGAAATCTCCGATTTATAACCTGTCCAAAAAAACTTTAACATCATCGGAAATCAGCCTACTAGAAAAAGGCCTTTCGTTTGTTCCTTCAAGAAACACAGACTTTATTAGACTAAAGTCTGAATTTATAGGATTCTGTCGGAAAATAAGGCTGACAACCTTTTTCTCAGGACAGACACAAATGATGAGCGCTGAGACAACGGGTCTTAGGAACAAATCCACATTTTGCCCCCCTGCCAATAAGGTACCCAAAGAGGTCCTTACTTTTGAAAAAACCATGCTCTCAGCCATTGTATCCGAAGAAAAGAAAAGATCATCTTTTATAAAACCAAACCTTTCAAAGATTGAAAAAGATGCTTTAAAGACCCTTGCTAATGACAAAGAGGTCATTATAAAACAAGCAGACAAGGGTGGTTCTATTGTAGTTTGGGGAATTGAATCATATATATCTGAAATCAATAAACAACTATCAGACATCACATGTTACAAAAAACTATCGAATGATCCAACCCGTGACCTACAGAATGAACTTTTTTCCATTGTAGACCAAGGTTTCGAATATGGATTTCTAGGTAATAAAGAAAGAGACTATCTGAAGAATAAACATCCACGTACACCTCTCCTATATGTATTACCAAAAATTCATAAGGATGAAAGAAATCCACCTGGGAGACCAATAGTCTCCGGTTGTGATTCACTATTTGAACCAGTTTCGAAGTTCATTGACTTCTTCCTAAAACCCTTTCTGTTACACGTAAAATCCTATGTACAGGACACTACTGATTTCATCAACAAGCTGGCACTGCTACCTTTTGAAGAAAATCAAGATCATCTGGTTAGTATGGACATTACATCTCTATACACCCAGATCCCTCAGGACGAGGGACTGGAAACATTAAGACATTTTCTAAATAAAAGAGAGAGACCACTCCAAATACCGACTGAATTCATCTTGGATTTAGCAAAATTGGCACTACAAAGAAATTACTTCAAATTTAGGGAGGATTTCTATTTCCAAATTCGTGGCGTAGCCATGGGCTGTCCTTTTGCGCCAGAATTGGCAGTTCTTTTCATGTGCCAATTTGAAGAAAAATACATTTATGAGAATAACCCTTTTGGACAATGGATCGGAGGGTGGCTCCGGTATATAGACGACATTTTTTTCACATGGTCTGGATCAGAAGAACAATTGTCAGATTTCCACCAATGGCTCAATAACAGGACTGAGCATATCAAGTTTAGTATCCAACATTCCAAACACCGATTACCCTTCCTCGACGTGGAAGTATATTGTGCGGACGGAGTCTTAGTTACCACATTGTATAAAAAAGAAACAGCCCGCAACAAAGCATTGCATTTTTCTAGTTTTCATCCCAGAAGCCTGAAGGAAAATTTACCCCTGGGACAATTCTTGCGCATCCGCAGGAATTGTTTCTTTAAAGATGAATATATGCACCACGCCAAGGCACTATCAGAGAGATTACTCAGCCGTGGATATCCGGCGAAACTTCTAAAACGAGCTTTGAAAAGAGCATGGTGGACGCCTAGAGACACACTCCTCACCAAGAAAGAAAAACCCGACCAAACTAGAATAGTTTGTGTTTCAACATTTTGTCCAACTTCAAATTGGTTAAAGAAAGAAATATGCAAGAACTGGCATTTGGTTAAAAGTTTGGACAGTCAACTGACAGAATTGCCACTGTTTGCATTCAAGAAGGATAAAAGCTTGGCAAACCATATAGTCCGAGCAGCCATGCCCAAACAAGCACCTCTGTCAATGAGGGAATATCTGAATTTACCACCCATTACAGGTCACCATCAATGTGGGACATGCGTATGTTGCCCATTAACGATAGAAGGCGACTTATTCCAACACAATGGGATTTCTTGGAAGCACTGCAAGTTTACAAATTGCAAGACAAAGTTTGTCATTTATGGTATATTGTGTCCATGCAATAGACTATATATAGGTAAGACAAGTCAAGAAGTGCGACAAAGGATCAGCCAGCATAAATCGAGGATAAAAAATGCAATTCTCACGGCACCCCTTGTACAACATTGGATTGACTATGGACATACAGAAACTGACATAAAATGGACAGTGATCTCAAAGGTGGAACCGAACCAGAGAGGAGGTGACCTGGAGGCCAAACTGTCCACACGGGAAGCGACACTTATTCTGAAATATAACTCTGCAGTTACAGGATTGAATGAGATGTCTGAGTTATACCATCTGTAACCCGAATTCTTTCACTTTAAATATCTTCATTCAACCAAGATTATGTGCCTGATCTGTTTTGGACACCCTGATACCACCAATTAATAGGACTAGCAGCCCAACTTTCCCTTTTTTGAGCTCCACGTTTTCAATTCAATAGTTAAGGACGCCCTGGTACTGTCCTGCATTAACATCACAAATAGGATGCACCAATTTGCCCATCCAATTCTGGAATCCAAAAATTAGACTAGGAAATCTGAAAATACTTTTAGTTTGCACGTGCAATTCCAATATTCAAAATTGGCATAATATTTAATAAAGTGAACTGGACAAGGGGCCCTGAAATAAACCCTCCGTCAACCATTACAAACACACATGACACCCGTGAAACTACAAATCCCAGCATTCCCGGATTAAGCCTGTCTCATATGACGCACTTGCTGCGTTTCACTCCGCGACGGCTGATTCAGACACGCCGACCGCGAGAGAGGAGTCAGGAAACCCGAATCCAGGTAAGCCGCCTGTGAGTCCCTGTCTGTTTTGATCAACTACCGCTGCTCGCATGAACAGCACCGAGCAAGCTAGTGACATCTCCGCATTCGTTTTCCTATAGGGGGAAAAAAGGTGTTTTGGAACTTGAAATTGAAAGAAGAAAAGAAATATGAGAAATGCTCGCACACAGACTTCTGCACGAAGGTAGGAGCACTTGCTAGCCCCCTCTAAAACAGTAGTTCAATCAGGTACCGTGTGGCATCTGACAGTAGATTTCTCTTCACAGCTGAGAATTTCAAGAGTACCCACGTTAATATTGGATTTGAGAAGAAATTAATTGTTTCTTCAGAAGATAAGGTATTTCTCTTCGTTTTGCTGGTCTGGAGACAAGTTGAAGGTCTGCTCAAATTTCAAATTTTAGTAAGACGTTGCTCTTTTGTGTTTTGTCGTTGCAGGTTTAATTACCGGCTAGGTCCTGAGGAGAAACCCCATTCTAAAGGGGCTTCGAAACGCGTCGACCTTGTTGTTTCCGTTGTTGTGAATTTATTTCATTATTAAGTGGCCAATCTTGTAGAAGTGATTATTGTTTATGCATTGAGCGAAAATGTATACTGGTTAGATGGCCTGTTACATCATACACTCGATAGTGATTTAAAATAGTACTAGTGCCCCACCATTCTCCGAGTACCATGCTATTCGGTTTCTGGTTAGGACACTTTTTTCTTAATAACAATATCAACTTATTTGTCTGTAAATATTAGGATAATTTCCTTCACCGCGCCTGTATGTGTTGTTGTGTCGTTTGTCTACTTATTTTTTTGATTTGGATGGTTGTATGGAAGACTTGCACAGAGCAAATGTAGAATGTGAGGTTTGAGAGTATTATTGATTTTTGTTTATACCTGTTGTCACTTGCACGTTTTGTTCCACATTGGTTCGTATTTTAAATCACAACCTACTCCCCTCCCAACATTAATAATCTTTAGTAAATTCAAAAAATTGAACTACTTTTTTCTAATCCTTTGAGGAAATAAATTACCAAATATTTGAAACACTCTGTACATGGTGGTCTTGCTTCAATTGTTTTATATCATTGGGCATGAAATTTTGTTTATTAATTTGCGCAGAAGAGTGCAGCAGCGCCATGATGGTAACGAGCGAGCAGAGCCCCTGCATATACGCTGAGCACCGCCAAGCAGCCTCAAGGTAGGAGCCGACTAGGGCAAGCATCCAGCTTGCTAGTTTGACGGGCATATATCCGTCTGCTACTCCGATATCGTGAGGTCGCTTGGTTGGCGAGGGGAGACCACTCGTCCGCTTCGATCCACACATGGGGCGCCAAGACTAAACAGGACTACCAGTCCCAGCAGGCACTGGGACATTTGGACTGCCCATCAGGGGCGTTCCATGATTAGTATCAGGGCTGGTACCTGCATTCCCATCATCAGTTGGCCAAATCCTCTGAAGAGAAGGCGGGAGCCTTCGAAACGCGTCAGGAATTCCACGGCGAAATGGGATTGAATCACTTTCTCTTGAGCTCCTCAGCTATTCAAGCACGCTGTGGCAAGAAAGGCGAGTTCAAGTTTCTCCCCACGAGTGTGACCGTGTCCTTACACGCGAGCGCACATATGTGGATGGAACCATCACCATCCTTTTACCGCACCCGCCAGAAGAGTGCAGCAGCGCCATGATGGTAACGAGCGAGCAGAGCCCCTGCATATACGCTGAGCACCGCCAAGCAGCCTCAAGGTAGGAGCCGACTAGGGCAAGCATCCAGCTTGCTAGTTTGACGGGCATATATCCGTCTGCTACTCCGATATCGTGAGGTCGCTTGGTTGGCGAGGGGAGACCACTCGTCCGCTTCGATCCACACATGGGGCGCCAAGACTAAACAGGACTACCAGTCCCAGCAGGCACTGGGACATTTGGACTGCCCATAAGGGGCGTGCCATGATTAGTATCAGGGCTGGTACCTGCATTCCCATCATCAGTTTGCCAAATCCTCTGAAGAGAAGGCGGGAGCCTTCGAAACGCGTCAGGAATTCCACGGCGAAATGGGATTGAATCACTTTCTCTTGAGCTCCTCAGCTATTCAAGCACGCTGTGGCAAGAAAGGCGAGTTCAAGTTTCTCCCCGCGAGTGTGACCGTGTCCTTACACGCGAGCGCACATATATATATATACATATATATATCTCCAAACCAATTGCCCTGATGCGGGAACAGACAACTGCAGCTGACAGGAAAACCTTTATTTCTCAAATACCGGCAATTTGAACTTCGTTGAACAAAGTAAAATCCGATGCGTTTCGGAGCTGGCAAACGCTCCTTCTTCATGGATTGATGGCTTGCTGGTGTGCTGAAATGCTCGTTAATGGAACCATCCTGCATGATGAATAAATAGTCCAAGTGGACTTTCGGAGTGGAACAATACTGAGCATGCTGGTATCCGTAGTCCGTAAAGTCTGCAAACATAATAATTCCCAAGTGGGACCAGCCTCCAACAAGTCATAATGTTTCTTTAGTATTCCCCAAGTGGGTCTCAAAGTTCATTTTGTCGGTGCAATAATTGAGCAGCTGTGCCCGAGGTAAAGAAAATTCAGAACCTCCTGGCCCAAACAGTTCATCTGGTGGTCTGCTCCCCGCGACCAGGCTGCCGCGATTAAAAATTCAAACCAATTGCCCTGATGTGGGAACAGACAGCTGCAGCTGACAGGAAAACCTTTATTTCTCAAATACCGGCAATTTGAACTTTGTAGAACAAAGTAAAATCCGGCGCGTTTCAGAGCTGGCAAACACTCCGTCTTCATGGATTGACGGCTTGCTGGCTAGCTGAAATGATCGTTAACGGAACCATCCTGCATGCTGAATAAATAGTCCCCGTGGACTTCCAGAGTGGAACAATACTGAGCATGCTAGTATCCGTAGTCCGTAAAGTCTGCAAGCATAATAATTCCCAAGTGGGACCAGCCTCCAACAAGTCATAATATTTCTTTAGTGTTCCCCAAGTGGGTCTCAAAGTTCATTTTGTCGGTGCAATAATTGAGCAGCTGCGCCCCGAGGCAAAGAAAATTCAGAACCTCCTGGCCCCAAACAGTTCATCTGATGGTCTGCTCCCCGCGGCCAGGCTGCCACGATTAAAAATCCAAATCAATTGCCCTGATGCGGGAACAGACAACTGCAGCTGACAGGAAAACCTTTATTTCTCAAATACCAGCAATTTGAACTTCGTAGAACAAAGTAAAATCCGACGTGTTTCAGAGCTGGCAAACGCTCCTTCTTCTTGGATTGACGGCTTGCTGGCATGCTGAAATGCTCATTAACGGAACCATCCTGCATGCTGAATAAATAGTCCCAGTGGACTTCCAGAGTGGAACAATACTGAGCATGCTGGTATCTATAGTCCGTAAAGTCTGCGAGCCTAATAATTCCCAAGTGGGACCAGCCTCCAACAAGTCATAATGTTTCTTTAGTATTCCCCAAGTGGGTCTCAAAGTTCATTTTGTCGGTGCAATAATTGAGCAACTGTGCCCCTAGGTAAAGAAAATTCAGAACCTCCTGGCCCCAAACAGTTCATCTGGTGGTCTGCTCCCCGCGGCCATGCTGCCGCGATTAAAAATCCAAACCAATTGCCCTGATGCAGGAACAGACAACTTCAGGTGACAGGAAAACCTTTATTTCTCAAATACCGGCAATTTGAACTTCGTAGAACAAAGTGAAATCCGACACGTTTCGGAGCTGGCAAACGCTCCTTCTTCATGGATTGACGGCTTGCTGGCGTGCTGAAATGCTCATTAACGGAACCATCCTGCATGCTGAATAAATAGTCCCAGTGGACTTCCAGAGTGGAACAATACTGAGCATGCTGGTATCTATAGTCCGTAAAGTCTGCGAGCCTAATAATTCCCAAGTGGGACCAGCCTCCAACAAGTCATAATGTTTCTTTAGGATTCCCCAAGTGGGTCTTAAAGTTCATTTTGTCGGTGCAATAATTGAGCAACTGTGCCCCTAGGTAAAGAAAATTCAGAACCTCCTGGCCCCAAACAGTTCATCTGGTGGTCTGCTCCCCGCGGCCATGCTGCCGCGATTAAAAATCCAAACCAATTGCCCTGATGCGGGAACAGACAACTTCAGGTGACAGGAAAACCTTTATTTCTCAAATACCGGCAATTTGAACTTCGTAGAACAAAGTGAAATCCGACGCGTTTCGGAGCTGGCAAACGCTCCTTCTTCATGGATTGACGGCTTGTTGGCGTGCTGAAATGCTCGTTAACGGAACCAACCTGCATGCTGAATAAATAGTCCCAGTGTTTGGCGAGCGCTCACTGCGTTATGCTCGTGTGCTGACTATTTTAAAAACTCCCGCTTTTTCTTTGATGCAATTTTATTTTAGTAGCGTTTTCACCTGGCTTTTAATTCCCCCTGTGCGCATACTTGCAATTTAAACTGTGTCCCTCACTGCTACTCTGGCGGCCCGGTCCCTCGCGCTTTCGAATTTCGGAGCGCCATTTTGGGTAGGTGCAGGAAACGCTAGACACTCCCGCGCTCTAGCAGTCAGGAGGACTGGCTAGAGACTGATGCCGGGAAGTTTTTAAAAGGAGGTAGGGCGTAGGATCCTCCTGTTTGGCGAGCGCTCACTGCGTTATGCTCGTGTGCTGACTATTTTAAAAACTCCCGCTTTTTCTTTGATGCAATTTTATTTTAGTAGCGTTTTCACCTGGCTTTTAATTCCCCCTGTGCGCATACTTGCAATTTAAACTGTGTCCCTCACTGCTACTCTGGCGGCCCGGTCCCTCGCGCTTTCGAATTTTGGAGCGCCATTTTGGGTAGGTGCAGGAAACGCTAGACACTCCCGCGCTCTAGCAGTCAGGAGGACTGGCTAGAGCTCCTCGTAAATCGAGGGCGATGACGCGCAGCGTGTGCGCGCAGCGTGTTCGCCGCAGCCACGCCGGAGTCACGCCAGAGTCCAGCCCGTCTGTGCCCGTCCGCGCTGAGGCCGGGCTGGACGGCTGGACCTCTGGCCAAAATAAGGTAGGCGCCCCTGTCTTGAAATATTCTTTACAGGATGTATTGCGGCTTAAGCCGTCTCCTGCCCCATGCTTTCACCGGTACAGACCTGAGGAATTCTCTACACGTCCCGGCTGTGCTTGCTTTCAGAGAGATGCGGATGAGCCTAGGCTCTCTCTCCCTCCTGCTCCTCCGGAGCCTCGCCCTTTTTCAACACCCAAAAGTCCTAGCGAAACTTGTCTTCTTCTCAATGCTCGCTCGCTTGTTAAAAATAATATCGTTTTTAAGGAGCTTGTTTTAGATAAAACACCATCCTGGGTTTTTATCACGGAGACCTGGGCCAAAGATTCTTCAGGCCCTGATCTGGTCGAAGCGGTCCCTGAGGGTTATTGCCTAACCCGATATGACAGATTAGGCCGTGTTGGCGGTGGCCTGGCTATTTTGTATCAGGATAAATTCCACTGCCACACTATACCCCTTTCTGACCCCAAGGATATATTTCAGGTCTTATACTTTTCCCTATCTGATTCTGCTAACCCTGCATTCAACGGAATCTTGGTCTATCGCCCCCCTGGCCCAAGAGCAGGATTTGGGCTGAAACTGATGCAGGTTCTGGAACCCTACTTTGGCCGACAAAATCTTACTATTCTAGGCGATTTTAATTTCCACCTAGAGCTATTGGAGGCGCACGACACTATCTCCTTGGTGGAAATAATGTCAGCCTGTGGACTCACCCAACTGGTGAATGGTCCCACCCACCGAGCGTGGCATACGCTCGATGGCATCTTTTCTAACGACCTAAGGCTGACAGTTACCAACCCTTTCCATCTTTCTTGGTCGGACCATCTGGCCGTCCCTTTCAATATGACCTATCTGACACGGGACTCTGTCAGAAGGGTCTCGAGCACTATGGAAGTGAGAAGGAACCTTAAAAAGATCAGGGAAGACTCTTTCCATCCATGGACATCTAGTCTGTCCATCCCTCGGGAGGTGGACACCTCCACAGCGGTTTCTATATACGAAAACATCATTTCGGAGGCCCTAGAGGAGTTGGCTCCAGCTAGGTCTTGTTATTCTGCTAGGAAAAGACCTTCAGCTCCCTGGTTCTCTGAACAACTACGGCTTCGTAGACAGGAAGTAAGGAGGCAGGAATGCCTATGGCACTCTAGCTGGGCCCCTAAGGATAGAGAAGCTCATAGGGTCCTGCTTAAAAACTACAAACTGGAAGTAATTAAGACCAAGCAGGAATATTTCACGGCACTCACTTCCTCGCTTTCATCTCCTAGAGAACTTTTTAGGATTGTTGATTCCCTTACTTCCCTCCATACCCCGGATCCTGTGGTTGCCTCTCAGGACCTGTGCAACAAGATAGCTGCCTTCTTTCAGTCAAAGATCGCCGACATCTACACTGCTCTGGAGGCCCAAAAATCCTTGACCGCTGTACCCTTGCTGTCTGCTCTTTTTGAGCCTGGTGATGCTGAACCATCTCCACATCAGGATCTGGTATCCTTTCCTCCTCTCTCCTGTCAGGATCTTGAAATCCTGCTTGATAAAACCAAATCTGGCTCTCCGCTGGATGTCTGCCCGCTAAAGATCCTCAAGCAGTGCAGAGAATCTCTCCTTCCCCCTCTGGTTGACATCATGAACAGGGCGATGAAGGAAGGCATTTTTCCCCAGCAGTGGAAAAATGCTGTAGTAAAACCTTTGCTTAAAAAGCCTTCTCTGGATCCTGGGGTGTTAAAAAACTTTCGCCCCATCTCACTGCTCCCGGCTCCCGCAAAGATGCTAGAAGCCCATCTGAACAAACATCTGGCTGCATTCGTAGAGAGCTCGGGCTGTTTGGATCTTTCCCAGCATGGTTTCAGGAGGGAGCATAGCACCGAGTCTGCCCTCACCATAGTGCTGGATAATATCCGCACCAGGGTTGATGAGGGTCAGACCTCCCTCCTGATCCTTCTAGATCTCACAGCGGCCTTCGATACCCTATCTCCCGCGGTGTTAGCATCTCGCCTGAGGGAGATTGGGGTCCGCGGGTCTGCTCTGGGACTCCTCTCCTCTTTTCTCGACCACAGAGAACAAAGGGTAATGCTGGGATCGTTTCTATCTCCATCCCTGTCTGTGCAATGTGGGGTCCCTCAAGGGTCAGCGCTTAGTCCTACCCTTTTCAACATCTATGTGACCCCCCTTGCCAGACTTATTAGATCTTTTGGGATGGAGGTAGTCTCCTACGCGGACGACACCCAGATCTTAGTCTCTCTCTCCCAGTCAGTTACGTCAACTGCCGCCAATTTTAGATCTTGTATGGAGGCAGTTGGCCAGTGGATGATTCACAACTCACTAAAACGGAATGGAGAGAAGACGGAGGTGATGGTTTTTGGAGGGAAAGAAACGATCTGGTCGGCTGAATGGTGGCCGAACTCGCTGGGCTTATGTCCTGAGCCCACCTCGTCAGCAAAAAATCTGGGAGTCATGATCGACCCCATCCTTAGTATGTGCCAACAGGTCAACAGGACTGTATCGACCTGCTGGGGGATTATCCACACTCTAAGGAAAATCAGGCACTATTTGTCACTCCAGGCAAGAAAGCAACTTGCTGTCGCACTTCTGGGCTCGCGACTGGATTATTGCAATGCGCTGTATGCAGGACTGAACAAGAGTCAGCTACAGCGCTTGCAGGTGGTCCAGAACGCGGCAGCGAGATTTGTTCTTGACCTACCTAAACGTGCCTCTGCCACCGAAGCCCGAAAGCAGCTTCACTGGCTCCCCGTTGAGGACCGTATCCTTTTTAAATCCATGTGTATGGTGTACAAAGCCCTAGCTAAATCCAGCCCTACAGGCATAGGATCGATTTTATCTCAGCATAACCCCGGCAGGAATCTTCGCTCTAGTTATAAACTTCTTCTCTCTGTACCTCGTGTTAGAAAGGCAAGATGGGGAGGCAAGGCCTTCTCTAACTTGGCACCTAAATGGTGGAATGCCCTCCCTTTGGAAGTAAGGTCCCGCCCCACTCTACAAGCCTTTAGATCTGCTCTAAAGACCCACCTTTTTACACGTGCATACCCTTAGTGGTGCTCTGCAAACTTTTTGATTGGTTTTATAGGCGCCTTGACACCTTCGGGTTTAGTTTGCGCGATACAAGTTGCTTAGTAATAATAATAATAATAATAAGTGGACTTCCGGAGTGGAACAATACTGAGCATGCTGGTATCCGTAGTCCGTAAAGTCTGCGAGCATAATAATTCCCAAGTGGTACCAGCCTCCAACAAGTCATAATGTTTGTATTCCCCAAGTGGGTCTCAAAGTTCATTTTGTCAGTGCAATAATTGAGCAGCTGCGCCCAAGGTAAAGAAAAATCAGAAAATGTTACTTTGTTCTTTATTCAGCATATATATATATATATTAGCTACTGGCAGTTGCCAGTAGGTAGTTATAGTTAGGACCTTCTTTCTATTCAAAAAGTGTTTTTTTTCTTTTGAAAATATCTTTGGCGCCGTTTGATGAATCTTCACAATATTTTCAAAAATAATGGTTCACTCAGGTCAGATCCTGTCTTCAAGAGGTCGGTGTGATTCGTGAAGCGGGGGATGAGTAAAAAGAGGGGTCCCAAAACGTGTTTTCCCATGTTAACTTCCATAGGAACTTTAGACAAAGCTACAGCCCGAACTGCTGAATGGAATTACACTAAATTTGGCAAATAGTAGGTCTTGGTCCTGAAAGCGGGCTTTTTTAAAATGATGTAAATCCATTCAGTAGTTCCTGAGAAATTTAAAAAATAAAAATATCGACATCTGTGCACCGTGGAGGATTCGCGAACCCTCCTGAGCACAAGATAATTCTGATTGGCTGCCAACACTCCAAAGCAGAATATGTTGGCAGCCATCTTGTGACTGGGCAACCAAGTCACAAGAAAACAGTAGAAAAAACATTAAAAAACAAGAAAACCTAAAAAATGAATCAGCCGAATTCGCTCTGGATGCGCGAATTAGTCCGAAAACCCCATAAAACCGAAGCGCAGACTTCCTGTCTTCTTTTTCTATAACAGCCTGGTGGGCCAGGTCCCGGGGGATATGCCCAATGAATATGCAGGGTCCCCGGGGAACAACACGTCCCCGGGGCTTAGATAATGATGAAACAACAAGAAAATATCTTATAAGTGCGCTAGGGCCTGGGCGGCCGCATAATGCGTTATGAAGTGATGAGGTGCACTCACTAAGTTGTCCTATAATCAAAACATGTAATCAACTAACTAAATTCTCTATTTGGGGTGCTACATTACATACTTGTGTTGGCTAACACAGTAATTGAATCAGAAAAGAATGCAGGCAGCAGTCTGCAAGCAATGTGCACTGTACCCTGGGAAAACTATTTTCCACTAAAATTAACAAAGGTAATCAATCTTTACTCAGTACAAACTTTTTACTGCAAAATATATCACAGTTCATCGTAGCAAAACAAATTCATCATTATTTCTGAATTTGCAGTACGTATTGTGTACATACAATCGTGGATACTGAATCTCTATCTAAATTGATACATTTGTAGGATTTAGCATTGCAAAACAAAAAACAACATTTTGTCACGAAAATCACTTTTGCGAAGAAATCTGCATGTTGACATGATTGTATAATTCATAGAGTCCGGAGCCCAATGCATTTCGCAAATTAAATTTCCCTTCATGAGGGGCGATTTCCTGAAAACATGAATGAAATTACATATGTACGTATATAGGTAAGAGAGTGAAACTTGTTAGAAACAAGACACTGCGGGGGTGCCGTTACTAATTGTTGGTAGAAATCTCTCATGCAAATGCGTCGTTGAAGAAAAACAGGAGTCGGATATAGACGTGTATAGAACACGAAAGAAGTAAGTCGTAAATATCAAGCCGATAAGTGTTGCCATAAATGTGGATCTGGATGCTGGTATCTAAAAATTCACGTGAATGGTGTTCTCGTGTTAAAAAAACCAATTCCCGTGCTGCCTGTGATGTTGAATACTGTGCACACTATGTACCTGGACTCGATGCCGCAATGGACAATCCTCTTATGATACTCTGGTTTCAAAATTTCCAATGCACATAGCGATGTGCAACTGAAGTGAAATACGAACAAAGTATAGGTGACTGCGAGTACATGTGTACAACTTATCTGCAAGTGCATTACTGTTGCCAAAGTTGACTAAACCCCCTAATAAATGTATTCTACGCAAACTTTGCAAAATGGAATGCTTACAACCTAGCTGGTCGGTAATCATGTGATTGTAGCACTTCCACAATTTAAAGCAACCCGATGACTCCCTCCATCTTGCCATGACTCTACCATCATTTTATAATGAACCTCTACAAAAAACACACACCGACGCTATCCCTTAGAAATGCAAAAAAAGATGAATAATATTCTAGAGGCAATGTCCAGACAACAAGGTAATCTACAGAAAAATATAGTTACATAACTTGTATAATAATGGATTAACACATGGCTAATGTTAACCTACTGTTCAATGTGCATACCTGCTAAGTACTGTCATGCACGACTCGAGCAGAAGCTGGTGAACTACGTTACACATCAGCGATGGACCAAATTCTCCTATTGATAAAAAATACCATTACTGTCTGTCGCTTGGGCAATATACAACCAAGCAACTAAGTATATATAACTTAGTAAAATAAAAGGTAAACATACCCTTTGTGTGTATTCTCTGTGTCAAAAGACGACCACAGTATCCTGGAAACCCGATATCCAATGTTTAGACCAAACACCATGGAAGGATACCATACAGGTATAAATGAGTGCTGATGCGCTGAGGCTAACTAGATCCAGCGTGGGTATTGTGGGAAATGTAGTTATAGTGTGTATTCAATAGGCAAAACTTTAAATCGACTCCCCTTAACAAAAAACCTTATCGATGCACACCATATGCTGGCTAGTGCCAACTTCTACCACAATCAAGTACCTGAGATCTGTAAACACGATACTAACTGTCCAAACCGCGAGTGGCAGGTTTACGAGATATATGGTAATCAAAATCGATAAACTCCCGCTGACAAAAGTGAAGAGAAAAAGGTGTTCTAATGCAACAGAATGTTATTAATCGCTGCTAATGAACTTATCAAATATGGTAATATCTCATTAGTAAATTGAAATCACCGCGTGCCGTAAAGATTTAAAGAATATGTGCTCCCTTATTTGTTATGAGGCCCAGTCTTAATAATGGCCAAGCAGTTGGTGTATATGAGAAGTAGTCATAATATGGAATATATAAAAGTGATTGTGACAAACACATAATTACTTTAGTTATACAAAATATACTCGAACGATGAACAAATACATTACGTCCTGTCGATGTTGTCTTAATAATTTCGAAGCAGTTAGTGTATATGCGAAGTAGTCATAATATGAAATATATCAAAGTGATTGTACCCAACACATAATTACTTCAGTTGTACAGAATATACTCAAACAATGTACAAGTACATGAAATCGTGTGGATGTTGTCCACTACTACATGTATCACAATTGTCAAGGTTATATACAATCTATGGAAATCAAAAAACTAAATAAAATATAAAATTAAATAGTGAAAAGACTTCTCTATTCGATCATGAATTATCTTCACTGTGCCTCTACAAGTTATATCAGTCCCTGTCTGTTCGCATTGAATCAAGGATACCTAAGTATCTTGTGCATTATGAGGTAAATGATAGTGTTGGTTACAAGAAACAGCTGAGGTCTAGCCTATCATTCAATCCATATGGCATCAACGTTTGCAAGTGATCTATCCAGTATGCTTCTCTTTAGAGTAGTCTTAAACTATAGTCCTGCCCATCGATTTTTGGTACTACTTCCACTATCTGCACTCGTGACTGTGCTATGGTTTGGTGTGCTTCCAGCCAGTGATTGTCCACAGAAGTCGATCTATTTTATATCCGTATTGTACTCTTATGTTCTGATAATCTTGTTTTAAATTTTCGCTCCGTTTTTCCAATGTTGGCTTTGCCACAAGGGCATTTTAGACAGTACACTGTATGCATAGTATCACAGTTTGCTGAGTGTTTGAGGGGATTTTTTTTACCTGTAATGGGATGTAGTAGTGTGTTTCCTAATGTTATATTGTTGCAATGTATACAGTTGGAACATCTGGTGGTACCTTTGTAGATTTCTTGTTGCGTAGATTTTGGTGGTGTTCTGATGATATCCATAAGGTTTCTGCCACGTGTGTTGGCGAATATAGGTTTGTCTTCATATATGCCAATGAATTCCTTTTCATTTTGTAGAAGATCCCACCGTTTGTTAATGATACTCTTGATTTGATTGGAGGATGTAGAAAATTTAGATACAAACGTGAAAGCTGTGCATTGTTTTTTGGACGCTGTTGCCAGAAGTGTGCCTCGATCTATGATTGCCAATCTCTCCATGCTTTGCTCAATAATGTCCGGAGGATACCCCCTTTGTTCAAACCTGGTCTTTTGTGTTGTGAGTTGTCTTGTCAGTGTATCTTCTTGCGAACATATCCTTTTTATTCTCAGGAAATGAGAATATGGGAGATTGGTAATTACCCTCCTAGGATGGAAACTTGTGTACAGTAGTGTGCTGTTCCTATCTGTTGGCTTGGTGTATATGTCTGTTGTAAGTTTTTGAAGTGATGTATTATTAGTGATTAGAACATCCCAAAAATTCACTTCTGATTTGCTGACAGAAAAAGTGAACTGTATTCTGGGATTTATTGTATTCAATTGATGAATCAAACTTTCCAATAGACATTGTTTCTTTGACCAAATTAGAAAAATGTTGTTGATGTATCGACAATATTGTACCAAACCTTCAGACCAACTCTTTTTGTGTCAATATGTGCTTGTGTTCAAATGTTGCCATAAAAATATTGGCGTAAGCCGGAGCTCCCGAAAATCCCATGCTGGTCCCTGGTAGTTGTCCCTAGAATCTGTCTTGCCATTTGAAGTAGCTGTTGTTTAAGCAAAAATGCAGTAGGTTCATCAAAAAAATACAAGTTTCTTGAGGTAAGTCCAGTTGCAATAATGCTCATTCAGTGGCTTCCATTCCTTCTGTGTGTGCAATTGACTTGTATAACGCTGTAACGTCAAAGGTACATAGTACCTACTCGTTGTCAGAAAACTGTAGCATGATTTCAAGTTTATTAAGAAAATCCTTGATATATGTGCACCATGCCTGAGCAAATCGTTGTAGTTGATGATCAAGATATGCTCCCAGCGGTTCAAATACAGAATTGCAGCCCGAAACGATAGGGTGAAACGGGGGATCTGTAGGATGTTTATGAATCTTAGGAGTCATGTATAACTTGGGTCTTCTTGGATTTTGTGTGGTTAGAAACAATCTTATTTGTGTGGTGATAACCCCTGCATTCTCAGCTGATGCAAGGAGATCCTTCAATATTCCTTGTAAAATCGGCGTGGGGTCCTTTTCTAAAATTATTTATGTGTTGGTGTCTTCTACATGCTCATCCACTTTCCTATTATAGTAGGATGTGTCCATTATGACCAGGGCTCCACCCTTATCAGCGGGTTTCAGTGTCAAATTCTGATTCTGCACTATAGATTGAATGGTGCGTTGATCATGTTCTGTGAAGTTAGAATTGTTCTTTCCTTTGTACTTGATTTTGGCCAGATCCCGTTTTATGGTATATTCAAAAAAATCTAGAATTTTGTGTGAAGTAGGTGGCTGATATTTACTTTTCAGTTTGAATTTGCTCATAGCATCCTCTTCTTTATCTGGTACGTCTTGTACAACATTGGAAAAATAATGTCTCAAACGAAGTTTACGCATAAATTTATACAGTGCCACATTGGTTTCCAGAGCATTAGTATCATTGGTGGGTACAAAAGACATACCTTTATTTAAGGTTGATGTTTGTTGTTTGTTTCGTTAGTGGCGTTGAGGAAATGTTGATAATCAAACTACACTTTTCCCGCTGCGGAGAGTTCTTCCCTTTTCCTCGCCTGGTTTTGCAGTTATTGTTTCCATTGGTCTGTCCTCAATTGGTGGTGGCGGTTGTCCTGGATCCTGTGCCTGTAACAAAAAAGGATGACTTGTGGAAGCAGACGCTGTCTGTTCTGTTACTGTTTTTGTTCCAACCACTGTCTGTGTAGATGGTACTGTTTTTGTCTTACTAACAGGTTGTCAAGTGGAAGTAACATCTTGCTCTGTGACGATACTCTCTTCACTTGATGTGTGGGTCCTGGATGCTGTATATCTTTTTTTGGCATAAATCTCCGCCCATGTATAGAATTCATTAAATTTGTAGTCTATCGTGTCACAACGGTATTTCCTGATTTTGCCTTCCTGTAATTCACGATTATAGTGATCCAATTTTTGGTTTAATTCATCAAGTGTTACTGTCCATGTTTGTGGTTCTATGCTCTTTTCCAGTTCTCTCTTTAGATTAAAGATCTCTTCATCTAGATCTTTTACGGTACGTGATAAATCCTCAATAATTAATAATATCAGATCTAAAGAGCATTTATTGAGGATTCCAAACCATTTCTTCATGAATTGTGGGTTTGAATGGAACCTAAATAGCATCGGTCGTAGTGCTATTCTCAAACCTTGTGGAATCCTTTTATTTCGGTGATATTGAACTAGTGTGCTCGCATGAAGTCGTTGGTTCAATTGCCTGCGTGCAAGGTATTCCAATTGTTTCAATTGTTGTAAGGTGGATCCCCCTTGTGTGTCTACAATTCTAATCTCTTCGATCATTGCGTAAATGTCCGTCGCCTCTCCGTCCTTCGGCCGCATAATGCCCCATAATTACCTCACTGGGATGAATAATAAAACAATTAAAATACATTGTTAGTTACGATGCATTTGTCATCGCTGATGACCGCCCACTGCATTGTTATTGCTGCGGAACTGTTATTACAACCAGGGAAGGTGCTTATTTAGAGCTAACACTGCCTTACAGCGCCTGCTGATGTCTGCACGGGATGTGCCTAGGTGAACTCGTTTACAAGTTGTTTCCTACACACAAGGAGTTGTTGTAAGGATTGTTATGTGTAAAAGCTGCTGTCTTCATTGTGCTTTGCACACACATGCTGCTGCCAGCTGTGCACAAGTATTTTATTACAGGGCCACCTTCTATTATTAATGACCTGTTTGCGGTAATTTCCTGCTCGGCGGGGTAGTGTACATTAAAAGACAAGGAACATGAGGTGGAAAAGGTTTTCTTATTTCAGCTGCCAGTCTGCCCACCACTGTCACTGTGCATCACTGTCAGTGCTTCAGTACACCTGCCAAGGATCACACTATGCATCGACTTGCGGCGTTACACCTTTTTATTTGTGTCGATTTTTTCAACTTTCCTTGAGCCCTAATCCACTCCTGCATTGCACTGTACAACACGCCCCTGTTTATAGAAGTTAATTTCCCCAGTGAAAAACACACACATTCTTTGCAGGACGGGCAAACTCCCAGGAGAGGGATGTGAAAAGCCTGCCAGTGATAGTGCAGACCCGGGCTGGCTCAGCTCTCTTCTGTACGAGGGTCCGAGTCTGTAGAGACATGCCTCCGGTGTGTTTCAGGCCTGTAACTTCCACCCTGAGTATTTCACCCCCTCCGCGTGCTCATTGTGCGGACTACAAGTGTTTTTGATTTTTAAGTACACGAAGTTCGCACAAGGTTTTAGGAGTCAAGGGGCGTCTTTTATCACCCAAATAGTGTCAAGTGAGTATTTCGAATATTGTACATTAACATCTTAATATCTTCTTTTAGTTCGACGTAAGTGTCCTGTATTCAGAACATTTCCACAATTTGAAGTTTTGAAAAATGGAAGTCTGCAGTTTTGACAGGCCAGTGGGGTTGGGAAGGAAATCCAGGGAAACAGGCCCACTTTTTGGCTGCTGCCCTCACCGAGACACCCACCCCATACCATCTCCCACTCCGTAATGAGCTGCCAAAAGAGGACACAGAGTTTGGAAGTGGTGGGGCGAAAGTTCTTACCATCCTATGGAGTGTGCGTGCACCAACGCTAGTCAGAGGGGATGTACAGTGCCAAGTCTACTACTTAACAGAGCAGGTGTGGCTGACCCACCCCACCCTTCTCTTTGGTGCACTTTTTGTAAGCATTTCAGATGCTGTTCATCCGGCCTTGTCACTTGTCCTCACTTTTAGAGCTGAATCAGGTATCTGTCACACGTGGACTTTGGTGGACCTGAGCATCCACGTCCCTGTCAAGTATACAGATACGCACATCCACACATAACTCCCATATGCCCCTCAACATACCCACGTTTGTCTTCAGTGTACGGAGAGTCACAATTGGGGCCTGGAATTTGGTGAAGCTCCTGTGCCGTGTGAATCGTCGCATCAACAGCATTTCAAAGCAGCAAGAGTTTGCAGCATTGTTTACTTTACGGTGGCCGACTCCGCCTTTCATCCTCTCATGGCAGGAGTAAACACTGCGTGCAGCTGAAAGTGCAGTGGCTGACAAGGGAGCAGCAGCAGAGGCTGGAGGAATGAGGAAGCAGCAGGGAGGGTCTGAAATTAAATGGAGTCACGGGTGGTGATGGGATATGTGATGATAAGGATAGACCACACAATGGCAGGTGGTGAGAGGGTATCTGAGAGGGAAGACAAAGACAGACTTCAAGAAGGGACTGTGTTAGTGAATGACAGCAGAATACCTGTGGAGACAAATGACATTAGGGGACAGAAGTATTGAAATAACAGCAGAGGGGCTGTGGTGCAGAAGAACAGCAGAGGAGCTGTGTTGCTGAACGACAGCAGGGATGGACTGAGGTGCTGAGGGACAGCAAGTGGTCTGTGTTACACCTCCCTTTCACAGCTCGCCCATCAGAGGAATCCACTGACCTGATACTCCTTGCAGAGACATCTTCTCTCCCTCCTCCACCCCGCACAACCTGCACGCACTTAAAGCTGAGCAGACGCCATGTACTCACGTATTTTGTGCACGCGCACTAGCTAAGACCAGAGAGATGTTTGCTGCATGGTTTGATCGCTATGAAGTCAGCCATGGGCCCGGGCCCTGCCGCCAATGCCATGTCCGCACAGATCAAGAGTGAAGCATTCACAGACACGGAGGGCTGACAGCCATTTTAAAAATACCTCTTCATATAGGGCTTCATTTCTAGGCTAGGGTAACATCTGTGTGCACTATAGCTTGTGAAAACACGAGCAGGGAAGCCCTTTCGCTAGTGAAAGCGCAGTGCAAAATTACTCTTACTGCGCTACTCATAAGGCTGTTATTCCTACTACTAACAGCAACAAAATATTAAAATGTAAATTAATTTTAAATAATAATATACATTATTATTGTTATAATAACAGGAAGACTGTCACCCAGGCACTCGTCACCAGCCGACTGGACTACGGAAACGCCCTCTACGCCGGAACCACAGCCAAGCTACAGAAAAGACTCCAGCGCATCCAGAACGCCTCCGCCCGACTCATCCTGGATGTCCCCCGATGCAGCCACATCTCCAGCCACCTGAGGAACCTGCACTGGCTCCCCGTCGACAAGAGGATCACGTTCTGGCTCCTCACCCACGCACACAAGTCTCTCCACGACCTGGGTCCCAAGTACCTCAACGACCGCCTGACCTTCTACACGCCCACCCGCCAGCTACGGTCCACCAGCCTCGCCCTCGCAGCCGTACCACGCATCCGAAGAGCCACCGCCGGAGGAAGATCCTTCTCTTACCTGGCTGCCAAGACTTGGAACTCCCTCCCCATCCACCTTCGGCTGACCAGGACCATCTCGCCTTCAGGAAACAACTCAAGACCTGGCTGTTCGAGCAGTAGCATACCCTCCCCCCAAGCGCCTTGAGACCCTCCCGGGTGAGTAGTGCGCTATACAAATGGCATGATTGATTGATTGATTGATAGTGCAAACACTACTTTCACCACCAGTAGAATACTCTTACGGTCAGCTTTGCTAAGCCCGCTATTGAAACTAACTACTGTTGTTCCTATGAATAAAAATAACTTGAATAGTAGAGCTTGTGTTAGTACTGCATGGAGGCCCCCCAAGTACTCACCCAGATGTGCACATGACTGCAGGGAGTTCCAACTATAAAACTGTCAAAAACAACATCTTCACTGTTCTACACAGAGGTTTTTTTGGCTCGCAATAAGTTCTCTCATGTATTCTGCAAAGTACACACGGTCTCCATATTTTCTTCTATGCAAGAATCACAGTTGCCCATGTGTTCCTCTCTGTGCTGCGGATTGCATACAAGTTTGACAAACTCACTCTACTATGGAGATGACTGCACAGAGTCTATCTGTCTGTCTATCTCTCTATATATCTATCTATCCATCTATCCATCTATCTATCTGTCTATCTATCTATCTGTCTATCTATCTATCTATCTATCTATCTATCTATCAATCAATCTATCTCTCTATTTTCTTTCGGCACCCCTGTTGCCTCTTTCTGCACTTCTCTTGCTTGTTCCTGCACCTCTCTTGCGTCTTTCTGCCCCTCTGTTGCCTCTTTCTGTACATCCCTTGCTTCTTTCTGCACCTCTCTTTCCTCTTTCAGCACATCTGTTGCTTCATTCTGTACTTCTCTCGCCTCTTTCTGCACCTCTGACCTCTCCCCTGCGCTAATATGTACTAGGGACAGGGGAGGTCATGCCAATCACAGGGGTACACCAACCCATAGTGTACCCTAGTGTATGTAGGTGTTTTCTCTGTATTCTATTTGTCTTTCAGCATAGCACTGGCTCCTGGCCTGATAAGTCCGAGTCAGTTACCACCAGTAGCAGTCAGAAAAAGTTGGGGGCACAGGATGACCTTGCAACACGTCCTCTTTCAGCACCTCTGTTGTTTTTTTCTGCATATCTCTTGCTTTTTTCTGCACCTTTCTTCGTCTTTCTAGAATTCTGTTGCCTCTTTCTGCATTTCTCTTGCTTCTTTCTGCACTTTTCTTCCTCTTTCTGCACATGTCCTACTTCTGTAGGCATAAATAGAAATAGCATTTAAAAAACCTTTGAAATTCACCTAAAAAAACATAGGTTTCAGGGACGCCATAGTTAGAAATTAGCATTTAAAAAACCTTTGAAATTCCCTGAAAAAACCATGGGTTTCAGGGACGTTATAGTTAGAAATTACCATTTAAAAACCTTTGAAATTCACTGAAAAAAACATGGGTTTCAGGGACATTATTGTTAGAAATTTGCATTTAAAAAACGTTTGAAATTCACTGAAAAAATTACAGGTTATACTTAGTTGGACATTTCACTCGTACAAAACCAGAGAAATTCAGCGGTTATAGTTAGTTGAGCTCATGTGGATGATGTCATCAGTGATGTCATCAGTGATGTCATTTGAGATGTAATCGGTGATGTCTTCAGTGATGTCACTTACCATGTTATGAATGATGTAATATGTGACATAATCAGCAGTGCATTGTGGGGGCGCAAGTTATAGTTAGCTCAACTATCTATAACGGCAACATTTCTATAATTTTGTATCAGTAAAATGTCCAACTAACTATAACGTCCCTGAAACCTATGTTTTTTTCAGTGAACTTCAAAGGTTTTTTAAATACTAATTTGAATGAAAGAGACCTTTAGACAATTGATGTTGCTTTTGCCTCAAACTGTCTTTGTATATTCCAATATATGCCAAAGACCGAAGTGGAAATGGTAAAACCAACTTTGTCTTCAGATTGAAAAATCTTGGAAAAATGTCAACAAAGCTGCATCTGCATACCTCAGAGACCATACAATGGGGTCAGTATACAACAACAACATACGTTTTGATATGGCTTATATCTACAGAAGTGATGGAGTACACTTCACAGATCAGGGAAATCAAGTTTTGCTGAATAACCTGAAGCTCTGCATCCGTACATATATGTAACTCCAACTAATAAAAACAAAGGCCCTTTCTAGAGCTACCTTATAGTCCCAATATCAGTTTGCAGAGTGACAGCTGTGATCCGGCTAGCACAGGGAGACCTGCAGGCCGTCAGGCAGCCTCGCATAGGGAGAGCTGTAGCCCGTGGGCTCAGCTTGCACAGAGAGAGCTACAGGCAGACTGCTCGCAAACACAGAGTTGTGACCCAACGGACTGTTAATGTTTTATGGTTTAGGGTAGTACAGTGGTGTTTGGGTAAGGTAGGGAGTTGTGCTGGGGGTAGCATTTTACAGTTTACGGTAGTGCAGTGGTGTTTGGGTAGTGTAGGGTAGAGCGAGACGGTTCTTCTGCCGACTGCGGGCCCAGTCCTGCTAGATTTCCTGCCCCTTACGGTGTCCGCATCTCTTGCTTTGATGAGGAACCTTAAATCGGGCTCACCGTGCGACCCGTGCCCAGCAAAATTTCTAGCGAGAATGGCAGATGTTGTCAACCCCTTAGCCAATCCCATTCTTAACCTCTCCCTGAGTCAGGGAGCCCTGCCTCCTCCTTGGAAACAGGCTATGGTTATTCCTCTCATTAAGAAGCCTAACCTGGACCCAGAAGTGCCATCCAATTACAGGCCGATCTCGCTCCTTCCAGCACTTACCAAGATCTTGGAGAAACACGTTCACAGCGTGCTCTCCAACTTCTTGGAGTCAAACGAGCTGCTCCATGAATCACAATCGGGCTTTCGGTCGAACCTAAGCACCGAGACGGTGCTCCTGGAAGTCTCTGAGACTGTGAAGGAGGTGCTGGACACCGGAGGCAGGGTGATGTTAGTCATGTTAGACCTGTCGGCGGCGTTTGACACCGTCCCCCATGAGGATCTCCTCACTAGGCTACATGACATCGGTCTAGGGGGGACGGTGCTCAACTGGTTTTGCTCCTTCCTAGCCAACCGCCGACAGACGATCTGGGTCCCACCTGGATCTGCCGAGATGCCGCCATTGGGAGTCGGAGTTCCTCAGGGCTCAGTATTGAGCCCTACTCTGTTTAACATCCTCATGACCCCTCTGGCGGCACTGGCGGAGTCTTTTGGGGCCCGGATCGTCTCGTATGCTGACGACACCCAGCTTCTGTTTACCTGTCACAAGGGTGAAGACTTCAATGGGGAAAGTATCCGTGAGTGCCTTGGGGCTGTTTTTAATTGGTTTCAACGAAACAGCCTCAAGTGTAACTCGGATAAATCCGAGATACTTTTCTTCGGATGCCCATCGGAACCAGATTGGCATGGTTGGTGGCCCGCTGACATGTTCCCCCCAGCTCAGTCATCTAAATGGGCTAAGAACCTGGGAGTTAAAATCGACAATGAGCTTTCGCTCAAATCCCAGGTGGCTACTCTTACAGGAACGTGCTTCGGGATCCTTAGGATGCTTCGAAAGTTCTTTCCCCTACTTTCCGAGGAACATCGGAGGATAACTGTCCAGGCACTTATAGGATCCAGATTGGATTATGCAAATGTGCTGTATCTGGGTCTGCCAGAATATCTCTTACAGCGCTTACAGGTGACTCAGAACGCTGCAGCACGAGTGATTTTTGGCCTGCATCGCCGTACTAGTGCCTCAAATCTACTTCTATCCCTCCATTGGCTTCCTATACGGAAGAGGATAATGTTTAAGGCTATGACCTTAGCCCATAAAGCCCTGCATGCCAATGGTGCAAAATACCTCCAGAAGAGGCTGGATTTTTACCGGCCTGCACGATCCTTAAGATCGGAATCATTGGCTTTGGTGGTGGTGCCACGTATCAAGGGGGCCCGGCTGGGCGGTCGGTCCTTCAGATTCCTTGCCCCTCAGCTATGGAACTCCCTACCACTGTCTCTGCGGGCTACATCGAATTTGCTTGCCTTTAGGAAGGGTCTAAAGACTTGGCTGTTTTCTGGTTAGTGTGCCTCCCTCTATTAGGTTTCTGTTTTTTACTGTTATGTTTTCCAGTCTCTTTCAAGGTCTGGAGCACAAAGCGCCGGGACACTCCTTTGGAGTAGCCGTTGCGCTATAAAAGTCCCATATAACATAACATAACATAACATAGGGGGTTGTGCTGGGGGTAGCGTTTTACGGTTTACGGTAGTGCAGTGGTGTTTGGGTAGTGCAGGTGGTTGTGCAGTGGTAGTGTTTTAGGGTTTAGGGTACTGCAGTGGTGTTTGGGTAGTTTAGGGAATCATACTGGCAGTAGTGTTTTAGGGTATCGGGTAGTGCAGTGGTGTTTGTATAGTGTAGGGGGTTGTGCTGGGGATAGTGTTTAAGGGTTTAGGGTAGTGCAGAGATGTTTTGTAGTGTAGGGGGTCATGCTGGGGGTAGTGTTTTAGGATTTAAGGTAGTGTAGTGGTGTTTCTGTAATGTAGAGAGTCATGTGGGGAAAGTGTTTTATGGTTTAGGGTAGTGCAGTGGTGTTTGGGTAGTGTAGGAGGTCATGTTGGGGGTAGTGTTTTAGGTTTTAGGGTAGCACAGTAGTGTTTGTGTAGTGTGGGGGCTTGTGCTGGGGTAGTGTTTTAGAGTTTAGGGTAGTGCAGTGGTGTTTTTATAGTGTAGCGGGTTGTGTTCGGTTAATGTTTTAGGGTAGCACAGTGGTGTTTGTGTAGTGTAGGGGGTCATGCTGGGGGTAGTGTTTTAGGTTTTAGGGTAGTGCAGTGGTATTTGGGTAGTGTAGGGGGTTGTGCTGGGGGTAGTGTCGTATGGTTTAGGGTAGTGCAGTGGTGTTTGTGTAGTGTAGGGAGTCATGCTGGGGTAGTGTTTTAGAGTTTAGGGTAATGCAGTGGTGTTTGGGTAGTGTAGGGAATCGTGCTGGCGGTACTGTTTTAGGGTCTAGGGTAGTGCAGTGGTGTTTGGATAGGATAGGGGTCATGCTGGACGTAGATGTAGGGTTTACGATAGAGTAGTGATGTTTGGGTAGTGTAGGGGGTCATGCTGGGGGTAGTGTTTTAGGGTTTAAGGTAGTGTAGTGGTGTTTCTGTACTGTACGGGGTCTTGCTGGAAGTAGTGTTTTAGGGTTTAGGGTAGCACAGTGGTGTTTGGGTAGTGAAGGAGGTTGTGCTGGGGGTGGTGTTTTAGGTTTTAGGGTAGTGCTGTGGTCTTTGGGTAGTGTAGGGAGTTGTGCTGGGGGTAGTGTTTTAGGATTTAGGGTAGCACAGTGGTGTTTGGGTAGTGTAGGAGGTCATGTAGGGGGTAGTGTTTTAGGTTTTAGGGTAGTTCAGTGGTGTTTCTGTAGTGTAGGGGGTCGTCCTGGATGTAGTGTTTTAGGGTTTAGGGTAGTGCAGTGGATTTCACATAATTGACGTTTAATGAAGGAGACACAGTCCCTATTGCTTACAAGTCACACTTGTACACTTTGGATGAAATGCGCCTTTCAACTGTCGAAAAAGTTTTGACAGCAGTGCAGATGGCGATTCAAAAAGAAAGAGGGCTGTCGCAGGGGAACTGCATGTTGGTTGTTACACCATATCCTGCCCTTGAGGCAGTGACGAGAGCCAGTGTACCCAATTCAAAAGCTTTACATCCTTGTTGGATACAATGGGTCACTTCACTGAGATCTCCGAATATCAAGTTTATCTTTGATCCCTCATTGCAGACTCAGGAGTTTTTACAGTATGAATTTGTTCATCTTGCTCCTTTGCCTATGCGCCCACTTAAGGATTTCCATTGTATCATTTACACAGACGGTTTGGCGTTACCGGCAACGGATTTAAGCATTCTTATTCGGCGACCTGCGCAATAGTGGTTGGTACCATGGTGAATGAAGAATTCAAGTCCAATGTCGTGCATACGCAGTCATTAGGGGACTCTACCCCCCCAGTTGGCAGAGCTATGTGCTCTGGTGCTTGCACTAAAGTTTGCTGATCCTCATGTGACTACTTTAACTGTAAGTGACTCTTACTACTGTGTTCAGTCTTTCAACAACAATTTATTCTTTTGGGCTCAGAACGACTATCAAGATTCCAAATGTAGCACAATCAAGCACAAAATGCTTTGGGTTCGAGTCGCAGAACTAAAAGAATGTCTGCCTCTCGTGAATGTAATTCATAGTCGTGGTCACCCACGCTTAGGAGTACATGCTGTTGGTAACAGTCTAGTTGACGAGGCAGCAAAGACAGCAGTGGCGAGATACATAGTAGCAGCAGTTACCAGATCTAAAAGTAAGATTGATGATGACATCTTGGCGGCTATTGCTGCTACAGAGAAGGGTGAAAATTACCCTAGAGGTTTCCCTTTGAAGTACTCTTATCATTTAACTCCTGATAAAGTTCTCTATGTGAGAATTAATGACGTTGGTGACAGATTGATTCCTAAAGCGGACAAACATTGATAACAGCCGCTCACAAGGCAATGGCCTCGGCTTAAGCAGGCATTTCAGCGACTGTCAATATCTTACAGCAATGTTACTACTGCTGCAGACTGTACAGACAAACATGTGATTATGTCCTTACTTGTGACATTTGCCAGATGAATAAACCTTCAACTGCTGCATGTCCACCACAAGCACAGTTGTACATATCTACTAAGTTACTTGGTTGTGTTTATTTGGATCACTGTGTTCCTTTCCCTTCTGATACTTTGTATAAGTTCCTCTTAGTTGCAGTGGATTCTTGCACATGCTTTCTATGGGTCTGGCCCTGGACTATACACAGGTTAGGGTGGACCCACGTTTTGATGATTCCCATTCTGTTACTACCTATTCAGTGGGCAAATTATGTCAAAATGTACTTAAACATTCCACCTTAGCGTCAGTTAAGCAACACCTATCACAATTGACTGATGATGTTGATTTGAATGACTTTGTAAAATGCCCTGTAGGAGGCAGGTCCAAAAGATGGGTTTATGCTATTTACAACAAAGTTTGGAAATTGTCTCAGATTGAACCTGCTTCTAGATTAAGGGCTATTGATGAAGCTAATTTAGAAAAAGTGCTTACAGTCGTTGATAATAGTATTGATACTCTTTCTTCCAGAATTTACACTTTAGATAATATTGTTTCATTTGCTGTGGATATTGTGCAATATGATGTTTCTGTTTTGTTCCATGGTCAAAATTAATTGCGCTTGACAATGCAATTTGCTTGGACTTTGCAAATGTTGAAATCTGGTAAGGTTCCTTGACACTACATAAATACCTCATCTTTGTTTTTACTGTTTGATTTAACTGAAAAAAAACAGTTCATGTCCATGAAGGATGCAACATGCTCCGTTCTGCATATAGAAAATTTGGAACTCTTACCATTTTCTGTTGCTAAATATAATTCTTCTATATGGCTTATTCATGGATTAATAACACTGCCTCTCCCCTAGTTCATGTATGAAACATTATGCCCTATGCAGATATGAACCACTGGGTAGTGCCTTTCTCCATGAACTTTGTTCTCTGCCATTGACATACAGATGCATGCATGATGGTAAAGCAGTTTATTTAAAAGGTGAGAAGTGTGTTTCCACGCCCGATCACTCGCTGGTATGACGAAATATACAATTGCATGGCACGTGTAACACGGAAGCCCACAATTTAGCTTGCATTTTAAAGGGTACTCCAGCACCGGCAATAACACCAGCCTTCACATTATTAGCTAACAGTAGTTATTTACTTTTAAATAATAAAGCGTGCTGCGGGATGCTAGCAGGGATTCCATACATTGTAACTGTCTCCCAACATGTAGTTTGCTGCAAGAATGTGCTTTTCCCGCCCCCGCATGGGAGACTCAATGTATCTATCTTGCCTTGAAAGCAGAGTTCAACAAGATGAGCAGAATAAGGGATCTTTCATCCCAAAAAGAAGTTCCCCTTACTTCATCTCGTGAAACATTTGTCCTTCACGTGGTTAACACTGGTGCATGTTCTTTTATATACTGATCTCCCACTATATTTCGGTGCCTTGATTCACACCATATTCAATGTCTCTTCGAGAACTGGTTTGGCACACTTTTTTACAGTTGTGGGTTCTGGCCTTGTGACCTCGTTCCAAACAATATTTGGTGTGATACTAGCATTTTTTCATTCTATTTTTTCCAGCGTCTTCGTGTTACCTTTAATTCTTGCCTTGGCTGCAGGTGTACTGCTGTTGCTTTGCTTGCTCTACAATGGCTGCACAATCTGTGTCTCGAGACAGCCTGCCCCGGCTGTTCCAGCTTCGCAACCGGATGCTTGAATTCAATGGAATGCTACCTCTGGCAACTTTGAGTGGGGCATTTGTATTATCCTTCTTGTTCTCATACTTTACATGCGTTCAGCCTGTGTTTCATTGCCTGGATTGTTCATTTGAATGGTCTTTGGATTTGTGCCTGTCAAATACGGCGTCTCCTGCCCCGGATTATGATCAACTGATGAGTCCCTTAGTGACTCATGAGTTGGCCTGCTCTGGCATTGGGATTATGGCCTGTGCAGCTGCGAATGGAGTTCTAGGGAATTGGAACATATGTGAGGTGGCACATGACTTCCTGTCACAAAGTTACCTCAAATAACATGTTGGTTGTCCTCTGACGGTGCTAGAGGTTCCAGCTATCAAAGAACATGTATGATGGTTTACTTTAGTACATTGGATGGCTGAACTTTTTGCTGATGAGACAATGTCTTCCTTTTGGAGGCTGTTGCAACATACTGTGCCTATACACTGATGGACTGAAGGCAGTTAACTAGCTAAGAGCACAAACTGAATTCAAGTTTTTTTTTTACATTTGAATTTTTTTTGCATCCATATTGAGCAGTATACCCTTATTTGGATTTTATTTTTTTCCTCACTACTTTGAACTCATCACTTCTAATTATGCGGTTTGCCAAAATTTGAACTTGGTTCTGTCTCACTCAAACTTGAACTCTGCATTCCCTAATTGTTTTCCTTTTTGTTCATAGTCCGATCAAGGGAGGGTGCAGTGAAGGCCAGGTTCTGCCTGCACACATTGCTATGTTAGCATAAGTGCATTAGAAATGTAAACACCATTTTGCCACTTAGCTGCTTTTGCACATGACACTACATGTATCTGTTGTTGTAAGTTAAATTGCTTGATTTTCTTCACGTGAGAATGGTCTGCTTTCCACATACCTAGACTTACACGGAGGCCTCAGTCTGTACATTTTGAGCTGCCAGCTTCAAGGTCAAATAACAATGTATGCTGTTATGCCACGCTCTAGACCTAACATGCACCCAGCTGCAAAGAGCTGAAATTCGAGTGCCTTTAATATTACACTGCATGCATGTTTGCAGGCACTTGGAGAAAAACCTTTCCATCTACGGAGAGCTTGCTCATCCTTTGATGTGATTCACCTAAGCTGATCTTTGAGGTATGGGGTTCCCCGTTTAAACTAGAGACCTTCTATTATTATTATAAAACCTAGCTTCGAGCCAGTGGAGGGTGTTACACAAGGTGCTATACGACCTGTTTCCACTATCATTATAATATGATCTCTCCCTTTGTATTTTATGGAATTGAAACAATGTACATTTTTTTATTTCTAAGCATATGCCTGCTTATGTTAGCCAAAATACTGCATCTTAGAGCACATAGTTAAAATAATAATTTCAAACTTTACTGTGTTCCTGATTACTCATGTTGTCGACTTGTATGAGAATATACACAAAAGAGAGTTCTTGACTCCCACCATTCCTGAGAGTATTCTAAGTCGCTTGTTCCGGGTTGTCTAATCATTGGTAGCTTTGCGGTAGGACGGAGAACAAATGAGACACTGATGCTAGTCGGATAGGGGTTCTGGGTACTGAGGTGAGTTTTTGGTACACCACAATTCACTGGTTTCCTGCACATAGTTCAGTGCCTATGCAGATTCCCCGCAACATGAGAGGGGCCGCGCAACCCCTCTCCCAACATGAGTGAAGCCCCGGGGCTGTGGGGACACCAGCAGGCCCCCGCAGCCCGAGCGAGCCCCAGCGAACCCCGCTATTATTTTTAAAGAAATGCCCCCGGGACCTAGCCCACCTGGGGGCCTCATTAAAAAAACCGCGGGAACCCGCGACCCCAGAGTGAATTGCGCCAATTCTTTTTTTTTTAATGTTTTTTTGGACCGGGGGTCCTTCTGGTACATCTTGAGGAGGCCTAGGGGGACAGGGTGTTTCTATCCTGCCCCCTTCTCTTATTTTATACTTGTGTTTCTCTGTTTTCTAGTCACTCGCTTCTACTGCGCCACAAGATGGCTGCCAATACTTCCTGGTTTGAAGTGTTCACAGCCAATCACAGTGAAGCTCGTGCACTGGACTTAGGCTCCGCCCAGATACCAAAACTTTTATTTTTCTAACTTCTCAGCAACTACTGAACAGATTTACACCATTTAATATAAAGGTTGCTTTCTGACCCAAGCAATACCTTTGTGCCAAATTTGGGGTAATTCCGTTCAGTAGTTTCGGCTGTAGCCTGGCACAAAGTTTTCTATGGGAAATTAATTTTTTTACTCCTATTTTTTTAATTTCTTGAAAACTACTCAACAGATTTACACCATTTAAAGAAAAGGTCGCTTCTGAAGTAAGATCTACCTTTATGCCAAATTTGGGGTAATTCCGTTAAGCAGTTCGGACTTTAGCTTGTCCCAAAGTTTCCTATGGAAATTAACATGTGGAAAATTTGTTTTGGGACCCACCTTTTTTCTCAGCCCCCGCTTGACGAATTACCCCCAAAATTTCAGGATAGGAGCTGACCTGGATAGACTTTAATTTTGGTGAATTTTGTGAAGATTCATCAAACATAAAAGACATACATATAAAACAATAATATCTAAGATTCCATCCTCATTCGCTGACAGGGTTACATATAACAGAAAATTACACAAAACAACAAGAAGAATGAGTCCATAACTACTCTTTCATTAAATACAACAATACTATAAGTTAGTTGAAAAAGAGAAAAAAAAACAGATTTAAAAAGCACAATAAAACATTAAGCATCCTCGGTCTTTGTACAATAGGCATAAATTTAAAAAAGCTAGTTAAAATATATTCCCTTTGTGAGTGTCCTTTTACATTCAATACGTAAATTACTGGTTACTCAATTTATGGTCACGGGTCATCCACATCCCATGTAAAAATTAAGCAATCGCAATTACAGTTACTTCATTTCTAACTGTTATTAATATCCTTAGTGCTTCAATGCCTGAGGTGATCCCCATTGTTTGACAAATTGGCATCAACCATTTAACCCTCAGTTTTTTATATACATGGCAGACAAGTAAAATATGGGGGATTGTTTCTAACTGTGTCGGGCAAAACGGGCAATCCCTGCATAAGCCTGTGCCCCATTTACCTGTGAATGATTTTATTTTTATTTTTATTTTTTTCAGTTTAGTAAAGTTTTATTGAGCTTAAAAGAAATGATACATCATAATATAACAACAAGAGATAGAGCAAAATCAATAGGAGATATTCATTAGAGATAATTGGAAATTGAAGAGAAAAAGAAAGAAGATAAAAGAGAAGGGAAAAAGAGGAAAATAGAAAGAGAAAGGAAAGAAGGGGGGTTAAGGAGGGGGAGAAGAAGATAAGAAGTTAGAGAAAGGTAGCCAGGTAAGATCAGACTTAATTTTTAAGGTGACAGATGAAGAGGAAGCAATTGCAATTCTATGCTCATCACAAACAAAATTCCACCATGTCTGCACAGACAATTTAGAGTTATCCTTCCAGCAAGACAAGATTACTTTGAATGCAGTTGCAATAAATAGATCAAACAATTTAGCATTATATGAATGTAAATCCAAAACATCAGATAGAGAACCTAAAAAAATATGCAACGGTGAAAATGGTTCAGAAAAGTGAAAAATACGCATGCAATATTTCCAAACTGAGGACCAAAAAGTAAGAACTGGTGGGCAATCAAATAGGAGATGTATGAGTGTGCCTGGATTAGAGGAACATGACCAACAAAGGGGTGAGGAGGAAGGGGAGAATTTTGTAATGCTTACAGGGGTAAAAAGAGCTCTATGGTATAGAAAAAAAAGTGACTGAGTAATACGGGCCGAAACTGAAGTCTTAAACAGTTTGGACCATAATCGGTCCCAAATATCAACAGATAACGAGAAAGATAAATCAGTTTCCCAAGCAACTTCAGTAACAGTTTTAGGTCTAAGACCAACATTCTCTAATAACATTTTATAAATCTGAGCAGCTTTGGGTATTTGTTGAGTAAACATAGGGTATAGAGGGGTGGAAGGAGTAAGGGAAGGAAGGATATCAAACGTAGGGAAGGTAGATAGGTGAGACACAATGGCAGCGGTAATAATGTCAAATTCTTTGCGAGACTGTAAAGGTAAATCAAACTTAGTTTGCATTTCATCAAATGAAATAATGGTTGAATCAGAAAAAAATTGATAGACAAACAAAATATCCTTTTCTTTCCAATACTTGAAGTAGAAAGATTTACCCTTGTACTTAAGATATTTGTTATACCATATACTGGAGGAAAGAAATGTTTGTAGGGGAGATGAGTCTTTTGAGAAGATATAATGTAGCAGTGTATGAGAGTATTTCAAAACAGGGTGATTTGTCAAGAATGAACAGTTTGACATAAAAAGAGATTGTTGAAAAGTAAAATCCTTTAACAAAGAACGTTCAACTGCGATCCATCTGGGTAAGGGGATATCAGTAAAATCGAACGCTAATGAAAAAGCTTGTTTTATTAAGAAGGCAGAATGGTACGATCGGAAATCAGGGAAGCGAACTCCCCCTTCAGATTTAGGGCGTATAAGTTTTTGTAGGGAAATGCGGGGTCTCTTATTGTTCCACAAGAATTTAGAGCAGATAGAGTTTAGCCTAGTAAAATACAATTTAGGGATTTTCACAGGAAGCATGGAAACAGTATATAAAATATGTGGGGAAATCATCATTTTGATGGTGTCTAAGCGACCCCACCATGAAAGGAAAAGAGGAGACCATGTCTGAAGGAGTGATTGAATTTTTTGAGTAAGGGAGGTAAAGGTCAGTTTGAGTGTGTCACGCAGAGTAGAGGAAAACCAAATACCCAGGTATTTGATCTTGGAGGGACACCAAGCAAAGTCGGTTGAAGCAAACATATACTGGTAACAGGATGAGTTAAGGGGTAGGACCTCTGTCTTGGAGAGATTAAGTTTATAACCAGAAACAGAGGAATATAAGTGGACTTCTTCTAAAAATGGGGGAAGGGAGGAGACAGGGTCAGCCATGTAGACCAGAACATCATCAGCATAAGCTGATATTTTTGTCTCAATCGATGATTGTTTGAATCCCTGAATGAGGGGGTTAGAGCGAATTTTTATAAGGAAGGGTTCAAGGCAAAGAATAAAGAGTAAGGGGGACAGAGGACAACCATGTCCTGTTCCTCTGGATAAGGGGAAAAAGTTGGAGAATTGATTATTAACAAAAACACTGGCACGGGGAGCAGAGTAAAGGAGACTAATCAGGGAAATGAAGTGGGGACCAAACCCAAACCAATGCAATGCCTTAAACATGAATTTCCAATTAATGCGATCAAACGCTTTCTCAGCGTCCAGTGAAAGGGCAGCTAGAGGGGCCTTGAATCGATTACTGTGGGAAATAATATTGGCAAAAACACGGGCATTGTCTGCTGCAAGTCTACCTTTCACAAAGCCAACTTGATCGGTTGTGATTAACAGAGGAATAAGGGAATCTAATCGAGCTGCTAAAATTTTGGCAAAAATTTTACACTCGTAATTAATAAGGGATATGGGACGATAATTTTTGCACAAGGAGTGGTCCTTGTCAGGTTTGGGGATTATGATTATGAGGGCGTCCAAAAATGAGCCAGATGCTTTAGCATTTGCAATAAAGGAATTAAAAAGTTGTAAAAGGTGAGGAACAAAAATGGAGTGCATGTTGGCGTAAAATTCAATTGGGAGACCATCTGGACCAGGGGCTTTCGCTTTCTTAAGGGAGGTAATAGCCTTGAGGATTTCCTGAGGGGTAATGTCAGATTCTAATTGATGGAATTCTGTAGGAAGAGAAGGGGGAGGAGGAAGGTCTTCGAAGAAACGGGAAAGATCATCCTCACCAGGATGTGTATCATCTGTATACAGGAGTTTATAATAATTATGGAAGACCTGTGCAATATCCTCATCAGAGGAAACCTTTGAATTAGTTTCTTCATTGAGAATAGAGCCAATTGATTTTCGCTCAGCTTTAATTTTAAGATAATTTGCTAGCATTTTCCCCGCTTTATTTTGACCTCCATGAAATTTAGATTTCACCTTCAGAAGGGTGTTGCAAGCTTCAACTGTGGCAATTTGATTAAGTTCAGATTTGGCTTTAATAAGGTGGAGGAGAGCATCCGGATTCTTGGAAGAAAAGTAAGAGTGTTCTAGGGTCTTAATGTTGGAGAGTTGAGCGGTGTATTTGTCCCTGTTAAGTTTCTTTTTCCTAGATACATAAGAGATTGTGAAACCTCGCAATGCAGCTTTAAAAGCATCCCAATTGTTTGAAACTGATGTGTCTTGGGGTAAATTGAGGGAGAAGTATTCAGAGATGAAACTTTTAACTTTAGACATAAAAACAGAATCAGAGAGAAGGAAAGTATTGAATTTCCAACGATTGAAAGAGGTGGCGGTGTGGGTCAGGTCAAAAATGGCATATACAGGTGCATGGTCCGAAAGGAAAATGGAGCCAATTTCAGAACGCTGAATCGCAGGGAGAAGGGATTTGCTGACAAGAATATAATCAATTCTGGACCTGGTGTGGTGAACATTAGAGTAGAATGTGTATTCGAGTGAGTCCGGATTACAAGTTTTCCACACGTCAAAAAGGGGACGGGAGGCAATTGCTGATTGGAATGATTTATGTGTCTTATCCGGCTGGAATTTGGAGGAGGATAATCTATCCGAAAATGGGTCTAACCATTGGTTAAGGTCGCCAGCAAGGACCACGTTAAGGCAGTCAATAGATGAAATGAGGATTTTAATATCATTCCAAAATTTAGGATCAGGACGGACAGGACCATAGATATTTAGGAGCACCATAGTTTTGTTTAGTATAGACACTTTTGACATAACCCATCGACCCTCAGCATCCGATTGAGAAGATAAAATTTGAACATCCAAACCTTTACGAAATAAAATAGCAACACCACCTTTTTTATCAATCGCAGGAGAAAATACCACTTGACCCACCCATGCCCTCTTAAGCTTCAGCGATTCGACATCTGTACAATGCGTTTCTTGGAGAAAAGCAATCTGAGCATTTAACTTGGATAAATGGGACAATACCTTTTGACGTTTAACTGGGTTGCCGAGACCACGAACATTCCACGTTACAAAGTTACACATGATGGGAGGTAAGGGAGGAGGGTAACAACTGGGTCCAATACACTGCAGGTAGGAAGCTAAGGGGAGAAACAAGGAAGACAAACATGTTAACAATACAAATCGGGTAAATATAGGAAAACAATATAAGGAGGAGCATCACAATCAATAAAAAGAATAAATAGTAACAATGAGGAGCACTAGAGACCACAAGAAGAAAGACAAAACGGGATAGAAGGAAGATAACGGAACATGAATGAGCAAGGAATATGCAACAATGGCCTGTGAAAAAGAGGAGAAAGAAAAAGGAGAGAAAAAGAAGGAAAGAGATAAGAAACAGGTCAAGGCAAAGATGCCAGACTTGAGAAAAAAGAGAAGAGCTAAGTAAAAGAAGCATGGAGACGCCAACGCGGGCGCCTAACCAACAGAGTGAGGAAAACGCGGGAATATAGGTAGGATATAATCAATAAGAAGTAAAGTTATAGCAAGACATGACAAGAAGAAAACCGGGACAAGGCCACAACAGTCGTCAAGACAATAGAAAAATGATTGCAAAAAATAGAAGAAAGTTAGTTTCAGTCATTGGTGTCCATCGTGGGTGAAGAGACGGTGAGAAGATACTCTCGAAGCTTCTGCGGATCATCAAAGGTACGAGAACGGCCATCGTGGGTTATTTTGCAGAGACAAGGATGAAGGATTCCATATTGGATGTTTAGTTCCCTCATGCGTGGACGCAGATTGAGGAATTCCTTGCGACGAGCATTCGTAGCATTCGACAAGTCCTGGGCTATGAAGATGGTGTGGCCTGACCAAATGAGGCGACGTTTTGCTCTGGCAGCTTTAAGAACAGTCATCAATTCGGTGAATTCCAGAAAGAGCAGGATGATACCTCTGGGTTTGGCCGGGTTGGACGTTGGTCGACCCAGACGGTGTGCACGCTGTATGTTTAGTGGGATAGAGTCTGGTTGGAGACCCAAAAGCTCGTAGAGGAGTTTGCGGACGAAGGTCACCATGTCACCCTCCCCAAGGGACTCCGGAACACCATAAATACGGAGGTTATTCCGCCTGTTACGGTTTTCAAGGTCCTCAGTGTGAAGTTTCAACTGCTGTATCTCCTTTTCAAGAGTAGGAATTTTTGTAGAAATATCCTGGACGTCACTAATGCGTTGTTCTAGTTGCAGGACTTTGTTTTCCATGACTACCCATCTGTCTTCAATCTGCTTGAGCTTCTCATTAGTTGCCACCATGAAAGGTTGTAGGCCACGAACCTCTTCTAAAATGGAGTCCAGCACCGGGTTTTGAGAGGTGCGAATTGGGGACGGAGGGTCATTCTTGAGGCGTTTTGGGTTTGTTCCTGTGACAGACGCTCTCGTATGTCCTACGGTCTAAGACATGATGCCACCAGAGGGGCAGACTAGGAGGACCACAAGAATAGAAGCCAAACCAAATAGTAAAAGTTGTAAGACCCTGAAAGTAAATGTGTAGATAGAACTTGATGGAAGAGGTCATGGACAAGATGACAGGCAGCACTGGAGAAGCACTAATTCCAATCTACAAGACAGGTGTCGAGAGACAGCAAAAATCAGGAATTCACATCCATAGAGCCATCCAGGAATAAAGTGAGGAAGAAAACAGCATAGCGTCCATGGGTAATGTGAACCATGAGATAAGTTCGATGAGCCACGGAGGGTTAGTGGTGACAGAAAGGTAGGAATATAACAATTGCGCAGATATCACCTCAAAATGGCCGCCGATAGGAAGTACTAGTAGCAATAGGTAAGCTGAGGAGAACTCTGGCGCCAATAGTCACAAAGATGCAGAGGAAGCATGATGCGCAGAATTTATGTCATACCTTGTCTGAATGTGACCTGAGAATGCAGCATACGAGTAGATACAGCGTTGGAAACGTCAGGAAAATGGGACGCGAGCGCGGCGACACAAAATGGCGGCCGCCCGCGTCCCGGTATTCGGAACAGAAGCTGCGGTGAAAAAATATGTTAAAGCGGCAATTTCAGACGCCGCTGCCGGTCGCAAAGCACGGGGACCATGTTCCGCCGAGCAAAAACAACTTTTCCTGGCGTCCGTAAGATGAAAGGACAGCAATATATAGGAAGAACTCCCGCGTCGTCACGGAGCTCAGCCGGGCAGCGCCATCACACGCCGGCGCGTAAGCCACGCCCCTCACCTGTGAATGATTTAATAGGAAGAGTGCCTTTCCTAAATTGGTGGTGCCATTTCCTATCACTGGGCACGGTGATGAGGTCCCAATACCCTTCATATTCAGGTTCTTGTTTATTCTCTACGAAGTCTCTTGACAAAGAGGGGCTCGTCGTCAGGGACCTGAAGCGTTTCATAGTAACCATATCCCAGTAAAATTCCCTCAGAGCCCTTCTCGATGGGAACTCATTCTCCAAGGGCTTTTGCCATTGTGAAGTGAGACCCAATTCGGTGTATATAGCCTTTACCTGCCTCAACCATAACATTTTTCCCCCACAATCAGCATCCCTAATCTCAAATAAGGCTTGTGCATACTGGGAAAGCTCTGGTGTGACCCAGAGACTTCTCCAGTAGGCCACTGGTCTGAAGCGAGCCACATCCTCCAGGGACTGGCTCCCCAGATCATAATAGAGCGGTATTAAGGGAGTAGATTGAGGCAACCCTGTTACACCCCCCATAAACGTATTTTGTGTGGTCGTAAGTGCCGTTAGATTACCATAGGCCCATAGTTCGGCCCCATACAAAACTGAGGCTGCGATTTTTGCATTATACATTTTTAAAACTGTGGTGATGGGCTTCGTGAAAGATAAGCATAGTTCTTTCAACAAGGCACCAGATAGTTGTGCATGTTTAAGTAACTGCTGGTCCAGATGTGAATTCCAATTTAACCTAAAATTTAATGTAATCCCCAAATACATAAAAATATGAGTCTGCTCAAGTGTAACACCATTCATGGTGACTCTTCCTCTTACATTTTTTTGTTTAGGTAGCACCATAAACTTGGTCTTGTCTACATTAATTTTGAGACCGTAATCCTGACAGATTAGCTCAAATCTCCCTAGAGCTTTCTGCAAACCGTGTTGGGTTTTTGAAATTAGCAGGGTGTCATCGGCAAACATTAACAGAGGTATTTTCCTTCCATCTAGTGTTGGAGCATCGGTAGGACAGTCCGCAAAATACTGAGTCACTCTGTTAATATAAAGAGAGAATAGAGTCGGCGCCAGTAAACACGCCTGCCGAACCCCTCTGGCAATGTGGAATCTGTCTGTCACTTGGCCTTGCTGGCCCCAGCGGACTCGAGCAAAGTTCCCTTCATGAAATTTAATTAAAAAAAACAGTAGGTCCATCGGCATTCCCTGTTCGGCAAGGACACTCCACAGCTTAGCTCGCGGAACTAGATCGAATGCCGATTTCAGATCTGCAAAGGCGGCATATATTCTGCCACCATTAAGAATCGCCACACACCAATAAATTAAGTCAAATCTAAAAACCTGGTCTATTGTATGTGTGAGCGAAACCCAGCCTGTAAGGGGGAGAGAATATCAAGCTCGTCGATCCAACCCTGGATTCTAGATAGCACAAGCCTTGCTATCACCTTCTGCTTACAATCAAATAAACTAATAGGCCTGTAGTTACCAGGGTCCGATCTGTCCCCTTTTTAAAGATCGATATAATCTCTGCCCCCATCCATGACTCAGGAATTGGGCAGCCCTTTGCGATGGCATTTGCTAAAATCTGTATGTATTTCACCCACAAAACCTTGTTATGCAAAAACAGGTACGCAGGGACACAATCAAGCCCAGGCGCTCTACCACTAGGTACAGTATTAAGTGCTGCTTCTACTTCCTGCTTAGTAAAGTAGAGCATACGGTTACCAACATTATTAGCTAAGGGACCCTGAGATAAGTCACTTTCTCGGGTTTCATTAGCAAACTGTGACTTAAAATGCGACACCCAGAGTTCGGGAGCTACATGGTTATTCGGGCGTTGACTTGGCTTTCCCTTACCTCACTTAACCATATGCCAGAATCCAGTCATATTCCTATCTTGGCTGGCAGAATGCAACTCCTTCCAGTATTCCTCCTCCCATTCCCTTTTTCCCTTGAACTGTCCTCCCTTGTCCTCCGTCCTTGCAATATGAATCCTATCTCTGTTCTTAGATCGTATTGCTGAGGCTAATGCTTTATATGACACCGTGCATGTTTTCCCATACCATGAGTCAACCGATGCCTTCACAAAGTTATTAGTTTTTACAGTATTGAATATAAAAAAGCCCTTCAGCTTGTTAAAAAATTCAAAATGAACAGAAGTAGTACTGGACTTATTTTCCTGCTGTTCAAAGCAATTTTGGAGATCTAGTGTCGCCTTAGTTACCAACTTGTTTATAGCCTCCAACTGGTCCTCTTTATTTGCTAGGTTTGACCATTTGACTCTTCTGGTGTCATAACTTAACTGTATGGCCACAATGGGGCCAACTTCTGTACGATCCCATACTGGTACGAGTGATAACACCAGGGGGTTAGGATCACTTTCCACCCTCTCCTGAACAATCATATCTAGTAGACAAGACCAATGTTCCTTATTGATTAGTATGTAGTCTATGCGGCTACACCTCAATCCACTTCTATAGGTGGGGGAGCCGTGCCTATCAGATTTTGCCCTCCCATTTGCCGCCTTAGACCATGCTCCAAACAGAGCACTTTAAGCTGTAGGGCCGCAGCTGACCATTTCCTGACGTTGCCGTTATTAGCAAATCAATAAATGCTTTTCCTATGGAAACTAGGTTGTAACTATACCTACCTACCGCACCGCCAGTAGGATATATATATATATATATATATATATATATATATATATATATATATATGTATATATATATATATATATATATATATATATATTTGGTAATTGTAGTAAACCGATAACTCATCTAAACAAAGTTCTTCAAGAAAGTATACTAAAAGGATACTAAAAGGATATTGTGTATATTTCAATAGACGTTGTAGTTAGTTACCTACTGGATTATGTACTTAAACAATCACCACTCGATCTGAATTGTGAGCCCTGCTGACCGAAGTGTAGGCCAGAGGCAGTGGTCAATAATGCCTCACAGCCACTTGCCGTTGGATTCGGAAGCACCGAGTTGGTTGCACGTCAATCAATCAATCAAAGATCTTTATTCGGTTATTACACAAAAATAACCATAAAAGTACATACAATAAAACACATCGGATATTAATATAAAAAAGACCCCAGAATGTGCAAAACGTATACATAAAATTCATATTATAATTGATTTTCGCAATTAAATTTTTTTTTTTAATGCAGTAACAGAAGCAATCATATAAATATTATCTAAGTTCTGGATCACCAAAAAAGCCGGGTAACATTGCCGCAAATCCATTCTCCTTAATAGTGGGATTCTTGGAATGATATAAAATTTACAGAAAAGATAATATGTATAGATGACTGGTCTGATATATCGTCACATGGGCACTTATCGAGAGACCTTGACCAATTATTTACCTCAGGGAAGCTCACACATCTATGTATAATACTAAGTCTTAAACGTGTTAAGATAAATCTATCAAAGTCCTTAGTGGTCAATGATAAATAAGGCTGTATTTTACCAGTGTTCAAAATATGATGATGGGCCATCACCGTTGTTTTGGTCATTTCAGTTCCAATTCCACGCTCGCTCAGGAACATCAAACAATCTCTCTTAAGGTCTTTTCTTGTTACCCTAAACATTGATACAGGGTCATCAAAATATTCTTTGTGTCCTAGTTGCGTAAAAAACTTCTCAATATAGTTTAGCCACCTTATCTTTTTAGTTCCATCAATTCCCAGTACATCTTTAAGTATGAGCCGATTAAACCCCGCCTCTTCGGTGGTCCAGATCCTATGCCACAGAAGAGCAGGCTGTAACCTTATCACGTCTTCTAGATATGGCAAGCCCAATTCAGAGTGGCAAATAGAATTAGAAGTGCTTTCCGGGTCTGCCAGCAAGTATTTAAGGAAAATATTTTCTGCTATCTGAAGAGCATTTACATTTGCATATCCCCAGATTCCTGCCCCGTATATGGCAATCGCTACGCATTTTGCCTTGTAGATAGTCAACATTTCACTTGGTAGGCGTTTACCCAATTTCTTGCTAAAATTATTTACTGCCATTAATGATTTACAAAATAAAAGCTTTCTAGACCTAATTGCACTGCACCAACTGCCAGGCTGGTCAATTCAAATTCCTAAATATGAAAACGTATTAGTATTCTCGATCGACTTTGAATTAATAAAAATAGGGTGTTTATTTTTACTAGCTCCATGTCCGCACCTCATGGAAAATGTTTTATGGCAATTAATAGACAATCCTAAGCTTGTCATATAGTGTGTAAACATGGATATCAATTTTGAAGGCCTATTGGTGTACGGGCCATCAGGACCGCATCGTCTGCATGGAGGAGTGCGGGGATAAAGCGTGTAGCTGCAGCAGTTAAGTCCCTGCACTCCTTAATTGATTATTTTTCGAGTTCATTAATATACAATGTGAATAAAAATGGAGCAAGGACGCAGCCTTGTCGCACACCCTTTTTTATTTCAAAATGTCTAGTGCAGTCCCCGTCCTTTCTGTAACGTACCCTTGCACTTGCTCCCGAATAAAGCTGCCTTAAAAATTTTACTATAGCTTGCTCAACCCCCAAACTATCCATAATCCTCCAGAGTTTATTGTGTACAACGCAGTCGAACGCTGAGGTTAAATCAACAAAAGTTAAGTATAACCGCTCTCCATTCGCATAGTATATTTATCTAAAATAATATGAAGATTCAACCCCTGCTCTATGGTGCCCAAACCCTCACGAAAACCATACTGAATATCACTTATTATTGAGTGCTCCTCTGCCCATATTTGGAGTCTATCTAAAATCACACGCCCCATAATTTTTACTGTAGAATCCAGTAAAGAAATGGGGCGGTAGCATGCTGGATTTGCCATGTCTCCCTTTTTTAAAAATAGGGATAACTAGTGATTCATACCAAGACGCCAAAAACTCAGAGGAACAACAAGCATAAAAAAGTTGCGTTAAAAGGGGACCCGACGTGCCTCATTATTTTTGTACAAATCCACCAGGACACCATCCGGACCCAGTGCCTTTCCTCCCTTACTGGATTTAATAGCACTAATCACTTCACTCAGCTTAAAATCCATCTTAAAATTATGTGCTGTAGGAGAAGACCCCTGTTCAGCCCCAGTTTTTTATGGCAATTGTTCAACTTCTATCTCATTAGAGTAGAGTCTAGAGTAGTGCTGTACCCACTCCTCCTCTGTTATGGCAAGTTCTATAGATGCTTTAGGTTTATCCATGAAGAACGGCGCATTCACCGCCTTCCAAAAAGCAGCAGAATCGTGATTTAATGATGCCTCATGGAGAGCAGACCATGCTTCCTCCTTCACTGCCTTCTTCCTTGCTACTTGGGCCAAATTATAACCCTTTCTAGCTTCCCTAATAAGATCACAGTTTTTATTCTTTGCTTTTAGGGCATATTGAAGTTTTGTGTGTGCCTTTGTGCAGGTGGTATCAAACCACCCCGTACTCTATATAGCTAAGATATAGTTAAAATGTTCTATAACCACTGGATATGAGGAACTCTCATCAAGGCATACAATAATGCTCTTCATGCAGCTCTTGACAACCTTCTTGAGAAAATCTTCAGGATTGACCTTAGTCCACTTCAGCGCATACCCATTTTGCCTACAAAGTGCAATATCATTTATACACTCCTTGCTTCTGCTATTACTATTTTGTACTTCATCTGGGACCTGGATAGTAATGCTTAGTGGAAAATGGTCGCTTAGGGCAATATCATGGGTAATACAATTCTTCACACGGGAGGCATGTCTACTGGAAATCAATATATAGTCTATAATTGAAAAAGCACCTCGGCCGTTGTAGGTTGGATTAAATGAAACCTCTGGTAAACATAAACTATTTGCATACCCCCAGATCATTTGTAAATACAACATTATTCAAGGACTCTCCAAGTTGCGTATGGGAAAAGTGTAAAAAACTAACATCCTTCCCATCGTCCATTCCACACACCCCTTTATCCCCCTTATCACATTAAAAAATAGTTAATATCCCCCCCCCCCCAAATAATCATCACATCTCGATGGTTCCTACCTTGGAGGTTATTCATATCTGTAACTTGAATCTAAATAAAATGTATCTGTTGTTCTAGGGGCCACATTATTATAGAAATTTGAAAGAATCACACAAAGGTTCTGATCCAGGTACAAGCGGATAATATTGTAATAGCTGTTACTAACCACCAAATCAATCCTCCTAATCATTATATAGTTGGAAATGTAGGTACAGAGTACCCCTTTTGCTGTGCTCTACCATGGGCCGATCTAATTGCTGGTGTATTATATGTCTTATATCCACATAAGTGAATTGCCTCCTCCACCCAGGTTTCTTGTACACATATTATTCCAAATGTATTCACAAAATCTACCCACACATTATTACTCACTTTAGATTTCAGTCCTGGCACATTCCAAAACATAATCTCAACTTTTGAATTATTCATCATATTTCTGTTACTCTTCCCAATCCTTGTGTATTTATAGGAGTTGACAGATCTACATTATTGGACATATGCAGTGTGTCAGTATCCTGCCTATCTCTGGGTACAATATAATTTCCCACTGGTAACTTTACTACCATAGAGCCGTCAGTACTGGGTGATAGGCAACCCTTATTACTAAAGTCATGTGGGACAATTATAGCAGGATTTCGATACACCCCAGTAATTAGTCAGTCTCTTTCATTCAAGTGAGAAAGACTATCAAAATGGTTTTGTGTGGGGATATTAAAATCTCTCATACACCTTGAGGTCGGGCTTACCCAATTTAACCTGGAGTAATTCCTATTTATAGGGGGGTAAAAATAGCCCAGAGGTAGTACTGTAATGTGGGAGACTCCCGGGTAATCTCTCACTATATTCAGAATTAATCTCACAAGATGTGGTGTTTTAAATGACAGAACCACACAGTCCCCTTCTTGGATTTTTGGTCCTTGCCCTAACCAACCCACTCTTCTAGCCATCTTGAATTCTTTGAATAGTTTTTCAGTTAAGCCGTCCTCATACCCAACTATTGGAGAGATTTATTCCTCAAAGCCTCCCATGGTTCCCCTGTTTCTCCCTTATCAGCATAGGCACATTAACTAAAACTACAATGCATGGTGTAGCAGTGGGTGGTAAATCTAAGCGCGTTTCGCTCTCAGACCCATGCCTCTCGGATATAATACCAGAGGGCTGCAAACCACGGGGTGTGAGGGCTTAGTGACAACTGAAGCAGTGCTATTTGCATAGATCAAAACTTTACTGGTTGAAACGTTATCCACAAAAGTGTTTTGACTAACTGTATCCACCCCTATGCGTTTGCTTTCTGTATTATTTGATTGTTGAACTTTTTTTGGGCAGGGGAGTGCCAGGAACTATTTTACCTAGAGATGGTGATTGTAGAATGTCTAAGCATTTAGAAAGTGACTCTTCTATAGAGCCTATTCTAGTTGGTAAATTACCCAGGCTATCCCTTAACAGGGTGTCCAAGGCCTCTCTTTTATACGGATCTAGGCCCAGATGTAGGTAAAATAGATTTACCGATTTTTAATTACCGAATCCTACCGATTCGGTAATTAAAAATCGGTAAATCTAAGGGGTGGATATGTAGGAACATCCAGATGTTCCTTTTACCGAATCGGTAAATATCTGTATTTACCGATTCGGTCAATACCGACCGGTAATGCCCCATTCATTCCTATGGGCTTTGAAGCCCATAGGAATGAATGGGGCATTACCGGTCGGTATTTACCGAATCGGTAAATACCGATTTTGACAAGGGTGCAGGGGGTGTCACTTTGACACCCTCTAGCACCCCCAAAAAAGATTCGGGGGCCATGTGGCAGGCATACCTGCCCTAAGGGCAGGTCTGCCTGTCATATGGCACAGGTGTGCATGCACACATGTGCATGCACACCGGAATCGGTTTTTTACCATGAAGTTGGATTTCATGGTAAAATACCGATTCTGTAAGGCTTGTGGGACTCAGAAGAGTCCCACCTACATCTCATTGTTACCGAATCGGTAAAAATACCGATTCGGTATGTTACAGATTCGGTAAATTTACCGAATCTGTAAAATATGTGGCCCTACATACCATTTTGTGAATCTCGGTCGGTAACGGCCGAAAATACCGATTTTCGGCCGTTACCGACCGACCTACATCCGGCCCCTAGCACCTTAATTAGCCCTTTTACGTGTTCTAAGCACGGGCTGTTCCTTGTTCTGAATATCAGCAGCCTCATCATGATCCTCAACCTCATTAGGTACCTGATTCCTTGCTCTTTTACTAGGGGGTTGAAGTTCACTACAGGACAAGTGGCCGGAAATATTAACTACGCAACCATTGCTACCACGACTACTATTCCTTAATATATGTAGCTCAGGGTTCACTTCCACATGTATAGTTTGATCCGCCCCTGGTTTCAGTGCTTCTTCCACCGTAGTGATTTGCCGTTCTATGGCACCTACAGCACCAGTAAGGTAGCTGAGTAATGATTGGCGTGAAGGGTCCCCTTTTTCTATCGGTTTCTTATTTTGGGCTGACAGTGTTTTTCTTTTTCCCATTTTGTTTACCTTATATAAGTTAAAAGACACACTAACATAACTAATACAAAAATTACAACAGTAAAGAAATACACCAGAGTTCAATATAGTCTTTCCCTAAATAGGTTCCTCAGATATAGCAATCCAGCTCAAAGACAGTCTTAAACTTGATTCCTCAGTCCATCTCAACAGAAGCCCATCTTAAGTCACACCAAATATATCAGGGCACAGTACCTTTGGTTAGCTGAAAGAGCTGTGTCCCAACCCAGCCTTTGTCGGGCGCGGATGGGCCCGCCCTTGGCCCGGACTTTGCCCTGGCAGCGCACGGGCACGCCCGCATGCGTCCATGCGCTGCGGGAGGCAGTCGGTGAATTTAAGCGCCTCCTGGCGCTTTCCTGCGTCGTCGTCAATGGGCTCTGACAGGAGATGCTGGGAAATGCAGTACCGCTGTTCCTCTGCCAGTGTCCTAGCCCGCGATGATGGATGCCTCAGCGGTGGCCAGAGCAGCGTCATGGGCAACCAAAAGAGTGCAGCAGCAATGTTCCTGCCCAAAGAAACAACAGGTGAGTCACATGATCAAAGAGGGTACACAGAAATCATCACAGATTTTAACTTTTGACATCCTCAACCATAGAATCAAGACCCCGTTTCTCTGTTCGGACCTGCTGTACAGCGGTGTAGTCCAGTGACTGCAGTCGGCCAAGCCCAATATCATGTGCAGCAGTTAGCTACGGAAGCCCAGAGTGTGATGCACCTTAACAGAGACAGTTATATGAAAAAAAGCAGCAGGTAATATCGGACATCGTCCATTGTGGGATCAAGACACTGTTCCACTGTTGGTACCTGTTGGCCTACTGTGTTAGTAGTATACAGAGCACTCCACGGTGCTAGGCCTCAGGCTGGGCGCTGTGTGCCTGTGTCACAGTAGCCAGCGTTGATCTCAGGAGCCTTCTATTTATTTATTTATTTATTTTGAAAGTTTTATATAGCGCGAACAAGATCTTTGCAGATATCAGAGCGCTTTACAAGGGCATGGGGGTAAAACATACAAAGTAATAAAGCGTATATACAGAGTAATATATGAGGTAGTTAGGTACAAGGTGCAAGTTACATAGGTGGGATAAAGGACATGAGGTAGATAACAGGTGAGGTAGTGTCGGTACACAGTGTATAGACAGACAATTGCGTCCATAGTATAAAGTGCAATAATAAGGAGCATATACCTGCTTAAACGTGTTTAGAATATTTAGAGTTTAAAGGAGGGTACAGTTGAGGTAGGTGTGAGCAGGGTGTATAGTCCCACAGGTGCGAGGGTGGTAAGGAACGTTGAGAAGGAGAGGGTAAAGTGTGCAAAGTCAACCAGGTGCGTCAATAATATAACAATATACATAATCAACCAAGTGCATCAAACATTATAACAAAATACAAAGAGTGAGCGTATACAGTTAGGTTGAGGTAGGTGTGAGCAGGGTGTATAGTCCCACAGGTGCGAGAGTAGTAAGGAACGTTGAGATGGAGAGGGTAAAGTGTGCAAAGTCAACCAGGTGCATCAATAATATAACAATATAACAATATACATATCAACCATGTGCATTAAACATTATAACAAAATACAAAGAATGAGCGTATACAGTTAAGTAATTCGAAAACACGGGTGGCACAGTAGACCAGGGTCGGGAAGGACTTGCAAGGCAGATTCATGAGTGATACGAAGCAATAGATCATGTGTATTTTGCCATGAGGATCGCTTTAACTTCCCTCTTAAATATTGTTTCGGAGGAGATGAGCCTTGTTTCCGGAGGGAGTGAGTTCCAGATCCTGGGTGCCATTCCTGAAAAGGAGCGTTTATAAGTTTTTTCCTTCCGAAATCTTCGAGGTTTCAGCAAAAGATTGTTTGTGCCTCTAGTAGTTCGGGAGCCACCCGAAATTGTCAGCTTTTGAGTGAGATAGGCGGGTGAATTCCGGTGCACAGCTTTGTGTGTCATGCAAGCGATTTTCAGTTGTATTCTGGCTTCAAAAGGTAGCCATTTCAGTGATTTAAAGTCCGGGGAGATGTGCGAGTGTTTTTTTGAGCCAGTGACGAGTCTCGCAGCGGCGTTAAGGGATGCCCTTAGGGGTGCCGTTGTAGTTAGGGGGAGCCCGCAGAGGGCGGTGCTACCGTAATCTATGTGCGGGATGACTATAGATTGTACTGCAGTTTGGAAGTCTTTGGCAGGAAGGAAGGGTTTGAGTTTCCTCAGGGTATTGATTTGAAAGTTCGCTCCTTTGGTTGCCTTGCTGATGTGCTGCTGCATGTTGAGATTGGTGTCCAGTGTTATGCCTAAAGATTTTGCGGAGTCAACTACGATGGGCTGTACATTTAGAGCCGTTAAATGCTTAAGCCATGTTTGAGCCGTGGATATTTTAGCGGGAGGTGAGATCAGGAGGAACTCGGTCTTCAGAGCATTGAGTTTGAGGTGATTCTCAGAAAGCCAGGATTGGGTGTTTCTGATTGTGGTGTTCAGAAGCATGATGTCCTTGGGAGATTGTATTTTGAGATAAAGTTGGGTGTCGTCGGCATACATGTGAAAGTGCACATTAGATGCCTGTAGCAACGTAGTGAGAGGTTCCATAACTAGGTTGAACAGTGTTGGGGAGAGGGAGGATCCTTGAGGGACGCCTAGCGATACAGGTACCGAAGAGGACAGCAGGTTGTTGCTTTTGAATCTTTGTGTCCGGTTGTGTAGGAATGAGGTGAACCACTTTAGAACAGTCCCAGATATGCCCATTCTTGTGTTTAACAGTTCGAGTAAGTTCTCATGTTTAACTGTATCGAATGCTGCGGAGAGATCCAGAAGGATGAGGAGGCAGGTGTCGTTTTGGTCTAGGATTTGGAGGGCATCGTCCACTATGTGAGTCATGGCAGTTTCGGTGCTGTGCCCTTCTCGGAAGCCTGACTGATGAGCGTTTAGGAGATCAAACTTATCTATGTGTTTAGTCAGTTGTTGCTGTACACATTTTTCCAGCAGTTTAGCGAGAGTGGGAATGTTTGTAATAGGGCGGTAATTGTTTAGATCAGTGGGGTCTGCTGTTGGTTTTTTCAGTAGCGGAGTGACTTGCCCTACTTTGAGGGCGTTGGGGATGGATCCTTGTTGAAGAGAGCTATTGATAATCTTTGACCAGAGTGGGAGAAGCCAAGGAGAAAAGTCCTTTACAGCGTTAGCAGGAAGGGGGTCGGAGAGGTGATTGGAAGGTTTCAAGGTGTTGAGCAGTCTGCCAATTTCCTCTTCGGAGTAGGTGTCAAAGGCTGACCAAGTAGCATTGTTCTTTGGTTGAGGCACTGCTGTGTGTCGGGGGTTGGAGTACAGGATAGCGTCATTGAGGAGATCGCTTCTTATTCTCTCAGTTTTTTGGATAAAGAAGGCAGAGAAGTCTTCGCAGGAAGGAGTATCGCCCATAGGGCTGGGTGTCTGGGGTTGCTCTTTGCATTGTGTTCTGACTAACTCAAACAGTTTTTTTGGACGGTTTTTAGCTTGGGCGAGTTGGAGGCTGAAGAAGTTTCTTTTTGAGCGCTTTATTTTCCTGAAGTAGGCGTTTCTCTGTATCTTTAGACTTTTTAGGTGCACTGCAGAAGGGGCTGATCTCCAGGTGCGCTCTGCCATTCGCATGGCTCGTCTATCCTCATTGAGGCTACCGTCATACCATGGGTTGGAAGTCTTCTTGGACGAGACTCTTTTCAGTTGCATGGGCGCCGCCTCATTGATTATTGTGGACATAGTATTGAGATAGTAGTCAGTCAGAAGATGAACGTCTGATACGCCGGGAGGGGGAAGTAGGCGATTGCAGCTGTTCGGCGGTAGGGAGTTTGGATTGAGTTTCTTCAAGTCTCTTTTCCACACTTTGTGCTTAGGGGGTTGAACTGAGTTAAGTCTGATTTTTTCCTTGATGAGGAAGGAGACAATGTAGTGATCTGACCAGTCACAAGGTTGGATTGATTCCAGTTGAATAGCGCCCTCTTTGGAGATGATAAGGTCAAGGGTTGAACCTCTCTTATGGGTCGGGTTATTGCATATTTGGTTGAGATCAAATGCGTTGAGAAAGCTTTTGAGGCTGTTTACCACTGCGTCATTGCTGTCATTCCAGTGGAGATTGTAGTCGCCAAGGAAAATTTGGGTGTGCTGCCGTCCTGAGTTGGCTGATATTGTATCCATGAGTTGTTGGACGAAGGAGAGATTGTCCCCAGGTGGGTGGTATATAATGTGGAGTGAACATACCGGTTTGCTTTCGCTGATGATATCGAGGCAAAGGTATTCACAGGAAGTAAGAGAGGGGACGGCCACTTTGGAGACTGAGAGGTTGCTTCTGTAGATGCAGGCAATTCCACCGCCTGTCTTTATGGCCCTGTCAAGTCTAATGATACAGTAGTTGGGCGGGACTAGGATATCCAGTATAGGTGTGGAGGAATCAGACAGCCACGTTTCAGTCAGAATGGCTAGGTCCAGTTCCCGGGACGTGATGAGGTCGGCGACCTCCGTGGAATGTCTTTGGGCCGATCTGCAGTTGAGAAGTATGCATTTAAGGCTAGGGGTGCATAGGGTGGAGGACGATTCCGTAATGAGGGGTACATTAGTGAGGTTGTTGGGGACAGCGCCTCTGTTGTTATCCTTTTGTTGCCTAAGGGGGTTGGATATAATCGTTGGGATAGACATGTTGTTGGTAGCTAGGGCTTTTGGGGAGCCGGGTCGTAAGAGTGGAGAAGGGTGTGTACGTCATGGTCAGAGATCGGGTTGGAGGTGCGTCTGGGGCGATTGGTGGTATTGCAAGAGGGGGTAGAAGTCCAATGTGGGGGGAGATGTGTGTTAAGGCGAGTAGGGGGAGAGGAGGAAGTGATGTTAGGAGGAGAAGGGGGAGTACTGCGCTTGGTAGTGACGAGATTGCAATTGTTACTGCGATTGTTGGTATTGCGAGGGGGGATAGAGGTCCGGTGTGTGGAGTGTTGTGTGGAAGGGCGGGTAGGAGGTGAGGGGAAGTGGTGTTAGGTGTGGTAGGGGTGTTGATGTGGGGGTGTCTGGGGTGTGTGAAGAGCAACTCTTTAATGGAGTGTACTTCTTCTTTCAATTGGAGGAGGGTAGACATAATAGTGTCCAAGGTGATGATGGGTGCGTTGACCGGGGGTAGTCCGGGTGGAGAGTCGGAACTGATGAGGGTGTTGGGGGCGTTGGGGGCGTTAGCGAGAGGGCAGGTGTTTGGAAGCGCATCCGTGCTAGGGGGGGAGCGGAAAAAGGGGGTGATGTGTAGGCTGGCTGTCTAAGCTCGCAGACCTTGGCCCAGGAACTTCCGCCGGCATGTGTGGGACCTCTTTCACATACGGCGGTGTCGAAAGGTGAACTGTGGGGCATATGTGCGTCGCAGTGGCCATGACAGTTTCTGGGTACCAGCAGGCAGAGAGCATCATTCACGCAGCCACCTTCACTCACGGCCTCAGCCTCATGGCGGTGTAAGCTGCGCAGACCTGGCAGACACATTCGCCATTCCGGAAGAGAACCACACCCAGAAAAATAAACCTTTTATTCATACCCATACACTAACCTTGCGTATGCCAAGCCAGTCCACTATGCCAAAGATTTTGGGGGAGGAAGGGGGCACGTACTAACTATGTTTTCATAATCTTCCCTACTGACTATACTATCATGGTTGAGTCCATTGTCCAATTCACTCAATAGACCATCAGTGTATGTTGACATGTACATGTCTGTGCTCTGCATACTCAAGTCTGTCCGGCACATCCCCTCAACACTTTGCATTGTATGCTTTTATAATCAAGAATCACTGGCCACCAAAGCACATACTTTGCTCCCATCTCTCCCTGCATTCCGCATTGTGTGGCAAAGGTGCCAGGCCATGTTTGGTTTGTGTACATGGCTAGCCACAGTTCCCACAGTATGTAGTGTCGTTGTGTCTGCTAGGTGTACATGTTGTTTGCCATGTTGTATGTGATTATATAAGGTAGCGCGTTTATTCACGAGCAGTGGTATATCCCATTTACATATTGCTGTCTTTACAGAGGATACAGAAGTTTTTCTCACAGGTGAAAAGTGCGACCACAATGGCAGTCATTCATTACTATGCATGAATGTCCAACTGCACGACGCTTCTAAGCTGGCAGCCCCAAATCTTGCGTGCTTTCTTAAAAGCACACCGACTCCCACAATCAGACCAACATTCACACAGCTTTCTAACGGCAGTTATCTGCTTCTTAATAACATGGACTGCTATGGAAGGTGAGCTGGCATACCGTATGTCCTTACTGTTTCAAACCGAGTAAGTTCCTGTGGCAATGTATATTCCCATTAAGGGGTGGAGAGGAAAAGACCACGTATAACGAAGAGTACAAGCAGTGACACAGTTGTATGTTTGAAAAAACTGCCCTTACTCACACACAAACGTGTGTGACATGCTTCATCATCGGGTCTGCTGCGACGCCCTGGCGTAGCCATGCACAGAGCGGAGCATAGGGAGGGGGTACATAAAACACAAAGACAAAACACCAAGTTGGAAGTGACAGTGTTCACAACAAAATGTGTCAATCCAAGACTGGGTACAGTGATAGAACAAAAAGTGCAGTCAAGGTAGTGAAATTAAAACTGACTCATGGATACCTGATATACCTTTATTTGTAGGCTCCAAGGTCAGGATTAAAACTAGATAATGGATTTTATTTATTTATTTTGAAAGTTTTATATAGCGCGAACAAGATCTTTGCAGATAACAGAGCCCTTTACAAAGGCAGGTGGAAGGTTAGGGAAACAAGGGAGCATAGTAGGAAGGTAGGTCATCAAGTTAATATAGATAGTAAAAATATTACATATATTACAGGTATGAGGTAGCATGGCATAATTGGAACGTAGGTCATCATAATAATACAAAAATAGAAAATAATACAGATCTGAGGGAGCAAGAACCTAAACACTTTAGCCTAATACAAATAAAAACATATGTGCATGGGAATCGGACCGGTAATACTGAACGCATTGTAAATCAAACGTAGTTGTTGAAGTGTATTTAGCCATAAGGATATTTTTTACTTCTTTCTTAAAAAGAAGAGTGGAGGAGATGAGTCTGGTTTCAGGAGGGAGTGCGTTCCAGATCCTAGGCGCCATTCCTGAGAAGGAGCGTTTGTAGTTTTTTTCCTTCCGGAATCTTCGAGGTTTCAGCAGAAGATTGTTTGTACTTCTGGTGGTTCTGGACCCGCCGGAAATTGTCAACTTATGAGTGAGGTAGCCGGGTGATTTCAGGTGTATAGCCTTGTGCGTCATGCAGGCAATTTTCTGCTGTATTCTGGCTTCAGGAGGCAGCCAGTTCAAGGATTTAAAGTCAGGGGAGATATGCAAATGTTTTTTAGATCCAGTGATGAGTCTTGCTGCCGCGTTTAGTGACGCTCTGAGGGGTGCAGTTGTAGTTAGGGGGAGGCCGCAGAGGGCCACGCTGCCGTAGTCTATGCGAGCGATGACTAGTGCTTGTACTGCGGTTTGGAAGTCTTTTGCTGGGAGGAAGGGTTTAAGTTTCCTCAAGGTATATATTTGGAAGTTCGCCCCCTTAGTTGCCTTGCTGATATGCTGCTGCATGTTGAGGTTGGTGTCAAGTGTTATGCCTAAAGATTTTGCTGAATCCACGATGGTCGGTTGGACATTGAGTGCTGTTAGGTGCTTAAGCCATGTTTGTGCGGAAAATATTTTCGTGGGAGGTGAGATTAGGAGGAACTCAGTTTTCATAGCATTAAGTTTGAAGGTGGTTATCGGCCAGCCAAGATTGGGTGCTTCTGATCGTTGAGTTCAGACGCAAGATGTCTTTGGGGGATTGTAACTTGAGATATAGTTGAGTGTCATCGGCGTACATGTGAAAGTGTACATTGGATGCTTGTAGAAGGGTGGTGAGAAGTTCCATAACTAGGTTGAACAAAGTAGGGGATAGGCAGGATCCTTGAGGGACACCTAACGATACCGGTACTGGGGAGGACATCAAGTTTTTGCTCTTGAATTTTTGAGACCGGTTGTGTAGAAAGGAAGTGAACCAACGAAGAACAGTCCCAGAGAAGCCCATTCTTGTGTTTAAGAGTTCGAGTAAGTTCTCATGTTTCACTGTGTCGAATGCTGAAGAGAGATCAAGGAGGATGAGGAGGCAGGTATCATTTTGATCTAAAATTTGGAGGGCGTCTTCAATTATGTGAGTCATAGCTGTTTCAGTGCTGTGCCCTGCTCGGAAGCCTGATTGATGTGGGTTGAGGAGATCAAACTGTTCTATGTGCTTTGTCAGTTGTAGTTGGATGCATTTTTCTAAAAGTTTGGCGAGAGTGGGAATGTTGGTAATCGGACGATAATTGTTTAGATCAGTGGGGTCGGCTGTTGGTTTCTTCAGTAAAGGTGTAACTTGTCCAACTTTGAAGGAGTCAGGGATGGTTCCTTGTTGAAGTGAGCTATTGATAATTTTAGTCCAGAGTGGTAGGAGCAAAGGGGTGAAGTATTTTACGGCGTTAGCAGGAAGAGGGTCAGTGAGGTGATTGGATGCTTTTAGGGTGCTGAGTATTCTGATAATTTCTTCTTCAGAGTAGGTGTCAAAGGATGACCATGTCGCATTGTTTTTTAGTTTATTGGGTGTTATGCAGTTGGGTATTGAGTATAGGCTTGCGTCATTGAGGAGGTCGCTCCTTATATTGTCAGTTTTTTTGTTAAAGAAAGCTGCGAAATCTTCACAGGAAGGAGTAATGCTCATAATGTCGACAGCTGGGGGTTGTTCCTTAGATTGAGATCGGATTAGCTCGAACAGTTTACTTGGACGGTTTTTTCTTGGTCTAGCTGGAGTCTGAAGAACTCTGACTTTGAGCGTTTTATTTTCCTGAAGTATGCGTTTCTCTTTTTCCTCAGAGTTTTTAGGTGCAATGTCGAGGGAGCTGATCTCCAGGTGCGCTCAGCCGTTCGCATAGCCCATCTGTCTTCATTGAGACTCCCGTTGTACCAAGGGTTGGATATCTTGGTGGATACTCTTTTCAATTTCATTGGAGCGGCCTCATTGATTATTGAGGCCATGGAGTTGAGATAGTGGTCATTTATTTACTGAACATCAGTAACGTCGGTAGGGGGGAGTAGGAGATTGCAGCTGTTAGGGGGTAGAGAGTTTGGATTGAGTTTCCTCAAGTCTCTTTTCCAAACTTTGGGCATGGAGTATTGCACCGGGATGCGTTTAACTTTTTCCATGATGAGGAATGTGATAATATGGTGGTCTAACCAGTCACAAGGTTGGATAGAGTCAAGTTGAATGGTGCCTTCTTTGGAGATGACAAGGTCGAGGATAGAGCCTTTGTCATGTGTCGGGCTGTTGCATATTTGAGTGAGGTCAGAAGCGTTAAGGAAATTTTTGAGGCTAATAACTACTGCGTCACTGCAGTCATTCCAGTGGAGATTGTAGTCTCCAAGGTAGATTTGTGTGTTTTGCCGTCCTGAGTTGATTGACATTGTGTCCATGAGTTGTTGGGAGAAGACGAGGTTGTCCCCGGGAGGGTGGTAAATGATGTGTAGTGAACATACAGGTTTGTTCTCACTGATGACATCAAGGCAGAAGTATTCACAGGAGGTAAGAGAAGGGGCGGTGACTTTATTAATTGAGAGGTTGCTCTTGTAAATGCATGCGATTCCGCCACCTGTCTTGTTGGACCTGTCAAGTCTAGTGATGCAGTAGTTGGGGGGGACTAGGATATCCATGATAGGATTGGAGGATTCAGTTAACCATGTTTCAGTTAGTATGGCCAGGTCAAGGTTCCTAGACATGATGAGGTCAGCGACCTCCGACGAGTGTTTTTGGGCCGATCTACAGTTGAGAAGTGTGCATTTGAGTCTGGGGGTCCAAGGGGAGGTGGAGGGGTCTATAGTGAGAGGGACTTTAGTAAGGTTGTTGGGAATGGAGCCTCTGTTGCTATGCGTGGGGTGCCTGATAGGGTTGGAGAGAATCGTAGGAATGGACAGGTGTGTGGTGGTGTTAAGGAAGGAAATTAGGAACCTATATCACCACTCCTAAACTGCCAGAGTCAACATGAGCGTGCCCTCAGTTAGTAGGTCACATCGGTCTTCTTCAGGACGTCTATATGTCCCAGTCCCATAAAAACCCCCCTTACCTTAGTCAGTTGCTAAGGAGGTTATAGTTGATTTAGTCAATCTTGGCCATGTGGAGGGAATTCCGCCAACACGGACTACATATACTGCGAAGAGATAAACAACATTCTGAAGATGTAAATAAAGCAAATGCTTTAAGCACATCACAGTATTAAAACTATATTAGCCTCCAGAGTTATGTAATGTCCTTGCATGAAGAGTACTCTTCTCTTGTCCCCATAGGTGACTGCTAAGTAGTCAGTCTACCCCAACTCAAACTAGTGGTCCGAGCAATATTAAAATAACGAAGAGTGTCCTTAGAGTCATTATTGATACAGACGTATTGAAGCATGGTTGTATTTAACATGGAAAGATATATGCGTATATGGTGTTCATGTTCTGAATCCACGATCTGTCCCCAAGTATAAACATCCTTCCCCCTCCTTCATACTACCTATAAACTCACCGAGTTTATTGTCAAATTAAACTCAAAATGACATCGGGGGTGGAGTTCCAAAGAGCACAACCTGTATTGTAAAGAACACACACAAAAGCAAACAATGCGGAAAGCTGATGTAGCAATGACCACCATCAAACATAAGATTGCGCATTTGTCCATTCCCAAATACGGGTCCCATCAAAGGGCAAAGTATGACCCTTCGCAGTGCACCAGAAGATGTGAGAATGCCTTTCGAGTAACCATACGACCCCAAAATGGGTGATACATTATGGTAATAAACGCTGCCTCGTTTATACATGTGAGCATTGCTGACACACTCGCAGAACATGTGAATATTTATTGATTACGTCCTCCGAACCTAGCATTCCAGAGATAAGTAGACCCAACACATTCATGCTATTGGTGCGCCCATTGGTGCCCACAGACTATGTAAGTAGGAGTAACTGCATCGTTCACACCCGCACTAAGACACCCCATTGCGTATCTTACTGCTCCGATAGAAATCTCCGTCACCACTCATGCCCCTGTTACTGATGCCGCGTAGGTAATAGTGGAGTTGTGGGGGCACCATTATATGCTCGCACTCCATCCGCCTTCCGCGTCTGTACCGTTGCATGCGCATTGACGTCATCACGCGCATGCGCGGTATCCGCACTCTGCCCTGAGGACAGGGAAATGTAGTCCCATTTGTGTTGCCCTGCAATGATTGTCGATTTTCTATGAATACAATGTCCTTTGCAATGTATGGTTCGTGAACATTGTTGTAATAGGCTTTTCATGTCTAAGTGAGCATATCCCGTTATTACAAACAAAAATCAGGATGAAGAAACAGATGCAAAAAACAATTTCATCGGACTTGTAAGATAGAAGCAGCATGAGCCAGCGCTATTGTTCTTAATCAACAACGATAAATACCTTAAAAAATGGCAAGGTTCTAAACCCGAAGGGATTGTAAACTGGGTATATAGGTATTTGTGGCCATATATTAAAAGGATCCATAAACAGCGCAGGGCCCATCCTAACATCCTATGGGCGAATCAGGGGCAACGTCCAGTCAGAGATATACCTCAAAGTCAAGATATAATCACAGAAAACAGGACCAATCTCAGAATCAGGTTATCTACTTAAAGTGTGCCAGGGTATATCATCGTTGAGTCCATACAAGTGGCTCTTGAGGCGAAACACCCATTTTTGTTCACGTACAAGCAGGGCTCTATTGGCATCTGATGTCTGTAATCCTAGATTAGGTTTTTCAATAACTGTCCATCTAAGATCATCTGGGGTGTGACCTGCCTCACTAAAATGTGTTGTTAGCCTCATATTAGATCTGCCACATCTAATTGTGCTACGATGCTCAGTAATGCGGGTCTTCACCTTCCTGCTGGTCATTACCACATATTGTTTGGTACATGGGCAAGTAATTAAATAAATCACTCCCTGTGAATTGCAATTTGTGTGTCCTCTTTGTTCCCAGGGTGTGGGTAACCCCAGGTCAATGCATTTGGTGTCTACGGTAAGGTGGCATACGCTGCATTATCCACATCTATAGTGGCCAACCACAAGTGGTAGACCAGTCATAGTGGCTCTTCAGTCCAATGTGCGTGATTCCCTGAGTTTTGTATGGATCAGAAGGTCTTTTATGTTCTGGCTGCGCCGAAATGAAAACAGTGGTTTTTCTATCACCAAGCTACCAGAATTAAGAATCCTCCAAATTTTCAGTCCTGTTCTTCTTACTTGTTGGGAGGAAGTGTTGAATGTAGATACAAACACAGGTTTCTTAATTCCTATTCTCGTAGTCCTGGTCAGTAAGGATTCTTGGTCCACATTAGATGCCCTTTTCTTGGCCCTCTTAATTATCCTAGAGAGATACCCCCTTTCCGTAAGTTTTTGCGATAAAACAGATGCCTCCTCAGTGAAATCACTCCGTTCCGAACAATTACGTTGTATACGGAAACATTGTCCGACGGGTAAATTCTCCCGCAACAGTCTGGGTTGGAAGCTGTTAAACGCTAATAAGGCGTTTTTGTCAGTTTGTTTATGATATACTTTTGTGTGTAGTAGGCCATCCCTGGGTTCAATGACTAAATCCAGGATGGAAGGCTGGTCTTTGTGATAGTGGAAGTGAAATGCAGCAAAGGGTTTATAGCATTCAACAAGTTCAAAAAGGAATTCACTGAAGGTTTGTTCCCTCTCCAAATAATCAGGACGTCGTCGATATAATGACGCCACAGTCTCAAATGCAACCCCCATGGGTAAGCGATATCATAAATGAATGCCTGCTCAAAGGCCCCCACATAGAGGCCTGCCAAACTTGGCGCGAAAACGCTGCCCATGGAGGTGCCATGAGTTTGAAGGTACATAGTGCCAGCATGTTCAAAAAGGTTTTTGGTGAGGGCAATTTCGGCAAGATGTAAAATGAAACCCCCCTAGGTGTCTGGTACTGCCAATCCTCCTGGAAAAGGTTGTCCTCCAGGACCCGGAGAGTTTCCCTCTGAGGGATGTTTGTATACAAGGCCTCGATATCGAGGAGTATGAGGTATTTCGTCTCCGGGTCAAATGACATGTCTTTAAGATGGTTAAGAATATCCAAGGTGTCTCTCAGATAAGCAGAGAGCTTCTGAACCAAGGGTTTCAGAAAGAAATCACAAAATTGTGATAAGGGTTCCAGTAGAGACCACTATCACAAAGACCAGCCTTCCGTTCTTGGATTTAGTCATCGAACCCAGGGACGGCCTACTACACACAAAAGTATATCATAAACAAACTGACAAAAATGCCTTATTAGCGTTTAACAGCTTCCACCCCAGATCGTTGCTGGAGAATTTACCCGTCGGACAATTTTTCCGTATACGACATAATTGTCTGGAACGAAGTGATTTCACTAAGGAGGCATCCCTTTTATCGCAAAAACTTACGGAAAGGGGGTATCCACCTAGGATGATCAAGAGGGCCAAGAAAAGGGCATCTAATGTGGACCGAGAGTCCTTACTGACCAAGACTACGAGAATATGAATTGAGAAACCTGTGTTTGTATCTACATTCAACACTTCCTCCCAACAAGTAAGAAGAACAGTACTGAAAAATTGGAGGATTCTTAACTCTGGTAGCTTGGTGATAGAAAAACCACTGTTTTCATTTTGGCACAGCCAGAACCTAAAAGACCTTCAGATCCATACAAAACCCAGGGTACCACGCACATTGGACCGAAGAGCCACTATGACTGGTCTACCACCTGTGGTTCGCCACTATAGATGTGGCTTGTCTAGCGTATGCCACCTCACCGCTGACACCAAATGCATTGACCTGGGGTTACCCACACCCTGGGAACCAGGAGGACACACAAATTGTAATTCACACGGAGTGATTTATTAAATTACTTGCCCATGTACCAAACAATATGTGGGAATGACCAGCAGGAAGTTGAAGACCCGAATTACTGAACATCGTAGCACAATTAGATGTGGCAGATCTAATACGAGGCTAACAACACATTTTAGTGAGACAGGTCACACCCCAGATGACCTTAAATGGACAGTTATTGAAAAACGTTATCTAGGATTACAGACATCAGATGCAAATAGAGCCCTGCTTGTACGTGAACAAAAATGGGTGTTTCGCCTCAAGAGCCACCTGTATGGACTCAACGATGATATACCCTGTCACACTTTAAGTAGATAATCTGATTCTGAGAATGGTCCTGTTTTCTGTGCTTATATCTTGACTTTGAGGTATATCTCTGACTGGACGTTGCCCCTAATTCACCCATAGGATGTTAGGATGGGCCCTGCGCTGTTTATGGATCCTTTTAATATATGGCCACAAATACCTATATACCCAGTTTACAATTCCTTCGGGTTTAGAACCTTGCCATTTTTTAAGGTATTTATCGTTGTTGATTAAGAACAATAGCGCAGGCTCGTGCTGCTTCTATCTTACAAGTCCAATTAAATTGTTTTTTGCATCTGTTTCTTCATCCTGATTTTTGTTTGTAACAATGGGATATGATCACTTAGACGTGAAAAGCCTAATACAACAATGTTCACGAACCATACATCGCAAAGGACATTGTATTGATAGAAAATCGACAATCATTGCAGGGCAGCACAAATGGGACTACATTTCCCAGTCCTCAGGGGCAGAGTGTGGATACCGCGCATGCACGTGATGACGTCAACGCGCATGCAACGGTAAAGACGCGGAAAGTGGATGGAGTGCGAGTATTTAATGGCGCCCCCGCAACTCCACTATTACCTACGCGGCGTCAGTAACAGGGGCACGAGTGGTGATGGATATTTCCATCGGAGCAGTAAGATATGCGATGGGGTGTTTGAGTGCCGGTGTGAATGGTGTAGTTGCTCCTACTTACATAGTCTGTGGGCACCAATGGGGGCCCAAATAGCATGAATGTGTTGGGTCTACTTATCTCCGGAATGCTAGGTTCGGAGGACGTAATCAATAAATATTCACATGTTCTGCGAATGTGTCAGCGATGCTCACATGTATAAACGAGGCAGCGTTTATTTCCGTAATGTATCACCCAGTACAGGGATGTATGGTTACTCGAAAGGCATTCTCACATCTTCTGGTGCACTGCGAAGGGTCATACTTTACCCTTTAATGGGACCCGTATTTGGGAATGGACAAATGCGCAATGTTATGTTTGATGGTGGTCATTGCTACATCAGCTTTCCGCATTGTTTGCTTTTGTGTGTGTTGTTTACAATACAGATTGTGCTCTTTGGAACTCCACCCCCCTGTCATCATTTCGAGTTTAATTTGACAATCAACTCGGTGAGTTTATACGTAGTATGAAGGATGGGGAAGGATGTTTATACTTGGGGACAGATCGTGGATTCAGAACATGAACACCATATACGCATATATCTATCCACGTTAAATACAACCATGCTTCAATACGTCTGTATCAATAATGATTTTAAGGACACTCTTCGTTATTTTAATATTGCTCGGACCACTCGTTTGAGTTGGGGTAGACTGACTACTTAGCAGTCACCTATGGGGACAAGAAAAGAGTACTCTTCATGCAAGGACATTACATAACTCTGGAGGGTAATTTAGTTTTAATACTGTGATGTGGTTAAAACATTTTCTTATTTACATCTTCAGAATGTTGTTTATCTCTTCGCAGATTATGTAGTCCGTGTTATTGGAATTTCCTCCACATGGCCAAGATTGACTAGATCAACTATAACCTCCTTAGCACCTGACTAAGGTAAGGTGTTTTTTCATGGGACTTGGACATATAGACGTCCTGAAGAAGACTGATGTGACCTACTAACTGAGGGCACACTCAGGTCGAAACATGTTGACTCTAGCAGTTTAGGAGGGGTGCTATAGGTTCCTAATTTCCTTCAATAATACCCACATCCATTATCTAGTTTTAATCCTGACCTTGGAGCCTACAAATAAAGGTATATCAGGTATCCATGAGTCAGTTTTAATTTCACTACCTTGACTGCACTTTTTGTTCTATCACTGTACCGAGTCTTGGATTGACACATTTTGTTGTGAACACTGTTTGTCACTTCCAACTTGGTGTTTCGTCTTTGTGTTTTATGTTCCCCCTCCCTATGCTCCGCTCTGTGCGTGGCTATGCCAGGGCGTCGCAGCAAACCCGATGATGAAGCATGTCACACACTTTTGTTTGTGAGTGAGGGCAGTTTTTTCAAACATACAACTGTGTCACTGCTTGTACTCTTCGTTATACGTGGTCTTTTCCTCTCCAACCCTTCATGTGGATATTATGTTGACTCTAGGGGGTTTGGGGTGATAGAATAGTTGTTTGACCCTCTCCCCTCTTTTGTGTAAGAGAATGTATATTCCCACCCACAAAAAGTAACTCCCAAAGTTCAACTTGGCCTTCAACACCGACTTTGAAAACAGATTTCATTAAAATGAGCAAACTGAAAGCTCTTTTGTTTCAAACACAAGTGTCCCTCACTTCTGCAAAACAATTTTGTCGACTGCTGATAGCAGCAACTTTAAGTAAAATACAGTCCCTTTTAAATACAAACCTCCCATTATACTTTGTGAATTGTTACACAATTTTCAACACATCTGACATTCAAGCTCTGGCACACTTTTTTAACACTGTCTCCTTTGGCTTTGTCACAGGCTTTCAAACTGTTTTTGGTATGAAAACAGACTTCATTCATTCGATCATCTCTGGAATAACAGGAATAGTGCCCATAATTCTCGCTCTATTCTTTGTGCACACGTCTCTCTGCCTGCCTGTTATCCACGAATCCCTTTCACACAAATTAGCTCATCCTCAGCCTCTGCTCACGAGCTGGCGATCAAGATAAAAAAACATGACACTGTTTAGGAACTGGTTGGCACAGTGTGGTAATCATATCCTACCTTTATTTTCATTATAGAATTTAGGCATTCATGTCTAATAGCTATTGTTTATGTCACATGGAACTGTAACTTGTATTGTGGAATTCACTGATGCAGGAGCTTAGGTTTGAATACAGCAGAAGCAGTTGGAGTTTGACTCAGCTCGATGCCTTATCTCTTACCAAGAATGTTTTTTTGAAAAGGCTGAAGACAATAATGTATGGTTTGACGGGAAGGGTACCAAACGTGCTTTTGAGAAGAGCAATGTTTGTGTTTCTCCTCAAAGTTCAGATGTGGGAAGAACTATTACCAATTCTGACATGCACTAGATTGAATCTACTGTGGAAGAGATTGCTGACTGTTCTGCTGTTGATAGTTTTGTATTACAAAAAAGGAGTACCAGGGTACCTAAGAAGTTTGGTGATTACATTTTGCAATATTTTTTTTCGTTTTCTTAAAGGATACATGTGGTAATCCTATCCTACCTTTATTTTCATTTAGAATTTAGAGTCATTCATGTCTTATAGGTATTGTTTATGTCACATGGAACTGTAACATGTGATGCAGGAGCTTACGTTTGAACACAGCAGAAGCGGTTGGAGATTGCCTCAGCTGGATGCCTTAGCTGTTACACCAGGGGTCCATTTATGGCACTTAAATAAAGACACTTTTTATATAACCTGCAGACTCCATCGCTTTATTACGCACAGCCATTTTCTTAGACACACCTGATTTCACCATTTGTCTTCAGTGGCATTGCAACATTCTGCATTATATTCTTCACGCTTATTTCTATATTCCTGCTTGCTAAAACACTGCATTCAAGTCTTCAGACTGGTATGGGTGAGTAGTTTGCTTCCCACTCCCTGTATAGTATAAACGCATACTAACACTACTTACACAGGTATGCTACAGCGGCCAGTATCCTACAGCGCCTACTGTTAAAGATTGTAGGAATTGCTGTTAGCATGAGCTAAAAGCCATTTTGTACTTGGCAGCCATTTTAGTTAGCCATATGCTCGCCATGTGCTTTCTCCATCTTCCAGAGCCTTGCACATGCTCAGAAAGACCTGTAGCTGCAAGAATGCACCTGCTCCTAGTGTAGAACTGTCAGGCTATTCTTATTGATGTGAGGAGAAATGTCTCCCCTCCCACTTTGTTGAGCAAGCAAATTTTGTATACCGTTATTTGTCAATAACCATGCTGACTGTGTAACAAATGCATATATAAGGCCCCTGTTCTCTGTACTCATTAGACTGTCGCATACAGTGGCCTGAGGGTACTGTGTGACGCAGTCTCCCTCATGTGAGGTTAATAAGTGCATTGTTTTTATATTACAGCTTCCGTGTCAATCTCTTCTTTGTTGGTTTAAAGGACCAGGTGTATCAGTGAACTCCTAAAAAAGGTTTCTATTTCTACAAAATGGTGCCCAGATGCGGGGCTCATCGGAGAAGCAGGCGTCTACCCAATGGATTGGTCTTGATGGGAGACAGGAATCTACTGAGGAGGACAGGATAGGAATGTACTGAGGAGGTACCCTATGCACGGAGATTCTTTATCTTTGCAGACCCATATGTTTCTAGTTTCCCTGATCTGGTGCTCCAGGAGGTAGCCGCTCCCGACTGAGATCTTCTTAGGCATGAGTATTCTAAAACGCCGTCAGGTCATTCAGAACTTGGCAGAGGTAGGCTGGAGATTTCTGCTTGATAAGGTTGTCAACATTTGATTTGTTTGTTTGGCCAAAGACTTTTAAATTTGGAAATATATGAATTGCAATTTGTATAGGCAGGTAATGAGGAGATTTTTCTCTAAATTGTGAGAACTTGAACGGCACACTTTGAGTGAAGTGCTACTTTGTGTACAATATTGTATATCCTACAATATTTTAGGCATGCCTGTTTTTAGCACAGTGTTGCTGTCTTGGAGGTACCAATATGGATTTAGAATTTACTCAGCTGATTCCCCTAGAGGGGATACCTAAATAGGTTTAGGTATATTACAAAAGGTATTTCTTCCATGATGACTAAGTACACCATGGAACTAAATATGTACATAAAAAGGATACTAATCTGCGCGCTTAGTAACTTCATTAGTGGTGATATGCAGAGCGTTTTTTGAGTGTTCTTCCAGCCAAACTGGCAAATTTGGTGTATTTTGGCTTTTCAAACATGGAACAGTCTTTGGGCTGTTTTCAGTACAGTCTTTTAAATTACTTTTGGGAGCTTTTCTTGTAAATATGACTTACAATTAGTATTTACAAATGGTTTGGTTCGAGTACAGTTTGTGGGCTGTCTTTTGATTTTGTCCTAAATGTTGATTTGTGGGTTGATTGTGTGTTTGAATGTCTATGTGATTTGTGGTTTGACACCGGTGGTACTTGTGTGAGTGAGTAGCGATTGGGCTCTTTGTTTAAGAATGGCTAGCCTAAAGCACGCTGTGTTGTGTGTTCTAAGTGTATGACCCCCTTCTGAAAATGTCTGGAATTAGCTCAATTTATTTTTTTGCCATCATTTTGTTATGCAAATGTCATTGAAAGAGTAAGACACTATACATGTGTGCAAATTGCCACAATGCTAAAGATAAAATTAGAATTCACATTCAATAGGAATAAAATAGGCCTCATAGAAAGAAAGAAAAAACGAAATTGTGTGCTTTGCAATAACTAGGACTAAAATACAACATGTACAGCATTCACTTTAGATACATTATATTAGATATTAAAAGGGATTCACATTCTTTCAGTAATTAGTTGCTGTAAAATAAAAGTGTCTCTTTAAAAAAAAAAAAAATTTAAGAGTTTTATATAGCGCAAACTTGACCCGAATCGGGTATCAGAGCACTTTACATTGCACCAGTTACGTTACATGAGGACACACATTCATTTTTGTTAGGCATGGGGAGATTAAGTGATTTACCCAGAATCACAGGACGTTTTCTGCGTTGTTACCGATACTCGAACCCAGATCCCCAGGTCCGAGGTCGATCGCCCTAGCCGTTAGGCCAACTCCTCTCCCCTTACAATACAATAGATTTTGTGCTGGCTTGAAAGGCATGATATGTTGGCGCCTGCTGGTCAGAGCACAGCTGAGTCAATAACACATGGCTATTCTTGGCCCCAAGCCAAAAGGAAAATGCTGGGTAAACTGTGGGGCATATTATCAAGGGATTTATCTGCGCTTTTTTTGGCTTTAAAAGCCAAGAAAGCGGAGATAAAATTATCTCCCTATCAGCAACAGGGTGCTAACACGCAAATTTGCATGTTAGCACCCTTTTTCTCTACGCTTCCCTTTGCATCTCTAATCAGATGCAAAGGGGGCGTTCCAGAGAAAAATAATAGGAGAAATGTTGTTAAGCGACATTTCTCCTATTATCAAGGATTTCGCTAACCCTGTTAGTGATAAAAAAAGCAGCGCTAACCGCTGACTTAGCCATGATATCCTATGGAAGGTGGATATCATGGCTAAGTTTGTGAGCCCCTATCATCAAGCTAACGCCAAACTTCGAGAGATTATCATTGGTTTTCCAGCGATAATCTCTCATTTGGCAGTTAGCACAAGGATTTTTATCACTTCTGAGATAATCCTTGCTAATAGCAAGTTATCTCTGCGATAATTTCCGGCGATGCTTAGCGATAAAAAAATCGTTGCTAAGCCTCGTTAGCGATAAATATCTCTAATCGTTGGTAACATGCCATGGTACAAAGGCATGCATTAAAGACTGCTGATTTTAAATGTTAGAACTGACAGGGTTATTAGTTTGGATAACAGAGAAAACATCAAAAGTAGCGATTTTCTTTTTTGTTGCTTTTTACATAAGCACATCTGTGGTTCTGATGTTAAATAATTACTGTCCTATAAAAAGTGAACCAGACTTTTCATGTTTCAGTAAGGCTTCTGTGCTTAGTGTTACAAATACATACATTTAAAGGCAAAGAAAAGGAATGAGGATTGCTTTTCATATTTGAATCCATCAAAAGGGTTGGTGATCATTTTTAAGAAAACAAAAAACATTGACTATATGAGGAAATTTTTTTGTGTTAACAATAATTGCACTAAAATAGTTTTTGATCCTTATAATATCTAATAATCCTACTGTGAATAATATATGACTCCTAACATGAAAGTTGACATTTTAGCAGCATTTTACTACAATGTGAGGAATAAAAAGTGAAATTTTACTTTACCCAGGCGTACAAAACTCATTTTATAAGAGTGTACCTTATACATTTCTGATCCCCTATCCCTGGAATATCTAGGGGAGACCCTGTGGGTTCCTTATATGCCACAACATTGTAGGTTATCCATTTTTAAGTGTCCCTTCCACCAAAGTCGAATTTGGGCACAATTTACTTTTTAAAAGCAGTTCTGCCACTCAGGGCAGTTTTCAAACTGATTTCAGGCTTCAGTAATGCACACATGCAAGCATAGAACAAACAGCTGACCTCTATACTGCTAGACAGCACACTACACACTGCACACAAATGAAAATAGGTATAAATAAACCAGCAGAAGTTATTATCCTACCTTTAAATTAGTGGCAAACAGGCGGAACAGGACTGCCTATCAGCTGTGAGTCTTCAGAGTTGCTCTGAATTGGAAAGACCACATGGTATAGCCTTTTCTCAGACATGGGACAACAGGTTTAAGGGTCAAAGGCCAAGGTCTGTTTTTAGAACTGACCAACCCTACTGAAAGTGCAATTCCCATGCTGGGAGCCACTGTGACAGTATGTGATTTCTACATTACACTATCGAAGCTTGTAATGTTGAAGAGTAGTTTAATCAACTGATTTCTTTGTATTATTTATATATCCTGATTCTCACATTGTAGAGTAAAGCACTATAAGTAATGTTTTAGGTAACATTAGCTAAAGGAAATATTGCATATTCTGTTAGGAGCACATGGGTATATCACTGTTTTCTTGAGACATAATACAAGTGTAGGAGATATGCAGGTCGGGTTTATCCTATTGAATAACATTATCAAGGAATAGCAGCGTTTGTAGGTCATATGCAGAGAATAGCTCTGCCATGTATACAGCACTAATGGTTTTAGCCCAAAGATTACTGTGCAAGGGCTGAGATAAGGAGGCAATAGGATTTAGTTTGCATTCATTCGCCCTCATGTTATATTTGTACTATTGCTAAAGGAATTAGTAGTTGACTATTAATGTTTTCTACCTAGCACAATGTGCTATTTACCTCCTACAAGTTTGTTTGTACCCAGCTACCACAAATAGGGATAGATAGTGTCGACAGAAGGTCACCTCTTTCAGGTTTCTTACTGTCGAAATGGAGGAAAGGAGGTTAGCTCCTGAGCAAATTAAGGGTAAGCACATTTATGTTTTCTGTCACTTTCTATCACTCTCTTTTGAGCCTGTCTAAGCTGTCTAGGAAATGGCCATGAGACATTTAATTGGCTATTCAGTAATACTGTTTTAACATTGTTATATTTAATAAAATGAATAAAAAGTATGCAATGTTACTATCCATCCTTTCTGATGGCATTATGAAAGGATGAGTAGTTTAGATTGCTGTTCCCTTATTTGACCTTTAAGGGGAACACATTTTTTTATTTTATTTTAAAGTTTTTATATAGCACTGGCTAGACCCAGAGGTATCAGAGCGCTTTACATGAGCATCAGATCAAAGTTACAGGTTACAATGTTACAAAGGTTACACAGTTATTAGAGCATGGCAACATAGTTACTTGTATGGTCGAGATAAACAATAAGCACAAATACGAAAGGGCAAAAGCAGGCAGGGGGAAGGAGGGGAGGGTGAAGGACACCGCATGGAAAGAGGAGGGGAAGGGCAGCGGGGGAACACAAACCGGTAGACGAGTCAAAGCAACGTCCAAAGTCCAGTAAGCTGTGATCCCAGGGGAAGTGGTATCACTTCCCTATCTCAGTTGCAGGAGGCTCCCTTTACGCAGTGCACTCTCTCAGAGGGGTTTCTGAGACGCCAAGGCCTACATTCTGGACCCTTCCCCAAAAAGGGGAGAGGGAGTTATTTGGCAAGGGGTGCCTTACCATACCTCAGCTGTGAGTGGCTCCCTTGGTGCAGTGGACTCTACCTGAGACTCCAGAGTATAAATATTGTATCTTTCCCCAACAAGGGGAGAAGGAGTGCTTAGTCAAAGGGCACAAAGGACAAGGGAATTCCAAGCAAGATGAGAGATTCAGGGGAGAGGGGATAGGAGCTAGGAGCTAGGCAGGTAGACAAAGAGAGAAAGAGTCCTAAATGGGAACAAATTTAATTAATGAGTAAATATATAGCACCGGCTAGACCCGAGGGAATCAGAGCGCCTTACTTGAGGAACAATAATGTTGCAATTTAGATCAGCTAAAAGTTACATAAGTATCAAGAAAGGTATTTAAAGAACATAGGGGACAAGGTGAATGGAGCAAGGAAGGGTAAGGAGATAGAGTAAAGGGGTAGGAGCAAGATAGGATGTAGAGACGAGGGGAAAATCTGCCCACGGTCTGGGTGGGTAGGTGACGGCAGGGGAGGGAGTCCACAACCCATCTCCTCTTTAGTCATATGGTAGCTCCACCGGGCATCAGCCAAATCGCTAGGTCACCACAGTCTGGGGTAAGTTCGGCAGGTTCAAAGTCCTGATGAGTAGGCAGGTTAGGGGATAGGTTCAAGGTCTGGTAAATGTCCAATTGTTATCCCGGGGGAGTAAAACAACGTGTATGGGGCCATTATGGAAGCCATCTTGGGGTCAAGCAGGGGACTGTACTGTACACTGGTAAACTGGTGGCCATCCTAAGGACAGGCATCTGACAGTTAAAGTCAATATCCAGGACAGCGGCCGCCCGAGAATAATAAATCCAGCATGCACACACCATCACACGCACAGACATGCGCAAGCACACACAAATGTGAGCAAACACTCTCATATGCGCACTGACGCACACACACAAGGACATAGACAGAAAACATCCTAGAACACAAGCACACGTAAAATCCCATGCTCTAATACAAAAACACCCAAATACCTGCGCACGCAAACATCATCACATGCACAGACATGCACCAGCACACCCAAATGCTCTCACACTCTCATACACGCAGACACGCACACACACACAGGGGCACACATACACAAACTATCAAACACACGGTCACACATACATCATATGCTCCGGAGCAGAAATACCCAAGGACGTACACACAAAATACATGCACACACACACACACCATCACACGCACAGACATGCAAATGGACACAAAAATGTGCTCACACACTCTCATATGCGAACAGAGGGCGCATACAAGTATGCATACAGAAACATCCACACGCACAAGCACACACACAATCCCATGTTCTAATACAAAGACACTCAAATACATGCACACACCATCATATGCACAGACATAAGCGCACATACAGAAACGTCTGCTTGCACAAACACAAGCACACATAGAATCACATGCTCTAATACAAAAACACCCAAATACATGTCCACAGTCATCACACGCAGAGACATGCACAAGCACACAGAAATGTGAACATAGTCTTTCACCAGTCACTCACCAGCCGGCCTACTAGGGATCAGCTCTGCTCGTCCACGAAGCCTCCAGGCCGGCCGCTGCTCTTCCTTCGCCGCGTGTCCCGCACCTCCCGGGATCACGATTTCCACTTCCTAACTCCTCCGCTGGGCTCCTGGCCAGGAACTTGTTATTGCTAGTCTTTTATTAGGTAGTCTGTGTACATCCGCTGATAGCCCTTATTAGAGATGGTGAATAGGGTTTTTTTCCTTTAAAATGATGGTGCATAGTCTGAATCTGAAAAGTAGAATGTAGGAAAGATACCCATGTGATCCAATGCAAACATTTTTTTAAAGAAAATATTGTTTTATAGGAGTTTGTTTGTTGCAACATGTTCTGCTGGAGAAACGTATGTACCCACTATGTTGAGTTTTTTTTTAGTTCTTTATGTAATAAGAATTCCTGTTAAATTAGCAGTTTTAGATTTCCCTGCTGCACCGATAACATGAGAGCATGGTCCTAAGCGTACAATGTAGGTGTCTTTATGACTTTATGAAAGAAAAATCATTTTAGAAGTGTCTAAAATCCTGTACAAGTAATGTAAAGTATACAAGTGAAAGTGTAGAACATTTCCCTTTTTCTTGAGGTTCTTCAGATGAATAATATAGGAATACACAAATGTAAGAATGTGGAGTATGTCTGCATTGTTCTTCTTTTTTCCTCAGAATTTAGTAAATGAACACAGACTTCCTTGGCTGCTTGGGATTGGGAGAAACAGATTAAATAAAGTAATGTATTACTCTTGCCAGTTCACCAAAGGTTTCTTTTATACATGCCAATAGGTTTAGGGTGTTTTTTTTATCTCAGATTGATGAAGTGATTCTCGGGGTGTCCTGCTAATGCATGGGGTGCCCCAAGACTAAGGAAGCATTCTGAGACTATCCTCTCTGTTCTAGATTATTTGTGTGCCTTGTCTAAAGACCTTTTGCTCTGTTCACCAATAGATATTTGCTGCCCTACAACCATTGCCAGAGGGGCCCGGACATCAGATCATGCCTGTGGAGTCAGCACTAGTCCAGCTTGAAGCCAAGGTAACCAGCTAAGGCTTGGCTGGCAACTAGGACCTCAGTGAAGGTAGAAGGCTGGAAGCCCTGGGAAGTGAAGTGTGTACCCCTGCCACTGTCTTGGGCGAAAGACGGGGTCACAAATCAGAAAGAAGAAGTTGTGGATCTAGTTTGTGATGCCCAGCTGAGAGTCACAGACCAACCAGAACGGCATGGAGGCTTTTGCTTGAGGTGACCCTCTTTGAAATAAGGGTTGCTTCAGGCACTTCAGCATCACGCCCCTGAATCCTGGTCCCAAAGTGAATGAAAGTCTGCACCTTTGTTTGTTGATCAAGAGATAACTTGGTACACTGGGTACAATCTTTGGCCCCAACAAAAGAGTAGTGCGCCAGCAGAGCAATACAGGAGTTAGGGAAGGACTTGAGTTTAGGGTACAGGTGCTGTGGGCCTTGGTGACTGTTAGATTAAAGTGAAGAAAACTGGTGCACTGTCTGAGACACTGGACAAGATCATTGAGGGTATTTGCCCCAGAAGGTGATTACCCTATCCTGAAACAAAGAATGTGTCTTCTCAAACTGGGCCGTTATTGTTTTCTTGAGTTGCGAGTTGTGCAGCTCCACCGTGGGAACAACAAGAGCCTGCCTGTGAGGCTCAAACAGACACAGGGAGAAGACTCCTCTCTGGCTGGTTGTACAGTGGCTTCAATTTCCCAATGTATCCCTTTAGTTGTCCCATCTTTGAGGAGGAGCAGCCCTTTGAGGCTCCTCACCCTAATTTCCATGGCCCATATGGTCCTCCGCAGCCAAGCTAAATATTGTAATGATCCTTGTACTTTCCTTAATATTATTGTTTGGAATAATGTTTATTCTGCAAGAGAAACATTCTTCTGAGCATTTGACAAATGTTACTTTGCCCTTTCCTTGAGTATATTAATTGATTCTCTAGCCCTCATAAAAAGAACACTGGAAAAGTCTACTGAAAACGTTTTTATTAGATATGTGCTGTTGGCTATTCTGAAATTGAAATAGATGGTCTCTGAAATACATAGGAGCCCTGAGACATAGAATTGGACTGGATGGTTTTGGGATTTGCTTTCTGCTTGGGGTTGAAAAATATTGGTAGTTCTGTTTGTAATAATAGTCATTACTCTCTCCTGCTATCTGTTTATTAATTATGAACCAATGCTCTGTTCCCTTTGTGCTTCTGTCTATACCTTCTATATGCCCGCTTGGAAATAAACCCGACCTTTGGAACCTTAGACATTGACCTACTGCCATGGGTCCCTGACCAACTCCATCTGAACAAGTGCGAAATCTGGGAGTAATTATCGACAAGGGACTATCCATGAAAGATCAGGTTAACAAAGTCGCAGCCACCTGTTTTTCCATCTTACGATGGCTACGTAAAATCTTTTGTATGCTCCTCGATAACACCCAGTGATCCATTGTGAATGCCTTGGTAACCTCTAGGTTAGATTACGGCAACGTGCTCTACCTGGGGTCTGCCAAGGCCGTCACACGGCGCCTTCAACTGGTACAAAATGATGCGGCTCGGCTTCTCTGTGGCTGTCGGAAACGTGACCATATTACAGAACGCCTGAGGGAGCTGCATTGGCTCCGTGTTGAAAATCGGATAAAGTTTAAAGCATTGAGCTTTATGCACAAGATTAAAATCGGATTAGCTCCCCTTTACCTTCAGGCCCTTGTCAGCCCTTACATTTCTGCTCGCTCACTTCGCTCCTCATCCCACCATCTCTTCAATGTACCGAAGTTTAGACTTACCAGAATGGGCGGTGGTTCCTTTGCGAACTTAGGACCCAGATTGTGGAACTCACTTCCCTTGGTCATTCGGATGGAAAACTGTCATATGCGATTTCGCAGAGCGGTGAAAACCTGGCTTTTTGATCTCTAACTTTTCTGCCTGGTGTCTTGTTGCACCGGAAAACCCTTATGGGTAGCTGTCGCGCTCAATAAATTTAATTAATAAATAAAATAAATAAATTAATATTTAGAATGAGAAATGCCCACCTAGCAATGGATCAGAATATTGATGAATTTATGAGAATAAATGTGCAAAATATTTTCTATGTTCCTTCTAGATCATAGGGATAACTTCAGCTCATGCTAAAAGGACCGTCTGTTAAAGATTGTAGGAATTGCTGTTATCATGAGCTAAAAGCCATTTTGTACTTGGCAGCCATTTTAGTTAAACATGTGCTCGCCATGTTCTTTCTCCCTCTTCCAGAGCCTTGCACATGCTCAGAAAGACCTGTAGCTGCCAGAATGCACCTGCTGCTAGTGTTGAACTGTCAGGCTATTCTTACTGATGTAAGGAGAAATGTCTCCCCTCCCACTTTGTTGAGCAAGCAAATTTTGTATACCCATATTTGTCAATAACCATGCTTGTATGTTCCAGGACCTCCCCTTGGTTTTATACTGACTATGTAACAAATGCACATATAAGGCCCCTTTTCTCTGTACTCCTTAGACTGTCTCATACAGTTGCCTGAGGATACTGTGTGATGCAGTCTCCCTCATGTAAGGTTAATAAATGCATTGTTTTTATATTACAGCTTCTGTGCCATCTCTTCTTTGTTGGTTTAAAGGACCAGGTGTATCAGTGAACCCCTAAAAAAGGTTTCTATTTCTATACCACAGAACATCACTTTACAGCAATCAGCTCACGGCTTAGGCTCACAGTTTCATCCCTGAGTCTTCAGACCGGTAGGAGTGAGTAGTTTGCTTCCCTCTTCCGCTATACTCTAAACGCATACTAACACCACCTGCACAGCTATGCTACAGCGGCCAGTATGCTACAACGCACAGAGCACATCAGTTTAAAGCAATCAGCTCATGGTTTAGGCACACTGTTTCATACCCGAGTGTACGGGCACTTCACCTCAGCACCATCTCACTGTGGGAAAAACAGCACTTTCACTTGTGAAAGGAGTTTATGTCCTTTTCTCGGAACATATGAACAGTAACAAATACATATCACATATACAACAATTTACATATCATTTATCACGATGTAACACACAAATTATACGTAATTGCACTTCATCATGAAAACATTACATTAACCAATGTGCCATATGTACTCCACAATGACACTATGAAGTTTCATTCAACATTCTAGTAATTCAGTCCAAATTATTTTCCTGAATTAATTCAATTTTCTTTTTTATATCCACTTTTTGCCAACTGAAAAGCGATTGCCGACGCGTTTCGAGCCACATGGGTTCTCAATGGGCTCCCATCAGGGCTTTTTACTCACAACACATTGGTAAAATCTACAATGCGAATAAAACAAACTGTCACTTATAAGTCAGGATCCTTCTTTGTTTGTCTTGTCCCTTTATCTCTGTACCTGATCATACCTGCCAATGTCTTGTACATTTTTCAATGGCCATGCGTCTCTCTCACTTTGGTAATGGGACCAATGTTCTTGATCCTATGTGAACAATAAAGTTCAGTTTGAAATTCTATTTTTTTACTACTAAGGAAGATTTTGTTTGTATCCTGTACCTATGCTATTCCTGAGAAAACCCACATACCTTTCTTAGGTCCTTATGTTTAGGATTCATTATCTAGCTTATTTTAGGTGTAAATCTAATTTTTCTGTTGAAGGAATCAACACGCTTTTGTTAAATTCTAACCGGCAGATTATTCACTGTGTCAATGTACCAAGGATTAAATTGGCAAACAACATACCTCCGTGTCGGGTGACCGTCAGCAACGTTTTCGAAAAGTTATTCACTGACCCCAGCTCCCCGCCTGGTTATTCGTATTCTGATTAAACAAAACACACAGCGGTGCGTATTACTACTGCGCGCGTTTCGCTATACTCATTTCCTCATAAACTATAAAGTACACCAAGTCCTCACCTTCTCTCATTTTATCACCAAATTGCTCTGTCTCTGTCCAAATATAGATATCTATGAATTTCGATATTTCTCCAAAAACTGCTCAACAGATTTACACCAAATAAACAAAAGCGTGCCTTCTAGACCAAGACCTTTCTCCCTGACAAATTTGGGGTAATTCAGATCACCTGTTCGACCTGTAGCCTTGTCTAGAGTTTCCTATGGAAATTGCATGGAGAAAACACGTTTTGGGACCAGTGATCATCATTGATGTCATCAGTGATGTCATTTGAGATGTCATCAGTGATGTCATCAGTGATGTTACTGACCATGTCATGAATGATGTAATATGTGACATCATCAGCAGTGTATTGCGGGCGCGCGAGTTATCGTTAGTACAACTAACTATAACGGGGGAATTGCAATGGTTTTGTGCGAGTGAAATGCCCAACTAACTATAACACCCCTTCAACCTATGTTTTTTTCAGTGAATTTCTAAGGTTTTTCAAATGCTAATTCCTTACTATAACATGTCTGAAACCTATAGTTTTTTCAGTGAATTTTAAAGGTTTTATAAATGACAATTTTTAAATATATTAATTTTATATTTATTTTTTTGATACTGATTTACTATTTTTTTAAAACAATTTATTTTGAGATATTTTATTTTTTAAATTACATTACATTGTGTGGCCCCCCTTCTTTTTTTTTTTTTTTGGCCCTGGACCCCATCCTTTAGAGCCTGACCCGCAAATCTAAATGTATTTTTTTTTTTTAAAGAATGGGATTCCTATGGAAGGAAATACAAGTTACTTGTAAGTATGCTTGGAACTACTTTTCAGGGTCACTGCTAGGCTAAAAGATGCAGCACTGTTTTCTCTCCTGATAAAAGAATAAATCGGAATTCGTTCTTCGGATGACGTAAGGTGAATATTTTAAAGTTCGAAAACTACACATTTAGAAGAATTTGCAACTGAAACCAGTCAATGTCAGGCTATGAAAGGAAATTCACTTAGCAGGTAAATAGTGTTATTATTACTTTTTCTTACTCAGGGGTGGATCCTGAATCCAGCACTGCTGCAGCACCTCTAAACAGTTAAAAGAATGCAAATTACCAAAGACGCGCGAAAGCCCATGTCTCTTTTTTTTTAAAAATATCGCTAGAATGCGCAGATCATACGCGCAACCCGCAATCCCCCTCATGCAATGCACTTGTAATCAATTGACCAATGTTTAATTTTAGCACGCTCTTCATGTTTTATAATAACGTTAAACTTGATTTGCTATCCTTAGTTCTGTGCAAATCACTTAATCCTGCCACGTTTCTTTAATTTGCCAAGCGCCACGTGGCTGTTCCCGCGGCAGTGTGCCACATGCTCTTCAACTTAATGCAATGTCGTTTTTCTCATGTAAGTAGTGTGTCACGTGCCCCATGCATTGCAAAAGTAATGTTTTCGGCAATAGTCTATTTTAGCACGGTTTCCAGCTCTTATACCTCCAATATCTTACCTTGGTAGGAGATATTTCTAGTCAAATCACTTAATCATGCCACCTTCAATTTTGTAAGTAGTGCGCCACATGCTGCTTCCTCCCCATGCAATTCACATATAATTGATTGACCAATGTTGTATTTTACAACGCTCTCCATGTTTTTTAATAACTTTAAACTTGGTTTGCTATCCTTAGTACTGTGCAAATCACTTAATCCTGCCACGTTTCTTTAATTTGCCAAGCGCCTCGTGGCCGTTCCCGCAACAGTGTGCTACGTGCTGTTCAACTTAATGCAATGTAGTTATTCTCGTGTAAGTAGAGCTTCTCGTGCCCCATGCATTGCAAAAGTAATGTTTTCGGCAATAGTGTATTTTAGCACGGTTTCCAGCTCTTATACTTCCAATATCTTACCTTGGTAGGCGATGTTTCTAGGCAAATCACTTAATCCTACCGCCTTTAATTTTGTAAGTAGTGCGCCACATGCTGCTTCCTCCCCATGCAGTTCACATGTAATTGCTTGACCAATATTGTATTTTACAACGCTCTCCAAGTTTTTTAATAACCTTAAACTTGATTTGACCCCTGTTCTAACTCATTATACAGATATCTCAACCATGAGACGTACTGGTGCCACAAGCTGTTTATTACTGCCCATGCACTATACCAGATGGTGGTCAACCACTCGACATACCAGATCCACTGACTGCTCTCCGTATGTTATCAGATTAAGGCCAGGAGTTTGTAAATTAAGTGAGTGACCAATCTTGGCCTAACATTTGTATAATGCAATGCTATTTCCTATTTTGCTTGCCAAATATAACCTCTGATGATTGCTTTTCAACCCCAATACTATTGAGAAAAAATGTTTTTTTGTACATTAAAATTAATCTTGGACATATGTACAACATATACATTTGTAACTCTTTTTTCAGTTTGTAGAATGTTACATAAATCAGCAGCACATTGACTAGGTTGAAAAAAAGTATATCCTCTTCCAGCTGATTACACCGATGTCTCAAATATGGCATTTACTAGTTGTCTGAACCATGGAGAGTCACACATTTTTAACGGAAAAGGTTAAGGTAAATATTCTCTGAGACTTCTAATATTTCACCCCACTGTCCAGGGGCTCAGTTGGTGAGAAGGAGTTGTAGGCACAAGCAGATACGATCTTCAAAATAAATCCTTTAGTATTGTGAGGCACCTGCTAAGTTCTTCTACCTCTCCCTCTGTCCCCCTATATCTGGGAAACAGTTATCAAAAGCCCGGAAAGAAAACATGGCGGAATTAGTCCTTGATGTCTCAACATCCCTCCTCAGTGCCCTCGATGCGACTGTGGAAGGAAGCCCTGCAGGTTCGGATAACTCTGACCCTTAGATTCTATTTTAAGGTACAGGTAAAACACAACAAGCTGGTCTATCTATACCAGAGACAGTGGAGTCCTTTCAGGACAAGGGAGTCTCAGCTGAGGCTCCGGAGGTAGATAGGGATCCCAAAAATGATAGTACCCTAGTTGAAGGGGCGATACAATCGAATATTCCTACTTCTAATAGGTTTCAGGTCTTAGAAGATTGTGGTGGTGACCCTGACTCGGTCAGTTTGTCTGCTGAGATGAGCCAAACTTCTATCTTAACGGCCCCTGGAGACTTACCAACTTTAAATAACCCCAAGCAACTGGATCTGGCAGAGATGTTGGAGGCATTGTCCCCGGAGATCAGGAACAAGATTGCTATTCCAGAAAAGAACCAGGCCAAAATACAAGACTCCTGTGAAACTTTGGGGGTTAAATTGTCAGCAATTACTGTCAGAATCTGTGCGATTAAGGCCTACGTTGAGGCCCTGAATAAGGAAGTGGAGACCAATCACATCGAGATACAATCATTAAAAAGTGGGGAGATAGTCATGCTAGATAAAATTGAGTCTGTAGAAAACAACGCCAGACTAAATAAGGTTCCTAATATTCCAGATGGTCTAGAGGGAGATAACATCAAAAGTTTCTTCATAAATCTACTGAAGGAGTTTATCCCTTCCATTGACCCACAAGACTTAGAGGCCAACATTCAGAGGATTCAGAGATCCCTTCACAAAAAAATTGAATAGAAAAACTCTACGAAGAATTTTGGTCAATTTCAAAACATATACACTAAAAGAACGAGTGTTGTCTGAGGCTTTAAAAGTAGGTAGCTTCATGAAAGGGGAGTGGCCTTTCCGAATTAGGTTGGATCTTTTGAGTTTTCCAGTCCTACTTAAGGTTATGTGGAAGAACAAAATGTTAAACTTCAGAGATCCCAAAGAGGTAGGGAGTTTTATTGATCAAATTAAAGCCCAGGGATAATTAATTGTCTGTTTATTGTTGGTCTTTTCTCTTTTTCGGTTAATAAGGGAGGATGAAGTGAGCTCCAAAGGGTACATTTTTTAATCATACCCAAAATATCATCAGGGACGGTTCCCTTGGGGGGTCACATGGGAGCAAATAAGGTCTGTATTTCACTGGGTGGGGAGCATAATAGGGAAAAAAGAAAAAGAAGTCATTTTTTCTTTGTTATGTTAAAGGAAGCTGTAAGTAAGAGGGGGTTAGGCCATGACCAAGTTCTTCAATTAGTTTGTAAAGTCTTTGGATTTGATAGGCCTAAATGTCTGCTTTGACCCCAATTAGAATTTTAACATGAAACGTTAATGGACTCAGAGTAGCAGGAAGACAAAGAAAAAATCTCCAGTACCTGAGCCAATCAAATTATGATATTTTAATACTACAGGAAACTCATTTAACTATTGATGAATGGGAGGCGGTTTGATCTAAGCAGAAATGGATTGAAAGTTCTCTTCATACTCCCCAAACATGTTGTACAAAAGGAGTAGCCTTTATTTTAAAGAAATCGGCCGAGGTGACCCTTGGGTTCTTTAGAGCAGACGTTAAGGGGCGATGGATTATTGCTGATGTCAAGATCCAGAACAATTGGGTTGTATTAGTGGGATACTATGGACCAAACATAGATGATCAATCTCCTTTAACTATTATCTATAACCATTTAATACAATCTAACCTTCTGGGTATTATGGGCGGTGATTTTAATATCCTCCCGAATCCATCACTCAATAGATCTAAATGGGTGGGATTAGTAACCACTAAAAAGGGCTCCTTTATCAGAGTCTTGATGGAAGACCTAGGCCTTATAGATATTTGGAGAGTAAAAAACGGGGGAATAAGTGACCTCTCTTTTTTTCACAATAAAAAACATGGATATTTTTCCAGAATCTATTTCTTCTTTGTAGATACCAGGTTGACAAACAGTGTCAACTCAGTGATACCTATTCCTGAACATCTTTCAGAGCATTCAGCGGTGCTGATGGAATTACAAATAGCAAGACATTCAGCAAGTGGAAGATGGACCTTTGATAGAGCCTTACTCTTTGATGCTTCATTAATTGCACAACTAAAGAGTGATACTCTGTCTTTTTTTAATTTAATGAGTCCTCGTCCCCCTTATAGGTAGTATGGGATGTATACATTAGGGGCAAAGTATTAAGTATTGTGGTTAAAAAAATATAAGGAAACTAAAGAAATGATAATATCATTGGAAGCAGATATTTCCATAGTGTTGAATGATCAATTCATCCAATAAGATAATGAAGAGCAGAGGGAGAAAAAACAGAGGTCACAGTCAAGAGGCAGACCCTAGAGGGCTATTTTGATACTATCACTAGGAGAAGATGGGAGGCTAGCAAACCAGCTAATTATGAATATGGAGAATGGTGCGAGAAGCTCCTGGCCTGGAAATCAATCAAACAAGGAATATAATCAAGGAGATTAATACCACAGATTCAGGGGCGGTTTTCTCAGATAATCTTAAAATAGAACAAGCATTTGAGTCTTCTTTCTAAGTTTTACAAACAGTAGATCAGGCAGTCTCTGACTCCCAAATTAAAAACTATCTTGATAAAATAACTCTATCCTCATTATCTGACGACCAGGCCCTACAGTTGAACGAAAATATTTCCCCAGAAGAACTTAAGGCTACAATGAAACATCTAAAAATAGGTAGGGCCAAGGGATTAGACGGTATACCCAATGAGTTTTAGATCTCTCTTGGTGAGGTACTCTCTCCTGTTCTGGTGAAATTATTTGATAGTATTTTTTCCAATGACACTCCGATTCCTAACTCTTGGGATGAGACAGGTGTCACCATCATTTTGAAGCCTAATAAAGACCCCACAAAATGTGAGGCCTGTAGGCCCATCTCTCTGCTGTACTGCGATTATAAAATCGTTCTGCAAAATTTAGCAGGGAGGTTGAATTCTGTGATGGGCTCTCTGGTCCATCCTGATCAGAAGGGATTTATTAGGGGTTGTCAGCTCCATGATTTACCTCATGAGCTGATTGGCGCAAGTGTCATTGCCTCAGTTAATGAACTACCTCTTACCTCTTTGCATTTGATGCAGCCAAAGCCTTTGGCAGTGTGAGTTGGCCCTGTCTACGCTATATAGCTCCCTTCTTTGGGCTAGGGGACACATTTGTAAGGGCCATTAGTAATATCTATAAGACCCATACATCAAGAATAGTAGTTATTGGAAATTTAACTAACTCAATTAAGCTGGAGCGAGGAAACTAGACAGGGGTGGCCCCTTTCACCTTTACTCTTTGACCTATATATTGAACCACTGGCTTGCAACATCAGGGCTAGTGTAATTTTTGCTCCGTTTGAATGGGATGGGTGAGTGAAAAAAGGAGCACTCTATGGGGATGACTTGATGATTTTCACAAGGGAAGTCCTAACATCCTGCCAAGGGTGGAGCACCTTTTCATGGATATTGGGAGGATATACGGGTATTTAAATAATTCACAAAAACGGAAATCATGGCCTGGAATACGCATTCTTGTATCCCATCAGTTAAGCAGCAAATTAGATATTTAGGTATACAAATTACATATGACATCAATAGATTGGCCCAGGTAAATATTGAGTCAAAAAAGAAAGAGACAGAAACACTATTAAGATCAAGATCATGGGGTAGTCTTGCACTTTCCATTTTGGGCCGCTCTAACTTTGTCAAAATGTAAATCTTGGCAAAATTCACATTTATTTTTTATGCGATTCCCTTATATTTGAATACCAAAACACTAAAAGCTATATAAAGTGATATAACCATCATTCTCTGGTCCAAAAAAGGACTAAGGATTGCATGGAGGAAACTAAGATGTCCAAACTAGACAGGGTACAGCTAGTACTGATCTCCGTTTTTATTGTTGAGCTTTCCAATTAAAGAACGTGATATCCCTTTTGCTTGGTTCCTCCTGTTTTCCCCCTTTTCTCTTAGCCGTGTTTAAAAACGTCCCCCAGGGCGGTGATGGGCTTCTTTTTAAATTTGGGCATCCCAAATATTTAAAAAAAAGTTCAATTAAAGGGTCTGAGTTCTGCCTGTGAATTATGGTATCAATTGAGGAAGATGCTTATAATTCTGTATTATTGCATCAGTGCCCCTATTTGGAACTCTCCGGGTACACCTCCATGCCTTAAAGATTGTTTGTCTTCCCCACTAATGGGAGAAGGCATTAAGAAATTGGGTCACCTACTGCAAAACAACAAACTATTTTCATGGGACGTCCTCAGCAACATTATGAACCATAGGCTGTCCAGATTCAAATATTATCAACTGTCCAGTTGGGATGTAAATTTTGGCAAGGATGTTGATGGAAACGAAGAATATGAGAACATTTTTCTAGGCCAACTCCATAAACGTAAAGAAGTATCTAAATGGTATTGGCTTTTAGTAACAGGAGAGCCCCCGCTAATGCCTATGGAGGAGCCCTGGAGAAGAGACCTGCTTTCGAGAGACGTAACATCTCTTTGGCAAGTATCGATGTATACTTTATGGAGTGTTGTTAAAGGTGCCCCGCTTAGGAGAAATCATCTGTTTACACTCTATAAAGTTTACCCCGAAGAGGCTTGCCAAGCTAGGAGGTGAAGCTGTGAAGGTTTGCCTAAAGTGTACCTCGGGAATTCGGATGATGTCCATATGTTCTGGCAGTGTCCCCAGATCCAGGGCTTTTGGCATCACATGGATAAGATGATCTCTGAGGTCCTGGGGCAAGAAATCAAGGCAAGCTTGGTTTTGGTTGTCTTTGGAGTCTGGTCAAGGGAGAGTAAGAGCTGCAAGCTTTCTAAACTCCAAGCCTCGCTCTTATTTGTTTTAATCCTTCTGGCCAGAAGAGAAATTTGTCACAAATGGGCATTGTCACAACCTCCAGTATTTTTAGATTGGGTTGCCTCAGTTTAAAGAGTCCATACTTTGGATCACGGTTGTATGTCAAGAAATAAAACAGATTTAGGGGGGCCTGGGAGGAATGGGCTAGCAAACTTGATAACTTAACTCCCTCAAAATATTCCAATGATTATGAAATAAGTGAGTGTAAGGGATGTAGATTGAGTCTGGGGAAGGTGTTCTTCCTTGTCCCATCCCCAGGCAGTTGGCTACACCAGGAGCCCTAGAGGTGATAACATATTTCACAAGGTTGTGTTCTCCCTGTATTGGATCCAGGAAGGAGCCTTTGACTGCTTTAAGACAATCCACTTATTTATGAACGAGGACAAAAAAAAATCACGCACAAGCTCTGCGGGAACAGACCGGAGCCATGTTTCAAGGGCTACTGAAGTGGGTGGCACAATCAGTGCTGCAGGCCCACCAGTTTGATGCCTAAACACACAGCCTACACTACTCAAAATGAACAACGGCTATAAATCATTAATTCCTTTAACATGGCGTCTTTGGAATAAATGGATATATACTTGGATAAAGACAAACACAATTGTATGGATACAATTATAGTAGGATACAATTTAGAGAAGATCCAACAATGAGATCAGACACAAGTAATCAAAATTGTGATAGTGTTTAGTATATACTCCACAAAAACATATACACAATGTATCAAATCCCATGTGTTAAATGAACTGTTACATCCTGCATAGTTTCTTGGTCTTTAATTACTTCCCCTTTAAGTGCATGAGCCTTTCTGCACAGTGTTCTGGTTCTCAGAACTTTCTTAATGATGCATTCTGTATCTCAATGTCAGTTGTTATTGGACTTGTAGCTGACTACATGATGCTGTGCTGCTGAATAAAACTACTTGCACTTCAACCTGTTTCCTGGATTATTACAAAATTTGGCGACGAGGACTCCAGCCATCTACAGCACAGGAGCGGAGTGAACCCTATTTTACTTCAATTTTGACATCTTTATGGATTTTTTAAGGATTTTTTGCCTTTCCTGAAGAAATATTCGCTTAATATTCTTCACTTTCGTTCTTCTATATTTCCTTGGACTTTGCCTTTATTTTCCCACCTTCTGAGAAAATCTACGTTTCATTTTACATGAGTTACGTCTCATTTGACTTGTGCATCCTTCAAATCTACCAACGCACAAGCCTCGCTGAAGATTCCAGCTTGCTGCCTGCTGCCCAGCCGCGGAACATACTTCATGCTGAAGTTCCAACTCGCTGCTCGGATACCGTTGCTAAGCAAGCTCCGTGACGTCTGTGCCGCGTTGTGACAACTCTGCATCTTCCTGTTACCAGCTTGTCACCGACGTGCTGTGTTCCATCTGCAAATCCAATTGCTGTCACACGCAGCGCATGCAACGTCATACGCACGGACGCTGCGTACAACGTGCAGCCATTTTGTTTATTCTTGGTTTCCTAGCAACGCTGAGTTTATACGGAGGCTGTTTTCTCCGTTTTCTTCACAGCGGAGAAGCGGTTTACATCAGCGTTTCTTCAATTAAACACAACGCTTGATATATTTAATGCTCAGCGCCTCATAAACATCCAATTCCTGCTTTGTGGAACCGCTTTGTTTTCTCAATGCACAAAGGTACAATTTATCAACATTACATCCAGGAACTTTCGGTAATATAACGACAATTACTATTACATCAGTATACTTGTGCCAATTCACAAATTATTACTCATCATCTATTACAAGGCATTCAAAGTGTATAACACGCTTCTGACTAACAATTACTGATAAGTTCTATTTACAACGTTTCCTTCAACAACTAGTAATTTTGACTGCACACCTTCATATTTCTTTTACCACATTAATAATTTACAGTATATTTTCTATAACTTACTACAATGTGTTCATAATACCTTTTTACATTTACATTTCTGTGCAATTCATAACTTTACTGTATTATTTCACAATTTACTGTCATTGAATTAATTAATATGCAATTTGATCCCCCTGCAAAATTTTTACAAGTTAAGGGTGATCCTCCCTTGCCTTGGGCAAGATGGAAAGAAGAGTTTTTCAATGACATGAAAGCTATTGATGGAGAGCGGATGGGTGCAGAGAGAAAGAAAAGTATTCTGTTACACTGTTTGGGCTCAGAAGGGCAAGACATTTTTAGAACTTTGCCCCTCATTGTACTACCTTCTGGAAGTGGAGATAATCTTAATGTGTACTCTGAAGCGCTTGCCAGACTAGAGAAAAGATTTAAACCCACTGCAAATATAGCTCTTAATCGTTTCAAATTTTATACCAGAGCACAGGAACAGAATGAATCGTTTGATGATTTTCTCACTGCCCTGAGAGCATTAACTTTACGCTGTAATTTCGGTACAATGGCCGATGAGATGATAAGGGACCAAATTATTGTTCATGTTAAAAACAAAAAGGTCCAAGATAAGTTGTGGTGTTTAGGTGATCCTACCCTAGAGGAGAGTATTGCCATTGCTAAGTCTACAGAAATGTCTGAAAAATGGATGAACATTGTAGAGAAACAAAGTACCAGTTCTAGTAAAACTAATGTTGAGGAAGAAGTATGTCTTGTTAAGTCCAAAAATGAAGGAAGAGATTGGTCTACTACACATGGGGGTATTAAAAATACGCCAAGTAGCAAATTTAGAAAACCCGATTATAACAGTAATTCAGTTTCTTGTTTTAGATGTGGAAACAGATCTCATATTGCCTCTTTCCAAGGTTGTCCTGCCCTAAATAGAACCTGTACTATATGTGGAAAAATGGGTCATTTTGCGAATGTCTGTAGGGAAAACGTTTCAATACACAGGGGCGAGCGGGGCTTCCACGTACTTTTTCTAATTTTCCCACTTCTGCCAAAGTTTCTTCTATTAATACTCCTGAAACCACAACACAAGAACTAGATACAGGATATGTTGTCTCCATCATCCAAAGTGGTACTGTTGTTTCAATTAATAAGAAATCACCTAAGAGTATGTTTAACATTTTGGGAATTGAAGTTGAATTGATGGTGGATTCAGGATCCCCATGGACCATTATTACTAAGCAATATTTTAATGAAATGTTACAAGGTGTATGTGAATTTTCTAAGTTACAACCATCTGATATTCTAGCAGAAAGTTTTAACGGAGGCGACATTTCTATTGAAGGATTTTTGTGTGTCCCTATAACTTTCAGGGGTAGGTTAGCTCACATCAAACTATACATTGCTATCAAAGGTATAAATGTTTTAGGGTGGCAAGATCAATGGGAACTTGGCATCAAGTTGAATCCACGTGCTAAAGATCCCATTGAGCTTTGTAGCGACCAAGAAATGGTTAACACCATTAGTAATGGGGGAGAAGATGTCACTTCGGTGTGGAGCAGAAAATTTAATAAGGTGTTTTGTGATCAACTGGGGAAATTGAAAGGGTTTACACACAAAATAGTGTTAAAGGATGGAGCCATTCCAGTTAAGCAGAAATTAAGAGGTGTACCTCTAAATATCAGACCTGAGTTAAAAGACATGTTGGATGACCTATTAAAAGAGAACATCATTGAACCTATAGAGTCCTCAGAATGGGTTTCACCCATAGTTCTCGTACGCAAATCGGATCAAAAGTTAAGAGTCTGTATTGATTTGAGAGCTCTCAATTCCAATATTGTTATAGACTGCCATCCGCTCCCAAATATTAATGAACTTGTTTCTCTGTTTGATGGTGCGCAGATTTTTTCTACTTTAGATCTTAGATCAGCATACCATCAAATAGAGCTGACCGAAGATTCCAGGAAATTCACTGCCTTTATTACACCCCTGGGTCTATTTCAATACAGAAGAATGCCATTCGGTTTAGCTTCAGCTGCTTCTGTTTTCCAGCGTGTAATGTTTCAGATATTCAGGGATCTTGATGCTTTTGTTAAGTGCTTTCAAGATGATATTTTGATCTTTTCTAAAAATACTGATGAACACACTGCACATCTTGATGAGGTTTGTTCCAGATTGCAAAGCCATGGTCTTACTCTTAAAGCACATAAATGCAATCTATTTAAAAAATCTGTTGAGTATCTGGGGCATACCCTTTCAGGAAAAGGTTTGATTCCAAAAAAATCCAATGTTGAGGCCATTCTCAATGCCCCGGCTCCTGGTACTAAGGAACAACTTCTATCTTTTTCAGGAATGTGCGAGTACTACAGCAAGTTTGTTGCTAACTTTGCCACTAAAATGGAGCCTTTAAGGAAATTGTTAAGGCAGAAGAATGAGTTTGTTTGGACCTCAGAGCAAGAGAAGGCTTTTACTGAGATAAAAAGAGATATTGTAAATTCACCTACTTTAGGACCTTTTAGGATGGGCAAAGAGTGTATTATCACTACAGATGCGAGTTTATACGGTTTGGGGTGTGTATTGTCTCAGACTGATGGTGTGTCAGAGTGGAATGTTGCTTTCTCTTCCAGGACCTTGAATGAATCGGAACGCAGATATGCAGTTATCGAGCGAGAGCTACTGTCATGTGTGTGGGCAATCGAACACTATAGGATCTATATTTGGGGAAGCAAGTTCATATTAAGAACTGACCACAAGCCCCTTATTCATATTCTTTCAGTAGGTGGAGGATGGAACTCTACAGCGAGAATTGCACGCTTAACATCAAGGCTACAGGAGTATAGTTTCACAGTAGAATATATACCAGGAAAGAAAAATGTCACAGCTGATTGCCTATCACGCCTTCCATGTCTTAGTGTGATTGATGGTATATCTGGGTGTAAGGATGTGGATTTTGTGTCTAGTTTGCAAGATTTTATTGGTACACAGTATCCAGAAATTACTGAACAATTTTGGCTCAAGTGTCAGGAGAAGGATGATAGACTGAATATTTTAAGGAAATATTTGTTGGAAGGTTGGCCCAATAAAGCTAATGTCAGAGAAGATATTATGCCATTCTTTAATGTTGCTGATGAGTTGTTTTGTGAAGGGAATTTAGTTTTTAAAGGTGACAAGTGTGTTCCACCTGTTGGAGTTCAGGATCAAATACTCAAGTTAGCACATAAGACTCATCCGGGAATTTCTGCAATGAAGCGGCTTATTAGATTGAACTTTTGGTGGCCGGGTTTGGACAGGTTTGTGGATCGTGTGGTTAGAGAATGCAGTGAGTGTTGTGACAAAGATAAAATGTTGAAAGTCTTTGTCCCTCCTCTTAAATCTGTAGCGTGGCCTGAATTTCCGTGGAAAAAAATTGCTTTTGATATCTCTGGTCCTTTCAATATTTTACCTGAGTCCTCTCGTTTTGCTCTGGTAATTATAGATTACCATTCCAAATGGCCAGAAGTGAAATTTGTATCTAGGATTACTTCTGAGATCATTATTATGTTTTCTCAGGAAGTGTTTTCCAGAGAGGGTTGTCCTTCTGTTTTGGTGTCAGATAACGGAGTTCAATTAGTCTCGTCAGAGATGCAGTCATTTTTACACTCATGTAATATCAAACATGTCAGAACTTCCCTATATGAACCGCACGAAAATGGGCAGGTTGAGCGTTTTAATAGAGTATTAAAAAACTTTGTTGTTGATTCCATCAAGGAAAAAGGTAACTGGTTGAATGCTCTTAGAGAGAAACTTTGGAACTACCGAATAACTCCCCACGCTACCACTGAAGTGAGTCCCTTCAAACTATTAAAGGGCAGGGATCCAGCATCTGTCATCTGTCCTTGGTGGTTCAAGGAGAAATGTAAGGGTTTTGGTGAAGATACTGTGGATATTAAGAATTTAGCAGACAAAATTTCTTGTAAACAAAGGAAATCGTCTGAATGGTATAACAAGAGGTGGAAAGCAAGAGAGCATGGATTGGCTGTGGGTGATTGGGTCAAGATTTTGAAACCTTCTTTTGTCAATAAGGGAATGAGCAAGTATGGCAGACCTATCCAGATCAAAAATGTTTTTAATAACTCTGTTATCACACAAGATGGAAAGGTCTGGAATGTAAGCAAAGTTGCAAAGTGCCCTGTCCAAATGGATGTAAATAACCATGATGTGAATACTCATTTTGGTTCTCATAATTGTCATGGTTTTGCACCAGATTTGTGTTCTAAACTTCCTCCTGACTCTATTGCCTCTAGGATTAAGGAGAATTCCCGCACTCGTAAGACACCCATGTCTCTACGAGACTATGTATAAAATATTGCCTTGACTGTTCACGATTTTGTATATATGTCTAATTGTTTTATGATTTTGTACATATGTTTCATTTCTAGTTTTTAGGGGGGAGATGTGTTACATCCTGCATAGTTTCTTGGTCTTTAATTACTTCCCCTTTAAGTGCATGAGCCTTTCTGCACAGTGTTCTGGTTCTCAGAACTTTCTTAATGATGCATTCTGTATCTCAATGTCAGTTGTTATTGGACTTGTAGCTGACTACATGATGCTGTGCTGCTGAATAAAACTACTTGCACTTCAACCTGTTTCCTGGATTATTACATGAACCCCAATGGAACACATAAAAGGACCCCTTCACACAACAACAGTATGCCTCAATACATTGTACAGATGGGGGGCATAGGGAACTTAGACACATCCCCTATTCTATTGACAGTGCCATACAGAAAACGCATACTCCATAGAAATTAGGTTACTGAGAAGGGGTTTGTCTTTTGTGATCACGGAGAGGACATCTTTTTTTACTCTGAAGATAAAACTACTACAGTTTGTTTAGCAAAATAATACTTAGATTATTTTTGCAGAAACGGCTGACCCAATCTCTGATTTAATTACTGATTTGAGACCTCCCACAACTTGTTACCATCTAAAGCCATAATGCCACCAGAACTGCTTACATTTTAGAAACTACTCCTCAAGGGTCTGTAAGATATGAAATCTACAAAAGCGTTTGAGTCATACAATATTCCCTATGCTGAAAGACAGGTATTAATAGCGCTTAAGCAAAAGTAGTCACTCATCATCAAGCCAGCTGATATGGGGTGAAGCATTGTTCTACAGGATCATTGTGCTTATGAGAGTGAAGTACGGAGACAGATTTCAGATATTGAGCACTATAAAAGTGTTACTATAAATCCTTTGGATAGGATTAGAAGTGAGATTTTGAGAATTACGATGAGAGGAAAAGAACAGGGATGTATCGCAGAGAAATAATTCTTATGTCTTTAAATGCTGATTCTGATTTTTTTGTAAAAATGGTTATAGCGTTGCAATATACAGAAGACAGTATCACTGTAATTGAAAAGTTTGTTTACACAAACACGTCCTGTGCAGGTGCCCCCCGACTTTATCAATGGTTTGTTATGTGTTGCACTACAGCTCAATTATTTCAAGCATGACACCAATTCTATCAGTAATGTGTGGTGTTTTCAATGGGACTAACTGTTGCTCCCAACCTGGCAAATATTTATGTGGATGACCTGGACCAAAAATATGTATTGTCTAATAACAACAGGTATCATTCCAACATTTTTATGTTGGAAACAATACATAGACGACATTTTTGCAATTGGGTCTGGACCAGAGCAGGCTTTTCAAGGTTTTGTACATTACCTACATTAAGTTCAGACACACCTCCAATTCGCTTACTCCACTTACTGCATTTCTGGACTTGACTATCAAATGCAGTTTGGGCAAGCTGTATACCAGTTTGTACAGAAAAGCGAAAGAGAAAAATACATTTCTTGCTTATGACAGCTACCATTTTAGAGCATTGATGGATGGCCTCCTAGTTCCTGTGTCTCTGCAGGAATTGTACATTTAAAGAGGACTACTTCAGAGAAGCATATGTACTACAAACATAATTGTTATACAGGGGTTACCCCAAGAGAGTTGGGAAGCAGGCTTGGTATTGTCCAAGAGAGGAGTTAGTCTGTAAAAACTAAGACATCATTACAGACGCTTGTCTGATTTACCACCTTCGTCCACCCATGAGTATGATCCGCAAGTTGGTAACCCAGTTGGGTCAAAGCATGTGCCATGAGTAGAAGGAAGCATGCTAGATGTCACAGCTGAGACCCCTGACTACTCCAAATGACGTCCATGCATAACTATAACGTCCAGGCATAACAATGCAAAAAAGAAAGGAATCATGAAAAAAATACACAAATGATGACACATTTTATTTATTTTGTAAACACGCACAAATAAAAAATGAATACACATTTTTATTTTAATAAAAAGGATGGAGCTTTTCTAAATTCAAATGAAACCACTCATAATCCACACTATGGGCCTCATTATGGGCCTCATTAGGATGGCGGACGGACCTGCGTCCGTCTGCCACCCCCGAGTAAGAGGGACCGTCCGCATGGGCAGCGGCGGTCCCTCCATGCAAATTAGGATGTGACCGCCACCCTGGCGGTCACATCCTGGATCTTTAACCTTGCGGCCGGTGCTGCTTGAAGCAGCACCCGCCGCAAGGTTAAAAAAGCATGTTTCACATTTACATGCACAAAGCGGCAGGCACCGTGCGGTGCCTGCCGCTTTGTGCATGCAAATGCAGGGGGGGTACCATAGGTAACCCCCATGTGCACCCCCACCCCCCCATTACCCTGGGGGCCCGCAAGGGCCCCCCAGAAGCAAAGGTCCACATGCTTTTCCACGGCGGAAAAACCGCCGCGGAAAAGCATGTTTACTCATGCTTCCTAATTTGGCTGACGGTGTCTTGTAGACACCGCCACCAAATGGCCCGGAAAAACCCGCAGATCAGCGACGGATGGACCTGCCGTCCGCCGCTGGTCCCACCACATTCCCACCGCCATCCTAATCTGGCGGTGGGTGTTTGATGTGGCCGCGGCGGTGAATTCGCATCTGTAGTGTAGCTCCTATTTTCCCAATAGGCTCTGCGCATTGGAATAGTACCTACAGCAGTAAAGGCCTAGGCCAGACGTTAACTAGGTCTACTACTGTCGATACTAGACTTAATTTTTGGGTTTGCCAGCTAAGCTCAGAGTTCGCTAGAAACTTTCTCGAATGTTCAAGGAAGGATTAACTTCCCTGATTAGACAAGAAGGGATTTAGTTTCTGACAACCATAGAACATGACAACTTTGCTCTCCCCTAATCAAGAGTCAATCTCAAGAGTCGTGTGAGCACAAGGCAATTATTTTACTCAGTCAGTACGTGCATTCTTAGTCTCATCAGAATGTAGAGAAAAGGAAGAGACGGGCGTGTTCAATAAAAGATGTTATTTATTGATCAGTCTCTTTTCTCGTACAAGAGAAATGGATCGATATTATTGCGATACTTATAGTTAAGTAAAGTGCATACATTAGAAGCAATAGTATAAAATAATACTGTAAAAACATTGATATGGTTTCTGAGCCATATGATGTTTAAAATGATTAAAATATATTTACATACACATATACATTTGACTAAACGTACTCAACTGGTGTTTCTAAATACGCCTACCCCGTGTACCTGACCTAAGTCTAATACGTGGGCGGGAATAGAAAGTTACAGTTTAAGTTAAGTTTGTTTTTGCCAAGTGAATAACTAAAGAATTCTCTAGGAGGGGTTATTCAGTTCTGTACCTGGAATTTAGGATGAATGAGGAATGGTATCTCTTTCTCTGCTCTCGATATTCCAGGCTGCCTGCGAGGGCTGCCCAGAAGCACCGGTGCTGGGTCTCTCGGCTTGAGATAGCAGCGCGTCTCTCAGCGCGTCAGGAAGGCGGGGCTGCTGGCTGCGGGGTCTGCTTCGGCTCTCTGCTTCGGCAAGTATGGCTGCTCCGTCTTGTCACCACGCGTGTGTTTTGCATAGGGCAAGGTCGGCAATATTTATACCTTAAAGGTGCCGGGATTGACGTAAGGATGGACATAGGTACGTCAATAAAGATGTCATACGACTTGCTCGTTAGCACATTCTTTACTAAAGTTCTCTGTGAAATCAAAACAATGGCCGCACGGATTATCCAGGTTGTCATAGGTTTGATTTGTTATGAGAACGTCGTATGCCTTATCAGGGGCTGGAGGAATGTCGCTTGTCTAATTAGATCTCAAGCGTTATGACCTAATCAGATAACACGTTCCTGTGCCGTAGTGTGACTGCGTCAGATAACGGTATCTGCATCATGGGGGATTTCTTGCCTCATGGGCTGACTGTTAGTTAACTAGCTAGTAAGTTTAACCAGAATAGGGTCAGGAATAGGGGGATCGATTCAGAACCTATAGAAATACACGACACCCACTCCACGCTAACTATGGTCATATCTACTAATCTATGCATAGTATAACATAGTACAACATACTATAGAGTATAGTGTATACCTTACCACCCCAAAATACATAAATGCATTTCGAAATTTTCAAATATACTGAAAAATTGCAGTCATATATATTGTATGCACTTAAGCTATGAATTAAATGCAAAAGTAAACACGCATTGTTATGCATTATTGCTTGTTGGTATATGAGAAATACACATGAAATGGCTCTTAATATGGCTATACAGAAAAAAAGTCGAAACCATTTCATCACATAATATATTTTGTGAACATACCAGCGGGCAGCTAAAGTCTATATAAAGTCTATAAAGTATCTAAAAAAATAGAAATCTTAGTTCTCTAGGAATAGTTTCTTACTTTAAGCAGAAGATCAGTGTCCCGGGAAAAAAATATATAGAAAAATATTTTAGGGGCTTGCTGAAAAAAGTTGCTGTCCGTGAACTGGATTGTAATTGTTCATGTGACTTTATTTTTAAAGTTGAAGGCCGAATTCAGGGAACGCCGTGTGCGAGTTTACTCAAAAGTCTCTATTTCTGTTCCGGAGAGAACATCATATCATTCAGGCTTTCGAAAAAACTGTCAACAGCTTCATGGGAAAGTTCCTCTAAGTCGGAAATAGGGGTAACCATGCATTCGTGCGCATGATTGTCTCCATTGACATTCTGATTTGCATTGCTGACAGAAGGTCGTACCTGTTCGATGCTGCTTTCATCTTGAACTTCACTACTCTTCAATCGCAGTGGTGAAGATTCCAGGAATGCCGTCATCAGAATTGGCAGCCTTTGAGGGCAGCACAGTGCGTGAACCTTGGTAGGAACCAACAGTGTATCTGCATCCACCGGCGCATCCGATTGTAGCGTCAGACAGGTGTCTAACACGCATTCTTCTCCGCATAGCAGACACCTTAGTACAGGTAAAACACACCTTTGCCACATTGGTCGAAATGATAGAAACCAAGTCATGTTTAGGTCTCTAAGCCGGGAGAGTCCCAGGATTTTTGATATCCGGTCCCGGTATCCAATGGCTAGGATCGTATCTTCCATTGTCGTGAGATTTTGTTCTGTGACATGGGTTGCCATAACGAAAAATAAGGACCAGGAATAGGATTCCTGCAATTAGTCCTAGGATCAGGGGAAGTCCGCCAAAAATCGAATGGACGAAATCTGGAAAGATACCCAGTATGGCTTTGAATGGTGTTAATGCCATCGAAAATACTGTCTTAAATACCTTTGAGACCCCAGTGGTATCAGAAATATTTAAGATTTCGCTCAGGATTTCCGCGAAATGTACGGGGGAATTGGTTGATAATAATGTATGTATCTCTGCAGTCGTCCTTGCGACTTGTAGATCATACGTTTCTTTAGATGACGTGAGCCTTGTAGGCGTCTGAAGAAGCACTGTTTTCATTCTGCTTAAAGTGTCTATTCGAATAGAAGTAATTTTCAGACCGGGCCATGCCCTTGCCTCCCTGTCTGGAAAGGAGCTGGGGAACAAAGAACGTCCACAGCACTTGACCTTCGCCGTCGTAGTGACGAGATAAGGAGTCCCGGGCATAAGACTACAGCATCTGCGGTCTACAATAAGAATGTAACTCCCATTATAGAGTCTTTGAAAGAATGGTTCTATTTCAGTTGCAGGTGCGCCTTGCTGGTGACATGAAAGGTTGTATGAATTCCCTTCACAGGCTCCGTGCAAACTAATACCGTTACACAGAAGCGTGCCGCTTAGTGACATAGCACAATTGTTGCCACTAAGAAACACTTTCTGTCCTTTGTTACTGACACATGCATGTGAATAGGGCAGGTTCCAAGTTGTTTTAAGGTACCCCTTTCCCAATTTCTCGTACATGCCAGCCTGTATATATTTTTGGCAGTATTGAAACCTGAAGGTTGAGATTGGAATATTTATGATTCCGTGGATTATCCATTCACTGACAGGTCGTTCTGACATTGTCATTGGTAATCTTTCTAGTTTTTCAATGCTCAAGATTGTATAATCAGCACCCTTCTGCGCCATACCGATTTGTCTATCAGTAAGGTTAAAGATTTGGAATAGTGACGTAGTGTTGATTAAACGCCAAGGCACGTAGCCTGAACGCAGATTTTGTAACGTCCAGCCAAGCTGTACAATAGAACGCAATTGTGACTGACCATGTTGTAATAACAGTAAGTCTTGCGATAATATATCGATTGCTGAAGACACAATGCTGTCCAATGAAAAAATTCTGGAGGACAGAGTCATTAACCCATTGTCCACTACAGAAAGTGATTTTTCCAAATTAATACGGTCAATTTCCCGTATTCTTTCTGCTGTCTCAATTTGAGTAACCTTCCAGGCCTCATTGTATGCTGCATATACAGAGGCTGCTATGAAACGCTTCTGACGCTGTTTGCGTGGTCCCAGTATGAAATCACGCAAGTCAGCACCATCAGTAAGTAAAGTTAGGTGTTGCTTAATTTCAGGCAGTGTGGAAGTTTGTAGCCATTGAAGGCATAATTTGCCCACACTGTAGGTTGTTATTATCCCTGGGTGATGTCTTTGGGGATATCTAGGGTCTGGCCTGTTCATTTTGAAACCCTGTGTTTTATTCAGGAATCTATCTTGACAGTTATTTGTATCTGTGGGCCAGATCAACCATTGTTTCCAATCAGGATGTGTTCTGTTTTGGTTAAGTATATGGTTTATGTCTATATCAGAGTTATTGCTAAACATTGTTGGCTTTGGAATAGACAGGTTATTTAAATCTTTGATTTTCGCTAGGCCAAGACAGGTGGTTTGTTGAACGGTGTCATTTAAAAATATCATTTGTTCTGGGATCATGCAGGCTCTAAACAAAGCTTCTAAACCCTGTACTTGCCATTCTTTTGTACCCCAAACACTTTTCAAATCAACATTTTTGTCCCAATAATCAAATCCAAAGGTATTCATTTTTTCAAAGAAAGAATCTGAATATATCAATTTTGTGTTGGTTATCATGGTTTTCATCCCTGTCTTGTTTGACAATTTGTAATAAAATGTTTCAGCATTAGTTATGTTAAAACCTGAAAAATATGAATATTTGTCATAAACGGTTCTAGAGCTCCCTTTTGGAGGTGTAGCACAATGTTCCCATTGATTATAACTTAAAACATTTCTAGGTTGTGCAGATTTATGCACGAAATGGTTACCATAATGGTTATAGCAGTACATGCTGTCATAATTTGTAGAACCCTGCAAATAATCATGTTTTGTAAATTTAGCAGACATTACTAAGTCAGACATCATATTGTTAATACTTTCAAAGTCCCAATCATCAGCAAATGAGTTTGGTTTTGCAAAGTCACTCAAAGAGATCTTAATTTGGTGTGGATATTTCAGGATCTCGACCGGACCATAAATTTCATAGTCAGTGTTGTCCCAGGCTACCCCACCAGGTATTGGAATTGCTGTGAAGTTGGCTGAAGAAAGTTCTGAAGAAAGTTCTCGTTTCTCGACGTGTGAAGATGTGTGTGGTTTGAGGACCAAGTTGATGTTCTGACTTGCTGTGTCCATTTTAGCATATTTTCCCTCAATGAAGCGTCCCAAGGTAAATACCATGATGAGCCAAAGTATGAGGATAAATGCACCAAAACCCACCCAAAATTCAATCCATGGAGAAATCAGATATGTTTCTTTTAGTTGTTTCAAAAGTTCCTTCGCTTTGTCTTTAAAGGATTTTGATGATGGCTGTGTCTTTTGTTCGCTGAAACCGTCGGAGGAATCATCGAAGTTGATGAAGTAACCAGATGCAGTTCTGTCAATTGTTCCAATTGGTTCAGGATTTTTGTTTCTTGCATTTTCACTTGGTACTTCTGTATAGATTGGTGTGTCTCTGCTAAATGTCTTTATTTGGGTTTTCAGAGGTCTTAGTTCTATTGCATTGTTGCATAGTCCTTGTTGTTCTTCTGTAGGCGTTTCGAATGTGATGAGCCTCTTTGTTAGGACCTCTGTACTGGTAGCAAACCTTGGTGTTCTGCTACTTATTGGGAGTCCACTTGGCCTACCGTTGGTTATCGGCCACATGTTGTGGTTTTACCAGGTCGATGGATACAACTCGGTTCTCCTTTTTTCCAGCAAGTGGCGGTAGTACAACTGATCTTGTCCCGTTGACAGACAATACAGGAACTGCTTTTCTGTAAGAAGGCCCAAATTCCTTCTTTACCGCGATCTTCTCCCTGACTAGATCCCCGACTTTTGGAATCCAGACAGGTCTTGCTGGGACAGGTGGTGATTCTTCAGTGGTTGTTGGCTGTTCTTTCAACTGTATGTTGCTCAGGTCTTTTCTTGTTTTGTTTAAGTCCTGCAAAATAGCCAAACGGTCTTTGACATCAAAGCTTTTTTCTGTTACCACTGAAGTCTGACTATCAAGGTCAGAGATCAACATCCTAGTTCCGAATAATAATTCGTACGGACTGAATCCCTTCAGAGAATTTCTTGGCAAGTTATTTAGACTACGTTGGACACTTATTAGATGTTTGACCCACCCAGCTCCCGAACCTAATACCTTTGCTGTTATAGATTGCTTTATGTCACGGTTTTTTCTTTCAACAATTCCGTTCCCCTCAGGGTGAAATGGACAAGAGTACCGCAATTGCACGCCCATGCTGACCATGGCCTCCTTATAAGCCCGAGAGCTAAAAGCAGGACCATTGTCCGAATGCAGAATGCCAATTGCGTATGTGCCGATAAAGACCCGCAAATCTTTTATAACAGTTCTGGCGTCAGCCGTTCGCTGGGGCCACATCCATATGAATCTCGTGCATGAGTCCACTGCGACCAAGATATATTTATAGTTACCGTCCCTTTGTAAGGGACCGCAGTGGTCTAGATAAACACAGGCTAATGGTTTATCTGAGATTAGAAGGGGCGTCTGTGCTGGACGTCTCACAGTTGATACTTTCATTTTTTGACATATTTCACATGCTAGAACATAGTTCCTTGTTTGTCTTCTCATTTGTGGCCACCAGTATCTCTGTTTTAATAATGATACTGTGGCTGAGACGCCAGCATGGGTAGAAGCAAGCCCTTCGTGTGCCGCTATTACTAGTCCTAATCTGTGTTCCATGTTTGGAATTGCCCTATCCCCCACTCCAGGGATTTGAGCAAAAGGAACATTGTTTCCATTGGTTATGTATGAGTATTTTACTGGAAAGCCTTTAGGGAGTGGTTCTATCGAATCCTTTTCTGAAGCGCTGACAGCTTGTAATATTTCGCTGTCTATTTTTATTTTTGACCGGGTGACGGCAGCTACGGAAGCCGTTTGCACAGCTGCTTTTGCGGCCTCATCAGCCAATGAATTCCCTGCAACGTGAACGCCATCACGTTGATGACTCAGTGTATGTATCACGTGAGTCTTTGGTAGTTCTTTTTGTAAAAGAGCTACTTGTTCCCAGAGCATTTTATGCTTTATTGTGCCACCTTTCGCATCCTTGAAACCGTTCTGAAGCCAGATTAGCAAGTATTCATTATAAGACTGAACGCAATAATACGAATCGCACACTATAAGTGTGGGGAATTCTCGATCGGTATTTTCAAGCGCCATCTTGAATGCTAGTAGTTCAGCTCGCTGAGCTGTGCAATCTCCTAGAGATTGTGTTTTAGTGAGGGTTGGTTTAAATTTCCCTTCGTGCCAACGACCTTTAACAATCGCGCACGCAGCACTGTAAGCTTGTTTACCCCCTACTGCGGGTTGTGCTGATCCGTCTGTATATATTATACAGCCGTATTGGTCTAGAGGCAGAATTTCGGTTGGCAGAGGACATTCAAATTCATATTGTAGAAATTCTTGTGTTTTCAAGTAAGGATCAAATTCGTACACCACATCTGTTGCAGCAAGAGAGTTAGCCCATTGTATCCATCTCGGATGTAGTGCTTTAGCATTTGGAATGCTCGCTTTTGTTACAGCCTCTAGGGCTGGTATCGGTGTCACGATTATTATTCGTTTACCTTGTGCCAGGGCTCGTTCTTTTGCTATAGCTGTCTGTGTTGCTGTAAGAATTTTTTCCGTTGGGCTAAATTTCATTTCCGCCTTAGTGTACAAGTGTGATTTGAATGCAATTGGTACCTTTTCTCCCTCATTAGAGGTCAGGTATGTGAATCCGCATCTCCCTGGGATGACTCGGATCACAAGGTTGCGTGTATTATCACGGGTTTCTAATTTTGTCTTAATTAGCATGTCTGTTTGTAAGGATCTCAAAATTTCTGTGTGTGTTTGAGTCCAACTGGATCTTTTAAAGTCTGGTTTAATTAGATCGTAAAGGGGTTTCACCCTTTCTGCGTAATTTGCAATGTATGTTCTTCCGAAATTTAGGAAGCCTAAAATTGACTGTAGGTTTTTTAGTGTTTTAGGAGCTTGGATTACGGCACATTTCTCTAGGAAATTGTCTGCCAGGCTTTTACCTTCACTTGATAGCTCATATCCTAAGAATAGGACCGTCAGATGGGCAATTCTGGACTTTTTGAAGTTGAATTTGTAACCCTCTGCAGCGAACCCAAGTATTATGGTGTTCACTCTTTTCAAGTGAGTCTCCAAGTCATCATCTGTTAAGTAAATGTCATCGACATAGGATAATGCTTCATCATCATATAGTTGTAGTAATTCTGTTACTCTCGCTGAGAATACCCCTGGGCTGTTCTTGTACCCCTGGGCTAACCGACAGAATTGTTTTTGAGTGCCATTTACTGAGAATGCAGTTAAATATCTGCTTTCTGGTGCTATGTTTTGACAAAAGAATCCATTGGAGATGTCCAAGGTTGTTTTGTATTTTTTGCGCACTATGTTATTCATTAGTGCAGCACTGTGTGAGTTTTGCACTGCAAAGGTTTTGCAACATGTGTTAACCCCTTAAGTGCTGCCGTCGGCCAACGGTCGTCACGGGCACTACCTCCCCAGTGCTGCGTGCGACCGCTGGACGTCCAGTTCAGCACCGGATAATGGACAGCGCAGCACTGGGGAGGTTTGTTTACTAGCTCCCAAGTGGTTAAGGTGTCGGTAATCCAAAACTAGACGATATGAATTGTCTGGTTTGGAGACCGGAAACAAAGGATTGTTCATTTGTGAGGTGCAAGTTTCAATCACCCCCTGGTATTCTAGCTGATCTAGTATTTCATTTACTTGTTTTTTAGCTTCTTGCTTAATTGGGTACTGCCTTTGTGCAGTTGGTTGTGATTTTAACTGGATTTTGTGAGGAGGAGAATCCTCATCCCATCCTACATGATTTTTATATAAAGCAGGTGCTAAGGCCACTGCCCACTTTCTAGCAAGTGTGTATTTTTTATGAATCGGTATTTGATTCGGGAAGGCAGGCATAATTACTTCTTCGCCATGAGGGCACTCCCTGACAAACTCTGGTGGCCAGTCTTTTTCAGCTAGAAGTATGTCATAGCCTTTGGATAGGTTATCCCAAAATAGTCCCCTTATTTTCCTAGTCTTATCTCCCTCTATACGTAATGTTATCTCGTATATTTTGTGGGGCTTGCTAACTCTGGTATCTGCAGTTTCCACTTGAAGGTATTCATTCGTGTCCACTGTCTCCAGATGATCCATAAGGACTTTGCGAGCTATGCTCACCTCTGCTGCGCTGTCTAGCATTGTCTGAGCCCATTCTCCGTTTTTCAGTTGTGTCCTCAGTATTCTCGGCATTGTTAACTACCTTGATACTGGCTACCTTCTTTTTTGGAAATTGTGATTTCTTTTTCAGTTGAGCAGGTTCCTTGTCTTTGGACTTGGCGTGCTCTTCTGATCGTCCTCTTCTTTCCGATTTCTGCGAGGAATTCTGAAAAGATTGAGAGGGACGTGTATCAATGTCTTGATATCTATCAGGTTTTTTAATATTATCCCTATTTCTAAGGTTATATCTATTCCCAGAGGGGTCACTCTGAGGTGACCTTTGTCTCGGGTTTGGAGATTTCTCTCTTCGCCTAGGAGACCTTCCTCTGGACTGGAATTTCTTTTCTTTGGGATTGGATTGTTTGTTCCCATCCCAGTTCTTATTTGGTGAATTATTATTATTATTAAAAAACATTTTTTCTGGACTTGTAGTCAGTTGCGGTTTTACTGGTATTCCACCTAGACTATCTCTGCCTAGTTCTTCATAGGATTTTTCTATGATTCTGGCAATTTCAGCTGGTTGGTCTGCTATATCTGTCTCTTTTAACCTCTGGCGGATCGCCACGTTTGCTGCTTCACCTTTTATGTTGGCTAGTAATATAGCCGAGACCTGCTTGAAGTCTTTCAGTAATTTCATACCAAGAGTTAAAGCAGGTTCTGGACCGTATTCATCTTGAATTTGTTTAAGCACATCTGGTATTACCGAAATGGATGGAACACCGTGTGTTTTTGTATAGATGGAAGCAAAGACTGTACCCCAAGTGTCACAGTCCTCAATGTGTGGTGCGATTCCCATTGGGAGACATATAGTCAGAATCCTGTGTTTTTCCAGCGGGGTGGTGTCAGGAAACACCGCCTCTATTTGGGTAATTTTCTGTGCCAACCAGAATGGTATCTGTTCCCGTTTAGCTGGAACTTTACCTAGGCAGGATTGGATGTTCTGTGGTGTAATTTTATTTGTGTTCCCCTGGTGAGGGGTCAGCTGTGGAAGTTTAATCGCTGGCTGAATTGTTGAAGTCCGCATTACATACTGAACTAATTGTCTGTGAATTTTTAGTAGTTGTTTTAGCTGTATTAACAGCTCTGCTGCAGGCATTCTTTCGATGTCTGGATGTGGTGTGTATCCGGCTAAGACCGGCCACGTTGCTCCTGGTCTTCCTAAAGGACCGAGCCTTGTAATGTGATTATTATGTTTTAGGGCGCCATCAAATAAGAGCAAATGCTCTTGGAATTTGAGTGGTACTTCCACCTCCTCGAAAGGAGTGTACTCATTAGGAGGTTCCTCTACTTTGTAATAGTGGAAGTACTTTGTTACAGCATTTGCTGCTGGAAAATGTATCCATGTATAGTATACCTCTGTCTGCCGATATTCGTGTGCCTCGATTACGAATATGACTGTGCCACCTCTAGGTGTCAGTCCATTTTCTATAAGTTTTAAGGTTATAGATCTTCTTTTGGTGACCGGAATGAGTATTATATCCGCGTCTGCTGCTTGCATGGTAGCATCAGCATCTGCTATTTCAGTAGCTAATCTAATTGCCTCTCTTTCTCCATCACTGTCTCCCATTTTACTGACAGGATGGTATTATTTTTATTTGCAGATCAGGTTTTTTATGGAAACAGAGATTAGTTGCACAATATTCTGGAACTGTTTTATCCTTCAACGTTGACTAGACCAAAAACCATACATAGGAGTTCCCTCCTGCGAGGTTTTGGAGGATATAATAACCTTTCACCCACTCCAGACGTCTTTGGAGTATTTGGAAAAAGGGGTCTGAGTGAGAAAGCACGACTGAGTTACTCTAAATGTCTTACGTTAGTTTTATCGCCCTTTCCAAACGCGTTGGGCGCCATGTAGTGTAGCTCCTATTTTCCCAATAGGCTCTGCGCATTGGAATAGTACCTACAGCAGTAAAGGCCTAGGCCAGACGTTAACTAGGTCTACTACTGTCGATACTAGACTTAATTTTTGGGTTTGCCAGCTAAGCTCAGAGTTCGCTAGAAACTTTCTCGAATGTTCAAGGAAGGATTAACTTCCCTGATTAGACAAGAAGGGATTTAGTTTCTGACAACCATAGAACATGACAACTTTGCTCTCCCCTAATCAAGAGTCAATCTCAAGAGTCGTGTGAGCACAAGGCAATTATTTTACTCAGTCAGTACGTGCATTCTTAGTCTCATCAGAATGTAGAGAAAAGGAAGAGACGGGCGTGTTCAATAAAAGATGTTATTTATTGATCAGTCTCTTTTCTCGTACAAGAGAAATGGATCGATATTATTGCGATACTTATAGTTAAGTAAAGTGCATACATTAGAAGCAATAGTATAAAATAATACTGTAAAAACATTGATATGGTTTCTGAGCCATATGATGTTTAAAATGATTAAAATATATTTACATACACATATACATTTAACTAAACGTACTCAACTGGTGTTTCTAAATACGCCTACCCCGTGTACCTGACCTAAGTCTAATACGTGGGCGGGAATAGAAAGTTACAGTTTAAGTTAAGTTTGTTTTTGCCAAGTGAATAACTAAAGAATTCTCTAGGAGGGGTTATTCAGTTCTGTACCTGGAATTTAGGATGAATGAGGAATGGTATCTCTTTCTCTGCTCTCGATATTCCAGGCTGCCTGCGAGGGCTGCCCAGAAGCGCCGGTGCTGGGTCTCTCGGCTTGAGATAGCAGCGCGTCTCTCAGCGCGTCAGGAAGGCGGGGCTGCTGGCTGCGGGGTCTGCTTCGGCTCTCTGCTTCGGCAAGTATGGCTGCTCCGTCTTGTCACCACGCGTGTGTTTTGCATAGGGCAAGGTCGGCAATATTTATACCTTAAAGGTGCCGGGATTGACGTAAGGATGGACATAGGTACGTCAATAAAGATGTCATACGACTTGCTCGTTAGCACATTCTTTACTAAAGTTCTCTGTGAAATCAAAACAATGGCCGCACGGATTATCCAGGTTGTCATAGGTTTGATTTGTTATGAGAACGTCGTATGCCTTATCAGGGGCTGGAGGAATGTCGCTTGTCTAATTAGATCTCAAGCGTTATGACCTAATCAGATAACACGTTCCTGTGCCGTAGTGTGACTGCGTCAGATAACGGTATCTGCATCATGGGGGATTTCTTGCCTCATGGGCTGACTGTTAGTTAACTAGCTAGTAAGTTTAACCAGAATAGGGTCAGGAATAGGGGGATCGATTCAGAACCTATAGAAATACACGACACATCCTCTGGGCCGGCGGTGGCTTCCGCCGGCCCGGAGGATGCGGATTCACCGCCATCCTAATGAGGCCCTATGATTGCGGTGAATCCGCATACTCCAGGCTGGCGGAAGCCACCGCCGGCCCGGAGTATGCGGATTCACCGCCGCAGCCACATAGAACATAGAACACCCACCGCCAGATTAGGATGGCGGTGGGATTGCGGTTGGACCAACGGCAGGTCCGTCCGCCGCTGATCCGCGGGGTGGGGAGGGCTATTTGGTGACGTTGCGGGCCCCCAGGGTGTCGGGGGGGGTGCACATGGGGGTACCTATGGTACCCCCCAACATTTACATGCACAAAGCGGCAGGCACCGCGCGGTGCCTGCCGCTTTGTGCATGTAAATGTAATACATGCATTTTTAACATTGCGGTGGGTGCTGCTTGAAGTAGCACCCGCCGCAATGTTATTAATACAGGATGTGACCGCACCCTGGCGGTCACATCGTAATTTGCATGGAGGGACCGTCCGCCATCATAATCGGCCCCCAAATTCTGTTTGATGCACCAGCACTGCTCCCCCGCACTGCTCCTACGAATCAATCTGAGGATACTAATCACATTTTTAGATTCCAATTTCAAATTCCTTTACATTTACAGTACATTTTAAAATGTTAAATTGTAGATTTAGCTTCATTATTTAGAAACACTTTATCAATCTGTTAATATTATATTATAAGTAGACACATATCTCCTAAGGAGGCTTCGCAGGCCCTCAGTTATCCCGAAGCCACAGTTTGAGGCACACTGCCCTAAAGAACAAAATACAAATTATCTCCCCATGATCTCATCTCACTCATGTCAACATAGCACATGTTTTCTTTGCACGCTGACTCTCTGTAACTCGTTTCCAATCAGGATGCTCAGCAAATAAAAAATACAAATTGCAAATACAAATTATATCCTGAAATTTATACTACCTCTCTGCTGTCAGTATGGGATGTTATGTGAAGAAATCACAATTATTGATGGACACATCGTATTTGATTTATGAGTTGTACTAGCTTACCTATATCACCTGTAAGATGTTGGCCTAGCATTGTCAGCAATAGAATAGACATAGATGGAAACCTAGCTGCTTTTCATGCTTAATTTTCCACCCTCCGATTTATGTTTGTCCACTAGAGAAATATCAAATACACAGTAATTCAATACAGTAAATCTGTAGTGTGAGCCGATAAAATATGAGCGGTAGAAACCTGGATAGAATTTAAGACTAATCAAATGCTCATTGGAAAAACCATATTTTTCAACTGAGTTTGATCAGGCAAAACCAGTAGAACTGTTAGCAAACGGTCATGAAACCCTCAATCATGAGCCTCTCAAGAGCTGTGTAATCCTTGAAGAGAACACAAATATTCAGCAATATTTACCCAGTGTTTGCTCATACCTTATCTGGGTATTTAATATGGGGGTTAAGGGAAGTGATAAAATTGTAACAATTTTTACTCATTCGTGCAACAAGCCTGTATACTGTGTCGATCACAAATAACATGATGGTTTATTTATTACTAAGGGGTCCATTACGATGTCGGGCGGTTTGCCTCTGCCAGGCTGGCGGTGGACACCGCCGGCCTTGCGGAGGCAGACCGCCCGACATCGCAAGCCCAAATCCCCTCCGCCAGATTAGGATGGCGGAGGGGAAGGCGGCGGTGAAAAACACCGCCCGCCTGTTTTCCGTCCCGGTCGCCTTGCGGACGGGGCGGAAAACCTGTAACATGGTGGCGGTGTCTGTAAGACACCGCCCGCCATATTACAATGGGCTGTGAGGCAAGCCTTTCCGTGGTGGCAATGCCGCCATGGAAATGCAGGCGGTTTTCACTTTTGGGGCCCCCTGCAGGCCCCCAGAGTGAAGGACAGTAGGGGGGTGCACACGGGGGGGTACCTGTGGTACCCCCCTGCATTTGCATAATGAAAGCGGCAGGCACCGCGCGGTGCCTGCCGCTTTCATTATGCAAATGGTGAAAAGCATGTTCAGCATTGTGGTGGGCGGTGCAGAGAGCACCGCCCGCCACAATGCTGTAAAAACAGGATGTGCCCGCCAGTGTGGCGGGTGCATCCTAATCTCACCCCCGGGACCCCCGCACTTATGGCGGGAAGTCCCATTCCCCACTATGGTGACGGGCAGACAAAGTCCGCCCGTCATCATAATGACCACCTATGTATGCATTTTTGAAGTCTGATTCAGGAATAACCAGACAGTTACTTTACTAATAGTACTGTCATTGCAAGGTGTACATGATGGCTGCATTGGTATTTCCATACCTATAGAGGTAGCCTGTTTTGGTGAACAGACGTTTGCCTTTTACAAGTTATGAATGCTCTTCAGTCCATGCCATCTGGTCTTGGTACAAGGGAAAGAAAAACACTTCCCAATATTTAGGCCATTGTTTCAGCTCTGGGAGCAATTTTCATAATGTCAGGCCCAGCTAAGTAGCTGCTGTCAGACTAATGCAAGCTAGCTTCTAGGAGCTTCAAGAAGGAAAAAGGTAACTTTTAGAAAATCAAACCCAGTGGTTGAATATTTACTAGATGGTCCCAACCCACATAATTAATACTTTAAGCTGTGCTGTAGATTTCTCACGGAACAGTCAAAGCCTTTCACAGTGAAAATAGATGTTCTACAATAATAGGCCTGAAGCCATGTTTTCCTTTTGTGGACAGCACGAAAAGTACTGCAGTCCAGAGATGACTTTAAACTTTCCATACCATGGGAGTAGTTTCTGCACCATATACTATGGTCCTACAGGTAATATAAATATGCCAAACAGGTATTAGCCAATTTTTACATGTTTTAGGACTCTAAACAAATATAATGTGCACAATTGTGCAGAGTATAAAAGTCAAAAATAAATTTGGCAACAAATGATGACTACAAAAATGGGAATTTACTCATAATCTGAAATAACATAAACATATTGTGACGTACAGAACTCTCAGTTGTGAGCCGAGTCTCAACCTACTGCACCAGCCATTTGCTTAATTTGTCCTTTTCTCTTCTACTAGGGCTTTCTATTTAGAGAAGAGCAAGCGAGCAAGAGAATGGAAAATAGTATAGTGTGTGGTTCAAATACTGATGTATGTAGTTTCAGAAAATCATCTAACTACTGTCACTTTAGTAGATAACCAAGAGCATGGAAGACTACAGAGAAATGAGGAGAAAGATACTAGAAAATAACAATAGTTTTCTGCTAGTTGGAAATGCAGAAAACAAATGTATTGATATCACGCCATTAATGTTTATCCTGCCTCTTTTTTTCAGGAATACAGATTCAACAACTTGCAACACCGTATTGGAACCGCTGCTGTATCCTCGATGAAACACTTTGCATCACAGCCCCGCAGCTCCTTGGAACTGCTGCTGTGTTATTTCATCCTCATCATGTGACTTCCAGTTGCAGCCCTGCGGCTCCTTGGAACGGTGTAAGACCTTTACAACGCGGTATTTACAACGCACACTATTCCAGCGCATTGCGCTGGGGGGCGCTCTAGGATAGGGAATAGATTTAATTTACTATCCAACACCTTTCCTACTATCCACGGGGAGTGGAGTTGGAATAGTAAATTAAACTATTCACTATCCAGCACCCCAAAGCGCTATGCGTTGTAAAGGCATGCGTTGTAAATACCGCGTTGTAAAGGCATGCGTGGTAAAAGCATGCGTTGGAATGTCATACATCCCCTTGGAACTGCTGCTGCACGACGCATCCTCTATGAGGGATAATGCAACACTGCACAACCACGATTCAAGGTTCCATGTTCAGCGGACCTAACTTCATTCCTCTATCTCTCCCATGCTACATCACGATCAGCTTGAACTTGTGATTTTGACCCGGCTCAACGCGACCAGATAACCACAACTGGTGCTTTCTGCTTTTATTTTTCACCTAAATCTTTAACATATCATAGCTCTGGTTCTACTGATTGGATTTTTGTCATTTTTGGTCTCAAATACTTTATTACACTTTACTCTATTTTTCTGTTGGTATGTGGTTTAACTTGTGTTTTTACTTTATTACTGCTTGAAGTGCTCCATAAATACGTTACACATAGCCTCTAAGTAAAGCCTGACTGTTTTCTTTGTGCCAAGCTACCAGAGGGTTAAGCACAGGATAACTTTGGGCATGCGTGTGTTTCACCCTGCAGGAATTATAGTTGCTGCTTGAGTAAAATTCCCTCCCCCCCCCAACCAGTAACCTCTGACAGAAGCTACGCACACTCTTTTATTTGTTGGTGGTGCCCTTTGCCCTTCCTGGGGCACCACATGAACAACATATATGAATGTTATCCCCCAGGGGGACTTGATTCGGTCTACGAATGATGAAAGGATTTGCTTTTCCTTCTCTTTTCTAACAACAAAATGCCACAGTGGCCTTGCACCATGACTACTTTTCTTGCTGGCTGGCCATGCCCCTGTGATGGGGGATTCCACTCTATGTCAAATACTGGTGCCCTGTTTTAGCCCAATCTGCGGGAGTCCACTCCCATATGATCTTGTCATCCCAGGTCACTGGTACAGCCTCTGAGCGCTGGGGTGAAGCCAGATTCCCTGCGTGCATGCATACTAGTTTGGTGAACACATAGCCTTTTCATTAAGCACTTCAGGTCTACCCCATGAATGTGAACCGTCATCATAAGGCCTACACTAGGTCAGCGCCAAACTCTGAATTCTCCCTACTGCAACAGGCTACCTGTGTGCACATCTTGTGCTGGGCTAGACAGAAGTCTCATTCACTCAGCCTGCAAAAGTGTGCATATGTGTTCGCATGCAATCATTTTTGCAATATACATGGCAGCAGACCATATCTTATAAGGTGGGCACTGGTGGTTAGCACTATCAATGGATTTCCACAGAATTTTCCATGAGTGAGGCTCAGTTACTAAGACTCGAAGCAAAAGTCCATAGCTGGTGGAACTGATTTGCTATGATCTCAATGGTATTACTCTTACCTCTCTCAAATTGCTTCTTTCTCCTCTTTTGTGTGTTATGTGTAAAATACAATATTCCCCTGAGAAATAGAGAATAAAAAGTAGAATTCATAGATCCCACACTGACTTATACATGTAATTCCTTAGTTTTGACCTTTCTTTTTTCAGAAATATCCCTTGCTCTGAGAAGGCAAAATGTTTGGGTAAAAAACTAGGGGGCAGATTTATGATAACTGGCGCATCCCCAGGGATGCACCAGTTATTTTGCGCCGCTGCTCCGCCACCCATGGTGCGCCGCATTTACAATGCGGTGCACCATGGGGCAAAAACGGCACAGATGCGTGACGCATCTGTGCCGCAAAGGTGGCGCATTGCTGGAGTTGCGTCGCAAGTGCGACGCAGCTCCAGCAAGGCTCGGGGGTGCCCCATCTATACAATGCTGCGTCGAGACCTACGCCTGCTTCAAGCAGGTGCAGGGTTTTGACGCAGCATTGCCTGAAAGTGACTGAGTGAAACCTTATAGATTTCACTCAGCCACTTTTGCAAGGCGCACCTGCCCCGGAACGCCCACCGTGCGCCGGAACGCCCACAAGTGGCGCAGGGCTTTACAACGTGACGCATCTGCCTAGATGCGTCACATTGTAAATGGGTCGTAGGGATGCGCCACGTTTACGCCGCAGTTGCGTGACGCAAACATGGCGCATTCCCATCATAAATCTGCCCCTAGGTTTTTTCAAGGTGCTTGTAATTCCTCACCTTTCTGGTAGTCCCTGTAAAATGTCCAATAACATACATACATATTGTTCTTCATTACTGTAGGCTTGTGTGAGTCTATATTTATTTTACTCAATACTTTCTTTTTTATAATTCATTGAATAGACCTGAATCAATTATCTATGCAATGGAGGCACTTAATAAGCAGGATAGAATTGAAAGAGGGAGGTAATGCAGTCAAATGATTTCATGGTTTGAATCCTTAACATAAGAGGTCTTAGGTCGCCGAACGAGAACAATGGATACATGTCCAAGATTTGTGCACAGGAATGTGTCTATCATTATTTTTGCTTAAACAGTGGGCCAACCTTACAAGCTCATATATGCACTCATGCTTAGCTTAGTTATAGAAAATTCATGATTCAAACATGTCATATTCTGTTGGTGTTTTTTGCTCCCTTAGAGTAAAAGTGTTTGTTCCAGTAAAAATATTACCATGGAAATTTGGTGAAAACCAAGAAATACCTTTCTTTGTATGGATTCACAAGCTATTCCAACTATTCCCACCGTGGATAAGGCCAGCAATTTAATGCCATCAAAGTCAGACCTAAGTCACTATCCTTGGTGGTAATGAGAAGAGAACATCACCCATAGTGATGGTGTTGGTGTTTAATCATAATTAGTTTCTAGACGGTGATAATTCTTATTGTATGGAGGAAAAAGCATTTTCACACATCCATTTGTATACCTGCTTTTATTACACATGTGTAACTATCTATGCATCTGAATACTCACTGAAAGCGATATCTGTTGTAGTTTACCAGAGTTCCTACTTGTGGATTTAGTTGTAAATTCAGAAAAACAGTAAATCTACTCCAGACATAGCTGTCGTACTAAGCATGCAAATGTATTCACTTATTGTAAAATGGAACAGTAACTTTTAAAATAATGGATGATTCTAGGGCAATCATTGACATTGTCTATGTGTTCCTTGTAGATTTGGAGCGTCAGCTAAATATTTTAACTGCAATTATGTGATCATGCATGAAATGGGTAGTCTATATTACGAATAATACATATAAGCCAATCCTATGGAAAAGCATGCTGCTATCTGTTAATACAGTTATGGACTATTTCCTGCCTTTCTGTTATGCAAGTGTATGTCTGCAACAAAATACTTTGGAAGTTGCAATTTATGTAACTTATGATCAACAAGCTTGATTGTTAAATAACAATTGTGAATTATGGTTTGATATGTAGATAGTTAGAAGATGAAGGAACAGTTATACATTGTTCATATGCTTTTTTTTACTTTGTCTGTGTTTTCGTCAAGGAACTTAAAGTGTTCCAAACATAGGGCCCTATGACACTGTCGTCCAGAAAGCAGTCCAACCGAATCAGTTTGGAATGTTTTCCAAACTACTCAGGTTCGGGGAGTCCCACTGACCGATTATGGTGTGTCTGAACACCGTTTGGTCGTACTCCCACTGGCTTCAATGGGAACGAGAACACAGGCTCCCGTTGAAAAAAGGGGAGGTTGGGGACAACCTTGCACCCTGTGGCAGGCACCCCATGGTGCTTGCCATACTGTGCATGCAGGGTACCCCCACGGGCCCAAACCAGAGGGCCGGAGTGAAGGGGGGGCCTGCTACGGGTCCCCAAAGTCAGATTCTGACAGCCGATCCATGGCGGAAAAACTCATTTGGAAAGGATGTCCAAATCCAATATCCTAATCACTCACTTGGAAACGCAGCCCGGAGACCTGTACAAGTTGGCTCCGACCAACACCGTTGCTCTCACTGCTGCTTCGGAACTGATTTGGACAGTCATCATGATCGGTCGTCCAGAAATGTGACAGAGACACTCGGAAACAAGGCTTCCAAATCGGATTCGACCCAATAGGATGCGGTTTAGAGCCTTTCTGGACGGCATTGTTATCGGCCCAATAGCGTGTGAATAATTTCCAAGAACTAACTAGAACAAGTCACATGCTTTTTTGAACTATCGCCCTATCTCCTTGTTGCCATACTCAGGGAAAGTGTTGGAGGCATTTGTAAATGAACAACTGGTAAACTACTTGGAGACGAACAACTTACTCGATCCCTCACAGTCAGGTTTCCGCGCTGCCCACAGCAGGGAAACAGCACTGATCGAAGTTGCCGACAATATTAGGCTTACTCTTGACAAACGTCAATCCTCTATTCTTGTGCTTTTAGATCTGTCGGCTGCCTTTGACACCATCTCCCACCAGATCTTGATTAGAAGACTGTGGGAGTGTGGTGTCAGAGGGCAGGTTCTAAAATGGTTTGTCAGTTACTTGACCAACCGAACAACCACATCACAAGTAGACAATACACTGGCCAGTACTCGGCCCGTCATAAGAGGTGTCCCCCAAGGCTCCATTCTAAGCCCTTCGCTTTTTAATGTTTATATGGCCCCCCTGGCCAAAGTGATCAGGGCATGCGGGTTTGACGTGTTATCTTACGTGGATGACACGCAAATATTGGTCACACTTGGCCCTGGCGCAAACGACACCAAAAGGCGTTTTAAAATGTGTATGGTAGAGGTAAAAAACTGGATGGGCCAAAACCATCTCCAGCTGAATGGCACCAAATCTGAAGTCATGCTTTTTGGACGAGCAAGTGAACACTGGACCCAAGATTGGTGGCCTCTGGAACTAGGGGACTGTCTTGTCCCAAAAGAATCAGTCCGCAATCTATGGTTCCGCATGGACAACAAGTTATCCATGAAGGACCATGTAAATCACACGGTGGGCACCTGTTTTGGAATTATGCGGAGTCTACGCAAGGTCGTTAAATGGATACCAACCGAAGCACGCAGAATTCTGATTCAGGGCCACATAGTAAACAGGCTAGATTATGGCAATTCACTCCTCCTCGCCATAAACGAGTGTCATATCAGGAAACTGCAAGTTGTACATAATACAGCTGCTCGTCTGATTCTAGGTCTACCCAGACGATCCCCCTCTATGCCGTGCCTAAGAGTCCTACACTGGCTCCCTGTGAAAAAAAGAGCCATTTTCAAAGCCATGTGTCTGGTTCATAAACACATGTACGGCCTTGGACCAAAATACTGGACTCAGAAATTGACATGGTACTGGCCTGGTCGACAGCTGAGATCAAGCACTAAGTCACAGCTCACGCCGCTTAGAGTTCAAACGGCCAGAAATGGCGGTCGTGCCTTTTCGTTCATGGCACCATTTCTATGGAACAAACTTCCCCTAAGCCTACGCACAACAACGGAACTCATGAGCTTCCGCAAAAAATTGAAAACATGGCTCTTCTGCTAATTCCATCTTCTGGCTCATTCTCCTTCCCCAGAACTGTCCGCATGCGCCATGAGACTCCCTCGGGATGTGATATGTTGCGCAATACAAATATCCAGACTAGACATGTTTTTGACTACTTTTATATATTTTGAATGAGGTGTCAAAGGAGGATTGGTTCTTTGAATTAAGGGAGCCCTATAGTGTTGCACATTCCAGAGGTTGGGTTGTTTGGGCTATATATTTGATTTTACCAGTTGCTGCCTCCCCCTCTACCGGTGCCAACTCTGTGTTCAAGAATTCTTTCAGCACAAAGTAGAATTTCTCTTTCTGCTCCTAGCATTTGCATTACGTCGATTAGTGAGAGACCTCCAGAGATGTTATACAAGCCAAAACCATTCTATATTAAAAATCTTAGACAAAGAAGATGTAGTAAAACTTTTAACAAGATCAACCCCTTAACCACATCGATGCTATGCATTTTCCCCTCCTGTGCTGGGATTTACTTATTCCCATGTTTCATGACGAGCTGGGCTCGTCATGAGCGTGCGAGGAGGCTACCTCATGACGAGCCCAGCTCGTCATGAGCGTGGAAGGGGTTAAACTTGATATCTCCATAGACAAAGGATACAATGTAGCACCACCCTTACTTTACAGCTTTACACCTTATGACACAAGAAATCCAATTGCACATCTCTGAAACTGGATACAGGTTTATGACATATTGGGTCCGATGTGGATGTCGGGGAGAGAGCCTCCGACCAGTGGTCGGAGGCTCTGCGCTGGACATCTTGAGGTTTCCCACCAACCACCGTATTTTGATTATGGAGGTCAGAGGGAAAACCACAAGGGCATTCCACTCCTCTTCTGATGGGCTCGGTGAGCCTGTCCACAAAGAAGCAGAATAGTAATTCCTTCAGTGGCGGAGGAGCAAGGCTCAGCTTTGCCGTAGAGATTATAAAGTTGGTTTCCGGCAGCCAATCCATGTTGGGCTTTCCGAAAGTGACTTTGGTAGCCTCTAGCAAGGCCCCCTTCTCCCCTGGCCCTCGGCATATGGGCACCTCAACATCTCTGCACCGTGTGGTAGGCACGGTGACGGTGCTTGCCACACAGGGCAGGGATGTATACAAACATCAAATTGTTAATGGGAGCTTGTGCTGCAGGCGTTTTCAGCCCATCCCACAAACTCCCATTGAAACTATGTGCGGTCCCATCCAAATTAGGTTGGCGGAACCACCCACCTATGGTCGTGTGGTTGCTCCACTGCAACGGTGACAGGCAGACTCAAGTCTGCCCGACAGCGTAAGGAGGGCCATTTTCTTGAAAAGAAGTAAGGGGGCCACAGAACCTGCCATAATTATATTTACAACTGTATGCACCACAATTTCCTTTACCAGAACCAAAAGATCAGGGTTAGTACTGGGTGGGTAAGAGGACAAGGTGATATTATTCATGTGGCTCTTGTATTCTTGGAAACAGGTCTATCACAAATAAATCAAATAAACATTTGTCATTTCACATGATTATAAAATGATAAATCCTATTGGTCTAAAACCAAGAGCCTGGCTCCAAAGAGGTCCTCAGTTGAAGCAGACAAGATCCCTGATTGTGACAGTGACATTGGATCGGAAACTAATATCTGGCCTTATCGCTGCAGTGGTCAAAATTTAATTCATGATTTATAATGCCGTGAACAAAAAGCAGTACATTTACTGTAGATAAACCTCTCAGAAAACAAAGACACAAGTTTCAAAGTGTACAAAATTGGATGGCAAGCTAGAAGGTGGTTCACCTCGAAAAAGCAAGCATGCATTAAACCATATAAATACCTAAAGGAATATAAGATTGAATCATTTATTATTTATGTACTTATCTATTTATTTGTACATTTGTAGAGTGCAACTGTTACCTAGAAAGGAAAGCTGCACTTGTGCTTACAACTACAGAGAGTCTATCAAGTCAGAGCTATTTTTAGCTTAACAAGTGAAGAGCCAGGTTTTCAATGAGTTTCTGAACTGCAGCAATTTTTTGAGGTGGATCACGTAAAAGAGGGTAGATTGCTCCAGAGACATGATGCCTATACCAGAAAATATTTACTTCCAGTTCAGCATCAAAATAATGTTGTCACTACAAGAAGATTAGTATATGAGGACCACAATCTACATTTGAATAATACCAAAGAAATTCAGATTGGAAGTATAAAGGACCTATCTTGTAAATGCCCTTGTGCCCAAGCAAAGAGATGTAAATCGAATCTTTGCAAAGGAAGACAGCACAATTTATTTAAAGCTTTGGTGACAGATGAAAGATGGGTAAGGGCTAGAGCCAACTGTGCTGCAGAAATCTGACTCCTTTACATCAGCTTAAGTAAATGATCAGAAAAGCCTAGAAATAAAGAGTTAACATAATCCAATCTACTTGCAATCACGACCTGAGCCACCAGTGGCCCTATGTGTATTAGAAATAGATGTTTAGATCTTATGATGAATTTTTAAATGGGAGAGGGGTGTGGACAGTGTCCACTGACCTATGATGTTATTGAGAGGTCTATGTCAAACTGGAACCCCAGGTTCCTTGCTGCCAGAGAAGAGGATCAGTGACTAAATATCGAGGGACAGAATATCGACTGTCCAGAATATCGATTCAAAAATATCGAGGGACAGAATATAAAGTCCCTATCTACAAACAGGTAAATACTAAAATATCGAGTACAAAATATCGATATTTAAAATATAGTTAAGTAAAATATAGAATTTTTTCAATGTATTAAAAATAATAAACATAAATTAAACAAAACATAGTTAAAACAATGTAAACAAAGCTTAAAATGTAAAAATAATAAATGTAATGTAAAAGAAACATTGTTTTAACATATATATTTACTTAATATTATAACATAATTATTAATCCTAATTATAAAATATTTAAACCATTATTAAAAATATATTTATATATATATATAATAAAAACAATTATATACATATAAAAATAAATAATATATAATAATTTAAATAAGTAAAGTAATACTTTTTATGTTAATGAATGATTTACACTACATTAAATATAGCAAAATTAAAAACATTGCATAGCTAAGGGAATAACATTTGTATTTACACTCCAACAACTGCAAAAATAGAGAATTTGTAGGATAGCGGGTAGGTACAAACTACTATTCCCACTCCAGTGAGTGGAACAGTAGGGAAAGTGTTGGATAATGGGAGGGTATAACGTACTATTCCCACTCGAGCGAGTGCATCAGTAGGGAAAGAGTTGGATAGCGTAGGGGTAAAAATTACTATTCCCACTCCAGTGAGTGCAACAGTAGGGAAAGTGTTGAATAGCATAGGGGTAAACATTACTGTTCCAAACCCAGAGAGTGCAACAGTAGGACTAGTGTTGGATAGCATCATTTCATAGACCCAGTCCGACAATTTAATTAAATGTAATTTACGTCCCACTATTTTCCACTGTTACCTTCAATAATCTAAAATTGTAATAAATTAACATAATTCATTAACAATTAATTAATTAGCTAATCACAATTAACAAAAATATAAAAACAATAATATATACATTAATTAACAAAATTAACAGTATAAAATGACTTTTATTAAATATTATATAAATATTAATAAAAATGTATTTTCAAATATTTTAATAAACACCATACTGCCCTATAATCAAGCAACACACCCCTCTAAAAATTAACATAATTAACATATCAATACATTGATTATTAATAATTCATATTTATTAAATTACTAATTAATAAAAATGTACATATTACATTTATATATTTATGAATTAAATAAAAATGTGTATTAATACCATTTTAAAATATGTAATATTAAATTAATTATCTTAAGTAGCAATATTAATTGTTAGCCATAAAAGTATTAATTAATACATTATTATTTCAAAAAATTTAAATTAAATTACTTTCCACCCTATTCCCCTGTAAACCCACAACCTGCTACAGAACTAATATACGCTAACATGTATTACCAATATTAATTATTAAACAATAAATTATTAATTAATACATTATTATTATTTTTTAAACTTAAATTAAATGACTTCCCAACCTATTCCCCTATAAACCCACAACCCGCTACGGAACTAATATACGCAAAAATTAATTCACATAAAATTCATTATCCTACAAAAATTGTAATATACATAAAAAAATATGATATACTTTTAACACCTATACTAACATATAATATAATTTTATAAAATGTGATATAATAACATTCTATATTATGACATTCTATATTATAACATTCTTTATAATGACATTCGATATAACTACATTCAATATTACTTACCTATATGTCAATATTATTTCCAACTATATTCTGTCCATTCTATATTCTGTCCTCTCGATATTTTTCATTTGATATTATGTCCTCTCAATATTTTTCAATCTATATTTTGGGTGTTTGCCCAGAGAAGAAATAGAGGGAGTGTATTCTAGTGAAGGCCAGAAATCAGCAAACAGGGACTGTGGTACATCTCCAGTTAAGTAGCAGAAGACCTCCAATCTTACGTCCAATGAACATAAGGGTATTCTGTGTAAGACAATTGGACATATCCCTCATGGAGGTATTCAATATTTCAAGTGGAGCAGGAGCAGAGTTATCCACTGTGTATGTAATGAACATGACACCATGTTTATGCATCAGCTGGGCTTGCTTTCTAACTTTAATGTTGAATAGAGTAGGGCTCAATGAGGCGCCCTGTGCTACTCATTGAACGATGGCCCTAACTTTGGAACAGAAAAGAGGTAGGTGGATTGCCAGATGTCCGTTGCTAAGATATGAGAGGCACAATACAAGTATTGTCCCTCTAACTCCACTCTCTGCCAGTCTCATAGGTGACTGAAAGATCTAATAATACCAGAGTAACAAAGTTGGGCTTGTCGTCTATTATTTGATATTACTCTATGACAGAGACTGAGTTGAAAGCTAAATTGGACAGGATCCAGCAGTTGGTTATTTCCACGTGATGTGAATGTGTCTTAATAACATGTTTTTCCAGGATTTGTACTTAAAATGCTAGTAGAGAAATTGACCTGAATTTGCCCATAATGGACGGATCAACCGTAGGTTTATTTAGAAAATGAACTACCATCTCCTTCTTCCAGTCTGTAGGGGACAATATCTGCAAAAACATAAAGATTGCAAATTGTGTCAAGTGGCTCCTTTTTAGTTGCTGTCTGCTTCCAAATTTTGGGTGGAAGAGGGTCAAGTGGTGGTCCATAGATAGACCTAGTAATATTCAAGAAACTATCAAAATCAATCTGTCCAAAATCTGTGAGAAGAGGACATTCCCCATTTCTTCCAGTAACCAAGGCAGTTATACCTACTGAAACTGGAAGATCAAGGGTGGGAATACTATCATGAAGATGGACAAGTGGCGACTGTACCAAGCTATTCATTATTTTTTGTATTCATTTCATCAAAAATGTGAGAATGAGCACTTAACCCTTGGGAATGGACAAAGGATTGTGACACGCAGGTACGATTGGTCAAATTGCCTATGATAGGAAAGACCCTTTCTGCAGAATTAGATGCACTGAGTATCTCTTTAGCGGGAACATCCTATTTGGTAGCCCAAATTACTATTGTACAGATTTTTTGAGCTTCCCCAATGTCTTTTTAACAAGAGGCTCCTAGTCGGAATGCCAACATTTTTCTATGTGCATACAACTGTTTTTAATGCATCTTTAAATAAGGGAATCAACCAATGGGCCTAACTGAGATGTGGCTTTTTTTTTGGGAAGAAGAGTGTCAACCATTAACCCTACCCATTTGTAGTATCCTGCTGTTTGACACTCAACTGAATGACCCCAAGATGAGTATTTTGTACACAAGAGATAGTCTGTTTTGTTGCATGATATAATTTAGGCCAAGATCAACCAAGCACCTTGCCAGTTTGAGACAATGGAGATGGTGGTCAAGTAAAGAATCGAACCCAGAAATGGTCAAACCATGTTTGAGGACCAATAGACCCCCAGGGTTACCAGATTGACTGGGTCAAAACTTAGGGGCCTGATTTATTTGGCAGATGAGTTACTCTATCACAAATGTGACAGATATTCTGTGGATACAAGAGGCTTTGGAAAAAATGCACTTGTAATATGGTGGAAGGAATATCCGTCTTATTTGTGATGGAGTAACCTGTCTGCTGAACTCTGAATCAGGTTTACGCGAAAAGTGTGACTATCTTTGTGGGTTGACCAAGTGACAAACTGCTCAAGCCCAATGACGGCTAAGGAGCTGATTAGGGCCATCGTTTGAGTGTTACCTGCTACATACACCCATTTGTTGAAATCCTCTAAAATTATAAAAACTGCATGTGATAATAGCTGCAGAATGATAAAGTAAGACAATGTCAAGCAAATTTAGGATCAACACTTAAACATACATTCCCAGCTAACTAATAACAGCCTGCAAGCTTTAAAGAAAATCATGCAAGCTCTTAAAGACTCCACTCAGCTGCTTTCACCTACATGACATGCAGTCCCAATTTCTCTGGGCTTCCTTCTTCCCCTGCCTCTCAACTGCAAGTAATGGACACTCAACTTGGTTTGTGTCTCTTCACCTAGAAATATTTAGTCCCATTCCAGTGGTGTAACAAAGCCCCCTGCAGTGTGTGGGGCTCCTGAGCTCCAGGGGCCCCCCTCGAGGCAGTACCCTGGCCTGAGAGCTCCAGAGTAAGCCCAGATGGGGGTCCCTCCATGCACTTTGCAGGGGTGCCCCCTAAGGTTTTGTTACGCCAGTGACCCATTCAGATGCAGTAACACTAGTTGGATAACATACACAAAGTTTGTTGTACTGTAAGTGTGGAAATTATTTGTTGTGGAGAAGGGTAACCTTCTGAAGGGTGTGATTCAACAGAACATTTCCCAGATGGCTGAAAAGCATTGGGATATAGATCCTCATGACAACCATTTTTGAATCTATAAAGGACATCGAGGGAGTAGGGAACCTCAACAATGCGAGTTGTTTAATGTAGATGAATTACAGAGAAGTATTTGTGACCCATAAGCATTTAACTGAAGTTGTGTTTCTTCAAAGTTGTCCAGCCTTACCAGCTGGGTTAGCAGGTTACAATATGGATACATTAGGGCAGGGATCTCCAAGCATCTTAGGGGGTGGGGGAATAGAACGTCTAAACTTGTCTGGACAGTCAGATGTACCATCAAGTCAATAACAGTTTGGTGATGAGAATGTCCACCTGATACCTCAAAGGAAACCCACTTTACCTTACACTCAATTGCATTGTGATTAGAGGGGTTGTGTCTTTATGGAGTTCATTTTCGTCTACATAGGTGCTCATTATTTGAATATGAAGAATAATGTTGCTTTGTGGCTTGACTGAGCATTTTGCCATGCTTGCCTCAAGTATGTATTCATATGTGAGTTGAGCTAAATTACATGATTTGAACAACATGAGTGTTCAGCAGATTCTGTGAAATGCCAAGGCTGATTATTCTTTACATACTTTACTCATACTTCACACACACACACACACAAACACACACACACACATGTGTGAACAGAAGTTTGCAAGTAACACAAAATAAATATCAGAAATTAAACAAACACATAAGACAAAAAGGAAACCTTTGCCTACTAAGTTGAATCGTTTTCTCTAATCTTTTGGGTATTTGCAACTATTGTCCTTTTCCTCAAGCATTTATCTTTGCAAAAAGATAAATTGACGCTTTACAGAAAAATGATGTAAGTACACAAACAATTAATTAATCGTTGAAGTAGCTGGAAGGCAACATGTTCAGCATATTAGACAAACCTCAAATCCATTAATTATCCATCTCTAATGAGGGATCGAGAAGCACAGGTACTTACAATGAAACCAAAAGTATACACATTGAATCTTGTCTGAATTTAGCTAAAACATCAGTTTTCTGTAGAACAAAATGGTATGCCTAGCTCTACAGTATAATTACACCACATCACTGAGTGCAATTAAACAGAAAAGCACAGTGGAAGCAAAAAGCAGGCAAGTCAACTACAAACATGGGAACTAATATATAATGATATGTTCTTGCGCCTGGAAAAAACGTACATTGTGTCGTTGTAATTTAGTCACGATTCAGACTGTTATAGAGATAGGCAAGACAAAAATTCCTCTTCATGCACAATAATTGAGTGTGTGTAAAATCTATCCATGTGCCTATTATCCCACTGTGCAGTGTGGGCGTATCCAGATATGTGTCATGATAGCAGTCCAGTATATAGGGGCAGATTTACAACTTCTGGCACATCTCTCCAAATCTACAGGGATGCGCCAGAACGGATGCGTCACGCAATCTCCCCCTTGCGCCACCACAGATGCGTCGCAGTTACAATGTGGCGCAGCATCGTGCAAGGAGGGGCAGATGCATGATGCATCATGTGGCATACGGGCGGCTCATTGCTGGATTCGTGTTGCAAGTGTGACGCAACTCCTGCAATGCACAGGGGCCGCCCATAGTTATAGTGGTGCGTCACTCCTTACGCCTTCTTCAAGCAGGCATAGGGATTTGATGCAGCAGCGTCGTAAAACTGACTCAGTGAAATCTTGTAGATTTCACTGCGTCAGTTTTACGGGGCATTCCTGCAAGGAAACACCCATCCTGCGACAGAACGCCTACACGAAACCTGATGCAGGTTTCATGTGGCGCAGGGTTTTACAACATGACACATCTGCCTAGATGCGTCACGTTGTAAATAAGTTGCAACGCAGCGCATGGTGTGCGCCACAGCTGCATCACAAAAGTGACACAACAGCAGCGTAAAAGTGAAGCAAAGGGCTTGATTTACAACTTCTGGCGCATCTCTGCAAATCAGCAGGGATGCGCCAGAACAGATTCGACATGCAATCTCTCCCTTGCGCCACCACAGATGCGTCGCATTTACCATGCGTCGCACCATGGTGCAAGGAGGGGCAGATGCATGACGCATCTTGTGGTGTACGGGCGGTGCATTGCTGGAGTTGCGTCTCAAGCGCAACGCAACTCCTGCAATGCACAGGGCCGACCATACTTAACGTGTTGTGTCACTCCTTACGCCTGCTTCAAGCAGGCGTAAGGATTTGATGTAGCAGTGTCATAAAACTGACTCAGTGAAATCTTGCTGATTTCACTGCGTCAGCTTAATGAGGCTTTCCTGCAAGGGAACGTCCACCCTGCGACAGAACGCCCACATGAAACCTGACATGAGCGTTGTGATGATTATTAGGTAGACAATTTGCAGATCCTTTAATATTGCCAGTCAGGTGATTTAACTTGATCTAGCAGGTATGCGCGTCCATCCGCCAGCATACCTGCTAGATCACAATAAATCACCTAACTGGCAATAATAAAGACTCCAACCGACGGGTGGAAGTCAGCTACAGAATACTGAGTAAACCAGCAGACTCCAACCGATGGGTGGAAGTCAGTTACAGAATATCACTGAGGCTCCAACCGGCTGGTGGATATTTGTGAGGCTTTAATCCATGACCCCACTTTGATTAAGAAGCTCTTGATACTTTGCAAATATACTAAATAAACTGCAATTGGCTGCCTAATCCCCTCTCCTGTCCTGAAGAAGACCCACCTTGACGCACATCACTTGTGCGCTGCTTACGGGGTCGAAACGTCGACGTACCACACATGTCCACAAAACGCTCATGATCAACATTTAATTTATCAATGAATCCTGAAGCATGTGTGTTAAAAGGACAAACGAAAAATCTCTTTTTTTCCCCTCCTTCGACTGCACGGGTTTTTGTTTAGTACATAGTGTACTGTCTTCATCACCAATCACTACATGTCACTTCTTCACCACAGTCAAGTATTTCATATTGCAAATGAAATTGGGAATTGCGACAGCCATGTTTATTTGATACTATTCTCTGAATACATTATTGAATTCTAATCTTGGTGTGTGTTATATTATTTCTCTCTTCCTCCTCAAATCATTGATATGTATAAAAAGTAAGCTGTTGCTACTTGTTCACTCTAAGCAATTGAACATCCAGACAGAACCATTTTCCACTTTAATGGATCTGATGACAACACCTCCACCTCCCGGATGAATATGGTCCCAGTTTCATGAGTCCTATTAATTGCTGAACCACGGGTAGGATGCCCTGCAAGAGGACTACCGTCCAGGGCTGAACTGGGCATAGCAGGCACTGTGCATTTCCCCGGAGGTTTTGTAACCCTGGAAGGTCATTTTTGTTACCAGGGGTCGGTTTTGCAGAATAGCTGCAATATAGGCCCATTCCATAAAAACTGCAGCCGTGAGAAGAGAGTGGTGCATCCAACTACCCCCCCTCCCCACCCTCCTCTCCCCTCCCGGGGCCAGCCAAGCTTTTTGCCAGGGCTGGTTTTGGTTCCCAGTCCGGCAGTGCTCCCGTCCTTGCTCCTTGGGAGCATGTAAGGTCGCCCTCCTTGGAGAGACAGATCCTGGCTCTTTATGTCTTGATTAGCACTGGGTGGCTAAAGCGTTGGCCTGTATGAAATATCGAGTTCTGGTTCCTTGTGTCCTAGTAGGTGCTTGGTGACTGAGGGCACCTACAGGTGACGATGGTGCCATCTCATCAATTTCATGCAGTAACTAACAATGCAGAAGTGAAAAATGAGTATGCACAACATCTCTACGTGTGCACCTGCTCATACAACACTCTGGTCAATTCTACCAAGAATACCGGTACTCTCTTTGGTCACTACTCGAGGAGAAAAACTAGAAGTTAGAAGTGCGTGAACAGTATACTGAAGTACTGGTAAATTTAAAACATTACTGACACACATACAAATGTGCAAGCAATGCATACCAAAATATATACATTGTTTATTAGGTTAGGTGCTATATTTCAAAAGGATAAACTAAGCACATAGAAACCCATTGCTCAACATACATAATAATACTTGGTCAATAATGAAAGCAATTGAAGTAAATGTTTTCTTATCATAGTCAAGTTTATATGCTTTCACATTTTAAAACACAAGAGCCTTTTAAGCATTTCGAATTATAAGTGCTTCCTCCTAAAGAATGAAAGCTCGGATCTTTAGAAAGCCTTGTCTGGATTTCTGTCTACATCTTTACATTTCTTTCAAAGTATGTTTTTTTTATTTTAGTCCTCCACCCCCAGCGGTGCCGGGTCCCTTAGCGCACAAGCAACTCGACATATTATTTCATCTCACAAGGGGGCGGATATATTGTGGACTCCAGGTAGTAGGAGCCGGTCTCTAGAGCTTTCAAGCTCTAGGAAAGAGTCTGGAAGCAGTTTGATTCCTCATTACAGCTGTCAAGAAATATTTTCACCTCTGCTTTCAAGCCATCACTCATGCAAAATACCTTCGCTCTGCATAGCTTTTGCAAAAACAGCTAATAAAGATTCTGAGCGGACATTTGGCCTGCTCGTTTTGTCTTCTTGTCAAACGCTTCAGAACATGTTGCATTATGTAAATGCATACATTTTTCCTAAATGCGCTGTCTGGTATTGGACTGTCAAAGCCCTAGAATGCCAATATCAAATGTCCTGATCCTATTAGAATAAAACAGAAATATCAAACGAAATAAAGGCATGACTGGCTCAAAAGTTTAATGAACAGCTCGGTGTTCTTTCTCCTCCATGTCACCTTCCCAATTGTGACCCAGCAGGCCGACACTGAAAGTCACATTTGTACAGTACCCTGGACCATCATGAAACCAAACTAACTGACGACCTTAAAGGCCGACGTTCCAAGTGGAAACTGATTTAGAGGGCATACAACCTGACTTTCACAAACCTGGCCCACAAGCAATGCATTCTGTGATTTTAAAAGAAGAATTATCTATATTGAGAGAAAAGATGAGTGGATGACATGTTGTTACAGATCTCCAGCTAGACAAACCAAACCACTGTACAAGTCAACACATCCATGAAATATTAACACAACGAGCACCTGATGGTAACACTCAAACACGAAACAGACATTGGTCTTGGTAGACTCCTAGATGACTGGGTGTGGAAGCACCTGTTGAAACAGTGATACTGCACATCCGAAATAGACTGCAATCTATTTATAGAGAAATGATAAGTAGAACAGCAGATGAAACGTACAAACAGCTTAACAGAATAAGAATCCAGTACGTAGTGCTCTGAAAATTCCACAGTTTAACAAACAGCCAGAATACCACACACCTCCTCCATTATAAATTATAGTAACAAAACAAAGGCATATCTAGTAATAATCCATCAAAACAACATTACATATACAAGATACTATGGGTCACATTAGTATGGCAGGCGGACTTTGTCCGCCCACCATACCAGTGGTGAAATTGGACCGCCCGCTAAGGGTGAGGCGGTCCCTCACATCTCATTAGGATGCACCCGCCACACTGGTGGGCGCATCCTGCATTTTTAACATTCACCGCCCGCCGCAATGCCAAAAATGCATGTTGTGCTTTTCAATGCAAAATGTGACAGGCACCGCGTGGTGCCTGCCACGTTGTACATTGAAATGCAGGAGGTACCTTAGGTACCCCCCATGTACACCCCCAGAGTACCTGGAGGCCCACAACGGGCCCCCGCAAGAACTCCCTGCATGCCTTTCCGTGGTGGCAATGCCGCCATGGAAAGGCATGTTCCCGTCCACATCTTAACCGCATGCGTGCGGCATGATTTCCCCCCGTACGCTGGATTTTGCGGATTCGCACTTTACATGACGAGCTGGGCTCGTCATGAGCGTGCGAGGAGGCTACCTCATGACGAGCCCAGCTCGTCATGAGCGTCGAAGGGGTTAATATGGCTGGTGGTGTCTAACATACACAGCCACCATATTGATCCCTCTTCCGACCTGTCGACTTGTTGACCGGGCGGAAAAGCGGCGGGCGGTCTTTCCGTCCGCCGCAGACCACCCAGCCATGGTAATATGGCGGGGGGACTTTGCAGCAAGGATGGCGGGCGGATCGGTCCCGCTGGGCCGGGTGTGGCTACCGCTGGCCCGGCGGGGACGATCCACCCACAATCCTAATGGGGCCCTAAGCTGTGAAAGGATACATCAAGGATAAGGCAGCATGGGCACTAGGCTTAACTTAGATATATAACCGTCAATATTCTGACCCATGAGCAACAAGTTAATACAGTATATCAACTCCTAGTTCCCTGTGGAATATTCTCATCCAACACATCTTAGCACCATCTGCTATTTGCATAACTTATCTAGCTCATCTTACATCTGTCACTTCACCAAGTCAACACATGTTCCTATATTGTTTAGAATTACATCTTACTCCAATTTGGTCCCTAATGAAACGTGATGTGAAACCCTCAAGTTCCCAACTTGTGCCAAAGATATTCAAAGAATTTACATAACACTGATTCATTGGGACACTACACAAAAGTGAAGAACTTGTAAGTTCCTTTGATCATTTCTAATGGCAATTTTGTTATTGTCTAAATATTCCACATCAACTGACGTGCAGCCTGGTAGATGTCCCAAAAGCATTCTGTCTTTCAACACCCATATTTAAGTGCACTGCATTCCATGTTCTATCTAGTCTGAACCCATGCCTACCAAATTCCACAGTTATGTTTTAAACGACCTTCTCAGGAATCTTATTTGCATTGGTGGTTCCTGAGGAAATGGCAGATGATGAATGCATGGTTCTTGTAAAGATATGAAGATTGAGCTGCAAGAAAAGGAAGAATGAGTTATAAGACCCCCTAGGACAAACGATATCCTTTAAAAAAATAAAACTAATAGAAATGTTTAATATTACTGCAAATGTTAACTTTTCTCTGTAGCATACTTATCACTGTAATGCAAAATGGCTGGAAGACTTTTAATGACCTCCTCTCTAGCATGTAGATCACTGAAGAATATAGCAAAGTCCTTTCTCTCACTCCTCGGAGAAGCAAAACTCTCACGAGTGCAGTGTTTTCTCTTCCTTCAGAGGACACAACAAATGCATATGTAGAATTTTGGGGAGAGATGAGATTCATTTTCCTTTGACTGATAGTGCATCAAGCCCAGCGTGGAACATCTCAAAGCCTCTGGCCAGGTCAAGCAGATGGTTACAGTCCAATGGGTTCCTTTACCTCAGTCAGGTTTCAGACCTAAATTTAGCACTGAAACTGCACTCCTGGAAGTATCTGTAGAGATCAAATACACCTTAGATAAAGGAGGCAAAACAGTCCTGGTCTTGTTAGACCTTTTGACCACTTATGATATGGTCCAACCCTCCAGGCCGCTCGCCTGTCTAATATTAGCATCAGCTGAATGGTGCTAAAGTAGCTCACATCTTTCTTCGAGGATAGATACCAAGAGGTCTGGCTGTCACCTTTTCTCTTCTAGTATGATTAGAGTCTCAATGGGAGTGCCCCAGGGTTTGGCCCGCTGACTAATGGTTGTATGACGTTACAAGGCATACTTTTACAATGCACACCTTTACAACTCATTTTTTACAACACAACATCCATTACAACACATTTCATTACAACACATGCCATTACAATGAATTTTTAAAAACTACCTTTACAACGCATTCCATTCCAACGCATATTACCTTTACAACGCATACCATTCCAACGCATAACATTACATTGCATGTATGGTAAGTATTGGATAGTGTAGGGGTAAAAATTACTATTCTAACTCCAGGGGGTGCAACAGTAGGGTAAGTGTTGGCTAGTGTAGGGGTAAAAATTACTATTCTAACTCCAGGGGGTGCAACAGTAGGGTAAGTGTTGGATGGTCATGGTATGCGTTGTAATGACTGCGTTGTAATGACATGCGTTGTAATGGTATGCGTTGTAGTGTCATGCGTTGTAATGGTTGCGTTGTAATGGCATGCTATGTAATGGATGTTGCGTTGTAAAGGTTTCGTTGTAATGGTAGTGCGTTGTAAAAGTTACGTTGTAAAGGTTGTTTCCCCTGACTAATTATGTTTAGCATCTATATGATCAGATCAACAAGAAGGGAGAGCTAGGACTTGGAAATGACCGTCTCTGTCCCTGAACTATGTATTAACCCAAGTAAGACGCCCTTTGTTAAATGGCTATCTGTCACAGTGATGTCTGGCACCTCAAAGATTTGTTTAGAAAACCCTCGCCCACCAACCTTGTTGGTGTCAGGCTTCATCATCGGGTCCCAGCTGAAAAGCCGAATGCTACTCAGCTGTGCTACTATGACACCTGTTTTCAGTGGAGCAGGTTTGGGGTGTCCGTGAGTGTGATGAAGTGAGTGCTAATTAAAATGACCTCTGAGTTTCTACCGACTAATATTTATTTCAGGCAAATCAGGGTATATTAAAAACATGAGAGTGGATAATGCGTTAAGGCTACTATTTGTATCGTAATATTATCCTTTGATGGTCGACATGTTTCAGCCTTTATGAAAAATATCAAGACATTCTTCAGGACCTCTCAAAAATAAATCGTAGGGTGAATATGGTGAAAAAAGTGAGTGGTAAAAATAGACCACGTGTTAATGCTTCTTTAGCACTCATGCTAATGAGTACTGTTTATGCTGGGCGGACTAACTGTATTATGAGTCCTCAAAAGGCTAGTACCTATAATGAAAGAGAGACATAACACAAGACAACATATAACATATAAAGGAATCCTGGTTACGCCATAGCCATAAAAAAGAAGGTGCTCTGTGAATTTGAAAAAACTTCAATCAGTGCCAGACATCCGTGCAATACAAGTTCATATGCAATTTCATGCATTCAATAGATAGTGCGTATATGATCAATGAATATAGCCGCTAGATTCATGCCTAGTGTACTAATTTGATTTGAAATAGTACCGGTGAAGTGCAATTGGTAACACTGTGTGACTATGAGTGATAGTCACCTTAATAGCGTTTTTTAAACCGAGTGAGGCCAACTTGGGCGCACTGTGTGTAAAAAGAAGTATTTTAGACCTTAAACGTAACTTTGAGAAAAACGAGAGTAATTTGTTTAAAATTACGCTAATTTGTTAACTGGCTCACACATTTGGTCCTGGGTGAGGGGAGCCATATACGTCACATACTATAAAAGAAAACGGAAGAGGACAAGGGAGAGTCACAATAGATATCCTGATGCTAACGCCATAAAAGTAATGAGGCAGAAAATGGTTAAAACAAGAAACAAGGTGCAGCGTCAAAGTGTACCACTTACTTGATCTTATGGTCTCTCCCGCTTAGTAACCTATTTCGGTCTCCTCAGGAACATGCTGGTGTTATGGCGAGGAGCCAAGATGGTTTTTAATCATTCCCAGTGAACCTCGATTGACTTCCGGCATACGTGTCATCACTTACGTGGCGTGAGACGCATGTGGGAAATAGAATGTCAACTAAGAGCCGACTGTATGCTAGTAACGGCCATCTGGAGATTATACTTGGTTGACATAAGAAGTGATTAGGTTACCTATGCTGTGGGTGATAAAATCATTTTATCATTAAAAAAGTCCATTGCGCAGACTTGAATAGTCATTGTTATAGCACTTATATAACCAGAACGCAGATATTAAGTTGTTACATTTGATGCAGACGAAAAATCATTTCTTCATCGGAAAGGAAAGCCCATCGCGCTGACTTACATAGTTATTTGCAATAGCACTTTTTATACTCAGGTGCAGATTTTCAGTGAAAACAGGGGATATTTGTATTTTTCTGTTGACGATTTAATCAGAATTTTTCAGAATTCCTCATTTTTTGGGAGCTTAAGTTTTGGTGTAAAAAATAGTTCTATAAAGAACATATTATGACCATTCATATGTAAAACTCACATCTTGTTTATGAGATCTGATTATCATCAGATTCTTGATCCAGTGATAAACATTCCTTGCTTAACATATGTTGTTTATCGATTAAGGCTGTTCCTGTCAGGAGTGATCAGGCAAGAGGGTCAAGACCACAAGGTAGATGCTTGACTAGGCGTCTGCTAACATATTCCATCTATGGGAGACACCGCCGAGTAATTCCTTTGGCTCTGGTCTCCTTTTGGTTATGAAATCTCTTGGGTTCGCGGCCGCGGAAATCCAAGATGGCCGCCATAGACTGATTTCAAGGTTGTCAGTCTAGTTGTTCTTCTTGCGAGCGATCACAGCTGTGTTAGCGCTCACGATTTCTGTGGTGCACTTCAACTGTTGTTTGTCAGGGACAGGAAGCGTTGAAGGAGTTCTCTGCCCTCAATTGAAAGAAGACTTGATGTTTTGGGCACATGAGTGCCAGAAGAATGAGCTAAGTGCAATTTGCAGTCATTAGACATTTTGTGAAAAGTATTCTCTTGACAACTTGACTATTTACAGAAAGACTGGAAAAATTTGTATCTGGCATTATGTGTGACAGTTTGTTTCTGGAATTTCACTGTCTGCATATTAAGCATTCAATTCCCGTTTCTAGCACATTAAGTTTAGAGAATAGGACAAATCCTGTGCAGAAGTAAATAGCGTAGAAGAGCTAGAATAGTTTTGTTTACTCTTTGAAGGATTAAATTAGAGAGCCATCTAGATATAATTATATTACCTACTGGCGGTCGCCAGTAGGTATATATAGTTAGGATTTTTTCTCTATGGGATTTTTGAAAATTCTATGTTTAATAACTTTGGCGTTTGTGGACGGAATTGGCTGAAATTGTCTGGAAAATGGAACATTTTGTTTCTGAGCAGCCCCTGGAAATTTGGGGGGGGTTCGTCCAGGGGGGGTCGAGAAAAAAGGATGGTCCCAAAACATGTTTTTAACATTGAGTTTTCCATAGGGCGGTTGGCCTCACTTTTAGCCCGAACGGCTGAATGGATTTGCATGAAACTTGGCAAAATTGTAGGGACTGTTAGCCCGATGTGCCTTTTGTAGGTCTCAATATATGTGCTCCAGTGGATTTTGAGAAATTAACGTTTAAAAAAAGATATATATCTGTAAGCGCGCTCTGGGCAGCGCTCCGGTCCGCGGACCTTAAGCGTACCGGAACTTCGCGTAGCGAAGCTGATTGGCTCTCCGGTGTCTGTCAACATTCTAAACAGTCCGGAGCGGCCGCCATCTTGTCTCTCGTAGGATTGAGAGACAAGAGGAGGCCAAAACAAAGGGGGAAATAACCATAAGGGGGCATACTAGATCCTCCCTGACCCCCTAGGTTTAATGTGGAGGTTTTAAAAGGGCCCCGCGGGGCAAAAAAAAACAAAAAAATTTTTTTGATTTTTTTGCGTGGGTAGCGCCCGGTCCGCGAACCGGGAAGCGTTCTGGGCAGCGTACTGCAATGAAAAATGAATGATAGACTTTTCAAATACTGTATGTTAATTGATTGTTGGTTTTGTTGATTATTTTTTTTTTTTTTTTATTTTTTAAGCAATTATTTATTATTGTGATTGTGTTTCAAAATTTAATAACATTTCTAACATTTCACTGTCTGAAATGTCGTCATTTTCATTGAACATAGCTTGTAATCTATGAGGGTGTAAAATGTCCTCATTTTGAAGGAGGTCATCCACTGCTTGCACACATTGCAGTAGTTCTTGGTCCCAAGTTTCATCCATAAATTCTATATAATTTGGATCAATTAATTCTTGGCTGCTCTCTTGCAGGACAATTTGAAATGAAACTTTCTGTTCGCCTTCCATGTTGCCTGAAATTTGGATTAAAAAAATATATATTAGTAGAGATAGGACACTGTTGGGATTAATTTTAGATAGGCATTTTTTAACAGAGAATGTATCTTTGGGCAGTGTATAGTATCAGAGTGGAAGTAGGAATATAAAAAAGTGTATGTGATTTAACGTAAGTAAATTCATAATTATAAAAGAGAAGCCTAACTCCATCCATAACTATAACAGAGAAGTCTATCTAAATCTATAACTACTACAGAGGGATAGTATATAACTATCAGAAAAAGTTTACCATATTAACTTATAGTGCACAATATAGTTCAGTTTTTAAAATAACAACTTACCTTTAGAAAGAAGTTGAAGTGATTAGTGAAAATCCAATTGAAATGTACACCAGGAAGTAGTAGTCAAAATGGCTGTGTTTCATTCTCTTCTTTTATATATATTCAGGTACATAACCAATCAAATGTCAGGTAAAAAAAGTAGAAAATGAAAGTAACATTTTAATTGGTTGTCAATTCCAACACTTCAGATGTGTTTTGAGAAGTAATTTACCTCAGGGTATTTAGAGAGGTCTACAGGCTAAATGGCTAAATGGAATTCCAATCAAATTTGTGAAAATGGTAGGTATTGGTATGTAGTATGAGCTAATCTATATTTGGTGAAATTGTCTCCAGTGGCTTTTCTGTAAACTACTTTCCCACCTTTTTTGATGGTGCGCTTCCCAGGGAGCGACCCGGTACGCGAACCGTTGAGCGCCCCGGTTCGCGAACCTTAAGCGTTACGGGAGTCCACCATTTTGTGTTTCGGTCGAATTAAGATACAAAATGGAGGGCAAATAATGTTCAGAATGGGTAGAAGGGGGCACGGTAGACTTATCTTGACCCCCTAGGTTTTGTGAGGGTGGCTGAGGAGGCTTATATGTGCGAAAAAAAAACATTTTTTTTTTAAATTTCGCGAGGTTAGCTCCCGGTTCGCGTACCGGGTAGCGCCCCAGGGAGCGTACTTTGTTGAAAATTAGTGAAAAATGTTACAGTAAAATAATAATTTTGAGTGATCAGATGTAGGGTAGCTCTGAGAAGAGCTTTTGGGTTTATGGTACATTTAGGTACTTATAAGTAGGTACCAATGCACAGTCTTAAATTCAGAGTGAAAATTCTGTTGCCCTCATCTGAGAAGTGAACTCCATCTCCTCTGTAGATATCTTGCATGTAGTAACGCAAGTTATTGTTGTACATGGAGCCCATTCCATGGTCTCTCATGTAAGCTGAAACAGATTTGTTTACATGCTTCCTCGACTTCTCAATTTGTGGACAAAATTGGTTTGACCACCTCCATTTCTGTCTTTGGCATATATTTGAATATACCAAGGCAGTCTGAGGAAAAAGTGCCATTAATTGCTCAAAGGTGTCCTTTAAAAGCATTTCCAGACCTACCCCAGTCAAAGTGCCCAAATCATTACCTCCACAGTGCACAATTAACAGGTCAGGTTTGGGCAAATGCATAAAGGTTTTCCCCAATGGTATCAATTGGTGACATTTTAATCCTCTGTGGCCAAACCACTTAATTTCCACATCTTGTAAATTGAGGTTAGGTAATTTTCTGTTCTCAGCATACCTGTGAGCCCAGTGGATATAACTATGTCCAACAATCCAGACAGAAAACATGGTGAGAGAAGGTTCTCCTGCAGTCAGATGAAGTGTGGCAATGAAATGGCAGTTGAAAAAATGAGAGTTTAAAATGAAAAAAACTGTGGAGTTTCTGTGTTCATGAAGCAGTAACAGTGATTGGTGGATTTTGATTGCTGAAAACAGAAAGTTAGGGTGCATGGATGAGTTATTTGAAAGATGTATTTTGAATGGTCAATAAAAAATCATTAAATGAAAGAATGCACTGGATATGCAGGTGCACTGAGAGTTCAGAGTTCAATTGCAACATTGTTGTGTGAACTTGCAAACACCAGAAGTCTTCCAAGAGGTGGTTGCCATGCAGAAAGGGCATGAAATGGCAGAGGGGGGAAGGGTTTTCATTTGAAAAAAAGTGAGGGAAGAGTTTTGATTGGGTGACATGAGAGATATGTGTGAAGAATTACAGCATTTCTGTGCTTTTGATAGCTGCAGACTCTGGAGTGCATACCTTTTGCTCTGCTGAAGACAAATTGGTTTGTTTCTGAGACTGTTTTCAAACTCAAAGTATTTGCTAAGGTGAGAAAATATTTCTTTAATTTAGATAGAGAATAGTGTGCTTTAAGGAGAAAATTATGAATTATGTGGCGCAAATTGCTTGTAAATATGCTCCCACCTGTGCATGGAAAATTTAGATTTTGAATGTTTGTGTTACATAGCCATGTTAAAAGTGATACAAACATGCTGCAAAGGCAATCAAAAAACGCTTGTATGTGTCTTAAGGACATTTTAAGTAATTTTCCCATGTGCAGTGTTTTGAAATTATGATTTGAAAATCGTTTTTGGGGAAAAGGAATTGTTTTTAAATTTATGACAAGGACATAATGGTGTATGCTTCTTTATAAGGCAATTGACTGTCCCTGATGTTATTTTTCCCATTTTAATGTAAGACCTTTCTCTGTGGCGCAAATTGCTTGTAAATATGCTCCCACTTGTGCATGGCAAATTTAGATTTTAAATGTTTGTGTTACATAGCCATGTTAAAAGTGACCCAACCATGCTGTAAAGGCAATCAAAAAACACTTTCATGTGTCTTAAGGACATTTAAAGTAATTTCCCTGTGGGCAGTGTTTTCAAATTATGAATTGAAAATCGTTTTTGAGGTAAAGGAATGTTGTTAAAATTTATGTGCGCCATATGCCCCCAAATTTCTGTTTCAGGGGTGCAGCAGGGTGTTCTTGAGACAACCCTGCACCTTTGGAAAAATTCCTAATTTGCGATGAGCTAATTGCTAATCGCAAATTGCACCTTCATTCCTATGGGCCTCCAAGCCCATGGAAATGAATGGGTAATTTGCAATTAGCAATTTGCTCATTGCAAATTAGGAATGGTAAAGAATCGCTATTTATTCCTTAAAATTCGCTATTTAGGAAATGCAAAATAGTTTGATGGTACATATGGCGGTTGATGTCTAACAAGATAAGAAGCTTAGGGATACATTTATGATGACTGGCGCAATGAAGTGGACATTACTTACTTCATTGGTAGAGCTTTACATGTATTATGTCCTCTGTATTCTTCATCAAGCGTAACTTTAATCTGCAATCCTGAGTAGGCCTCACCTTAAATAAACCTCTGGATAGGCCACACCTTATCGTCATCCTGAATTAATCATTTAAAATGCTAGGGACACATTTATGATAGGTGTATGCCTCTTTTGCGCCACTTACAAAACACTGTCCACGAGGAAATGACTTAAAATGTCCTTAAGACACATGAATGTGTTTTTTTAAAGCGTTTGCAATTTTTTTGGGTCACTTTTAACATGGCTATGTGACTCAAACAGTCAAAATCTAAATTCACCATGCACAGGTGGGAGCATATTTACAAGGAATGTGCTCCATGGAGAAAGGTCTTATAATGTAATATGGGAAAAATGACATCAGAGACAGTGAAATGCCTTATAGAGAAGCATACACCATTATGTCCTTGTCATAAATTTGCAAACCATTCCTTTTCCCCCAAAAACGATTTTCAAATCATAATTTGAAAACACTGCACATGTGGAAATGACTTAAAATGTCCTTAAATCAAAATTTGCTATTCCTTATTTTGCGATTGCACTGAAGGATTTGCAAATTTTGCGATTCCTTAAAAGCAATGTATCAAACAAAAAATATGTAAAAAATGACATTAAGGATTTGGAAACTACCACCAACTTCTAGTTTGTGGTAATTTGCGAATTCTTTTCAAAAAGCATTTTTTTCCAAAAAACAAAAGGTGACATATGACGCCAATACATGTCCTTAGGGCATGTATGTATGCCATATGCCCCCAAATTTCTTTTTCAGGGGTGCAGCTGGGTGTTCTTGAGATACCCCTGCACCCCTGGAAAAATTCCTAATTTGCGATGAGCTAATTGCTAATCGCAAATTGCACCTTCATTCCTATGGGCCTCCAAGCCCATGGAAATGAATGGGTAATTTGCAATTAGCAATTTGCTCATTGCAAATTAGGAATGGTAAAGAATCGCTATTTATTCCTTAAAATTCGCTATTTAGGAAATGCAAAATAGTTTGATGGTACATATGGCGGTTGATGTCTAACAAGATAAGAAGCTTAGGGATACATTTATGATGACTGGCGCAATGAAGTGGACATTACTTACTTCATTGGTAGAGCTTTACATGTATTATGTCCTCTGTATTCTTCATCAAGCGTAACTTTAATCTTCAATCCTGAGTAGGCCTCACCTTAAACAAACCTCTGGATAGGCCACACCTTATCGTCATCCTGAATTAATCATTTAAAATGCTAGGGACACATTTATGATAGGTGTATGCCTCTTTTGCGCCACTTACAAAACACTGTCCACGGGGAAATGACTTAAAATGTCCTTAAGACACATGAATGTGTTTTTTTAAAGCGTTTGCAATTTTTTTGGGTCACTTTTAACATGGCTATGTGACTCAAACAGTCAAAATCTAAATTCACCATGCACAGGTGGGAGCATATTTACAAGGAATGTGCTCCATGGGGAAAGGTCTTATAATGTAATATGGGAAAAATGACATCAGAGACAGTGAAATGCCTTATAGAGAAGCATACACCATTATGTCCTTGTCATAAATTTGCAAACCATTCCTTTTCCCCAAAAACGATTTTCAAATCATAATTTGAAAACACTGCACATGTGGAAATGACTTAAAATTTCCTTAATTCAAAATTTGCTATTCTTTATTTTGCGATTGCACTGAAGGATTTGCAAATTTTGCGATTCCTTAAATGCAATGTATCAAACAAAAAATATGTAAAAAATAACATTAAGGATTTGGAAACTACCACCAACTTCTAGTTTGTGGTAATTTGCGAATTCTTTTCAAAAAGCTTTTTTTCCAAAAAACAAAAGGTGCCATATGACGCCAATACATGCCCTTAGGGCATGTATGTGTGCCATATGCCCCCAAATTTCTTTTTCAGGGGTGCAGCAGGGTGTTCTTGAGACACCCCTGCACCCTTGGAAAAATTCCTAATTTGTGATGAGCTAATTGCTAATCGCAAATTAAACCTTCATTCCTATGAGCCTCCTAGCCCATGGAAATGAATGGGTAATTTGCAATTAGCAATTTGCTCATTGCAAATTAGGAATGGTAAAGAATTGCTATTTATTCCTTAAAATTCGCTATTTAGGAAATGTAAAATAGTTTGATGGTACATATGGCGGTTCATCTGTAACAAGATAAGAAGCTTAGGGATACATTTATGATGACTGGCGCAATAAAGTGGACATTACTTACTTCATTGGTAGGCCTTTACATGTATTATCTCCTCTGTATTCTTTATCAAGCGTAACTTTAATCTGCAATTGTGAGTAGGCCTCACCATAAACAAACCTCTGGATAGGCCACACCTTATCGTCATCCTGGATTAATCATTTAAAATGCTAGGGACAGATTTATGATAGGTGTATGCCTCTTTTGCGCCACTGTGCGTCACTTTTATGATGCAGCGGCGGTGCAAAAGATTTGCTATGAGGCGACAAAATTACAAATTGATGCATTTAGGCAGATGTGTCATGGTGTAAAAAAAACGTGCCACATGAAACCGATGCAGCAGTGATGCAAAAGATGCACCATGTTGCAAGACAGGCCTCACTTGGGGCCATATGTATGAAGCTAATTAGCATTCGCAAAGATCAAAATTCTGCGAATTTCGGCCTTTGCGAATGCTAATTAGACAAATGGTATGTATCAAACAAGTTAGATGCAAAATAAGGAATAGCAAAATTTGCTATTCCTTATTTTGCGATTGCACTGAAGGATTTGCAAATTTTGCGATTACTTAAATGCAATTTATCAAACAAAAAATATGTAAAAAATGACATTAAGGATTTGGAAACTACCACCAACTTCTAGTTTGTGGTAATTTGCGAATTCTTTTCAAAAAGCTTTTTTTCCAAAAAACAAAAGGTGCCATATGACGCCAATACATGCCCTTAGGGCATGTATGTGCGCCATATGCCCCCAAATTTCTTTTTCAGGGGTGCAGCAGGGTGTTCTTGAGACACCCCTGCACCCTTGGAAAAATTCCTAATTTGCGATGAGCTAATTGCTAATCGCAAATTGTACCTTCATTCCTATGAGCCTCCTAGCCCATGGAAATGAATGGGTAATTTGCAATTAGCAATTTGCTCATTGCAAATTAGGAATGGTAAAGAATTGCTATTTATTCCTTAAAATTCGCTATTTAGGAAATGCAAAATAGTTTGATGGTACATATGGCGGTTCATCTGTGACAACATAAGAAGCTTAGGGATAGATTTATGATGACTGGCGCATCACCAGGGATGTGCCAGTCATCCTGCGCCGCTGTTCCGCCACCCATGGTGTGCTGCATTTACAATGCGGGGCATCATGGGGCAAAAATGGCACAGATGCGTGACGTATCTGTGCTGTAAAGGTAGTGATTGCTGGAGTTGTATCGCAAGTGCGATGCAGCTCAAGCATAGCTCAGGGGTGCCCCATCTCCACAATGTTGCGTCAAGACCTATGCCTGCTTAAAGCAGGCGCAGGGTTTTGACGCAGCTTTCTCCTATCTGATTGTAAATACGGCACACCATGGGTGGCAGAGCAGCGGTGCACGTTAACTGGTGCATGCCTGGGGATGTGCCATTTAACATAAATCTGCCCCTTTACATTTAAGTATGTGCAGGGGACACAGAGTCGGTGAGGCTTATCCAAGGTTAAGAAGAGATGAGTCCTGTTCACTGAAAAATTAGACATAGGCTTCACCTGCTCAGCATCGCTGGACATGGCTAAATAATAGCTGCAAAATGTTACTCTTGTTAAACAATTTTACTATTATAATCTCTGAGATTTGTCTCTTACTCTGCAACATCTCATTGTTGTTATCTTTCTTTAAAGATAAAGACAACATCAACATGAGCGACAATCTGCAATCAGTTGATTTTGACCTCATCATTGAACTTGTAATTGAAACATCAGTGGATGTTGATCCCGTGGATGATTTAAATCCTGAGGATGAAGAAGAGCGTGATGAGGATGCAGATTTGTCCGAATTATATGACATAGGGTGGGAAGCTGACCTGCTTGAGCCTATGGAACTATAAACATTTATTTTTAAAATTTATAATAAATAAAAAGTAAAAGTGTAAACCGTTTAATTTAAAAATAAAGACACCTTCAAAAACAGGTTATGTGTAGTGTCTTCAATAAAATATTAAAATATGCTCATAAAATTAGATCAGATTCACATATAAAATAGCACAGGTAACATGAATATAAATTCCATTTCTTTTCTGCTATTTCTGTATTGTAAATTTGCCAAGGACTAAAAAATCTTCTATTTAAAATGTCAAGTAGTGTGTTAAGTTTTTGATCACTGTTATTGATTTACTGTTTGGTAATAGTGGTTAATAACATTTTTTAATATATTTTACCACAGATTCAACTGCAGATCATTTCAACATTTCACCATGCCAACGAAAGAAAGAGAGAGAAAGGCTGCAAAACGTCAAAGACAGCAGGTGAATCAAAAGAAGCAGCAGTCCTCTAACAAAAAGATTTGTCAAGTCACGAAGAAAGCACCGGGTAAGAGTACAAAAACATTCATAAGAAATATGTGTAGTAAAAAAAATATTACTACAGAAAATGTTTCAGTCCATAAAAAGAGAACCAATTCAAATGGAAAGGAAAGGCCAATCAAAAATGTTACTGCTAGAGCAAGAGATAACTCTGTGTATGATAGTAGAAGGAAACAACAGTTTAGGGACATTCGTAAACGAATGTTCCGCAACAGGATAATTGGCAATTTGTTAAAAAATATTAAGAAAGGTCAACAGAAAGTGGTTTTTTATAAGAGAAAAAAAAAAGTTGAGAAAGTTATTGATCAGGCAAAAGAAATAGTAGATGGAAGAGAATAGTTAATCGTAGTAATTTTTGTGAAGTTTTTTCTGGAGAATGGATTCATAGTTCAAGCTGTGAGGCATTTTTTAATGAGGAGAGTTATTTCCAGGATAATGATTTGGTGCATGCAGTTGACACCAGTGGTCGTGCTTATGAAGTGAAAGATGGTTGTCCAGTTGAAAAAGAAAAACTTGTGACAACAGAGGCAGAAGAGGTGTTAGGTAATGAGGTTTTAGGAAGACGTGCTAAGGGTCCTGTGTACACCTGGAAGTGTAGTAGTATTTGTAGTGTGCGACAGGATTCCATCAATTTGCTTTGTGATTTTGTACGGTCATTTAATAAGAAAAGTTTGAAGCAGAAAATAAGGTTGTTGCAAGAATTAGATCCTTGCAGAGTGAGAGAAGTGACAGGTTTGCATGGTCATTCACTGGCTTGTCTTTCCAGGAGAGTATGCCAGAGTGTTTTTCATCATTTCAGAATGCTAGCAGTGCATCATAATAAAGTGAGGAAATTAGTTAGAATGTTGTATTATGCTAAGAGTCCAGCAATTATGCTTAAACAATTATGCGCTGCTCTTTTGCATGGTTCTGAAATAGATGTGAAGAATATATGTGAAGAAATTGAGTTTTGTTACTTTGGAAGTAAAGAGGAGAATGTTGAAATTGACCAAGAAGAAGCGGGTAATGTGGAAGATAGTGTACAGGTTTCCAGTACAGATAATTTCCAGAGGGAAATTGTCACATTTCAGGTCAAATCAAGTGAGAGGCCAAATTTCACTTGTGTGTGTTGTCGACGCACTTATTATAAGAATCAGACTAAGTTAGTGGATTTATATGCAAAAAGTGAAAGGGAAAATAATAGTGAATGGAAGGATTTTGCAACATACTTGATGGTAGAAAATTGTTTTGATTTGGGATTGGATCAACGTGTGTGTACTTATTGTTGTTGCAAATTAAATCAAAACCAGATGCCTGCTAGAGCAGTTCATAATAATCTGGAATTGGTTGAGATTCCTTCTGAATTGAAGGATTTAAATACTTATGAATCTATTTTGATTCAAAGTATCCATCCCTTTCAGGCTATTGTAAGAATGGAGCCAAAGACAGGGAAATTGCCTCCATCAGATTTACAGAGAGGATTAAAGGGAAGAGTTGTTTATTTGCCTCTAGATTTGAAGAAAAACATTAACACAATTGGAGTAGAAAAAGTGGAAGAGGAACCTCTGGTTATCTTAGTTAATGGGGTTCCGACAAAGAATAAGAAAATATGGCAAGATTTAGTAGATGTTAGGAAAGTTAAAAAGGCAACATTGTATTTGAAAAAAAATAATAAATACTATAAGAATGTATATGTTGCAGAAGAGGAAGTAAGTGAGGAAGAGGATAGCGATTTGTGTGCTGGTCAAATTGAGAAAGTAGAACCCTCTACTAGTGAAGAAATATATGAACATTATAGTGTTCATCCTTTGCATTCCAAGGAAGTCATGGGGAATGCTATTGAGTTGTTTCAAATGAAACAAGCCAAAGGGAGTCCCATTAGTGTTTGGGAGGAAAGTTTGGAAGCTCGGTGTTTCCCACAGCTTTTTCCAACAGGTCAGGGAGGAAGATATGATGAGCGACCTCATCAAATTCCTGCTTCTGAATACCGGACTTTGCGATTGTATGCAGGAGATGCTAGGTTTCGACAATGCATTCCTTATTTGTTTCATCTCCTGTTTGAAAGCGATCTGTCTGGACTGTCATATGCAGTGAACCACATCTTGAAAAGTGGTATACACATGCAAAACATCTCGGCAAGTGACTTTATGGATAAAGTCAATGTCCAAGACAGTATTTTGGATTCTCACCTGATTAATCTCATGGCGTGTCAGCGTGGTACTAATGAGTACTGGTACCGTCGTCATGGTGATTTAAAATGTATGCTGAGGAACTTAGGTACTCCCACATGGTTCCTCACTCTGAGCTGTGCCGAGTATGGCTGGGAAGACTTACTTGAATTTCTACGAGAGGCAAATGCTAACGTAGATAACATCGAATTCAAGACACCCGGAGAACTGTGCTCTTTGGATCCAGTCAATGTATGTAGGTACTTCAATCATAGATTTGAAGCTATGATGTCTTTCATCATGAATAAGAAGAATCCACCTCTTGGAGAGGTGTTGGATTTCTTCTGGAGAAAGGAGTACCAAGCAAGAGGTGCTCTTCATATACATATGTTACTGTGGAAAAAGGATGCACCTAAATTTGGAACGGATCCAGTAGACTCAGTGATGAGTTTCATCCAACAGTATTCTACGTGGGCTGTTCCAAACGCAAAGGAGAAGAAAAGCCTAAGAGAAAAAGTTCTGCGTTTCCAAAGCCATCGATGTGGAAAGTACTGCCGTCGTAAATTCCGAAACAAGGACAAGTTCTACACCAAATGTCGTTTCGGCTTTCCACGACCGGTGATTTCTAAAGGAAGAGTAAACAGTTTGATGTCTTCGCTGCGACATAATGTCATGAAGAAATCACCTAAAAACACATACAATTTGAAGAGGAACGAAGAGTCCAAGTACATCAACGACTACAACCCGGTGATTTTGTCCATGTGGAATGCTAACATGGATATACAGTTTGTGGCTGATAACTGTATGGCTGTGGCTCGGTATGTGACGTCTTACATCACCAAAAAAGAGAAGACAGAATTGAAGGATATGTGGGAGGACATTTCCCATGAAAAGAGCCTCAGCAAGAAGTTGTACAGTTTCAGTCTGAAGATGTTGTCGCATCGAGAAATTGGAGCTTACGAATGCTCTGACCGGTTGTCTTCAGCAAGTCTCTATGCCAAGTCCAGGAGTATCATTTGGGCGAGTCTTGGTCTTGCTGCAACGCGTAATCGAGTTCTGAAACCTGTGCGGGAAATTGAGTATTTGGCGGAAAAGGAGCCAAACAGTACCGACATTTTGAAGACCAACATGTTGGATACATATTATCCAAATAGAAGCAGTCACCTCGACAATGTTTGTCTGTATGAGGTTCTTCAAAATTACATATTCAAGAGGAACATCAAAGAAGATACTGAGAAAGGAGTGTATGCTGTAATAGGAAGTGAGGGATGTCTGGTCAAGCAAAGAAAATGCCACTTGGTAAACCATCGAAAATTGAGTGGCGAATCTCCTGAAAAAAAGGAGTTTTTCTATTTAGCACTTTTGCAACTTTTCAAGCCTTGGCGTGCAGAAGAGGAACTGCTTGGAGATTTCCTCTGTTACGAAGACTCTTTCAATGCCGCCAAGGAGACCATAGAATGTCCTGCTTTTCCCAAATATGTAGAAATGTTGAATGCGGAAATTGAGCAGGAAGCAACGATTGCAGCCGAGATTGCCAGAGACAGTTCTCAGGACAGTCAGAGTTCTGCTTCATTGAGTCAGGATCCACTAGGAGGACCTGTTATCGAAAATGAAGCTGCCACTGCCATGAATGAAGTGGAAAGAGCCATGGCACATGCTCAGGAGGATGCGGTTAACTTAGAAGAGTTGGAAAGACAACTCAACGTTGAGCAGAGGAAAATATATGACGAAGTTACCATGCAAATTGATCATGGATTAAGTCATGACAAGAAAGAGTGCTCATGTACGTCGTTGAAGCCTGTCCGACTGTACGTGAGTGGAGAAGCGGGAACTGGAAAAAGTTTCCTCATTAAAGCAATTTCATGCTATTTGCAGGAAAGGACAGAGTCATCGCTGTCTTGTGTTGTCACTACTCCAACTGGACTGGCAGCACATAACATTAAAGGGATTACTTTACATCGTTTACTGATGCTGCCAGTGGAGCATGACAACAAATTACAATATCACAAGCTATCTGGAGATGCTTGTTTTGAAGTTTCAAGAATCTTGAGGAAAATGAAACTTCTTATCATTGACGAAGTAAGCATGGTTTCCAATGTCATGCTTGCCTTTGTGCATTTGAGAATGCAAGAAGTTCTCAAAACAGAGTATGATGTGTTATTTGGTGGCAAACACATCATTGTTTTTGGAGATCTTTTGCAGCTGACACCAGTGAAAGGGCAACCTGTGTTCAAAATGCTCACGCATGAAGATACCAGGAAGTGCCTAGGCAGCATTGGCAACGTCAATATATGGTTAAAATTCAATTATGCTATGCTGAACTGCATGAAAATATGCGTCAGGCGAAGGATGAAGTTTACAAGACTATTCTACAAGATGTTAGAATTGGAAAAGTGACCGAGCATGGGAAAGAAGCTTTACATGCACGATTACTGTCAAATTTATATCCAGAACAAGATGTTGTGCCTGAGAATATTTTTCAGAAAATTACTGATAAGAAATCTGGAATATGTTTGATGCCAACTCTTGCAGAATGTGCCATCTTCAACAACAAAATGTTGCATTTAGAAAAGCAAGAGATTGTGAAACTGGAAGCTATTGACAGAGTAGAGCATAAGGGATCAACAATTATTTTGTCTGAGAATCTGAAAACAAAATTGGATTCATTAGAGAAGAGTATATCTAAAACTGCAGGTTTTGAAAAGACTCTGAATGTTTGCTTGAACTGCCGTATAATTTTAAGAAGGAATTTACATGTTGAAAGAGGTCTGGTAAATGGATCAATGGGTAAATTTGTTGATTTTGTAAAATACAGAAATAGAGATGGAATTGAATTTTTAAAAATTACATTTGATGGCATTGAGGAAGTACAGCTAATTGGTCGTTGCTCTGCTAGATTTTTGCTTGTAAAAGACTTATATGTTCGCCGTAAGCAGTTTCCTGTTTGCTTGGCATATGCGGTGACAATCCATAAATCGCAAGGTTTAAGTGTAGACTGTGCATTGGTGAATATTGGCAGTTCTGTGTTCAAGGAGGGTATGGCATATGTGGCATTGTCACGAGTTAGAACTTTATCGGGATTGTACTTGATTGAGTGTGATGTCACAAACATTTATGCGGATCTAGATTGTGTTAAGGAATACAATAGGTTAAGAAGAGAGTATGCGCCACATTTGCCTCAGTATCCTTTGTTTGAGAAACGTGTGGTAGGCCGGAAACGAAGAAATGTGACCAATACTGGGGAGGTTGTAGCAAAAAGACGAAAAGTCGATGAACCTAAAATTACAAGCAGAAACAAAAAGGATTCTGTTGAAGATGTTGTTGGTTTTCAATTTGAAAACAGTTCTGGTGTCAACTGCTATGCTAATGTAGTGGTTAATGTTTTGTTTTCTCTAGAAAATGTAAAAGAAGAGATTGTGGTCAATTCTGATCAAAGATTTTGCAGTTTGTTAAATTCTGTGTTAGAGAAATGTAGCACTGATAGAACAAACATAGAAAGTGTGTCTGAAATTCGAAATCTGTTAGACAGATGTTCAGGCCAAACACAATTCTCTCAAAATATTCAGCAAGATTGTCAGGAGTTTTTAATGTATATGCTTGATGTATTGCATGCTGAAGGTGTAGATGTAGATCAGCTGTTTGGGCTTTCTTATCAATGGCAGCATGACTGCGAGAACTGTATGGTATCAAGTACTACTAGTGTAAACTCAGAAAGATTTATATATTTAACTTTGCCAGACAGTAAATCAGTCTCCTTTAATAAGCTAGTAAAAGCAGCTGATCACAACATGGAGTGTAGCCAATGTAAATCTGAAATGATGTCCACATTATTTATACGAACATATGGCCAGTATGTCATTTTAATGTTCCAACGATGTAGGCCTGATGGAACAAAATTGACAACTTTAATTAAAAATTTTGTAGCTTCGCAGTTGTCAATATCAGGAAGGACTTTTGTAACTGCAGCAATTATATATCATGACGGCCCTTCAATAACATCAGGACATTACACAGCTTATTTAAAGTCTAGAAATGGCTGGTCATTCTGCAACGATTCTGTTTTAATTTTCATAAAAAAATTGCCGTATGACCTTAAAAACTCTTACCTGGTGTTTTTAAAACCAAAATTTTAGGGAAATAATCTCGGGATGTGCTCTGTGGAATTTCAAGAAGTTCTAATGGCTCCTACACAATTTGGCCTTGAGGATAAGTGTAGTTCAGAGACATAACTTCTAACCATAAGACTGGACGTCATGGAGAAATAAGTGCACTTTGAATGAGTTCAGAAAAACTATTTCTTTTTATAAGCTAATTGAAGCAGCCATTCAAAACATAGAGTAGAGGGAATGTAAGTCTGCAATGCTGTCTACTGTTTTACATTGCTTTGTGATTGAAAGTGATGTAGAGAATTAAATATTTGTACTAGTCATAGAGTTAGTGTAAGTCTGCTTCATAGTAAGCAGTATCAGTGTCATAGGAAATGTAGAACATGACTGAGCAAGAAGAGGAAGATATTACTATTCCTGGATTGTGAAAATGATCTTCAACATTTTAATTCTGAAAGTTGCAGAAATGCCAAATGACGGGATTGGCTTACAAGAAATCCAAGAGTTATAAATGGCTCTGACAAGATTTGGCCTTGTGGAAACTTGTGGTAGAGAGCAAGAAGTCATTTATTGCATGTAACATGTTTTTAAAAATGATGGAGATTTTCTTTCAGAAAGTGGCGGGCTGAAAGTAATAACAGCACAACAGAGTGTAAGCTGTTCATAGGACATCCTTTGACGTCATGGAAAGTAAGTTAACTTTAAGGAGTTCTGAATTCTGATTTGTTATGTTGTATGGGTTTTTTAAACACAATCATTTTGATTGTGTTTTTTTTTCCCCGCTGTTATATGATGAATACCTTCAAGTCACTGTTTTTAGTGAATTTTGATACATTCTGAGAACAGCAAAAATAAACCATTTAACATGTATAATTAATTCTGTACTGTTTGCATTTATGATGTATATGTAGAACTGTGTAGGAGGCATGGAGAAGGTGAGGCTTCTGTAAGTGTCAAAGTTGTTGCATGCAGTGCTGCGCTTCTGCGTATTCTTTCATATGCTAGACTACATCTGCACAATGAGATACCTAAGCAAAGGAAACACAAGTGATGTGATTGTGAAATGAGCAAAATAAATTGCACGTATTTCATTTACATCACCTGTGTTTCCTATCATTACGAAGCACATTGTGTAGATCAAGTTTAGGTCTGTCCAGGGAAACATAGGAGGTTTGGACTTTGTTCAAGAGTGCAGTGGACATGACTCACTTCATTGGTAGACCTTCACATATATTATGTCCTCTATTCTCTTCAACAACTCGAAATTTCATCTGCAACCCTGAGTAGGCCTCACCTCAAACAAACCTCTGGATAGGAGACATCTTATTGGCATCCTGAAGCAATTATTTAAAATTTTAGTGTCTTGCGACACTTTTCTGAGACAACAGCAATGCAAAAGATGCACCATGTTTTAAGATAGGCCTCACTTCATCTGCATCAAGATACTGTTAGTTTAAAATGTATATCTTTAGGACTGTGTAGGGGGCCTGGAGAAGCAGAAGCTTCTGTCAGTGTCAAAGTTGTTGAAAAACTGTTTGTCCTTCAATCTTTTCCCTTGTCTTTTCTAATTTTTAAATACATGTTTTAATATTTTTCAAATGTTGGTTCTCTCTTTCACAGATTGAAAGTATAAAAACAAAAAGTGAGTAATTTAACGACAATTATAAGGTAAATGTTTTGTACTCTTTTCGTTACATTTCTATCACATTTAACTTCTATTAGTTCCACTGCTTCATTTCTTTAACCCTCAGTTTCCTGCCTTTGCTGCTTCCCTCATTCCTTTCTCTATTACCTACTTACTCAACTCCTTCCACTCTTTTTCTCAGTCCCTCTCTTCTCATAGTTCCTCACTCTTGTTCACTCACTCCGTCTCTATTACTCTTAGTGTCTTTGACTGATCACTCTATCACTATTTGTTCATAATGCTTTCTCTGTGTAGTTGAAGCACACTAAGGGGCATATTATGAACACAGCCAATAAAATTATTGCTCTTTTTATTGGCAGAAAACTGGTGCAAAAGTGGTTTTAGCGGCAGTTTTCTGCCGCAAAAGCAGCTTTAGCGACACATTTCTGCCAATAAAAGCTGCAAAACTTTTATTGCCTATGTTGATGATATGGCTCTATGTTACTTACATTTCTTTGCTATTTCAATTAATCTTTTTCTGTTATTTTTTGTTTTCTGTTTTCTATTTTTTCTCTCTGTTATTCCTCATGTTTTAATCTTATTTTGAACATTCACTCACATTCTCCAAGAAACTCTTCTTTGTTAATGTTATACTCTCTTTTTTTTTCTTTCACTTCGTTATCTATTTTGTTTTTCACAATTATACCCTCTTCCGTCTTTTCTTCGGTAAATAGATCTATTAAACAGTATCTCTTCTTTACTCCCTATAGCTGTCTTTCTTTTAACATCACTCTCTGTTTACTTTCCTTATACTTACTCTTTTTTTTAAAAAAAAAATTTTTTTGGTTAGCTCCCGGTCCGCGTACCGGGAAGCTAACCGGGAAGCGAACCAAAAGAAATAGAGCTTGCCAGAGTGCTAAACATTCTAGCAATTTTTTTTGAAAGGGAAGGTAGTTCTGAAAAGAACTTTTTTTAAAATATTTTTGTTGTTTTATATTTTTTTTTTATTTTTTGTTTTTTTTGTATTTTTTGAACGATTTTATATTTTTTTTGTTTTTTTTTGGGGGGGGAAACAACAAAAAACAGGCATTGAAAAGGGCTCAACAGGAGCAAAAAAAAAATTACTGGGGGCGGTTAGGGCAATTATGGTGTTCATACGCCAGGTTGATAGCATTTATGCTCATATTGTCACATGCTAACAACGCACGACAGTGCATACAAGTGTGGATCATGTGGCCAAAATTTTCTTGTATGTTTGGCACAGTTTCCCGTGCCTCTGCTGGTGTCAATGAAATGGATATTCTTGATCTGGCCACAGGAGTTGATCTTGGATTTTCCTGCAAATCCCGTATTTCCGCCCGGCTATAATTGAGTGGATGCTTCCTTGTCATGTGCCTGTGCATAGTATGGTTGCCATAACTATATTTCTTATCCGTCCCTCTGGATAATTTTTCTTTACAGATGAGGCAGGTGACATACCTCGCATTCACTTTTTTTTGGCCAGGAGGGATCGAATAAAACTGCCAGATGAAACTGGCTTTCTTATGGGAAACCCGGGGCACTTCTTCTAAGAACTGTGGTTCTTCTCCCTCCTCTTCATCCATTTCTTCCTCTTCCTCCTCAGTGTTGGTCATCACCTGGGGAGGTGGTCCTTTCTTCCCATGAGGAGGTGGAGGTGGTGGTGGGGGTCCACCAGCTGAAGCAACTACTGAAGCCATTTCTGATATAGTAATAAAGGTCTTCCTCTCACAATGATGAAAGTCAGAGTGAGGAAAGAAGGAGGGGTTTTCATCATTTGGGAAAAACAATACTTCTCAACCAATGAAAAGTGTTATTTTTAGGTCACCTGACCTAGCCTTACATCATTATGAAACCAAAAGTGAAATGAACCAATGAAAAGTTTTATTAACAAGTCACATGACCTCTCACGCTCATGTTACGCACTGCGGAACGCGCCCCGGTTAGCTTCCGGGTCGCTGAGCTTCGCGCCTCGGTCCGCGCCCCGGGACACTTCCGGGTGCGCTAACGCGGTACGTCACAAGACGCATTACGCGGCAACGCGATACATCGCGCTTTCGCGACGCGCCGCGGATCGCTTCCGGAGAGCTGCGTTTCGCGCCTCGGTCCGCGCCCCGGGGCACTTCCGGGTGCGCTAACACAGTACGTCATAAGACGCATTACGCGGCAACGCGATACCGTCACTATGTTGATTTCTTACCGGTTCGCGGACCGGGTCGCGGCATCAATTTGAGCTAACGGAAAGCTTCCCGGTTCGCGGACCGGGAGCGAAACAAAAAAAATATTAATTTTTTTTATTAATAAACATATAAAATATATTTTTGGATTTAAAGAAGAATACATTTTACAGCTATAGATATTAGCTTTTAAAAAACCAAAGAAATTCACTGAAAAAACCATAGGTTATAGACCATATATAGTTAGGAATTAGCATTTACAAAACCTTGAAAATTCACTGAAAAAACCATAGGTTATACACCATATATAGTTAGGAATTAGCATTTAAAAAACCTTATTTTACTCACACAAAACCAATGAAATTCCATATATAGTTAGTTGTACTAACTATATATCGCGCACCCGCAATCCACTGCTGATCATGTCACATATTACATCATTCATGACATGGTCAGTGACATCACTGATGACATCACTGATGACATCTCAAATGACATCACTGATGACATCACTGATGACATCTCAAATGACATCACTGATGACATCACTGATGACAACATCCAGTGACTGTATTTTTCTGTAAAGTTAAAATATGTCTTACATATTTAAGAATGAGTGGATGTATAAGTGTCTGGATGAAGGATTTAGTAGGTGCATGACTGACTGTATGAGTGAGTGGTTAAATGTGTCTCACTGAGTGCATGGGTTAGTGACTAAACTGTCTTAATTTGTGCATCATTATGTCTGTTGTTCTGTAAACTGCTGCATGTGTTGATCAGTAGCTATATGAGTAACTATATGGGTTATTGATTGGTTGCCCAAGCATTTGTATGGGAGACTGAGTGTGTGTGTGGGTGGCTGGGAGGTGTATGACTCTGTGCATAGATGTATGGGTTCAAAAGTGCATGTGGAAACAGCTGTATGGGCGGTTGACTGTTTGCATGACTGTATTGGTGAGTGAATAGATATCTCAGTGCTACATGTCAAAGTAAGTACATATGTAAAATACAGTACATGTGAGAGTTGACATATATAAATAACTGTGCATAAGAGCCAGTGAATGTGTGAGTGGCTGTATGGATCATTGTGCACTTGTATCCAGGATTGTATAAGTGAGTAAATATGTTTTAGTATATGTTTGAATAAGTAAGGTGTGTATAACTGTATAGTTGTGAAAATGGAGGTGTGATTGATTCTTTGCATGACTGACTAGGTGTGTAAGTAACTCCATGGATGAGTGACAGTCTGTGAGTGTCTGTTTACACTGAGTGTATCTAAGGTTATATTAGAGTCTGAAGAGGTTCATCGTATTATCACATGAATGATGTCATCAGTGATGTGATCAGTAATGTCAAATGAGATGTCATCAGTGATGTCATCAGTGATGTCATTTGAGATGTCATCAGTGATGTCATCAGTGATGTCATTTGAGATGTCATCAGTGATGTCATCAGTGATGTCACTGACCATGTCATGAATGATGTAATATGTGACATGATCAGCAGTGGATTGCGGGTGCGCGATATATAGTTAGTACAACTAACTATATATGGAATTTCATTGGTTTTGTGTGAGTAAAATAAGGTTTTTTAAATGCTAATTCCTAACTATATATGGTGTATAACCTATGGTTTTTTCAGTGAATTTTCAAGGTTTTGTAAATGCTAATTCCTAACTATATATGGTCTATAACCTATGGTTTTTTCAGTGAATATATATATAATTGCACTTGCCAACACATCGACTTCTTCAGCTGCTGGAAGACAAAAGAAGAGAAAGACATTACTGGATAAATCTTATCATCATCAATTAGACATTACTTTGCAAGAACTTAAGGATAAAGGAAGATGCAAGGTTCAGGTGTAAAACCGGTAATTAGGTATAGCAGGGAGGTTGGCATAATTCTGTAATAGAGGTTACATATTGTTTGTCTTGCAGGATTCTACAAGTTTTCACATACACCTAACCTGAACAGAATAGTGATAGATCAAGAAGTATAGATCAACATTAACATAAGAGAGCTGCTAACCACTGTGGTAAATACAGGTAACCTAGAAGTAGTTGTAGAGTTTTCAGGGGGTTAGGAATTGTATTTACTGTGGTTACATGTATATGTTGCGGGATTCAACACGAATAATCGTTAGAGTCCAGTCGGAAGAAGACAAAGCAGTGCAGTCTCTCTTTCTTGTCCCCTTTCCCCGTCTCTTCTAGTAGTGAGCATTGTGTCAGGCTGTAGTGGAGTTGGGGATTGAGGAAATTCACATCTGCTCCTGTGGAAACTACAGTTTAGGTGGAGGTACTTGACAGTTCCAGGGTATATTATCATTTAGTCCATTGATGTTAGTGGATATTCGGTAGACCCATCTTTGTTCCTTTTCTAACAATTGTTGTTGTATGTTGTTAGTGTTCAATTATTACCCATTGCATGTCATTTGGGGTATGACCTTGTTCTAAGAAGTGTTTGGTCATTCTGGTAGTATTTTGTTTACATCGGATATTGCTTCTATGTTGGCAGATTCTTGTTTTAACCTTGCAACTGGTCATGCCAACATATCATAGGCCAAACGGGCAGCTAATCAGGTAGATGGCATTGGAAGAATTACAGTTCATGTGTCTGCGTATTTCCCAAAACTTACAAGGTTCTAGATTTAGTATCTTAGTCAGTTTAGTCAGGTGGCACGCACTACACTGTCCGCAAGTGTAATGTCCTGTTACTTTAAGCCATCCCCATGTGTTGAGTACTGTATTTTCATTGTGGATTGGTAACTGTGGTCTTGTGTGCACCAGACGATCCTTAAGACTTTTTCCTTTTTTACACGAGAACAGAGGTTTTTCCCATTGCAGGTTGCCAGTGTTTAGTAGAGTCCAATCTTTTCGGATAATTTTGGCCACTTGATTCGACACAGCATTATAAGTGGTCACACAAGTTAATGGAATGGAAGTTTCTGGAGGTATGTTGGTTTCCAGGAGTCCTTCGAGGTTTTGGTTTCATGCACGTTTTTGTGCTTTTTTAGTAATGGTTTCAGGGTAACTACGTTGTTTCAGTTTGGTGGTGAGTATTTGTGCCTGGTTTTTGTAATCTTTAATATTGCTACAATTCCTTCGTAGGTGTAGATACTGTCCATAGGGCAGATTTTCCCTTAAGGATCGAGGATGGAAACTTGAAAAATGTAGGAGGGAGTTCCTTGCATAGGTTTAAAACTTGTCTTTGTCTCAAGTCTGCCATTGTTGTGTGTTATGTCTAGGTCCAGAAAAGTCATGTTATTTTTATTCTTGGTGTGAGTAAATTTCAAGTCACAGCTGTTGATCCAAACAAAAAATGACTCCAGTGATTCTTCTGAACTTTCCCAGATGAGAAAAACCTTATCTATATATCGTTTATAAAACCGCACGTTGGCTGTGAGCGGATTGCAGTGATTTAGCAGGAACTTTTGTTCAAAGTTGTAAACATACAATCCTGCCACACTGGGGACAAATGTACTCCTCATCGAAGTACAGTACTTTTGTAAATACAGTTTCCCTTTGAACTCAAAATAGTTCACTTTCAGGGCCAACTCCGCACATTTTAAGACAAACGTGTTGGGGGTCTTGTGGGGCCAGATGATACTGTTCAAAGATGTTTGTAGGACTGCCAAGGTGTCATCTTGAGGTAGGCTCGTATAGAGACTTTCTATATCTAAGCTTACTAGGAAGCTGGTATTGGAATTGAAAGTTGGGTCCTTGATCTGTCCTAACAGATACTTTGTGTCTTTTATGTAGGTTGTAGTTGTTTGTACTATGGGTTGTAGCAAAAGTCGCAAAACTTAGATAGAGGTTCCAGGACGGAACCTATGCCCGACACTATTGGGCGTCCTAGGAGAGGGATTTTATTTTTACGTACTTTGGGGATAGTGTAAAAGTATGGTGTTTTTTCTTCAGAGGTTGTCAAAAATTGTGCTTCTTTTTTGGAAAGTGACCAAGACTTTCGGCCTCCTTAACTAGATCAATAATCTAGTTCTTGAGTCTGCTTGTAGGCTTTATTTGGATAGGTAGATAATTGCGTCTTTCATCCAGAAACCTGAGGCATTCATTTCTGTAGGCCATACAAGTCACATGCTATAAAATAAAACAGAAGAGGACAAGAGAGAGTCACGATAGATGCAGTGATGATGCGTATACCTGAAGTCAATCGCGGTTCACCGGGAATGATTAAAAACCATCTCGGCTCCTCGCCATAACACCAGCCTGATACTGAGGAGACCGAAATAGGTTACTAAGCGGGAGAGACCATAAGATCAAGTAAGACCGTTCCCTTTTCCGGTGCAGTGGTACACTTTGACGCTGCATCTTGTATCTTGTTTTAACCATTTTCTGCCTCATTACTTTCATGGTGTTAGCGTCAGGATATCTATTGTAACTCTCCCTTGTCCTCTTCCGTTTTCTTTTATAGTATGTGACTTATATGGCTCTCCTCACCCAGGACCAGATATGTAAGCCAGTTAACAAATTAGTGTAATTATAAACTAAATTGCGCTTGTTTTTCTCAAAGTCACGTTTAAGTTCTAAAATACTTCTTTTTACATTCGGCACGCCCAAGTTGGCCTCACTCAGTTTCAAAACCGCTGTTAAGGTGACTATCACTCATAGTCACACAGTGCTACCACCTGCACTTCACCGGAACTATTTCAAATCGAATTAGACCACTAGGCATGTATCTAGTGCCTATATTCATTGATAGTATGGCAAGATCACATACGCACTATCTGTTGATTGCATGAAATTGCGTATGAACGTGTACTGCACGTATGTCTGGCACTGATTGAAGCTGTATCAAATTTACAGAGCACCTTCTTTTTTATGGCTAAGGCGTAACCAGGATTCCTTTATATGTTATATGTTGTCTTGTGTTACGTCTCCCTTTCATTACAGGTACTAGCCTTTTGAGGACCCATAATACTGTTAGTCCTCCCAGCATAAACAGTACTCCTTAGCGTGAGTACTAAAGATGCATTAACACATGGTCTATTTTTACCACTCACTTTTTTCACCATATTCACCCTACACTTTATTTTTTAGAAGTCCTGAAGAAAGACTTGATATTTTTCATAAAGGCTGAAACATGTCGACCATCATAGGATAATATTAAGATACAAATAGTAGCCTTAACCCATTATCCACTTGCATGTTTTTAATATACACTGAGTTGCCTGAAATGAATAGTAGGTAGAAACTCAGAGGTAATTTTAATTAGCACTCACTTCATCACACTCACTGACACCTCAAACCTGCTCCACTGTAAACAGGTGTCGTAGCACACCTGAGTAGCATCCGGCTACTCAGCCGGGACCCGATGATGAAGCATAACACCAACTAGGTTGGTGTGTGAGGGTTTTCTAAACAAACCTTTGACGTGCCAGACATCACTGTGACACATAGCTATTTACCAAAGGCCGTCTTAGTTGGTTTCATACATAGCATCTATATGACTCATTTGGCTACGTTGTTCGAATCTTTTGGGGCCAAGATAGTGTCCTACGCCGATAATGCACAGTTACTCTTCTCTTTTAAGAAAGATAGGGCAATCGATCAAGAAGCCATCAAACCCTGTTTATCAACTCCAATGCAAAACTGACAAGACTGAGATTCTAAGCTTCTGAACAATTTTACTTTTAACCTACAAGCTCAGTGGCTGGACAAGACTTCTTCCCAAAATGGCCATACTGAAGTAGTAAAAAGCCTGGGTGTTAAGTTTGACAGAAAGCTAACTCTACAAACTCAAATAAATAGAGTGATTGGCACATGTTTTGGTCTGATGCGAACTGTCCAAAGAAAGATTTCTGCAAATTCTCTCCTTGCCTGCAAGGATTTCCATTCTCCATGCTTTGGTGGTGTCCCGCTAATGCCCTTTATGCAGGGCTCCCACAGCATCTGCTGCAGAAATCACATACTGTACAGAATGCAGCAGTCCATATGGCTCTTCAATTACCTAGGCGAGCCATAATATTTCTGCGTTTGAAGAATCCGACGTACTGTTAAAAAAATTATTATGTTTACAATTTTGAACCTTTTGCACAGGGTTCTATATAATTCTGGCTTGAAACAGTTTGCCTGCTAAAGTACTCCAAGTGGAAAATGAACAGTCTTTTAGAAAGCAATTTTAGACCTGTATTTTTACTCTTTAATGAGTCTTTTCATTGCCTCTATCTCCTATTTTCCAATTAGCACAGGACACTCCCAGAAGTAGCTCTGGGCTTTAGAAATCCTGACATTCATTCACAAAACATTCATACTATATGGCACATGAAGCAGTTGTCACATAAAGTGTTAACCATTAAGCAGCATCAAGCGTGGCACATGCACAAATTGCCTCACAGCCTCTATATTTTTTCCATCATTCATCTGCACAGTAAGTGACATCACTGGATTTCCCACTATCTATCTACACAGGTAGTTTCTTCACTGGATTTCCCATCATGAATCTGCACAGGAAGTAACATCCATCTGCATCAGAAATTACATCACTGGATTTCACATCAGCTATCACAGGAAGTGAACTTGTTAGATTTCACATCTTTACAGGAACTGACTATGGGATTTCCCATCATCCACCTGCACAGAAAGTGACACCACTGATTTCCCGCAAAAACTGTCCTTAAAAAAAGCCAATCAAGAGGTCTCATTACCATCTTACATTTGCACAGGAAATGAGATCAATATATTTCCCATTATCCATCTGCACAGTAAGTGTCATCTTTGGATCTCCCATCATTCATCTGCATAAGAAAGAACAGCACTGATTTTCCCTCCATCCATCTGTACAGGAAGTGGCATCACTGGATTTCCCATCAGCCATATGCACAGGAAGTGACATCACTCCTCTACCCTCCTAGGTCTCTTATGCGCCCCAGTGTATCCCAATCTAGGCCTAGGTAGCTACACAACCACTTACCTACATTTGTCCTACCTTGCTCTGCATAACGTTTTCACACTGACCTTTTACCCAGTTCTGTGCTAAATAAATGTCAATCAGTTTCTTGGAAACTAGCCTCATTTATTATGCATGAGGATTCTTAGAAAAGTCTCTACACATGACATACATAACAGCATGAACTTATTCTGTGTAAAATATCATAGTCATCCTCATCCTAGGGTGAAAGCACTACTTTGTATAATCGTAGGTATTGCTCTAGACTCATTTGCATAATCGTACTTACAAGATATCGATTATGTAAGGAACCCCAAGGCTATCTTTATGGTATAAAAGACCCATACTAGCACTAGAAAAATAGTAGAGGAGAAGCTTTTCGCTGACACTAGACACTGAGTTCCCAGCATGCAGAAGCTCCAGCACGCAGTGGTCCAACTCAAGACCAAGACAGGGTTTTTTGTTCTCTCCCATCAGGTAATGGGACTGGCTCTTTCATTGGGGATTCTTGGCTTTACAATCATCCACATACATGCTAGGTACACTTAGGTAGGGTTTGCTTCATAGGAGTACGCTTGATTACCATCCTGTATTTATATGTCTGCATATTTTCACTGTTTTAGCACTATGGTAGAATTCTAACTTTTATTAACTCTGTTGGCGCTTGTAATCTTATACATCTGTTTCTGTCTAGTGGTTGTCACAGCACAGTTGATTTATACTAGAATGACGCTGGTTCAATAAAGGCTTATTGAAAACGTCCCCATCGTTTATTCCGTTTATCTCTCTGAGACTAAGTGAGTACAATTGACTGTGCGAAAAATACTGTACTGTTTCCGCCTTCCCTGAATGATCAAGGGTTGTCATGTTCAATAGTTGCCAGAAACTATTCGCTCCTTGGTTAGGTTGGAGGGTTTATGGTGGCACTGTGAGCTAGCTGGTTTAAAGGCTGACATACCATTTGGGAGTGTCTGGAATCAGTCTGGACACCAAACCTTTGGTTTATGTTGCCTAACCGAGCAGATCCTATGCATTTGTAGGAACTACACAACAGGGACTCCTTACCAAACACAACACAGAGCTCTGGCACCTGAGGCACAACATTGCCCGTGACTTACTTTTCCTCACAGAAAACCTTAGGTTCTGACTGGTGCAGCAACGGCGCTGCGTGGATTTTGATAGTTGCAACACAAGAGTGTAGAGATACAGGACCAGTCCTCAGTCATGGGCAAGGAGGGCGGCAGGTAGCAGGGTAGGCACAACAAAGCAGGAGTCCAGCAAAGTCCAAATGAGTCCAGCAGTGTGACAGTCCTTTCAACCGAACAGCAGTCCTACTTTCTGGCAGGGCATCCTCAGGTCCAGAAGTGTACTGAAGTGGCGGTGTCTGAGGTCCAGTACTTATTCCCAGTTGAGCCTTTGAAGTGGGGGAATGTGAAAGAGGGGGATTTGAAGTTCCCATCTTTCTTTTGATCCAGACTCACTACAGGGGGGTATGCAGCCCTTTGTGGGGGGCAAAGACAAAACACCCAGTACCCAGAACATGTTCAATGCCTGCATGACTGAAATTAACCACTAGATGAAGAACAGCTGTTTAAAGCTGAACACCTAAAAGACTAAAATTGTGATCTTTGAAAAAAGCACATCACTGTGGGACTCTACCTGGCGGGGAAACAGAGTTACAACTGACACCCACTTCCACCACCTATGCCAGGTCAATGCCATCACCACCTCATTCTTCCATACTCTGATGATGATGAAGAAGATTTTCAAATGGCTCCCAATCAGCACCCTCTATGCTGGGATCATTCAAAAGCTATCAGGAAGGCTGCAGACCCTTCAGAACTTAGAGGCCAGAGTCACTCTCATGCTCCCTCTCTGCAGACCACACCTTATGAAGCTCCAATGGCTCTCCATAAAAAAATGAGCACAATACAAACTCTTCACCCACACTTTCAAGGTACTACATCACACTGGCCCAGCATACCGCAACAATCGCATCTCCTTTCACAAACCTTTCCGACACTTTCACTTGCCCAAACCCCATGCATACAGAAACCCTGATCTGGTGGTCGAACCATCTCTTACATTGCTCAAAAACATGGAATGACCTGCTGCGACACATAAGACCCACCTTCTCGGCGAGAAGCTGAACCCTTCGCTTTCCCAATGGTCTCAATAGACCCTAAGAATGGCTAGAATAAAACTGCTGAGTGCCAGGATATCCTCTTGGGTGATAGTGCACTCTGCAAATCTGCATAACATACCATAACAACAAAACACAGCATAACATGACATAATATGGCATAACATGATATAAATTAACAAAATACTGCTAAATTTAGTTCTATAAATTAGTCTTCACATGTTTACTCAGTGATAAGCAACGGGCACTATTATCTGCAAAGAACCAAGCAATGTAAAGTACAATAGATAATGAAAGAGCATGAGCACAGTATTCAGGGCTTAGCTGGGTTGAAAACTTTGTCTGAAACCAAAGCATTGTCATTTGGTGGAATAAATGATCCTGTGCACCAAAAATAAGCTGTAAGGTTTTAATTGAGCAAAATTGAATGAAAGATAGAAGACATTAAAAAAAAGGTCCAAGATCAATTTATGTGTAGCCCAGAATACATAAAGTGTGTTCCATAGCGGAGCACACAGCACAGACAACCCAACACCCATACCTAACAGCACTATGATGCTGTATAAATGGCAATACTGCACCACAAATCTCTCTGCTACTATAACGTAACATGAACTTTACCTGTAAAAATGGCCTAAGTCTTGATCTACTGAGCCTTTCAAATACTACAGCATAAAGTTGTAAAGTTTTCTTAAATTCATTACTATGCTCAATGGAATGCTAAATTATTGGAATCTATGCGAGTATGGGATCTGGCCCTTTAAGGTCTGCTGACGATGAGCCAGAAACACATAATAATTCCTCCCACCATCCACAACCAATATTTTGGAAACCAACCCTACAACAATTTGATGGAATTACCCATAGGGGAGCTAATTAAGGTGATAACAATAGTCTCCTTATTAAACATGGATCTGTTGTCTTTTTACAGGCATTGAAAGTTTGAACAGAAATTAAACACATTTATTACCCTGTTTCCAACAAGTATTTAGTAATTTTCACTGGAATGGTGGTTTCACTCTTTGGATTCAAGTCCTGAAGAAGAGCTAAGATTTCAGTACACCTATCATGGTCAAACAAATGTGATAATCAAGGGCATGGACTGTTATAACCTGAGAAGTAGAGAATAAGGATATTTTTACCTAGACCTTGAACTGAAAACACAATGTTCGATCAATTGAGCTGTGGGCTATATTTAGCCTCAATCCTTTAGTATAAAACTGATACAGTGTGACAGCATCTTAAATTGCTTTTAGTTGAAATTCAGTCAATTTGCATACACAGCTTTGAAAATGAAGGAAAGATTTGCATGCTTTGAAAGTATTTTATTAAAAATATTGTAAATGAGTTGTGGTCAAATACTGAAAATAATATCAATTTATTTGTTGAGTTACCAGAATCAAGTCTAGATGCTACTATAATAAAGAATATAAATGAACTCATGGCTGAATGAAGGGTTTGTATATGATTTTATTTTGTCTCAGTAGCAATTACTCCAGGATATTTTAGATATATTTACGTATGATGATAGTGAAAAACCTGCAAGCATTTGTCAATTCTCAGTATTTTAAGTCTGAGTGGGTCTTTACTATACTTAACTAGGTTTCGGTAATCACTCATCTGATGCATCCCTTGCTATAAGCACATACCTGGCACGGAGATAAAAATATATGAGTCTAATGTACGCATGAGTGGGTGCAATATGCACACATATAACCTTACATGCGCCCTGCATAACTGCAGTACACACTACTTACACCTTTCTACACAACCTGACATATGATAAAAATAGATATTCAGCTCATTTTTTAAATTTTATTTTGAAATGTATTTTCATAATTGAACAGCGAACATCTTTCCTTTACACCCACATATTTGGAATCCATATTAGCAGCTTTTTCAAGATCTGCTTACGTATCAAAAAATCCTACATACATTAAGTCCACAATTAAAGCAGTTTTACTCAGGCTCCTTAGAAACAACTTTATTCTATATGCACTCATTTGGTCAGGGGCATCATTAGATCCAGACATGAACAACTATGTCTGAGATATTTTAACTTACGTTGGGTAAGTGTAAGAAATTTGGTTACTGGTTGAGGGTGGTGAAAGCAGAAATCAAAATCCTTGTCAGAGTGAAGTCATAAGCAAAACCCAAATTAAGCTGGTGTCACCCCTCTGGTAGCCTGGCGCAGAGCAGTAAAGCTTAACTTTGAAACAATGTATGAAGTATTTATGCAGCACTTCAAAGAGTAGAAAAGAGAAAACACAATACAAGTAAAATCTCATGCCAATTTAGGTAAATAGAGTCAATGTTAATAAATTAATCAAGAAAAAACTACACAAATCCAAACAGCAGATCTGGTAACATACTAATTCAAAGTTTCCAGAAAGAAAACACACAAACAACAAAGTGACAACTGTGGTTATCTGATCGTAATTCAGTGTGGTCCGGCTACGAGGCGATGCGTCGAGAAGTAAAGGTGATGTGCTGGTTCTGTGGGAGATGCCCCACATCTCTGAGGAGTTGCGTCAGTTCTGCTGGATTCAGAGATGGGCTAGCAAAGCACATTCAGGCCCACTTTCAAGGGTCCAGGATTGGGATAGCACCACTTTGGAGAACAGGACTCACAGATGGCGGAGTCCAGGTGCAGGTACAAGGTTGTTGTAGGCTTGTTATGTCCCTGCAGTGTCTGATCCAGAGGCCAGCCAACTAGCTCTGGGAGCCACTCTAGAGTCCTGGATTTAGAGATGCAGGTCCAGTCCTCCTCACGCAGACAAGAGGGCAGCAGGTCAGCATGGCAGGGCATCAGTCCTTGAGAGCAACAGTCCAGCATAATGGCAGTCCTTTAGGCAGCACAACAGTACTTCCTGGCAAAGTTCATAGGGCCAGTAATGTACTCAAGAGTTGTATTTAAGGATCCGATATTTTTACCTGGTGCCTACTTTGAAGTGGAGAACGGTTCTGGAGATTTCCACCCCCATGATGTGTCAGGCATTCCCTTCCTTCCTGCCCTGGCCCCAGCCTGGCTGGAGACACAAAGGTCTAGTGACAAACCATGTGCAAGAGTGCGCAGGCAGAGCCTTTGTGATGTGTTGAAGTGTGGTAGGTGACAGTTCCGATACCTCATTAACTCAAAGTGACCCATCCTGCCAACAACTGTCTTCCCTTTGTCTCACTGTCGTGCAGCAAAACACAAAGTCCAACTACCAGCTGCACTTATTCATGTGACCCAGGATCAGACTATAGGCACCCAAATGATTCGGACAAGAAAATTCAAATTTTCAAAAAGTTGTATTTTCAGAATTGTGAATAAAATTCAACTTTAACATTAAAGAGGGTTTTCACATTACAACCACTTGACACCAAACCCGACATTTCTACTCCCCCCAATTGAAAGTTATCGCATTCAATAAATGAAATAGTTAACCCAATTATTTTTTATGGGAGAGGTTGGCCTTGCAGCAGTGAAAAATTAAGGGGCATATTATCAAGAACGACGTTAAAATTATCGCCGGTTTAGCGGCAGAAAACTGCTGCTAAAGTAGCGATAATGGGCTTGATAATATGCTTTGGAAAATTCCAGTAGAAGCCCATGTTCACACCAGAACATGGACTTCTATTGGAATTCTCAAGGGCATATTATCAAGCCCATTATCGCCGCTTTAGCGGCACTTTTCTGTCGCTAAATTGGCGATAATTTTTAACGTCGTTCTTGATAATATGCCCCTAAGAGTTTTTTACTAACACTACATGTAAAACCTACAAGTACATGGCCAACATTTTAGGTATGCTGCACCCTGCCCTGGTTTAGGCCCTTGCCCAGGTGAGACTTATATGTGTTAAAAAGCATGGTTTTAGCCTGGCAGAAGGTTCAGTTTGGGAGATCGAAAGGGCACTTTTAAAACAGCACACACAGGCTGCATTGGCAGGAATCAGACATGCTTTGAAAAGCTTCTTAAGTGGGTTGCACAACACATTTTGCCAACCCACCAGTATGATTTAATTTACTGGCCCTGTTTAAATGAAATACCACTTTGCTAGAGACCTAGAAGATTATTAAATATGCCAATTTGGTGGAAGCCAGTGTTGCCACGTTTTAGGGAGAGAGCACAAGCACTTCAGGACTGGTTAGTAGTTGTAAAGTGAGCTGAGTTCCAAGCCCAACAAAAACGAAGTAAGCTAAATCAGGAGAATGGAAAGCAACAAATTGAAGTCAATCCATATTAAGAATGTCAAGTCCAACACAAAGGTAACTATTTAATCGGGGCGAATATGGCCCCTGTATCGGACCCTTGCTGCATCAGAGTCGGTCTTAACTTTCATCATAGTCCCAGTTGAGCACAAACAAATGACTGCAGTTATTGCTTACTGCTTTCTGTTACCATTTTCTATTGAAACTTTATAAATTCATATCCCTTTTTATTTATTGATTTTTTTCATTAGTTTGTGATTGTATTTATTGAAATATTCTCTAATTTTCTAACAAGGGTTGGGATCCTGCTGGTTTCAGATTTTGACTTTATTAACTTTCAGTACTGCATACATACTTTAAACATTGTCTCTAAAGTTAAGTCTGTCTGCTCTGTGTAACAACTACCAGAGAGTTGCGCTCAACTTTATTTAGTCACTCTTGTGGTTTACCCTGTCAAGTACTGTACTTATGACTCAAGCTGGGTTCTCAACCTTGTCGACTAATAGCACAATTTCCTACAAGTGTGAATTTACATCTCAACTTCCTATGTATGCATATGGCTGTTTCTCTGTGATGTAGTACCACATATGCTTTGAAAATGACACAAGAGCAAATATAGCACATACTTGAGTGTCATCCTAGGGAAAATACCATTTGTTAATAATATATTTTGAGCATTCTTGGAAAACTAGGCGGCTGGTATGGCATGACAGCAAGTCTTTTTCATCAGCACCGTTTATCACAATCTACACTCAGAGGTAATGAATTTAGTCCACAGCATGTTGTCATAAGGGCACATATAGCACAACAAAAGACAACCTACACAGTGTGGATGTTAGCTTTGTAGTAGAATATAATTCACCTCAGAGAAGAAGGTAGACCAAAGTCACCTGTGATGCTTATCACAATTACATGGAAGGGGATGCATCCTGAAATATTATGATGGACAAGAAGATCATGGTTATATCATTGTGTGTCCCAGCCCTAGGACCAGATTCAAATGACTACAACTCCCGTCCTATGTAATGGAAACATGTGGGGTACAAATAAATTAATAGAATCAACTAAATGCACAGCAAAAGTCATATTCTCAGTTTATTCACAGAGCTAACAAATATATATTAGCACTTTACATCAACAAAGAAGTCATGGAAAAGAACATAAAAGCTAATCAAAAAGAACAAAACCAGATTGGTATATAATGGATACCATGCATCTGCCAAGCTCATCCTCCTAAGTTCCATATTGTGCCTCTATGAAGATTGCAATGTTGCTGCACCACTTCCTTTCTCAGGCCGACTTCTGGTGTGGCGTACATGTACCCCAAATACAACTGAAGTGTTGCTTAGACTTGGTGCCTCTTCACTCTCACCAAATACAGGATCACTCCTTGCTGAATTTATTATCTAGAGCCGTACTTAACATCCATATTAGCCCATTTCAAACAGCATCGTAAATGCACCTGTGGCCTGGAAGGTTAAATGTCATATATAGCTTTCAATGCATAGTTATACCTCCAACAAATATGAAAACAATATATATGGACCCGGAGCACCACTATGCTCTGACTAGGCTGCAGTGTAAATGCACTGACACATGGCAAGGAAAAGTGCCTTTTCATGTAGGAAAAAGTGTATTTTTATATACTCATAAGCCTTCCCTAAAGTGTGCCTTGTTATCCCTAGGGCATGGTGCTAATATATAAAAATAGGGCACACTATATATTTGGATTAGTGTGCTCTTGCAGTGAAAGAAAACCCAAAAGCAAGTTTACTATCTAGGTCTTGCTACACCTGTCCCTGAACAATCATAGATTGGACTAAAATCTTTTTTTTCTATCACCTCTCTGGGAAATTCTAGAAAAATGCTTCAAAGTTTTCTCCCACTTAACTTTAAAAATTTGGTTTATTACTGTAATCAAATTTGCCATGACTTAAGTTGGAAAGTAACTGTAAAAATGTACTTTAGGTTGTTTGAGTCAGAATTGGTCAAAAGCCAATTATGCTTATCCTTAATCCTTCAAAGCTGGAATACACATCCTTGGTAGAACAAAGGGCAGCTTTAGCACTATTTCCTTTGAATTATAGTGCCAGGGAGGGCTGTTCCTATTCATTTCAAGGACCCTCCAATACTGATTGAATCCAATCATAGTAAGGGGAGAGAATTCGTTTTTACTCTGTCAAATAAATGGGAGGAAAGCTTACCTAAAGAAGGGAGAGACTATGGAGATGAAAACAGATCTACCTACTGCTGGCTGGGTGATGCCATCCCGAGACAGGCGCACCTGAGTTATTTTACACTAGGACAAAGAGTAAGTGCTGCAAAAGGACTGTGAGAAAATACTTAGGGGCAGATTTATGTTAACTGGCGCATCCCCAGGGATGCGCCTGTTACCATGCGCCACAGTGCGCCACTGCTCTGCCACTCATGGTGCGCCGCATTTATGATGCGGCGCACCATGGTGCAAGGCAGTGAAGATGCGTGACGCATCTCTCGGCGCACGGGCGGCGCATTGCAGGAGTCATGTCGCAAGTGCGACATGACTCCTGCAATGCACAGGGGCCACCTGTTCAAGGTATGGTGGGTCACCCTTACGCCTGCTTCAAGCAGGCGTAGGGAATTGACGTAGAAAGTGACTGAGTGAAATCTCATAGATTTCACTCAGCCACTTTTAGGAGGCGTTCCTGTGCAGGAACGCCCCCCCCCTGCGCAGGAACGCCTCCTTATGGCGCAGGGGTTTCCAACGTGACGCATCTCCTAGATGACTGATTCTTGTTGGATTCTCCTAGAGACTCAAGGACTACTAAAACTTCCTGGCACCCAGAGATTAGATCTGTTCTCTAGGGATGAAGTGGTTGCCCTCCTGTTTGCCTGCTTGAAGGACACAAGCAGCAGAAGTACTCCTGACTACAAGGGCCAAGCTGACCACAGAGGACTAGACATTTCCGGAGACCTGGCTGGAGAAACACCTTCTGCCTAGATACCTCTCTAAATGAACTAGGGACTGTGGAACTGGTCATAAGAAACTTTAACTGCACTTGAAAAAACGTACAACCTTTTCCCACTTCCAATGGAGAGGAACAAGTATCTGAGGCTTGCTCAGGAAATTCACACCCAAGAAAGAAAGAAAATTAGATTAATTCCCTTCAGAGATATTGCTGGACTGAAAACTGGTTCAGAGTGATCTCACATCAAAAGTTTCAGTACTTGTGAAGCCCTCCCTGGCTATGGCTCCCAGCCTTGCCAAGCTGGAGGATTTTGACTTCTAAAAGAAGTGACTGAGCCCAAAGCTAACATTTTAGAGTTGGCAAGGCAGCACATCTAGCTGACCCACAAAGCAACCTTGGTGACTAGGAATACAGGTTTTCCCTGTTCAGAGCTTTTGACGCCAAAATTTTAAGTCGAAGCTCGATGAAGACGTATACAACTTTGAGGAACCATTGGCTTGGACCTTGCCCCACAGACCTTGCTCAACTGGAATATTTCAACTTCTATTTCATGGCAAAATTTTTAACTGGGATGACCAGTTTGGTGTATTTAACCTCCACTCCATTATAGTTAGTTTAAAATCACATCTAGAACAACCGTGACAGTGGCTTTTGATTGGCGCTTTATAGTTTCTTGGTATTTGATTCCCGAAAACTTTAATAATTCCTATTTATGGTGCCCACTAATCTATTTTGGTGCTCTTAGTATCTCTTTGTTCATTACTGTTTTTTGTTTCATTTCTGTGTTGTGTTCCCTACTTTAAATTTGTTGATCCTGCTTGAAGTTAACACACAGTTCTCTTGGAATTGCTTGCTCACTTTGCCATTGCTTAAAGTGGTTGAGCAAATAAATTCCCAGAACTTTGTTTCAACCTACCAAGATTGTGTTTATTGAAGTGGGATTGGTACCCCCCAAATTACCAACTCTGTTTCTAACAGAATAGAAGTATTTACTCACCAATTTCCACTTGAGTCTGTAGTTGCACTGTTTGTTCAGGTGCTGATGCAGTGGATCGATCTATGAGGAGGCAGAACAGCAACCATATCAGATGGCTAAGAGAGTACAATTACATGTTGCAGGTTGCGTATGTGAAGTTTAAGTATGCCTGCCTTACATGAATGTGTGCATAACTCTCAACATTTTGGATTTTATTGGGTGAGGCTATTGAATTAAATGAGGAGTACCTTTTCTTCCCAATTGTGCAATGTGTCCATTGTGCACAATTTCATTGAAATGCTTTCTAGGCATGTACAATGTTAGGAGCATAACTGTGAGTCACTTCCAAATGATGGGAAAAGTTTGCTATAAAATGATTAAAACATTATTTGCTACTCCCATAAGGGACCTTTTGCACATATGTGCCAGTGCTCTGCCCTTGTCTACATAGGTGAACACATTCACTCTGAACTAATTTTCTATGGATACACAAGATGGCAGAAGATACGCAAGATGGCCCCCGAGTAGGATCTCCTCCCTAGAGCTCCGGGTTAGGGAATACCGCATTGGTAGATATCCCTTTGACAACCTGCCATCCACCTTAACTTTCACACATTATCACCATTTGAATCCCATCACATGGATTTGGAGCTTGGATGCCACACATCGGCTGCAGAATCGCTCTCTCTGGACCTGTAGAGCCTAGACGACTCGCTCTGCCCACCGGATCACAAACACTCAACCCTTCTCTGTAGAAAACCCCTCGACTGTAACCAGCACAGCCAGCACGCAATGAACTCGACCTTCAAGGCTGCTAACTTGCTCTGGCGCTCCCGGCACACTCTGCCCTCCGAATTGATGACAGGTGACAAGTACGATCAGCCCTGAGTTGGATTCCCCTCCTTGGCTGCTTCCTTGCCTGCCAGACCCTCCACACCGAGCCGCCAGGGCTGCCAACTAGCCCGGGTGCGCCCAGCACACTCTGCACTCCTGATCAACGACAGTCGACCCTACACTGGGAGGGCCCCATGGTGGTGATGAGTCAGATCGGCACAGAGTTGGTTCGCCCTCCTTGGATGCTTCCTAGCCTGCCAGACCCTCCACATCGATCTGCCAGCGGTTTGCCGCTCTGCTCCACTCCCTGCCTCATAGGTGGTGGCCATTCGAGAAATAGGATTGGAAGCAACAAAGGTGTGGCTTGCGACCTGCTTGGCCATCGGCCTGGATCACGCGGTCTGGCCATATGGGCCCGGTCTACACTCCCGCCACTCCACTTGAAGATAAGGTTCGTCGCCAGCCCTGTTGTGCCCATGGACTTGATGGTCCTCTAGCCCCGATCACACTAGAACTGTCCCGGGATGACTGTACCCGTCTTGTGGCTTGCTGGACCGGCCTGGTGTGACTCTGAGCATTCCGGTGCCACCTGGCCCATCGCGGTGCGATGCTGGCAGGGTGACCCCACCTCTGACACTGCCTGCCGTGACTGCACCCTCGAACTTAGCTAGCCTGGAAGCTGAGGAGGTTACAGAGTAATCCCTGCAGCCTTGATTCTACTACACCAGCCATCTGCCTCATCCCCAGACCGGTAGACTGGGTCTGGGTCTGCCTGGATCTCCCGCCTGCATTTTGACCACCTCCCCAAAACCAAGATTAAGCGGTCGACGATCTTTGGACAGCTGATTTATCTGCGCCGTGCCTGCCAAAATCATGTTTGATCTTTGCCGCTGCGCTTGCCTTCACTGTGCTTTGAATGTGCACTTTGCCATTCTCCCCCCACCTTCAGCAGGCCTCCACCCAAACCGACTTCACCAGGGGCATGACTCTGACGATGCGACGGTCTCGCTCGTCATCGTCCAGACCTCCCACAAGGCTCAGCTGGATCTCTTTGGATCTGTTTAGCGTCTGCTTTGCTTTGCCCTAGCTCAATTTTTGCCCAGTTTTTATCTATGATATACTCTGTCTTAGATCTGATTTTACTACATGGCCCATTTGAACAACCGGCTGACTAGCAGCAGCGAGCTGCCTTGCATGAATGGCCACTCCTCGAGATTGATGGGGTAAGTGCCAGTTCAGGACATCATCTTCCGCGATCTCGCAACCCCATTTCCATAAAATGGCCACCCCGCTCATCTCAGATAGAACCTGCTCCCCTTGCCTGTAACCCCAATCGTCCTAAAATGGCCACCACAGATCTTATTGGAAACATCTGGATCCCTTGTTAGTGCATTATCCCCAGAGTCCTCACATCCCCTCTGAGCCCCAGCTATGCGCCAACATTATTATTATTATTTTTAACTTAACTGCTGGAACCCAGGTCACCGTATTAATCTGTAACACCTCAGCTAACTTAACTGCTGAAATCCATGTAATCTCTTTACCCTGTATTTTCTCCTATACCATCTCTCTATCCTGCATCTTCTCACTTCTATTGGCTGATACCTCAGCAATTATGAACCTGCAACACCACATCTAACACAACTGCTGGAATCCATGTTATGTCTTTTCCCTGCATTTTCACCTGTGTTATCACTCTACCCTCCTTTCTCTCTCCACTATTGGCTGAATGCTACAGTCTCCTGATGTCACAAGCCACCACTGACCTTCATCATTTATTAACTGCATTTTAGATGCCCCAATATTGCTATTACTGCTAGTATCAATACCGTTAGTTTGATTTAAGAGGCAACCGCAAGGCCTACCCTCTCTTCTGCATGCCCCTCCTTGTTCATGCCAAAATGGACCCCAGACTAGAGAAGATAGGCTCAAATAGCTACACAATTAAATGCCCTGCTCACCTCTCCAAAAACACAACTAAATCCTTTAAGTACGGGCTACTCAAAGCTAACCCTGCAATCCCTATATCTGACCCCTATTTCTGACAAAAAAAAGATGCTTTTACTAGCGCCCTGATATTTTAGACTAAAAGAAGACCGAATGGAGAACGGCTCTACACTCTGTACTCAAAATCGCCTCAGCAAAGAATTTTCCTCATTGTCTAAGACTCTTGGCCGTGTTGTCACTCGCTTATAGAGCAAATGCTACCATATCCATCTACAACAATGGCACTATACTAATTCAGGCCACAGATTGCAACCTGCTCATCTTCAATGGCAGGTTCTCCCTCATTAAAAAATTGTTAGGCCTAAGCGACACCCCTAGTCACTCTAGAAATTTTCAAGTTCAAGTTCAAGTTCAAGTATTTGTATAGCGCACTACTCACCCAGAGGGTCTCAAGGCGCTTGAGGGAGGGTGGGTGCATTACTTATCGAAAAGCCAGGTTTTTAGCTGTTTTCTGAAGGAGAGGTGGTTCTGTGTAAGGCGGAGGTGAGTGGGGAGGGAATTCCACGTTTTGGCCGCTAAGTAGGAGAAGGATCTTCCTCCCATAGTGGATCTATGGATGCGCGGGATTGCAGCGAGGGCTTGATTGGATGATCGTAGTTGACGGGCGGGTGTGTAGAAGGACAGTCGTGTGTTGAGGCATTCGGGACCTAGGACGAATAGAGGGCTTTGTGTGCGTGGGTGAGGAGACGGAACGATATTCTCTTGTTGACGGGGAGCCAGTGGAGGTCTTTCAGGTGACCTGAAATGTGAGCTTGCCGGGGGATGTCCAGAATGAGTCTGGCTGAGGCGTTTTGGATGCGTTGAAGTTTTTTCTGTAGTTTGGCTGTGGTTCCGGCGTAGAGGGTATTTCCATAATCCAGTCGACTAGTGACCAGTGCATGGGTGACTGTCTTTCTTGTTTCAGTGGGGATCCAACTGAAGATTTTTTTGAGCATGCGTAGGATGTTGAAGCATGAAGATGAGACGGCGTTAACTTGTTTAGTCATCGAGAGGGAGGAGTCTAGGATGAAGCCTAGGTTGCGTGCGTGATCAGTAGGTATGGGTGCTGTGCTCAGGGTCGGTGGCCAACATGAGTTGTCCCAGGCAGAGGGGGATGGTCCTAAGATGAGGACTTCTGTTTTGTCCGAGTTTAGTTTTAAACGGCTGTTCTTCATCCCCTCGGCTACATCTTTCATTCCTTCGTGTAAGTTGGTTTTGGCGGTGTTTGGGTCTTTGGTGAAGGAGAGGATCAGCTGGGTGTCGTCTGCGTAGGAGATGATGTTGAGGTTGTGTTGTCGCGCGATGGATGCGAGGGGACTCATGTAAACGTTGAAGAGGGTGGGACTGAGTGATGATCCTTGTGGTACGCCGCAGATGACTTCGGTGGCCTCTGATTTGAATGGGGGAGGCGGACTCTCTGGGTTCTTCCGGCAAGGAACGTCCTTCCCCTATCTCTGACTCAGGCCCAGCAGATTCCCTATCAAGATGGCCACAATCTCCCGATGATTGACCCACCTTCCAGAACAGAACAACCTCATGCCTGCATTGACGGGGCAATTGTTATACCCAGAACCGACCTCCCCATCCACACCTCCCTCACTCCCACGATTACTAGCTCTATCCAACATAATGTCATCTCCCCTCAGATTACCCGCCTACTCTTCAGCTGGACTTTAGTTCCCACTAACAACCCCACAACACCCAATCTTAGTGCTCTACCATCTATCTGAGACTGATTTCTACCCTGGCTGTGGGACACAACCTCCCGTTGACTGACCCACATTCCCCGAGCAAAACTCACAGGGCTGCCCGGGCTCTACAAAATCTAAGCGCCGCAGACTCACCCGTTGTGACTGACCAACCTTCCTCGAGCAACACTCACAAGGCCGCCCAGACTCTACCAAACCTAGGTGCCCCAGACTCACCCGCCGGTACCCCGACCAGAACTACCTCATGCCCGCATTGACGGTGCAACTGTTATTCCCAGAACCGCCCTCCCCAACCACACCTCCCCCACTCCCACAATCTCTAGCTCTAGCCAACATTACTCCATTTCCCCACAGATGACTTGCCCGCTCTACACCAGGACTTCAGCTCCCACTAACACCCCCAACACCCAATCAACGTGCTCTCCCATCCATCAGAGATTGATTTCTACCTCTGCTGTTGGCCCCTCTTCCCTGTGTCCTCTGGCTTTGAACTCGCCCATGCTCTCCTCAGGGAACAACCCTTCTCCTCCCCTCAAGACCCACTGTCCACACCTGGACCCTGTTGCTAAGCTCTGGGAAATAAACCAGGAACTCCTAAATCTCAAACCCCTCATTCAAAATCTCATTAATTTCACTGAGGAGCTGCCTCTCGATATCTCCACCAACAAGACCGGGCACAAGATCGGGCATATGGGCCAACTCCACCTTACTCCCCCACCTCTGTTTACTGAGTGCCCTCATGCTGAATCCTCCAGCCCAGACCAGGATTACCACTCCATACCCGAATCCCCCTTCTAGATCCAGCAGAGCCAAAAATCAATTATCAGAACCAGGCATTCTCTCCCTCTTCCGATCTTATAGCACCCCTCCCCCACCTACACTAGCCCCTCCTAGAACCTCACTAACTGCCCCTCTAAATGCCCCTGGCTCGGCTCTTCCCAAGCAAGGGAACTCGGGAGCCAGCCAGAGCATCACTTCTAATCCCTACAGAGTGCCCAGACTCAACGCCAATACCCTAAACCTCAATAACCCCAGATCTCTAACAACAAACCACACCTGAAATGCATGTTACTCAACTGTAGATCAGCAGTGAAACATGCCTCAGACCTTGCAGATCTCATTCTCGCTCAAGAACTTGACCTCCTTATCCTTACCGAATCTTGGCCTACTTACTCTTCAGGCCTTAACCTGGATATTCATGTCCCCCCCAGCCACAACATCCTCAGACTCGAATAAGGTAAGAAAACTGTAGGGGGCATAGCTTGCATCTACCACAACTCTCTGTCTGTAAAACAATCCACCTCACCCAATCTCTCATCCTGTGAAAATGTATGCATTGGCATTACTATCACACATAGACCTCTATGCACCCTGCACATATTCTACCAACCACCAGGAGGCAACCTCCATCTCATTAAATAAACTATGGAGACCATCTCCTCTAACCTAGGCCGTCACTGTCCCCAGATCTTCCTTGGGGACTTCAATCTCCATTGGAATGACCAGCACGATCAGGCGGTTAATACTCTTAAAAACTTCATAATCAACCTCTCCCTGATTCAATTCTGTGACAGTTCCACCCACAACCTTGGCTCCTCCCTTGATCTAATTATCTCCAACCTTCAATCAATCAATCAATCAGAGTACTTGTAAAGCACACTATTTACTCGTAAGGGTCCCAAGGCACTGAGGGGGGGGGGGTGCTGCTACTGCTCGAAGAGCCAGGTCTTGAGGAGTCTTCTGAAGGCGAGCAGGTCCTGGGTCTGCTGTATGTGGGTGGGGAGGGTGTTCCAGATCTTGGCGGCGAGGTAGGAGAAGGATCTTCCGCCAGAGGTCGTTCGTTGGATGCAGGGGACCGTGGCGAGGGCGAGGCTGGCAGAGCGGAGCTGGTGGGTGGGGGTGTGGAAGCTGAGTCTGCTGTTCAGGTAGGCAGGTCCGGCATTGTGGAGTGTTTTGTGTGCGTGAGTGAGGAGCTTGGAGGTGATCCTTTTGTTGACGGGGAGCTAGTGTAGATCTCTCAGGTGGGGGGTGATGTGGCTGCGGCGGGGAAAGTTGACGATCAGTCGGGCGGAGGCATTTTGGATGTGTTGTAGTCGTCATAGTTGTTTTTAGCTGGGATTCCTGCGTAGAGTGCATTGCTTTAGTCCAGTTTGCTGCTGACGAGGGTCTGTGTCACCGTTCTTCTTGTTTCGGTCGGGATCCACTTGTAGATCCTGCGGAGGGTGTTGTAGCAGGAGGAGGAGACGGCGTTGAACTGCCTAGACATGGAGAGGGAGGAGTCGAGGATGAATCCTAGATTGTGTGCATGGTTGGTGGGTGTTGGTGCTGTTCCCAGTGTGGTCGGCCACCAGGAGTCATCCCAGGCTGAGGGGGTGGGCCCGAGGATGAGGACCTCTGTCTTGTCCGAGTTCAGCCTCAGACGGCTGCTCCTCATCCAGTCGGCGACGCCTTCATTCCCTCGTGGAGGTTGGTTTTGGTGGTGATTGGGGTCTTTGGTCAAGGGAGAGGATGAGCTGGGTGTCGTCAGCGTAGGAGATAATGTTGAGGTCGTGATGGTGCGCCACTTGTGCGAGGGGGGCCATGTAGACGTTGAACCGCGTCATGCTAAAGGATGAGCCCTGGGGGACGCCGCAGATGATGTTGGTGGCTTCAGATCAGAAGAGTGGGAGGAGGATGCTCTGGGTTTCTGCCGGCGAGGAAGGAGGTGGTCCAGTCAAGAGCTTACTCTTGGATTGGAGGCGTGTCTTTAGGGTGCGAGGGCAGACAGTGTCGAAGGCGACCGACAGGTCCAGGAGGATGAGGGCTGATGTTTTGCCGTTGTCTCGTTGGCGCCGGATGTCATCTGTGGCGGCGATGAGGGCTGTCTTGGTGCTGTGATTTTGTCTGAATCCAGACTGGGACGGGTCCAAGACGTTGTTGTCTTCCATGTGGTGGGCCAGTTGCATGTTGCCGATTTTCTCAATGACCTTTGCCGGGAACGGGAGAAGGGAGATGGGCCCGAAGTTCTTGAGGTCCTTGGGGTCCGCTTTGGGCTTCTTGAGGAGGGCGTTGATTTCGGCATGCTTCCAGCTTTCAGGGAATGTCTTAACACCATTCACCTAGAATCTATTCACCCCTGTGACTTGTCGAACCATCACTATATCAACTTCTCCATCCTTGAAAGCTGGAAACCTAAAAGGTCACAACCAATAAAACAAAAACAGTGGAAAAGGTCACTCCATAATACAAACGTTAATGAGCTGATATTGCACTGTAATAGCTCCCTACCACCGCCTAATAACATGACCGACGTACACAACCTAACTTAACACTATAATAACGCCATGATTTCTGCCCTAAAAGCAACTGCCCCTCCAACTAAAAAGAATACCCATCAAAAATTCCAAAACCATGGTTCAATGAAAACTTAAATGCTGACAGACGCTGCCCTAGACTTGCAGAACGCGCATGGAGATCCTCACCATCCATGGACCACCTAAAATTGCAAAGACTAAAAACAAGCAGATGCAACAAACTCATCAGAACCGCAAAAGAAACCTTCTTCATAGACCAACTGGACAAAGCCAAAAATTGCCCAAAACGGCTCTTTCAGCTTATTAAGTCACAATCTATTAACACCTCTATCCAATCTCTGCACATCTCCTGCCTGCAACTGAACTGTGAGGTGGTTGCAGACTTCTTCCTCAGTAAAGCAAGCAAAATCGAAACAGATCTTAAGTCTGCTCTACTTGAATTCACACCATCCCCTGACCCCTCTTTAACCACGACACCAACCACACCGCCATGTCTCTCCCCCAAAAACAATGCCTCCTGGAATCAATTCACATGACTCATAGAGCCCTACAATTCAATACACCACTCTACCTGAAAAACAAGCTAGACCTCTCCAGCAGCAACCGGCCCTCAAGGAGCACCAGCGCACTGCTGCTTAAGCCGAAAAAATTTAAAAAACATAAAATCGCACATTCTCTGGCATTGCCCCGAGAATTTGGAATGCCTTACCAGCGGAAACAAGACTGATTCCCTCAACATTTGCTTTCAAAAGTGAAGTTAAGGCCCTCCTAATGACCAACGCGTTGATCTAGAACTTGTTCTTCTCCAGCTAAAGGTAGAGGATCTATAGAACCGCCAATTTTATTGATTCTTTTAAGTCTATCGGAGGGCAAGTGTTCCTGCAGGAACCTGCCCGCCTCAAAGTCATCAAGGGAGGCCATACCTACTATCTTACTGATGATAAGGAAGCTGAAAGCTTGCTCTTGAAGTTTGGCTAAGGGCTAAGGGCTAGGCAGTAATTTTCGGGGATCAAGGTCAGGATTTTTTTTCCTCAATCAGCCTGTTCGTATTTGGGGTTGTCTTCCTGTTTCTTTCTTCTCTCCTCCCGGTTCCTCCTCTATTCTCTTTTTTTCCTTCTTTTGTTTTCTCATTGAGAGAAGAAGGGAGGTGGTTTAGTAGTCCTTGGGTTGCCTCTCTCTGAGTTGCCTCTTCAGCGGCAGCAGTCACAGAGGGGACTCCCTCTTATCATGGGGCGAGGGAGAGGGGGTGGGGGGGCACAGGTTCTCAGAGGGTGGGTCGGTGTGGGGCGTGAAAAACACTAAAAATCTCAGCACGATGTGGAAAATTGCTTTAAATGATAGGAATGAGTTTATTTGGTTTTTTAATGAGCAGAATGGCAGAATTGGTGTAATCTTTGTTTTGAAATGTATAAATTAAAATTAAAATGTTTAGCTTGGAATGTTTCTGGTCTTATTAGCAGGAATAAAAGATGACTTGTTTCGGAAGAGCTCAGACTTTATGATCCACAGTTAGTCTTCTTGTCTGAGACGCATATTGCCTATAAAGACAGGAAGCTATTTAGTCAGTTGGGCTATGATGTTATAATCTGCTCTTCACAACAGGTATCACTTAAGGGAGTGGCTATCCTTAAAGATAAATGATGTAGAATAGAAACGATTAAAACTGCATCTGATAAAAATGGCCGTTGGGTTATAGCGGTAATTGTAAATATGTATTATGTGCGATATGAATATGGAGCTTCTAGGGTGGGAGTGGGTACTCATTAGCATGGGGGATTTTAATTGCATCATGGACTATCAGTTGGATACCACTAGACAAGGTGCCTTTCAGCGCATGCGCAAAGTCCGCGCTGCAATTCTAGACATTAGCCGGATACACAATATTAAAGACATATGGCGCACCCTCTACCCCAATATACCCCACCTACATGTTTTACTCGGCACCTCATAAACTATGCTCTCGTATCGACATGGCATGGGCAACTGACAATTTAATACAAACTAGTTCCATGGAGATCTGTCCACAGGTCTCTTCAGACCATAATCCAATTTTATCCGTATTCAATAACTCTCAGGCCCAAACTGCCCCTAGAATGTTCTCATATCCTCGATACTTACTTTCTGATGCAGCTTATATTGCTCAGCTTAAGATACACCTTTGTGAATTTATTAAAATTAACCTCCACTCCGCACCTCATATAACTGTTTGGGATACCTGTAAGGCAAGCATCAGGGGGTTTTCCCAACAATACATTTTTAAACAAAATGCAGAACGTCGGAATATGAATTTAGAGTTGATATCTAGCATCCGAACTCAAGAAGTACTCTTGGCCGATGCTTTGAGAATTTGTTCTCCCGATGTAGTAAAACTGGGACTAATATTAGGATCTGTTAAGTCTAAATTAAGGATGATCTTTATTGAAAGGAGTGCTGTTAAATTACATGAATTAAAAATGTCTTACTATAAAGGGGGAGATAAAATTGGTAAAACACTGGCCTAAAAAGTGGCCGATGACAGAGCTCAGAGTCTTATAAAAAGCATTAGAGGTCCTAATAATGTTACATTTAATCAACCAGAACAGATACTGGCTCAATTTGTTGAGTTTTATAGTATGTTATATACCCCTGAGAATCAACCCTGTACATTGGAGATTTTAGATCATCTGGATAACAACTTTAAGGAAAAACACAATTTATCTGGATTAGAGCAAATATGGGAGGAGATTACCTTCTTTGAGATCAGACAAGCTATTTTATCGCTACCACTGGGAAAAGCAGTAGGGGAAAATACTATCCGGGTCAAACTTTATAAAATATGTATAGAGGAATTATTTCCGCTCTTTTCCTTGGTAATCCAATCTATAGGGGAAACTGGAAAGGCTCCAAATTCTTGGAATATTGGGATATTTTTTTTTTTAAAAGGCAAACTGGCAGATGAATGTGGGTCTTATAGACCCATCTCATTGATTAACACCGATGCTAAAGTTTTCGCAAAAATTTTAGCTAGCCGATTGGCCCCGTTTATCCCTAAGATCGTAAATGTACAGCAACATGGATTTGTACTAGGCAGGGACACAACGACCCATATTAATACAGCTATCACCGTCTTCGACATAGCGGAGGTAGAGACCACCCCACTCGGAATGATCTTACTAGATGCTGAGAAAGCTTTCGACCGAGTGGGGTGGGACTATCTTTGGTCTGTGTTGTCCTTTATAGGATTCAGAGGTCAAATTGTTAGTTGGATACGGGCCCTATATGATAGGCCTACAGCTAGCATCAGCTATGCCGGGTTGTCGTCTTCTATCTTTGCTATTTCTCGGGGCACTCAGCAGGGGTGCCGTTGTCCCCCCTGCTGTTCACCCTGTCAATTGAACCATTTCTCTCTGCCCTCCAAATGCAGCCCCGAATAACCCCATTTCGGTTTGGTCCTCATTGTTTGAAAATTACTGCATATGCGGACTATATAGCGATATATTCTACTAATATTCCAGAGGCGTTAGAGGGCATAATGCTTGAGGTTAATAGATTTGGAGCCGTTTCAGGCCAGAAGCTAAACGTAAATAAAACACAAATAGTGGTCAATCATAAACCATCGGCCACTGTCTCTGGAATATGCTCGGTCGCTAGCTATTTAGGGGTTAAACTCTTATCTAAAATTAGTGACATAATTATATTGAACTATGATGCGCTATTAAAATCAACAGTGTCATTGTTAAAAAAATGGCATAAACTCCCTTTAAACATCATTAGCAGAATCAATCTTATTAAAATGAAAATTCGTCCGAAATTCCTTTACCTATTTCGTTCTATACCATTGGCTCCTAACAACTCTTTTTTTAAGAAACTTGATGGAATCTTCAGCAGTTTCATCTGGGGATACATGAAAGCGCGCCGATCCCTAACTTTACTTAAGGGTTCTTTAGATAGGGTGGACTTAATTTTCCAGATTTTAAATTATACTTTTGGGCTACTTTCATTGGTCGTCTCCGCTCCCTGCTTACTTCAGATACTCAACTTTTTTTTCATACTATTATGCTTAACTCAGACTCCAGAATGTTTTTGTTAAGACTGAATGGCCCAAACTATTACAAAAGGGTAAAATTTAAGAAAGCCAGAGACACAGCCAAGATTTGGTTTAATATCTTGTCTTTTTGTAAAACCTCTTTTTTTCATCCCAGACTACGACTCTGGGGAAACCCGGGTCTTCCTGAGATTTTCAATGATGAACAGGCTTACATCTGGTCTGCTCGCGGAATTGATACACTGGGGGATCTTTATGGCTCCAATGGCTTTTTAGATTTCGTCGCACTTGAAAACGTATATAATCTGACTGAGGAAATGAGGTTTAAGTACATCCAAATCCATGATTTTCTGATTCGTTGCATGAAAAATTTAGAAATCTCAGATTCTGATATTTGGAACTGTCTCTATTCATCTAAAACAAAATCTTTAATCAGTAATGGGTATGGATGCCTTATCTCCTATAAGAAAAGCGACTGCCCTAAATTAGCCGAGAAACGGAGTTCCAAGTTGAGTTTGACGTTAAACTCGGACCAGATCGCTCGTTCTTTTTTGAATATCAATAATCTGGTGCAATCATCGAGCTTAAGACTGCAACAATTCAAAACTACTTGTATGCTTTACCATACTCCTGAAGTGATTCTTAAGTGGTCAGCAAATGCTTCATTTAGTGATCGTACCAAATGCCCTAAATGTGATCTTCTAGATGCTAATATCGAACACATGTTACTTTCTTGCCCGATGCTAAAAGAGTTTTAGTCTGCTCTAGATAAGGTTATGAAAATTAAACTGGCCTGTCCTCCTTTTCTGCTTTAACTATACTTTTAGATATACATGATGCTACCCTTCCTCAACAGGCCTTAATTACCATTTTATTTTCTTGTGCTAAACTAACCATCGCTTGTGTCTGGATTTCTCCCCAGCCTCCACATAATATAGAATGGTGGTCTTTAGTTAATGAAATTCATTGCATGGAAGCAGCCTTGACCAGTCTCAGAGGCGTTCGGTCTTTACGTAAATTTGAGAAAATCTGGGGTAATTTCATTTAATTATCGTTAATTCACCTGAAATGTAAAGCGTAAAATGTAAAATATAAAACGGAAAATGTAAAACGTAAAAGGTAAAATGTTAATATTGTATACTTTTTTTCTTTAGTCTGTTTATGTAGTAATTGTCAATTGCCTCTCTTTTCTTTTTTTTTTCTTTGCCATTCTGCCACAGTAAAACTGTATTTTGTATTGAGATTCTCTCTCTTATTTGCTCTATTTTGTCTTTTTTTTTATTTTCCCCATGTTCGTGCTGTCAATAATTATTTTATTTATTTTTTAAAAAGAAAGAACTTGTTCTTCTCCTGCCTCTGTTCTGGTTTAGCTGCTTTTGCTATGACCTGGCATCTTTTATGACCTGCGGCGCTGTCCAATATGGCATTGTGTTCCAGTTGCGTATTGCTTTTCATGTTCCTATGTATTTGGTTTTGGTCATTGCATTCCTGTTGCATACTGCTTTGCTTGCTCCTGTTGTATTTGGTTTGACTTTTCCCTACTCTCGCCCATAATTATTTGCCTTTGTCTTTCTCAACCCATATGTAAAGCGCTCTGATACCCGTATGGGTCATGTTCGCGCTATACAAAACGTTTTAAATAAATAAACATGCTTGTCAAGTAAGACACATTGTGAACTACAAACCACAACATGTAATGTAGTAGTATGTAAAAAGTAGGGATGGAGCAAAGGGTTCATTCTGGTTTTGTGTGCAACATTCACTATGGTGCATGCATGATTTGTGGTGTAACTCTTCTGTTAACCATGTGGTTGTCACTCACTCCTTGATTTGTGAATAGAGATTGTACCCATATATCAATAACTCATTAGTGCTTTCACTGGTGATAGCAACAGCATTGAATATTCCTTTACGCATGATGAAACATTGTTCTTTTCCTCTTCAAGGACAGTAAGTGATGCTTTGCTGAACAACTTGTCATTTGGCTGAATATATTCTTCAACAAGCATCTCCAGATCTGTGTCACTAAAATATATATATGTGTTATTCCTTCTGAAATCATCTACTCCATTCGGCTTCTGACTGGTCATATTGAAGGAGGGGTGTTATGGCATCCTATCCTGCTGTCTCCAGTAGTGCAGCATAACAGAATCCCTCCTAATTTTTATAATGTATCTACCACTGTAAAGGTCACAATGTGCAAATGTGGCTGATCTACCAATAGTATGATGGTAAGTGTGAATGCTACTACATCTAGATTTCTATTTAGAAACTGTAGAAGATTGTACATACCTCATATATTGGGTCTCTAGCTAGAAGTGGTTTGTACTCAGTCCAAGTAGGGACCCTCACTCAGTCAGCTAAGATAACCCCTGCTAACCCCCTTGGTAGCTTGGCACGAGCGGTCAGTCTTATCTGAGTCAATATGTAACACATGCGTGCCTACAAACACAGCAACACACTGAAAACACTACAAAAGGACACTACATCACACCAATAAAATAAGACAAATAATGACAAAAGTCCAACATACGCACGTAAAAGTATCACTTTTATAAGGTTCAAAATAGTTTATTCCATAAGAAACTATTGTTACTTCAGGGATGAGTCAAAAGCAAAGATGAAAACAGGCGCAGGGGAGGTGAGGTGCTGGAAAACCTAAGCAATGCTTCAGTTCTTTACTCCCAGGGGAGGTGATGCGTCAGTTCCTTGCTGTCATAGAAGGTGATGCATCAGTTTCCTACTGCAGCACAGGGGAGATGATGTGTTGGTTCCTTGTTGTCAGGAGACGAGATGCATTGGTCCCTTACTGCAAGGGGAGGTAATGCGTTGATATCCAGACACGCAGCCTTGGTTCCTTACTGCTGGGGCAACGTCAATGAAGAACTTTGTGCCCATGGAGGATGCATCAAAAATACAGACATGCTGTCTCAATGCAGCAGCGGTGGAACAGGGGCTGCTTTAATTTGACAGCCACGAAGCAGGTGATGCATCAATTTCTTCAGCTGCCCAGCAGGGCCCACATCAGAGTTGAAGCGTGCACCACAGACACAGTGCTCAGGACTTGCAGTGATCTTTCGGCCGCACAGTGGTGCTGCACTGGTTTTCAACTGCACTGCGATGCTGCAACAGAAAAACAGGTGCTGAGAGTTGATGCATAGATTTTCTTCTCAAAAGTACCAGATTCTACTTCCAACTGCCCAGGACCTGGATTTGACACCACTTGGCAAGTCAGGGCTCTCAGCAGAAGAGCCTAGGCAACGTAGGTGAAGTCTTTGATGGTCCTCTGACTTCTTAACAGGAGGCAGAAATGTACAAGCCCTTGGAGAACCTTGGCAGCAGGATACAGAAAGCAAAGTTGAGTCCTTTCACTCCCAGGTCGGAAGCAGAAAGCAGCAGGCCAGCACAGCAAAGCAACAGGCAGAGTGTCAGTCCCTTCTATAGCAGCCAGCTCTACTTCCTGGCAGAATGTCCTTTACTCCAGAAGAGTTCTGAGTTGAGAGTGTCAGAGGTCCAATACTCATACCCATGTTTTCCTTTGAAATAGGCAACCTTCAAATGAAAGTCATTGTAGTGTACAGGACCCTGACTTTCCCTTATCTGGCTCCAGACACACTACAGGAGGGTGGAAACAACTTTGTGTGAGGACAGGCACAGCCACATTCAGAAGTCAGGGGCAACTCCTTCCACCACTCTAGCTCAGGAAGGCCCATCAGTCCAGTGTGTCAACATGGGACCTGTGAGCTGAGTGACATAAGTTTACCAACAAGGCTAAAAGTGCTGTAATTGCTGTAAATGAAGCCATTCGCTGTGCCCCCGCATTATTTCTTCTATTACCACAGGCTGGATTCTTGCAGGAAGGAGAGGCTGTGGCCTAACGGCTAGAGCAGTCGATCTCAAAGTTGGGGAACGGGGTTTCAGTCTTGGCAGGGACACTCAACATCCTGTGATTCTGTGCAAATCACTTAATCACCCTTTGCCTAACAAAATGAATGTGCCTATCCGTAATGCAACTGGTACTCATGTCGAATCGAGGTCGAGCTAAATAAAACTCCCCCCAAAAAATGAAAACTAAAGAAAAGGTCAGCCAGGGCAACACATTTTTTTATATGGCTCCAAATTAGCCAGCCGCATAACTGAGAATATTCATTCTTTGCTGTCTACTGACCCTTCATATGTGATGGTCTTTTGGTGGACAATTTTGCACCCAAAGACTATCTGCAGAAAAAGTCTGTCAGCCACTTCCCAGTGGTAGTAGGGTGACGGGCCAACGTGCTGAAAATAAATGAACAAATAACCTGTGCAGTAAACTTTTCAAGCAGAACTCCTGATAACCAGGAAGTCGTGCAAAAGAAAATTATTTTTATAGGATTGTGACTGTAATACAAAATATTATGTAAAACAAGCTTTTAAACAACAAATACGGCACAAATACAAACCGTTAGGCTTCAAAATTGACAACAATGTTTTGTAATGATAACATATGCCCATGTCATTTAAGGAAATGCTGCCTTAAAACTGTAGAAAATTTAAACGAAGAAATATATTAAAAGACGAGCTAGTCATGCACATACATTGACTCAGCAATATTGCACTGGAATTAATCACATTACAGATGAGTTGCGTGCTAACAAGTGACAGATATGCTGACCGAGATATATGGTTTATTTTTTAAATGCAAACATATGCAGAGTTTTTACATTTGCGAAAAAGATCCATATTATAAAAGACTTAATACTATGAGCGTGAAACATGCATTTATGGATTAACTCACTGTCTTTGTGCTCTGTCGCTCTGAATTATTCTTATATTAGTTGTGTATATTTATTTCATTGATTTATACTCTCTGCACAAGACAAATTGCTGTGCTTCTGCAGGTATACATCTATATTCTCCTTTGCTTGTGCATTGGCTTGCATCTTATATTTTGTGTGCTTTGCAGCAGATAAGGGATGGACATTGCCACAGTGAGCACCTTCGTCCTAGACCACATCATACACACCGACTAAAGGATGGTGTGGAGGACACCACTGTGATTTACTTGGACTTTTGAGTAAGACCCTCCCAAACGTGTTCCATCCTGCAGACTGAGAATGGTCATAGGGGAATGCAATACAACAACCAAAGCATGGCTCACAATCTGTTCTCTTCAGATACAAAGGTTACACCAGTGCATGTTACTGAGAAAAGGCTGGGATGAAAATATGCTGCATGCAAAAGAGGGAATGCTAGGTGGGAGAATCTTAATTTCTGCATTTATTATTAGTTTCCTCCCAGATTAAGATACCTTTTCAGCTGCACAAACCGCCCGAAACAGTGTTTTACTTATGTCTGTGAACGAGTTCTAGTTAGAGGTGGACACAGTTTCACACGTCTTTCTTCATGTATGCGTTTTTCCTCGGAGAACTACAGATCTTTTGTATGCTGCTTTAGATCAGGTATGTACAGGAGTACCAGGGCATTCGATACTCTTTTTATGACTCCATGCCTATTTTCACCATCTGTTTGTGAGGATAAAATAACCTTGGTGGGGGGACGAATAAAACAGGCAAAAAGGCATGCTAGCATGTGGTGCTAATCATTTGTTATACTCGTGAAAGCACAAGTTTTTGTTATCAAATTCCCTACCATATAATGCATTTTTCAAAATATTGCTGAAAAGTATGCCAGATTACAGGCTAAGCACTAAGGCGCCAACTATTTTGACTGGCCTATTGCCATCTAAGATCTGATATCAGCTGCTCCATAACACGGCTTTCAGAATGACCCTTTACTACTTTCAACCAAGGCAGGACTTGTGCCTTACTCTTTCCTCTCCACCCCTGGAAATGGTTCTGGCTTTGCTCAGTTCGACTTTGACAAATATGTCCCGAAGTTGGGATGCCTGAGGGATGCCAGCCTGGCTAGTTTGTCATCAAGGTGTTAGCTAAAAGGATAGCCAACTAGGTGTACATTTAAGTCTGCTTGGTCAGATGGACTAATGCGTAAACTCCAAAAAGCTGTGTTAGACTGATAGAGCGCGCGAGGCCACCCGACCAATAGTTTTCGCCGTTTCCGGCTTCAGGGCCCATATACTTTCAAATCACCATATACATCGATCGGGTGACTTCACGAGCTCTACCAAGTTGATGTGTGTGTGTTCCCTGCTAATAATTTTCAGTGCACCCGACTTACCATCCACCGATGCGGGTATCTAATGACCACAATGAATCAGGGAGCTAGCTGTAAAAGAAAGGCAGCAAAATGCAAACCCACACAATAACATTCAAATACTGTTTAAATGACCACGGACAACTGGAAGTTTTAAAATGTTTATCTAAATTCAATATTTTCTTGCATGAGGTACAGTAAAATAAGGCAATCAATAACCAAGGTAACGTAAATTATATAGGCATAAAGAAATAATGACAGGGTAATCATTCAAATGTAATATGAAATGCAGATGGAAAATACTATAAAATCTCAGAAATGTTTAAGCATGGACAGTTTATGCATGAATAACTATGGGAGGGTCTATAAAGAGTAACACGCTTCACTTAAGGTGAATGGGCCTTTGAACAATCTAGGCAATGAAGTTCTAGACCATATCATAAAATTACAGACTGCAATGCAAAATATAATTTCTAACCAGTGAGTAGACATAGGAACAAAACCTTATGGAAAAATATGTAATTGACTTTCAATAGTTGCGGAAAAGCATGGAAAATATAACATATGCAATGATGAACTTTATTAAAGCAAAAGTCAGAAATTCAGAAGGTGCAAGATTTAAAGAGTTTTCAGAGCAATATTTACCTAGAAAGGTGTGGAAACCAAACCCTGGCCACGGGTCAGTTAAGGACAGGAAACCCTCAAGGAAGGATACCCCTCAAAGGACAGCAGGTGCAGAATAGACACCCAGGACAGGACAGGATACCCTCGGAATAGGAATCAGGACAGGACCCTCAGGACAGGACAGCAAACCCTCAGGACAGGACCCTCTTCAGGACAGGACCGGAACCCACAGTTCGGAAGCAACGCCTGCGCTCCACCCGCTCTGCAGCTATCGATCAAGACCCCGATTGGGTCAGCGAACTCCCAGCTAAGTGCTTTGCCAGCACTTTAAGGTTCAGTAGAACCTTAGTCTATGGTCAAATTCGGACAGAGTGCTTCGCAGCGCTCTGTATCTTCAGTCACCTATTGAGTGCGTTGGGTCAGTGACAGGTCAGCTAAACCAGACAAGTCGGACGGTTCACTAGGTGAACCCAGGGTAGATATACAGTTTGGGGTCAGTGTACCACCCCCCAATGTTGCAAAGTGTCAGAATCCTTCAATTTGGATTGGTCCTAAGGTAGGATTTGGGTAGCACACCAATCACGACATAGAGTCTCAAGCCTTCATTTGCATAATAGGGTACCGCCTAACTAGATTGGGGTTCTCATGAGAACTGGTGCAGAAATACAATGGCAACTTTAACATTGTTGCTCTGTGAGCACATGTGATTGGTTCAGCCGAGTTTTCGGGTCGTTCTCAGGAGCATCTTGCTCATCACTGCCAACTGGCTGAGTTCCATCATTCAAGGTCTGCTCTGGCTTGGCAGGTCGCGCAGGCGCAGAAGGACCTCCAAAATGGTTCTCGGCACAGACAAACCCCATTCCCCGCGGTACATAAAAAGTAAGCGAAAAACAAATTAATACATAATAATGTCATTATGAAAATACATCACAGGATTTGTACTTTTGACTCATCATCAAGAAATAAAACTATTGCATTAAAATGTTAGCTACATTGACACAGTCACAAGAGCAGTGGCACGAGCAGTACCACATGATAAGCACAGCTATGAATTACGCATGCGCATAACTTTCCCTCCACTTCTGCAGACGCGTCAGGACACGTGAGTGTGGCTGACGCATGCGCAGTAACTAAATACAAGCGGCGGCCATTTTAGGTGACTTGGGTAAATTATTTTAGTAAAACACATGTGCAAGCTTCACTATCTGTGTTCAAACTTAACATAAACGTTAGTAAAACATACATTTGTTACCTTATTACACATAAACGAGGTTCTTGACTTCGGCAAGCCGCAAAATATGCGAAGCTTTGCTTCATCAATCCCCTCTTTGATGATATTTTCTATCATCACAAATTATAATGGAACCAGATGCCAACTTTCTTTCACACTTTATAAAGTTCTATTTCTTCCAGCAACCGTTCTAACTTTTCTCTCTCAGTTTTAGTAGGGTGAGAAGTCTTCACCTTTTTGTATATCTGATCATTCACTTCCTCTAATTCAATCTCATCCACACTTCGTTTCACTCCTCTTGCATTTACCTCGTGCTTTTTTGTGCGCTTGCGGCATTTACAGCATAAGAAAATGGAAAGTATAATAAGACCTATAATACCAATTGGCATCAGAATTTTGAACAATAAGCTTTTACCTATGCTAGCAAGCCAATGACCTACATTTGAGAGACCATCTACCAGTCTCTTCCAGGCACTATCAACCTCGAGTGGTTTGAGTTCCTTTGCCAAATTAGTAATGTTTTTCACATATCTTTTGATCTGTACACTTTTATCCGGAATATAAGTGCAACAATGTTGCGCCTTCAACATCCGGCAGACTCCGCCCTCTTTCGCTAATAAGGTGTCAAGAGCAAGTCGATTCTGCAAAACCATTGATCTGATCGCAACCATTTCAGTATTGACCAGCAGAAATCCATGAGCTGTTTCAGTAGACAGCACATCTACTATAGTAGACAATTTGCAAATTCTGTGAGTGTTCAGAACCACTCCCACTCCAGGTATCAGTGCACTGAAAATACTACCCATAATTTCACCTATACTTTCTCTTTTACTACGCACTAAGCCATTAGTATCTTCATTGCTTCCAGCTTTCCCATTCACATGGTATATTTTCGGGAAGACAATGCCAAAGTAGCAGCTTCCATACCAGTGATCCGGCAATTTGAAATAAGCCTTGTCCCCACAAATATAATAAATTCCAGGAAACACAGGCTCTGACCCATTTTTGAAACCCCAACCTCCAATTACCTTGTAATTATGTTCGCATTCACTGGAACCAATGAAAACATTATTATAATAGCTAGTCTTCTCGCGGTGAAGACATAGCTTGCCTTTCTTTTCAAAATCCAGCAACAGAGCAGGACCCGCTCCACCAGATGAGGTGCCTTCCATGTTCTCTGCCCACTTTGGCTTTTTCTGACTTTCGTCATTAGCCTTCTTTTGAATTTTAATTCTTCTTTTCTCTGCCATGTTCAGGAACATTTTTTCCTGCTCACGCAAAGAACAAGTCAAGTTATCTCTGTGTGCGTCTGCTATGTCAATGTTACCTATAGTCAGAAAGTAGTCTCCCATATATCTTATGGTGTCACTTTTGGTATGTACAGGATTCAAGTTCCCACGTATAGGAAGTTCAGAAAAGATCACGTCATTGTTAGAGTAATAGTACTGTAACGGTCCCCTTTTGTAAAATAAACTAGCTAAAAATGCTACAGGAGATTCCATATGTCAATGGTAGGTGATGGTATGTCACGCCTTCAGCCACAGAAGTAGGTAGCTTCATGCAGACATAGCAATCTTCAATTTCCATAGTCTCTACATAGTGTATTAATAAGTTTGCGAAAACATTTAAGTGTGTCTTGTTCTTAACTCCATGATAATGTAGTCCTCCCTCATCTGATGCTTCTAAGTTCTGTTTTGTTTGTCTCAGGGCTCTTTCATGTCGTGCTACACTCTGTGTTGTTAGCTCCTCACTGTCAGTATTTACAACTTCAGTAGGGACAATGTTAGTATCTTTACTTACAGCAAAGGGAATGAAAATTGTTAATCCTATCCAGATAACTATCAGTACTACTACACTACATATACACACCTTGCAACACGTCTTAAAACGGCTGCAACTAGGTCTACCATTCACTGTTGAATCAGACATTTTGGCTCAGAAGGAGTTTCTCGAACCCCTCTTTTTGGCTTTACACAACTAGCTTACTTCGTGCAAATTCACGGTGGTTCGTCTTCTTCTTCAGCTGAGTACCCAGGGACGGGCTCTCCGTCGCTCACGTCAGTTATATCAAGATCTTCAAGTTCTTCCAAAACCAGTGTCCATTCAGGAGACTTGTACTTTTTGTTTTGTCTTTTTATTCGTTCACTCCTTCTTTTGGAAGAGTCTTCTTCTTGCTCTGCTATCCGAGCACTTCTTCTTGCTTCTGCACGTTTTTCTTCCACTGTCTTTATCCTTAGTCTCAATCTTTTTACAAACCTAGGCTCAAGGTTGTTTCTTTTCTTTAGTCTCTTAGTCGGTACTTGGACTTCACTTTCTTCTCTTATTCTCTTGTTCTCTTTATCTTGTGGTAATTCTTCTCCACTTTCTTCTTCTACTTCCCCTATCTGGCTAGTTCCAGGGCTAGCATCAAATTCTTCTGCCTGGTTGCTAATCTGGCCTTGTTCAGGAATATTTTGCTTTTGGCTTTCGATTGTCTTTATTTCTGTGTCTATTTCCTGAACCCGTTCTTCTAACCCTCTCTGATCCTGTTCAAGCACTTCGATCTCTTGATTTTCTTCTGCTCGAACTATCACTCTATTTCTAGTCTCTCCTTTATCTGCATCAGGTGTTAGCGGTGGTGTATCGAACACCTGCTCTGTCCCTGTCTGACCTTCTCCTTCCTCAGTTTTGATGTGAATCTCAAGCGGCTGAGGTTCTTCGCCTGTGCCTTGCTTTTCCTGACTAGTCCACTCTCTACCTTCACTAAGTCGCTCTCTTGTTCTGATAGGATCTTCGGTCAGATCAATCATCGGTATCCATTCTTCTGGCCATATGCTTGGCAGCTCGTCTTCAGCTACTCCTGGCTCAGTTTCCTGGACCTCTTCAGCAGGCTGGATTCTTGGCAGTTCGTAGTCAACTACTCCTGGGCCAATGTCTGCTGTTCCTGCAACCTGACTGGTGCTGGGCTGCTCGTTGTCAGTTGCTTCTGGTCTGGCTCCTTCAGGGTCCTCTGCTGGTTGCCCTTCTTCTTCAAATCCTCTGTCTGGTAATACCTTCTGGGTGTGTCCAGCGTGGATCCACTGGGGAACACCTGCGACCTTCACTGCAGTGGTTGTTACCAGGATTACTTGGCGTTTCTTTCCCCACCTTGGTGCCAGACAGCTTGATCGAGTGTGCTTCTTTATTTTGACCCAATCTCCTGGAACCAAGCTGTGGAGAGGAGTCGTTGGATTGAGGATGCCGTCGTCTCCAATCTGGCGAGAGATAGAACGCACTTGATCACCCAATCTTCTGCAGTATTCAAGCACCAAATCATCAGTAATATTCAACAGTTTGCTTCCTGGCACCCATGCTTGTCTCATCACTCTTCCCATAATGATTTCATGGGGACTTAGGCCTGTCTTGCGGTCAGGAACACTTCTCAGTCCCATCAGGACCAGGGGCAGGGCCTTCACCCAGGTCATGCCAGTAGCATTTATCAGCTTTGCTAGTCTGTTTTTGATAGTTCCATTTACTTGTTCTACTATTCCAGAAGCCTCTGGGTGGTATGCACAATGCAATTTTTGCCTTATTCCGAAGGCCTTACATAATTCAGCCAGTATCTCATTCTGGAAATGTCCACCCTTATCTGATTCAATAATGTATGGTATGCCGAATCTAGGTATCAGTTCTTTTAGTAAACACTTCGCTACTGTCAGTGCGTCACTTTTGGGAGTAGGGTAAGCTTCTACCCATTTTGAAAATACACAAACAATGACAAGGACATATCGCTTTCCTTCACAACGGGGCATGGTGATGAAATCAATCTGTATTTTTATAAAGGGACCCCCTGATCTCCCAATCTTGCTCAGTTCAACCATTGTCCTCTTGCCTGGGTTCATCTGTTGACATGACAGGCACCTCTGGCAGAGGGACTCTGCTACCTTCCTGAACTTTTTACTGTACCAAGTCTGTTGAAATACCAGAATCATGGCATCCCTACCAATGTGTGATCCTTCGTGTATTAATCTTGCCATTGCGCCAAGCAAGTGTCGGGGTAACACAGGCATACCAGTTGGGCCCAAAATCACACCATCCACACGCCTCGGTCTACACCCATCCTCCTTCCATTTCTCTCTTTCTTGCCAAGGAGCCGATTCCTGCCACTCTCTCACTTCATCCCATGTAGGCACTTCTTCAAACACCTGAAGCTGGCAGCTGGTTCCTGGCCCCCCTCGTTTTGGATTTACAATATACCGATCTTTGGCACACCATTGGGCCACTCGATCAGCATAATCGTTTCCCAGTGATACTTTGTCCATGCTCTTTTTATGAGCATCACATTTTACCACTGCCAGTTCTTTGGGCAACTGGATGGCCTCTAAAAGGTCATGAACAACCTTTGCATTCCGAATGGGAGTACCTGAGGAAGTCATGAATTCCCTCTGCAGCCACAATTGGCCAAAGTCATGCACAACTCCATAACAGTACTGACTGTCAGTATACACTGTTATGCGTAAGTCCTTCCCAATTTTGCAAGCTTTTATCATAGCTATTAATTCGGCTACTTGTGCAGACTTGATGTTATATAGGTAACCTGCTTCTTCAATTTTTGTGAAAGAGACTACTGCATAAGCAGCACTCAAGCCTCCGAGTTCATGTCTTAGACAGGAACCATCCACAAATAGTTCTTTATCATGTTCAGGCAATGGCACTTCTTTTATGTCTGGGCGTGGTTTAGTACTGAACTCTGTCAGGTCAATACAATCATGTTCATCATCATCCCCACCTTCTATTTCCAAGGGGTCAGGGAGTAAAGTGGCAGGGTTCAGAATACCGCACCTAACAATGCTTACATTTGCTGCACCCACAAGAATCCTCTCGTATTTAGTCAGCCGACTAGGGGTGAGATACTGTGTTTTAGTTCTGGTCAATAGAATTACCACTCCATGTGAAACATACACGGTCACAGGATGTCCCATGACAATGGACTCACTCTGTTCCAAACTTGCGCAGGTAGCAGCTACTGCTTTCAGACAGCCTGGTAACCCAGCAGCTACTGGGTCCAAAGTGGCAGAGAAATAGGCCACAGGCCTTCTGGTCGTGCCATGTTCTTGAGTCAGGACTGACAATGCACAATTATCGCGAGTGTCACAGAATAGGGCAAACTCTTTGGAATAATCTGGCATTCCCAACGCAGGGGCTGTACACAGACAGTTTTTCAGTCTTGTGAAAGCCATTAGACTTTCATCGTCCCACTCTACAACATCTGGCATTCCTCTCGTGGTCATTTTTATCAAGGGCCTGGCTAAGGCTGCAAATCCCAGAATCCACTGCCTGCAGTACCCTAATACACCCAGGAACATTCTGACATCTTTTTGAGTACGGGGCAACTGCATCTTTTGAATTATTCTCACTCTTTCTGATGTGACCTTTCTGACACCCTTTTCTATTTGGTGTCCCAGATATTTCACTGATTTCGCACAGAACTGTAGTTTGTCAGGGGCCACTTTATGCCCTTTCTCACACAGATGATTTAAGAGGGCAATGGTGTCAACTACACAGTCCCTATGACTTTTAGACGCCAGTAGAAGGTCGTCTATGTACTGCACTAACACAGAGTTCCCAGGTAAGATCAAAGTCTCTAGACATTTTTTCAAGATCTGATTAAAGATAGAGGGGCTCTCTGTATACCCTTGAGGGACCCGGTTCCAACAATACACGTGACCTTCGAAGGCAAATGAGAAAAGAAATTTGCTGTCGGGGTGCAGGGGTATCGAAAAGAATGCATGACATAAATCAATCACAGTGAACCATTCAGCATCCCAAGGAATCTGGTACAATATCACTGCAGGGTTCGGGACAATAGGGCAGCAAGGAACTACAATTTTGTTAACCTTTCTCAGGTCCTGCACTACCCTATACTTGCCACTAGGCTTTTTGATGCCCATAATCGGTGAGTTGCATGGGCTGCTCATCACTTCCTGTATGATGTCTCCTTCTAATAATTTTTGTATTTCCAGAGTGACACCTGCTTTCACTTCAGCATTCATTCGGTAGGGCCTAGTGTTAGGATATACTGCATTGTCCTTGATGGCTATCTGTATGGGGTCCACATCTTTCATCAACCCCACATCTTTTCCAGTGAAATCCCACACCTCTGGCTTTACGGCTTCCTGGAGTTCTTGGGGCAAGTCCTGCAGGGTCAATCTTTTAATTTCTGAGTCAGGTCTAAGTAACAATAGTTTATAAATGCCATCTTCATCTGGGGTCTGTATTTCAACACCTTTTGGTGTGCAAAAGATGGTACAGTTCATTTTGCACAGCAAATCACGACCCAGTAGATTCACTGGACTGGTGTCACAGACGACAGATCTATGCATCTGTTTAAAATTTCCAATTGAAATCTCCATTGGTTCGGTAACAGGAGTACTAATCAATTGATTAGATACACCCACTACTTGGATATTTTCTCCCGAGAGGGGTAGGTTTGGAACGTCCACTGTTCTTACAGTAGAACGGGTAGCACCAGTGTCCAACAGAAAGGTGACATCATTTCCGTCAACCTTTCCTTCAATATATGGTCCAGACTGGTCTACCGGCAAGGAAGCGCCAAGTACGCACTCCTCGTCCTCCCCTCTCAGGCCCCGTCAGTCCTGATCATTACAAAGGAAGGTATCATTTAGCAGATACTGCGAAGTTGCTGTATTTCTGTTCTCCCCGCTTTCCCAAACCTCTATCTCTTCATCTTCTGCCTGTCTTCCCCTGTATACCTGCTTGGGTGCTCGAGGCACCTGGACTGTTTTTACCTGGGGTTGAGTCTTTCTTGGTCTTTCTTTCTGCGTCTGTGGAGTTAAATCAGGAGTTTTTTCATTAGCATCTACTAAATGGGGACACTCGTTTCGCCAGTGTCCAATTTCGCCGCACTGATGGCAGGGAAATTTCTTCATAGCCTCTTCCCTGCTAAATTTGGGCCGGGGCTTTCCTCCACCCCCTCCCCCAGGACTTTTGTTCTCAGCATTCTTAACCATGTTACTCAATTGTTTTTCCTGCTGTTCTGCGAGCTTCACCTGAGCCCACATCACCTTTTCCTTAAGGGCCTTTTTCTTCTCTGCCATCTCGTCCTCGCAGTACTTAGCATACCGCAGGACCTCATCCATTTTCTTAGTATGCCAACAGATTTTATTATCTTTTATCCACTGACAAATTTCAGGTCTTAAACCATTTACAAACCTGTAAATAAAGTGCGTCATGTCCTTCAAATCGATGTTATCAATACCACTGTATGTTTTAAATACCTGCAATAACCTCTCATAGAAGGAGTGCACTGTCTCGTCCCGTTCCTGAGTTGTTCTATCTATTTTTGTCCAATCAGTTTCCTTTGCGGGCACCTTTTCTTTCAAATGCTGAATTACCTGCTCATATTTTCGCATGACATCCTTTGATGGCTCCCCAGTTTCCTTGTTTCTGGGATACTCCTCACTGGGCCAGTCTATGGCTATTTTACACTGGGTCCATAAATCTACTGGAACCACAATGTCGAAAAACCCATCCAGGTCTTTCCACAGACATTTCTGTACCTTCACGAACCTCTCCACCTGCCTATACCAGTCAACTGGTTTCTCTCGTAATTTTGGAAAATCGTTCGTGAAGGACACAATATCCTGCCTAGACCAGGGGACATGCACATATTTCCCTCCTGGAACTTCGCGCATGGGGCATAACTGCTCAGGTTTTTCTACCTCCCTTAAAGCAAACTCAGGAGTCACTTGTCGGGAGCGAACCTCTTCCCTCTTTTTCGCCCACCTGCTTCTCCATCTTTCCACATCTCCCCATTTCTGCAGTACCCCCATTAATTCTTTAATCTGCAACTTCTTCCCTGCCACATTCAGGTGTTCTATATCTTTGTCTGAGAAGTCTGCTCTGTACGGTTTCTGTAAGGGCTTGGATTTTGAGATATCTACCCCCATACTAACGGCTGTTTCGGTCAGTTTTTCGTGGAGCACTCTGGTGTTCCTTGTAAAGCTTTTACATATGAACGACAATTCTTCTTCAGAGTAGGTATTCAATCGATCCAACCCCACATTTCCTGCCATTAATTCTTCTATTTCGACCCTCAGCTTGTAGAGGTCTAAAGGTTTTGTTTGCGGAGTCTGCTTCTCTAATTCACGACTCCAACTCTCAATTTCATCCGGAGTTACCAGAGAGACATTCCTAGTACCTGTTGCTGTCTCTAATTTAATTTCTTTTGTATAAAAACGGTTATGCCTCTGCTGTATTCCCTTTCCAGTCTGTTTGTTGGGCAATTCCAAGAACGCAACTTCAGACTCGCACTCACTGGACTGATCATCTATGATGATCGGTTCCTGTCTCGGGGTTGCCATGACTGGGGTCATAACTGGAGTAATCGGATTTCCCTGACCATTTCCGTATAACGGGACCACCGGTACAATATATTACTGGAATAGTCAATGCCTCAGGACTGGTATTTAACTGGGAAATTTTCTGAATTATTTCTGTCCTTTGTCTAGCTAGAGCCTCTTGTTCCTTTTCCACTAGTACCCTTCTTAAAGTTGTGTCATGTAATATCTGTGGGGTCAACGGAGGAGTAAAACTCGGGGCAGTAGGATGCGTTTCACTTGGTCCTCCCCCATAATTTGGTTTCGGGAATAAAGTTCCAGTATTAAAGGACCTGCGCTTTTCCCCATATGGAGGTTGAACAAAAGGCAGTCCTGAATTCGATGGTTTCTCTTCGCTTTCATACAAGGGTCTGGGAAAAAAGATTTTCGTACGTGAATATTTTTCTTCTTGGCTCGCGGGCACTTTGGGATATATATCCCTTGTTTCCGCCGGTTCGGGTTTTTCAGGATAGGGCAATACTTGACCACCCCCTCCCAGTCCCAGGGACCTGTCTTCTTCCTTTAGGAAGTGGCGTCGGGGAACATCTCCTACACTGGAAGGTCGGGTTCCCTCATTGTAAGGTGGCGGACTTCTGGTACAGATGTCATCTATTAGTTCATCATCTGATTCCCCCAGGGCCCCCCAATGCTTACATTTTTCAGTACTTTTCTCACCCGCTCCAATGTTATGACATGCCGGCATCATGGGAAACAGACCCTCAACAATCATGCTCTGCCTCCACTGTTTCATCCTTTTATCCCTGGACTCCTGTTTCTGCCTGGGGTACCACTTGGTCAAACCCTTGTCCATTCGGGGTCTTTCTCTTTCAAAAGCCTCAATCTCCCATTCCTCTAATGCCTCATACTGCGTTAGTCTCGGTCTGGGATGCAATTCGTTCATCCGAGTCCTTAAATTAAATAGGATCCTACCATTGAAAGTACCATCTAACAGAAAAGCCAATACTCCGTCATCTTTTGTGTATTTCACCCAATTCTCCAACCACACACAGGTATTGTACCCTCGGTCAAACATCATGAATGAGGCAGGACTATTAGGTGGTGGGACAAGAACACCTTCCCTAGATTTAATTGGTTTGTCCGTTTTAAAATAATTTTTCACCTTACTTATAAGGGACATTTTTCTCTTTGTTCCATACATAATATCGTATCTATTAGTCTTCCACTGATCCCTTTCAAACCCTAGGTGCCTTGGATCAGGTCGAGTTCCTGTAGTCTGCGAGTGCCACATACGACTTCTGCGCTAAACTTTGTTTACAAACTACCTCCAATCAGAACGCGCTTCAGAAATTCGTGTAACCAATGGGTGCGCGACACTAAATAAGCTCCGCCAATGGGTGCGCGGCCCCTTCGTGAGACAGTTCCCACGCTCCGGCGCTCACCCCTCCTTTACAATTCCAGCTCCGCTACCCGCCCGCTGCTTCTACCAATCCCAGCGCGGCACAGAGTGACGTCAGAGGCGCTTCGCGACTGACTCCCTCCCTTCACAAGGTAACGGAAACTTTCTTTCTTTTAAAGTGCTCAGTGCTTGGTTATTTTACAACAAATACACATTCGCCACAGTGCTCAAGTGTCTAGACAGAGAAAGAATTGTTTTACTGCAAGTAAACTACTTCCATTTACTTTTCACTCGCTGCGGGCAGATCTCTTCCGCCTACCCTTCACTCTAGCCTCGGTGAACCTGTTATTCCCCTAAACTCATCCACTTCTTTCCGGGATATATTCCGAGTTTTAAGGTTTCTCAGCGGACCCCTCTGCTTTCACGCTAGCTCCGAGGAACCTGCTACTCTTCCGATGTGACCCTTACTAGGTTACGCCACTATGGGAATTTTGCCAATGAACCCCGTTACTGTCATTTATTCACACATGTATTCAGAAAACCCTAGTTAGTGCTTCCCGGTTATCCTAACCTGCACCTAACTTTCCTCGAACCTGTGACCTCAGGACAATGGATTCTATTCACCACTTGCCCTTTCAATTCCCCGGGGAGTTCGGACAACATGAAACTAAACGATTGACAAATGCATGGATTAGTACATATAACAATATAAGAACAAGAATAATAAAAATGCAAAAATTCATGAGTTTCAGCAGCGTATTCACAAGAGAATGATCAGGTCTCTTAGAACAGCCGCTCTTCTAGCAGCATCAATATAATAGCAGCTTCCGACTCAACTTAGTCCAACTAATCCCTGCCTTACTCTCAACTAGTCCCTAACCATCCTCTAGCTACCAGAAAACTGATAGAGCGCGCGAGGCCACCCGACCAATAGTTTTCGCCGTTTCCGGCTTCAGGGCCCATATACTTTCAAATCACCATATACATCGATCGGGTGACTTCACGAGCTCTACCAAGTTGATGTGTGTGTGTTCCCTGCTAATAATTTTCAGTGCACCCGACTTACCATCCACCGATGCGGGTATCTAATGACCACAATGAATCAGGGAGCTAGCTGTAAAAGAAAGGCAGCAAAATGCAAACCCACACAATAACATTCAAATACTGTTTAAATGACCACGGACAACTGGAAGTTTTAAAATGTTTATCTAAATTCAATATTTTCTTGCATGAGGTACAGTAAAATAAGGCAATCAATAACCAAGGTAACGTAAATTATATAGGCATAAAGAAATAATGACAGGGTAATCATTCAAATGTAATATGAAATGCAGATGGAAAATACTATAAAATCTCAGAAATGTTTAAGCATGGACAGTTTATGCATGAATAACTATGGGAGGGTCTATAAAGAGTAACACGCTTCACTTAAGGTGAATGGGCCTTTGAACAATCTAGGCAATGAAGTTCTAGACCATATCATAAAATTACAGACTGCAATGCAAAATATAATTTCTAACCAGTGAGTAGACATAGGAACAAAACCTTATGGAAAAATATGTAATTGACTTTCAATAGTTGCGGAAAAGCATGGAAAATATAACATATGCAATGATGAACTTTATTAAAGCAAAAGTCAGAAATTCAGAAGGTGCAAGATTTAAAGAGTTTTCAGAGCAATATTTACCTAGAAAGGTGTGGAAACCAAACCCTGGCCACGGGTCAGTTAAGGACAGGAAACCCTCAAGGAAGGATACCCCTCAAAGGACAGCAGGTGCAGAATGGACACCCAGGACAGGACAGGATACCCTCGGAATAGGAATCAGGACAGGACCCTCAGGACAGGACAGAAAACCCTCAGGACAGGACCCTCTTCAGGACAGGACCGGAACCCACAGTTTGGAAGCAACGCCTGCGCTCCACCCGCTCTGCAGCTATCGATCAAGACCCCGATTGGGTCAGCGAACTCCCAGCTAAGTGCTTTGCCAGCACTTTAAGGTTCAGTAGAACCTTAGTCTATGGTCAAATTCGGACAGAGTGCTTCGCAGCGCTCTGTATCTTCAGTCACCTATTGAGTGCGTTGGGTCAGTGACAGGTCAGCTAAACCAGACAAGTCGGACGGTTCACTAGGTGAACCCAGGGTAGATATACAGTTTGGGGTCAGTGTACCACCCCCCAATGTTGCAAAGTGTCAGAATCCTTCAATTTGGATTGGTCCTAAGGTAGGATTTGGGTAGCACACCAATCACGACATAGAGTCTCAAGCCTTCATTTGCATAATAGGGTACCGCCTAACTAGATTGGGGTTCTCATGAGAACTGGTGCAGAAATACAATGGCAACTTTAACATTGTTGCTCTGTGAGCACATGTGATTGGTTCAGCCGAGTTTTCGGGTCGTTCTCAGGAGCATCTTGCTCATCACTGCCAACTGGCTGAGTTCCATCATTCAAGGTCTGCTCTGGCTTGGCAGGTCGCGCAGGCGCAGAAGGACCTCCAAAATGGTTCTCGGCACAGACAAACCCCATTCCCCGCGGTACATAAAAAGTAAGCGAAAAACAAATTAATACATAATAATGTCATTATGAAAATACATCACAGGATTTGTACTTTTGACTCATCATCAAGAAATAAAACTATTGCATTAAAATGTTAGCTACATTGACACAGTCACAAGAGCAGTGGCACGAGCAGTACCACATGATAAGCACAGCTATGAATTACGCATGCGCATAACTTTCCCTCCACTTCTGCAGACGCGTCAGGACACGTGAGTGTGGCTGACGCATGCGCAGTAACTAAATACAAGCGGCGGCCATTTTAGGTGACTTGGGTAAATTATTTTAGTAAAACACATGTGCAAGCTTCACTATCTGTGTTCAAACTTAACATAAACGTTAGTAAAACATACATTTGTTACCTTATTACACATAAACGAGGTTCTTGACTTCGGCAAGCCGCAAAATATGCGAAGCTTTGCTTCATCAAGACCTCATGGCCAAAAGGACAAATCCAGGTGGGCCCACTAGCCTTTCATCCTTTCAAGGTCAATGAGATGAGTACCATTGATTTGAGTTAGATCAAACTTGTAATATTAGGTGCGAAGATGCCTCAAGGAATTAAAGTGCACTTTACAAATGCACGTGTTATCACTTGGCTGGTGCTTGGTTAGCACTCACCATTCTGAACATGTAGCTCGCTTAAATGTACCTGGCTTGTAATAATGACATAGGGCAACATACCTTTGGTCGCATTTTTTGTAGGCATATACCCTGAGCAAGGACACTGTGTACCACCCTTTGTAGTAAACAATAAGCTCCGTTTTTCAGTCCATGGCCAAACATTTGAGGGCTCCATCTAGTGCTAGGTAAGGTTGTTAACATCACATCCACAGTTCTAGAAAGATTCAAAGAGGTTATTTTGTTGGTGAAACTTCAGGAGTGTAGCCCATTGCTACCCTGTGTCAGAAACTGGGCTGTGGGTTGAGGGGTATGTGGGCCTTTCTCAAGCAACAGCCACTATCCCTGCCAGGGTGAACCACAAAAGTCAGTAAATCAACCTGTGCTTAACCTTCTAGTAGGTTGGCAGAAAAGCAGTCGGGCTTAACTTAAAGAGGCGATGTGTAAAATATTTATGCAACACTTAAACAGTTATAACATGAAAACAAACCAGAAGAAAAATCCAGTTCCAAATTAGAAACATAGAGTCATTTTCAAATACATTATTTGATACCAAAACAACATAATTAAAAATGGTAGAACCAGAGATATACATTGTTAAAGGTTTAGGTAAAAATAGTGCTCAAAAGCACAAAGCATCAACTGAGGTTAATTGGTTTCGCAAGACAAGGACGAAGTAACAAGTTCAGGTGACAACAATGAAGCGTGGACCAGATAAAGGTTACAGATTAGGCACGCTGAGAATTGTAATTTATGTCCTTGATGAGGGGCATTGAGTCTCCCAGCAGCAGTTCTGATGAGTGATTCTGGTTCGAGTGTCGAGATGCTCTGTGCACTGTCAGTTCCAATGAGAGATGAAGGGTCATGTGGCGATTTGTGTCACACTCGTCTGTTCCCATGAGGGGCTGTAAGGGCTGCGATATGAGGTCCTTGTTGCATTGTGTCATGCAGCGTTGCTTTCAGTGAGGAGCTGAAAGGGCTATAATACAAGATCTTCATTGAGTTGCATCACATTGCATTGATTCCAATAAGGAGCTCTGAGTGCTGTGTTGGGTTGCATCACGCTGCATTGGTTTCTGATGGGCACCACATCTGGGATGGCAGAGCACCTTTATCTTCACTTTCGCGGGTCCAGAATCTGGGAGGCACCACTAGGGCAGTTGGGACTGACAGCAGGCAGAGTGCAGGATCAGTTTCAAGGGAGTCCCTGTAGCTCAGAACAGGAGGCCAGCCAATTAGCCCTTGGAGTCCCTTTGGTGGTCACTAGTTCAACGCGCAGGTTCAGTCCTTGTTTCTCAGATAGTAGGACAGCAGAGCAGATACTATTGCAGGCAGGACAGCCTGGCAGCAGAGCAGCTGTGCAATCCTTCTCGCAGCAGAGTGCTGCCGAGCAGTCCTTCTTCTGAGTCTTCCACAGGTGAAGAAGTGATCTGAAGAGTGGGTCTGAGGATTCCGTTTTTGCACCTGGTGCTCACTTTGAAGTAGGAGAAGCTTCTGGAGTTTACCCCTACAAAGGTTTCTGGAATTGCTTATGTCAGTGCCTTAGTCATAGTCTGTCTGGGAACACAACAGGCTAGTGTGAAGTCCTTTGTGTGTGAGCTAGGCCAGAGTCTTTGAATTAAAAGTGTGGTTGGTGACAGCTCCACTGCCCCATTAAGGCAGGAGTGCCCATCCTGCCAACACCAGTACCCTCCGTTGTGATGCTGGCTGGGTGGAATACACAAAGGCCAAATGGCTACTACACCTAGTCATGTGACCCCGGAAAAGGTTCCATGCACCAAATGATTAGGACATGAAAATGCCAAATTTCTAAAAGTGGCATTTCCAAAATTGTCACTTAAAATTTGACTTCTCCATAAAAGAGGGGTTTAAATTACAATTCCTCAGACACCAAACATGACTTTTCCACCTGCTGCAAATAAACATTATTAAGTGTAATAGGTGCCCCAATATTATCCTATGGGAGAGGTAGGCCTTGCAATAGTGAAAAATAAATGTTGGGGTTTTTCACTATCAATACATGTAAAATTTTAAAGTACATGTCCAACTTTTTAAGTACAATGTACTCTGCTCTAACGGCTGTTTAGTGCCTACCTTAGCGGTGACATATATATTGAAAAAGAAGTTTTAGGCCTGATAAAAGTGTTTTTTTTTTTGCCAGGTCAAAATGAAAGTCTAAAACTGCACACACACACACACACTGCAATAACAGTCCTGAGACATTTTTAAAAATACTTCTTATGAGGGTGGCACAATAATTGCTGCAGTACACTAGTAGCATTTCATTTACAAGTGCTGTTTATATGTAGTACCACTTTACTAGGGACTTAGAAGGTAATTAAATGATACAATTGGGTGTAAGTCAATTTGACTAAGTTCAAAGGTGAGAGCACACGCACTTAAGCATTGATTAGCAGTGGTGGAGTTCACAGAGTTCCAAAGGCCAACAAAAATGGGTTCAGAAACAGGAGGGGTGAAGGCAAAAAGTTTGGGGGTGACCCTGCAGAAAGGGCCAGGTCCAACACTTGGTCTACAGAATGTACGGTAAGACTCATAAGTCATGTAGGCTCAAGTTGGCAGGAGGAAACTCTACACACTGAAGACAGGGAGCTTGCAGCTAGGCTAACTGCTAAACCACTAACAACGTAAACTGAGGTTGATCTCATACTAATGTTGTTTTCGGTTGGGAATTATTTCCTTCTCGGACGCATTAGATAAATATTCAAACTTTGCTAGGGAAGATTAGAACCAGAAATATGAGTGACAGTTCCTCCTCAGATGATTTTTCTAATACCCTGCACTGGAATTTGTCTCCTAAGGACTTTGCCTCCAGAAAAAGACCATGGGGCTGAATGAGAGTCAGAACTAGAGGTGGGTATGACTGGCATAATTCTCTCTAGCTTAATTGCTTGCAATGACTGCAAAATCATTGTCATTATGCATATCTGAGTGAGAAGGGCAATATAATATTCAGTGCTCTTGTCTTGGTGCAAAATGCACTCTTACATATAAAAAGGGAGAGAGGATTGCACCCACAGAATAGCACTAAATGCTACAGGACATGAACAGCAGTATGTAGCAGCCATTCACTCTCTCTTAGTATTTTGTTCTTGCATTTCTGCTGTAGGAATGTTGCCACAAATGACTCTTATGTACTCAAGCTGGTGTAATCACATAATTTTGGTAACTTTGCATCACAAAGGTTAAGTGTAATTACTGAAATTACTCTAAGTACTCCGGGGTTATTACAATTTTGACCAGGCCTAGTCAGGAGAAGCAGAATGACCAAATTCTGATCTATCAGGTTCCAAGTGGATCGAATTTTCCATATCAGTTTTTACCTTGGGTGGGAGAACAACCACAAAAGACGTTAAAGCAGGAGCTAAGCCTCATTCCTTTTTTTTTTGTTTCTGACAGAGGGAGCATTTAATGCACGCCATGCCAGAAAACACCTTCCCCTTCCTTGGCCTATTCCCCTACTCACCCTTCCTTCTAGTTTACCACTAACCCTAACCAGAGTTCTCTTCAGGCATTTACCATCAGCGGAGAACATTCTACTGTTAATGCTCTCACATCGAGGCCAATTTATAACTTGGTAATGTCACATTATCGTGCGAAACACAAAGAAAGTGCTAAAGGAACAATGATAAATGGGGCATGCAGCCATGCATCAGAAGTTTAGCTAAGCTTGTTTATGATTACTTGAAAGGTCACAGTCCAAAGCAAGAAGGTTTACCGAGGTGGAAGAGCTTTAAGCAAAGGATATCTGGGGCTATAAAAGGAGACATACCTGCCAACTTGAAGTACAATCTCACCATTTGCGGAGGGGCGGGACTTGAAGGTGGTGAGGCATGTCGTGAAGTACGTAGGAGACACTTTTGAACCCCAAACCCCACCCCCGAACACCCTCCTGCCCCCCAAAAAAGCTTGCTGAGGCTGATGCCATGTCCTGGGGTATTTTTTCACCCCTTAATGGAAGAGCTTTAAGCAAAGGATATCTGGGGCTATAAAAGGAGAGAGACATACCTGCCAACTTGAAGTACAATCTCACCATTTGCGGAGGGGCGGGGCTTGAAGGTGGTGAGACCTGTCGTGAAGTACGTAGGAGGCACTGTTGAACCCCAAACTCCCTACCCCCCCCCCCAAAAAAAAAGCTTGCTATTACCATGTCCTGGGGTGTATTTTCACCCCTTAATGGCCGTGAGCAATTCAAAGTCTCGGAAAACGAGGCAGTGGTTTTCAGCTTGTTTTCCCTGTCACCGTGTGATATCGGCTCCCCACCTGGAGATTATGTGATAGGAGCTGATATTGTGTTGGCAGGTATGAGGAGGTATGAGGCAGGTATGAGGAGATGATCAGAAGCAGTTCATTTTCCATCTTTTGGCCAACCTTTTCTCCAAAGTTACAGAGTGGGATTTCTCTCACCGGTGGAAAATTACTTTGTGCCAATGAAGGACACAGACTGGGCAGTCAAACGATCACTGTTACTCCATTACGCAGGGGAAGAAGTATATCTCTTGTTCAAAACCTTATGAATACCGGGGCACCCACCAACTATGACGCTGCTAGTATTTAAGTTTAGCGACATGGGTGCACGCTATGCAGTTTGTATTGAGTTGTGGAATTTTGATCGTTATAATGCATACTATATAACATTTTATGAATTCCGCCTCAGATCCGCTAAGATGCAGGGCCATCCCTTCTCTCAAATCAGCCGCTGGGGGCAACACCTGTACTACTTTCGGTATTTGATCCTAATGCATACCTATTGCCTCTAAAAACGCTTTGCTATCCAGTGCTCCAACTCTAATAATGTGTGACAACTTTAAAACGTGGCTGTATCCTTTTACTGACTCAAAAACTGTTGCAGCATCCAGGAGAGAGTCGGTGCTGGGAGGCTAGCATGGTATTAAGGCAAACCTATATACTTAAGGATAGCGGACATTGGCAATGTGGGAAGGAGCCAGGTTTCAATTTGTCTGTATGACATTGCCACTGTCCCAATTCAATGTTCCAAAGGTCTGCCATACATTCCTGGTGGGTCTGTAACTACTTTGTTCTTTTGGTCAGTGTCTAATAATGTACTGGTTATATTTGATGTTGCATTCTTTAGCATCAAACAGCTATCAAAATGCAGTCTATTGAATTGAAGCATATTAGGCCCTGCATTAAAATACTATGCACTCTTGCCTGTGGGATATAAGACTTACGATGGGCTGACTTACTCATGTTTAAAAGGGAGGATTGTATCTGTTAACCTGGATTACTTTAACAGGTTGCACTGCAGGCCTTGCACTACAGCAGTCATGCTGCAATGGAAGGGCTGAAGCAATGTTTCCCACATTAAGGGCTGCAGTCCACAAAGGATATTTAACTTTTCATGCATGGGTGTATTTCCTCACCATATACTATGGCATGATATAAGCGTTAAATAGGCCAATCAGGATTCCGCCAATTCCTGCATATCTTAGGAGTCAGAGCACGTACACTGGGCACTGGACAGTAGTGACCCAGTGTATTGAGTGCAAAAAAGAGCAATAAAATCCAGCAACAAAGGCACTTGACAAGACAAAAAGCAGCGTCTCCTTACCATATGCATTTAAAGAAATCCTGAAATTCTCTTAAAACATAGTTAAAAGATGCAGTTACACATGAAAACCCAAAAGTTACCTATGTTCCCTTCCTCAGTCATCCATAACTGCCACCAGAGCCATGCAAACCATACCTCACACACCAATTGTGCAATGCCATTAATTAACATGTACATATTCAAACAAATAAATAATACTATACCATCTATAACATATAATCAGTGTCATCTTACTGATAGTGGTAATGATAATGTGATGGTTAATCTGACGCACATTTTTTTATGACAATTGCAATTACGTCTGTTATATCAAGGGTGAGTTCGGACGATCGAATTTTTTTGTGTGTGAGTCATGGTTTGCATGGCTCTATATTTATATGTTCATGTGGCTGTATTTGTGTACAGCGGCAGTTGTATTGCTCTGTCTATGTTGGAGATAGGGCAGGACAAACATATTTAGAAATGTCCTCCATATATTGCCATTGTGCTTTCAGACTGGGCTTCCAGAAAACCTGCAGGCACTAATGTAATATGGATTTTCGACAGTTTATAATTCAGTATTCTCAATCTGAATCATTAAAATGTCTGCAGAAATATATATATATCATGTTTTGCAATTCATTGTAATATTTCTGCATTGTTATGTCCACTCTCATTTTATGACCATGTTATATTGCTTATTGAGATCATTATTGTGTTGGTTTTTTTCATTTATGACTTGGTGGGTTAACCTTTAGAATCCAATGGAGCTTTCAGGGATTACACAATAAATTCTGCTATAGCAACCACATTTAATGCCTCTAAAAGAAATTGATGAGTTTCCAGATTCTTGTTCACTGACAAGGGCTATAAATACGCTATATACAATTTTGGATGTGATCCCTGGTGGTCCACACAAAGAATAATAAAACCTATATAGCTATAGGGTTTAAAAGTAAGAGATTCACTAAACCAGTGGTGTCTCTACCCCTACTTAACTCAGTGGCTGTTGTGAACGGTACTATGAACTGTGCTTTAGTATGACTTAAATCATTGCATTAAATGGAACTTTCAATATGTTTTGATCCCTTTTGATCACCTTTTTTTTCTTTGAACTATCAATTCCATAGTCTATGATCTACAGAGTCAATAAAACCTGACCCTGCCACTGATTGGGAAGCAAAGCTCTTCTTGTGGCTCATTTTATGAAGCATGGCCTAAATCTGGTACAATAAAGAGCTGTGCAGAAATAGACCGTAGTCACTATAGATATGTATATATATATATATATATATTCACTGAAAAAACCATAGGTTTCACACCAGTTATAGTTAGGAATTAGCATTTAAAAAAACTATTGAATTCACTGAAAAAACCATAGGTTTCACACCAGTTATAGTTAGCTGGAAGTTTTACTCGATAAAACCATTGAAATTCCCACGTTATAGTTAGTTGGACTCACTATAACTTGCGTGTGCAATGCACTGCTGATGACGTCACATATTACATCACTCATGACATGGTCAGTGACATCACTCATGACATCACTGATGACACCATCCAGTGAATGTGTGTCTTTCTGAAAAATAAATATTAGTGAGTAATGTTTAAATATTTAAAGATATGTATAAGTGTTTCACTTTGTGTATACGTGGCTGCATGGGTTGGTGAGTAGCTACATGTGTATGTATATGGGTTATTAGATGTTTTTCTTAGTATCAGTATGAGTGTTTCTATGGTTTGGTGGGGGTATTACTTAGCACATAGATGCATGAATGACTGACTCTCTCTTTGTATGTGTTTTGAAGACAGCATATGTGCAGGACTGTATGGGTGGATGAGTGTGTATATGTGTGTGTTAGTGAGTGAATGACTGTCTCACTAGTGTTTTTATCAGTAACTACATATGTTTTAATCTAGTATATGTGAATATTGATGTATATAAGTGAGTATATGTGAGAGTGAGGGATGGTAAGAGTTCTTGTTTAAATTAGTATGTGTTTCTATGAGTGATTGTTTAAAAGAGTAAGTACGTGTAAGTTTCCTTAGAAGTAAAGTGGTAGTGTGTGTATAGCTGTATATGCAAATAAATGGATGTTCAATAGTTTATTTGCATGTGTGAGTATGTGTGTGAGTAACTTATGGATAACTGTCGGTGTGTAACAGGATGTATAGGTGTATCACTACATATGATGAGTGAGTATATGTATGAGTGACTATATAGAACTGTTTGTCAATGAGTGGATGTGTATATAGATGGTGGAATTACTGAATTGGTTGTTGTAACTGATATGGGTATCTCCATTTTTTGGAAAATTTTTGTTTCTATTTTTGAATATGTGTTTCAAGGGTTACATTATACTGAAAGGAGGTCTGTCACTCTGTCACAAGGATGGTGTCATCAGTGATGTCATGAGTGATGTCACTGACCATGTCATGAGTGATGTAATATGTGACGTCATCAGCAGTGCATTGTACGCGCAAGTTATAGTGAGTCCAACTAACTATAACGTGGGAATTTCAATGGTTTTATGCGACTAAAACTTCAGGCTAACTATAACTGGTGTGAAACCTATGTTTTTTTCAGTGAATTTAATAGGTTTTTAAATGCTAATTCCTAACTATAACTGGTGTGAAACCTATGTTTTTTTCAGTGGAAATTAACATGGGGAAAACACGTTTTGGTACCCCCCTTTTATCTCGGCCCCCCAATGACGAATCCCCCCAAACTTTCAGGGAAGGAGCGGAGAGCCGCAAGGCAAAGTTGAGGAAAAATTCAGGCAGATTCCTCAACCGGCGCCAAAGTTATTCCCAATAGAATGTTGGGATTTCCCTATGGAAATCAATCCTAACTATAACTACCTACTGGCGACCGCCAGTAGGTAATATGTATATATATATATATAATATATATATATATAGGGCTGTCAAACTCACTTTTAGCTCGAACGGCTTAATGGATTTCCACCAAACTTGGCAAAATTGTAGGGACTGGTAGCCCGATGTGCCTTTGCTATGTCTCAAGATATGTGCTCCAGTGGATTTTGAGTAATTTAGGGTAAAAAAAAAATATATATCTATAAGCACGCCCCGGAACGCGTACCGGGCGCGTACCAGCGCGCCTCGCGAGTTCGCGAGCGGAAAGCTGATTGGCTCTCGGGTGTCTGTAAACATTCCAAACAGCCCGGAGCAGCCGCCATCTTGTGTCTCGGTGGGATCGAGACACAAGAGGTGGCAAAAAACAAAGGGGCAAATGACCAAAAGGGGGCAGGGTAGACCCCCCTGACCCCCTAGGTTTGATGTGGGGGCCATAAAAGGCTCCGCGGGGCAAAAAAAATAAAAATTCGATTTTCGCGGGGAGCGTACCGGGGAGCGTAGCATGGGGAAAACCCAGTTCATTCACTGTGTCACCTCTACGACTCTTTCTTGCGTCAATACACTCCTTTTGCATACATTACACCTGACGTAGGTATAATGTGGCGCAGGGGTTTACAAAGTGACGCATCTACCTAGATGCGTCAATACACTCCTTTTGCATACATTACACCTGACGTAGGCCTTCAGTCTTCTACTCATGCGTCATATTAAATATATGACGTATTATGTCGCAAGTACTTTTAGATACGTCAGTATTTCAGACGTATTTGTAAGCGCAAAAGTGATGCATTGCTGGAGAGTGTCACAAAAATGATGCAACTCCAGCAATGCATCTTTTCTTACCCTTCCACACCCCGTTCCTTTTCTACATTTTGTTTGAATAACCACATTCCCCATGTTCACTCTTCTTCTCCTTACTTTTGTTCCCAACACTCACCTTCTTTCAGTCCCCCTACTTCACTTCCTTTCTCCTCTCGTACTTTTATGTTCTTTCTTACTCCTTTTCCTTTCATTTATCAATGCACTCCACTTCACTTACTCTTTTTCATTTTTTTAAGAATATAGCTCTTTGATGAGAATTGGAGGTAGTCTGAAAATAACTTTTTTTTTCTTCTTTTTTCTTTTTTTAGAACTACAACAAAAACAGGAAATGGAAACTGCTGAACAGGAGCAAAAAAAAATAAAAAAATTAGGGCTGGTAACGGCAGTGATGGTTCTCCAATGCTCGAACCATGAGCAGAACACTTTGCTCCCCATAGGAAAGTAGCTGATCACAGTATCTGCATTTAAGGGCGCCTTTGTTAAATGTTAAATGCAGGCTGAATGTTCTGAACCTGCTCTTGTGATCTCCCCCTCACCGATGGTGTTCGTCCTCCGGTTGATGTAGAGGCCCCATCACTGGGAACCTCTTGTGCCAGAGCCCTGACACTTTCCCGGGCACAATTGTGGGGGTGCCTTCTCTCCACATGGCGAATCATTGTGGAGTTCCCAAAAGAATATTTTTTAGTGGGGTCACCCCGTGACAGGACTGTGTGACAGATCCTGCACTCCACTTTTGGAGCATTTACCTTCTTCTGGTGATCAGGTATGGAAAAAAAATTCCAGATGAAATGTTCTTTGTATTTTAGCTGAGGAGGCTCTTCATCGATGAATTCATTGGAGTCATCTTCACTGCTGGATGGTCTGGCAGCCATGATAATCCAAGATATCCAACAAAGAACCGACAGCAAAACAGGCAGGTCTTTCAGTCACAAAAGTGAAAAGAAGTGAAGGAAATGGGTGGGGATTTCATTCTTTATAAAAAAAAATTTAGCAACCAATTAAAAGTGTTATTTTCAGGTCACATGACCCGACGCGCTTACGCTGCGCGCCCCGGGGCGTGCCCGAGGCACTTACGTAGCGCGTTCGTATGCGCATGGGTGCTTCCAGGTGCGCTTACGCCGTGCGTATCACACAGACGCGGCTACGCGATACGTTACGATGTTGTTTTCGTTCGCGGCAATAGCGCTAACAGGACGCGCCGTAACACTACGCTTACCGGTGAGCACACCGGTACGCGCCCCTGAGCGCTCCGAGTAAAAAAAATGTTTTAAAAAAAAAAATATTACATAATTATACAATATAAAATTCAATTCAATATCACATTTCATACCTATAGAGATTTGCTATTAAAAAACCTATGAAATTCACTGAAAAAACCATAGGTTTCACACCAGTTATAGTTAGGAATTAGCATTTAAAAAACCTATTAAATTCACTGAAAAAACCATAGGTTTCACACCAGTTATAGTTAGCTGGAAGTTTTACTCGCATAAAACCATTGAAATTCCCACGTTATAGTTAGTTGGACTCACTATAACTTGCGCATGCAATGCACTGCTGATGACGTCACATATTACATCACTCATGACATGGTCAGTGACATCACTCATGACATCACTGATGACACCATCCTTGTGACAGAGTGACAGACCTCCTTTCACTATAATGTAACCCTTGAAACACATATTCAAAATAAGAAACTAAAACTTTCCAAAAAATGGAGATACCATATCAGTTACAACAACCAATTGAGTAATTCCACCATCTATATACACATCCACTCATTGACAAACAGTTCTATATAGTCACTCATACATATACTCACTCATCATATGTAGTGATACACCTATACATCCTGTTACACACCGACAGTTATCCATAAGTTACTCACACACATACTCACACATGCAAATAAACTATTGAACATCCATTTATTTGCATATACAGCTATACACACACTACCACTTTACTTCTAAGGAAACTTACACATACTTACTCTTTTAAACAATCACTTATAGAAACACATACTAATTTAAACAAGAACTCTTACCATCCCTCACTCTCACATATACTCACTTATATACATCAATATTCACATATACTAGATTAAAACATATGTAGTTACTGATAAAAACACTAGTGAGACAGTCATTCACTCACTAACACACACATATACACACTCATCCACCCATACAGTCCTGCACATATGCTGTCTTCAAAACACATACAAAGAGAGAGTCAGTCATTCATGCATCTATGTGCTAAGTAATACCCCCACCAAACCATAGAAACACTCATACTGATACTAAGAAAAACATCTAATAACCCATATACATACACATGTAGCTACTCACCAACCCATGCAGCCACTTATACACAAAGTGAAACACTAATACATATATTTAAATATTTAAACATTACTCACTAATATTTATTTTTCAGAAAGACACACATTCACTGGATGGTGTCATCAGTGATGTCATGAGTGATGTCACTGACCATGTCATGAGTGATGTAATATGTGACGTCATCAGCAGTGCATTGCACGCGCAAGTTATAGTGAGTCCAACTAACTATAACGTGGGAATTTCAATGGTTTTATGCGAGTAAAACTTCCAGCTAACTTTAACTGGTGTGAAACCTATGGTTTTTTCAGTGAATATATATATATATATATATATATATATATATATATATATATATATATATATATATATATATGTATATATATATATATATATATATATATATATATATATATATATAGAGAGAGAGAGAGAGAGAGCGCACTCAGGTAACTGCTGAATTTCTATGGTTTTGTACGAGTGAAATGTGAGTCTAACTATACTATCCCTGTAACCTTGTGGGAGCAGTGTTTCTTTCTGATCCCGCCAGGCAGTGGCAATTCTTTGCTTCCCTGCCTGCAAGAGCACAAACAGGGTGACACTACTGTGCTCGTTCCCAGAGGAAGCATCATTTAGGTACCTTCGGGTGGGAGCACATAGGACTTCCCAGCCTGCACTCTTGCAAGCTTGTAAAAAACACAGTGTCCCTGGGGATGGGGGGTCACTGAGGCACAGCAAAGGCTTGGGGAGTGGGGGTGCCATCCCCTCCCCTATTGACTTAATTGGCCCTAGGGGATGAGTGCCACCGGGGCCTCATACAAGCTTGGGGAGGGGAGCTGCATGTCCCCTTTGCCAAATTTAAACCACAGACTCAGGGGATAAGTTTTCCAGGGCCTCAAGGAGGCTCAGGGTGCGACTTGCATGCCCCTCCCCTCCCTTTGAATTTTCCCCATGGGGATAGTGTCCTCGGGGCCTGGAAACTGCCCATGGAGGGGGGCCACACCCCCCATTAAATTAATTCTACCCAGGAGATGGGGTTCCCAAGGCATCGTGGAAGGCCCCCCCCACAAAAACTATAATTGTGCTGCTCCCCCCGGGCCTGGGCCCTGGCCCACCCAGGGTTTTTTTTTTATAAAAGGCAGGAAATTGATTTTTTTTAAATCTGAACCATGAATATGTGGATCCTCTGTAGAGCCACAGTGCTGATGAAAAAACCAGAACATTGCTGTTCTTGGCCTACCAGGTCTGGGGCGCGGGGTATCTTTATCCTGCCCCCTAAATATATTTGTTTTATTTTTTCTAGGACAGATGACTGAGTATATGATTCCTTACATGGCTGCCATCACATCTTTGTTGGCAGCCAATCAGTTCTCATCTTGAAATATGTTGGTTCTGCGGATCCTCAGCAGTGTGAAATATCTATATTTCTTTTAACCTCAATTTCTCTGAAACTACTGAATGGAATTACAAGAAAGAAGACTTTGCTTTCTGCCAGATTTGGTGTAATTCCATTCAGCTGTTTTGACTGTAGCTCTTTTCCAAAAATATCAATGGAAATTGCATGGGGCTTAGGGTGGGCCAGGGCCCCGGAGTCATACATTTGAATTATTTGGTGAGAGAGCATGCATGGCGGCCCCCTCCTTGTGCCGAGTAGTGCCTTGGGGATCCCATTCACCAAGGCAACTTTATTTACAAAGGGGAAGAGGGGAGTGCAGCCCCTTCTCCCCGAGCTTTGGTGACCCCATCCTCTGCCGCCTCCTGTTTTTCTAAAGGGCACGGGGCCTGCAGTACCCTCCCCATGGCGAAGCCAAGCCTTGGAATCCCATCTTCGGAGGCCACAAACTCTTTTCAGTGTTCCGGGAACCTGTTTGCTTTCTGCCTGCCAGATCATAGGCAGGAAGACAGCAATGTTCCTGCCCAGTGGGAGAAGAAAATCCTACAAGGCAGGCAGGAAACTGGTCAGCAGAAAGAAAGGGTGTTCCTGCCCAAGAAGTAAACTAGAGATGGCAGCCCCCACCAGCAATAAGAAGAGTGCAGGAGAGCTGGAGGGGCCCTAGGGGCTATTGCAGTGTGGGAGTAGGCTTCCCGAACTGCCCAACACAATTATTTAAGAGCAATGTAGAGCCTCGAGGTTGAAAGGGCTCTCCATGCTGCCCAAAATAGCTGTGTATTGAAAACTAAAAAAACAAAGGAGCACTGGAGTGGGCTCCATGCACTGCTTATTGAAAATATATTAAACACAAGCAGAAAGGGTATATGCTCCCAGTATTGCATATATTCAATTATAAAAACAAGGCAGTGCAGGAGTGGGTGCCCCTTGCTGCCTATTGAATATATAAAAAACAAGTCAGCGCTGGAGTGGGCTCACATGCTGTCTATAATTATAATATAAAAAACAAGGAAGTGTGACAGTGGGCTTCCTGCGCTGCCTATATTAAAAAATAAGGCATATGACAGCGAGGGAGTGGGCTCCCCATGTTTCTATATTAAAAACAATTAGGAGAATGGCAGTGCAGGAGTTGAAGGCATAGCAGTCAATCTGAAATAGGCAGAGTATCCGCTCATTTTGCATTCATTGCTTCGGCTTGGGGATTGTCTCATAAAAGCCAACAAGGGTTTTATATAGTTATATTTGGTTCCTTGTGATGGCCCAAAAAGGGGATTTGGTGCCACCAATCATTTTTTTTAATGTTGTTTTTGTCTCCTCATTTGCCATAATTGTTCCAGCTGAAACCTCCAGACCGTTTTTTTACCTTATTAATCTACCCAACCAGAAGGCCTTCAAGACCACATTATTGCATAAAGGGTAATCTTGTCTACCACATCCTATCCTGAAATGGCTATAATAATTGGACCTGGACGATAGTATATCAACTCGTTCCCTTCCTAATTAAAGTTAAAAGTTATATTCCATTCCTCCTTTCCAACCATGCAGTCAGGGGGTCCCATAATTTAGCCACTTTTTTGAGGACGTACGATTCATGTTCATCGTATGAACCTAAAGTAATGAGTCCAGCCATGCTAACTTTGAAGGTGGCAGCTGTTGAATCCAATTTTTACAAATCTGTCTGCTTCCTATCAAAATCAAATACAAAATTAATCATTTTTTTATGTTGTGGGGGGGGGGCTGTAGAAGTAGTGCAGCAGCCGCCTAGCAACAGTAAAAAAAATATATACTAAGTCTCTTGGGTAATTAAATCCATGACAGCTAGGGGAACATACAGTACCTTTTTTAAAGCACTCTCAGCTGAATCTCAATGCTGTTCAGCTGGAGTGCAGATCCCCTTTGTGCTTGGTTTTATGGTGCTTTTTGTAGCTTAAAGAAACATACATTTGTTTATATTTTTGATGATCTTTTTATAATAGGTGTGCTATATGTATGTCAAAATGCTGACCGCTTCATACTGCCACGTTTTATACTTTGGTGTTCTGCCCAATTGACAAAGTCATTAAGCCTGCCTTAGAGAAAGTCACAGTTTATATTGTAACATCCATAGTCAGCCATGAGCACCCATGAAGGTTTGGGTGCCAGGCCCTGAGTCCAACCCTGCACCACCCAACCCACAACCTGATACCAGGCCCTGCAGCCAACCCCACATAATACATGGCCGAATTCCACACACAGTGGGAGTTGGTTGCCCATGGAGGGCTGGTCACAGGCCCTGACTGCATGTCAGGCCCTTCTGCCAATGCAACACACAGCCAAAAGCTATGCAAAGTTAGAGGTTGGCTGTATGTATGCTAATAACATATTACTTTACATAAAAAACATAGAACTTCAGTGAAAAAACAATGGTTAAAATAACATTATATTTAGGGATTGCAATTATATCTGACTTTACATCAAAAATACCTTAGAAATTCACTCAAAAAAACCAAGGTTAAAGAGACGTGAAGATTTCAGTTAAAACAAAAGTCATTAAACTAAAAAAAACACAGAAATTCATCAGGTATAGTTATCTCAAGTAACTATAATGTGTCCCCTAAAATAAGAATAACTTGTGCTTCACCATTTACTGCTTATGACCTCACATATTACGCAATTGTGACATTTTCTGTGACATTATTTATAATATTACTGATGACAACTGAACTGACAACATTGATGACAACTCTGTGCATGCCTATCAAGTTTACACACTTCTTATATGTGACATTTCCATGTATTCTGTCTATTGGTGTGTAACATTCACATGCCTTATGAGTAAGAATTTTAGTGATTCTTTAGCAGTAGCTATGCATAAGAAAATAGATACATTTCAAAAACAAATAATGTATGACACCTTACTTGGTTTTTTAGACAACAGCAAACTTCAGGGATTTGTATTTTTGTCCTTAATGCTTGCAGTAAGCTAAAAAAGAAAAATGAGCTAATACCAGTGCACATGACAGCAACCTGGCTACATTTAACCTTACAATACATCCACACAGTGTGTTGTAAATGCAGAATCTTTCTACTGTAACATTTTAATTAGTTGGAACCTACTGAGTGTTGGGAAGACAGATGACCAAAAGAATAAAGCCCTATGTTTGTAACCCTGTACTCAGTGGGTAACTACTGCTGCTTGGAGTGTTGGCATTTATAAAGGTTTTTTTGTTGCACAGAGTCAAATACATATATAATAATACTTCCAGCAGTGCAACATTATCTCTAAAATAGCTACCAAAAAGGATGTTGTAGAAGATTAAAAAAAACATTTAAATAAAGCCAGCTATACATGTGTTTTTTCTTTTTTTAAATGAACAATTAAAAAACAATTGAGGAATACAACTACCTCTTGTTGTGAATGTATCCGTGGATGGCAGGGAGACGGGCAAGCTGATGGCCACCAAACAGGGCGGATACTCCTAACATTAGCACATGGTATATTTCATGAATCAAGTCATTCCTATATGGCTGCCATGTAAAATAGGAACTTTCAGTCCATTTTCAGTGTCTCTACATTATTAAAAATAGGAAGTGCTGACTGTGCGCAGGCATCATGAACAAGGCTGTCCAAGCCGAAACGCGTCTGGCGCTGCGCATTGTAACCTGCCATGCTGAATAAACTGGATTTCCTACGCTACAGGATGTGCTGCTCTGTTATTGACATAACAGTTGTTTCCTGAATATATATTTTCTTCAAATTCCCATAAAAAAACATCAGAACACGCTCTTGGACGCTCGGTGTCACAATATGTTGTTAATTCCATTACTGCGGCAACAGTGATCTCAAAGGTAATGCATTTCAGCCACAAACAGCCTTTTTCCATTAACGAGCAATCATCATATTGTTCTTTTTATGCAAAGTTTTTTCAAATATTCTTGAAGTGACACGTGCAACCATAATTCTTTAACGTGACAAACAACCTACAATGTCTAAGATGCCCACTAAAATCACAATTTGTAATCTTTGTGGACCTCTTTTCCACAGTGATACAATCTATTTTCATGATCTCACACCACAGCCTGACCAGCATTGACTTCTTCCATTAAAACATCTGTGCAGAATCTAAAAAATGTGCTAAAACCGTGCAATGTAGTTTGAACAATGAATATATGATAAATCTAATGGGCATCAAAGCTTTTAACTTTAATCACATCTTGACAAAAATCTTAAATTAAGCCAAGTGGTCTGAAATCCCAATGTAATTTGTTAATAATTTGTCTATGCAAAATTGCTAATAATAAAGGCCCAATGAAACACTCACAATAACACATAAAAGTGAATTAATACCATGATTATAAGCAGAAATACAACTAATACGTCACTGCAGTGGAATTTTGCACTAATGGGCTATCATTACCTACAAAATGGAAGCTGATTAGGTAACTAGAGGTGGTCCATGGGCCGCAAGACTCACAGTGGCGGAAATCTCTCTGTGTGAGACTCACTGGAGGTAACAAGAGGAGTAGTTAGTCACACACTGCAGGATTGCTGAGAGGTCTTTGTGGCCATGCCCCCTTTTTCTACCACTCTGCAGACATGCCTCCAGGCGCACTACGAGGATGAAGTCCCTTTGGCTGCTGAGGGACCTTGGGGGTGAACAACCCCTTCTGTCACCTCCACTAAGCCCCCACACAGTGGGAGTGCTGGGAGGTCTTTAAATGCAATGCCCCCTTTCTCCGCCACTCTGAAAATGCGTCTTCTGGTGCACTACTGGTTGGGGAATAAAGTCCTCTTGGATGCTGAGAGACCTTGGGGGCCAAGAAGCCCTCATGGTATTTTTTGTAAGTCTTACAGAGCAGAATTCTTAGGAGCCAGTCAGAGGCCCCATCCTTTTTTTTTTTACCACTCTGAAAATGCCATTACTACTTAAAAAGCACAGACATTCATATAAAAAAAACAAAGGGTACAGGGACGTTATAGTTAGGCTGATGTTTTCATTCATACAAAACCAGTGAAATACAGAAGTTATTGTTAACGCCTGAGCATACCCTGCCAACTTATGGCGAACAAAGTGGTACAAAAGGGGGTGGCTATGGATGGAGAATCTAAACCAATCAAACACTCACACCCAGTCAACAGATCTGGGTTTAATCCATCACCGTTCTTTAGCCCACTCTGCCACCCATGTTCAGACATGGCCATATGCCAATCGGTCTGACCCTGTGCCTCATGGGAACAGTCCAGCCCGAACTGCCAAGCCATGCCTTCTCACATGGACAACTGTATGTGGCCAGGTCACGCATCGGAAAACCTTCTGATTTATTCGTGTACGCATCAGACGGAAAGACAAAAAATATTGTATATCCACAAGCACTCGAATAAAGAAATAGAATTATTGTACCACTTTGTTCGCCATAAGTTGGCAGGGTATGCTCAGACATGAGTCCCTTGCTCACTTTGCCACTGGATTCAAGCAAGCCGGGCTGAAGACGGATGAAATGCCAGAAATCGGTCCTCCGAAGCTTGTTTCGGTCCAGGTGCCAGTACTCGTTGTGCCACTTTCCTGTTCAAAAAATGATGTTAAAAGTTCACAAGTGTTTTGCTTCCCTTTTCTCCAACACTATGCTTTAAAAATTCTTTGGATATTTATAACTAGCTTACCCGTCGCGCGTTGCTGCGATCTCAGAAGAAAGGAAATTCAAGGAAACTTGTTATGATAACATTCAATTTACATTGTGTCATTTTTATTCAAACATATTCATTTTAATATGGAAAACATTTCAAAGTGTCGTTTTAATTCTATTTCTTTATTCGAGTGCTTGTGGATATACAATATTTTTTGTCTTTCCGTCTGATGCGTACACGAATAAATCAGAAGGTTTTCCAACGCGTGACCTGGCCACATACAGTTGTCCATGTGAGAAGCACGGATTCTCCAAATGTAGTCCACACACTTGCAGCGATTGTCCTTGTGCTTTGTTGATGGTCATTGCAAAAGAGAGTCGCACCGGAAACTGTAAACGTTTATCAGTATTCGAAATATTAAGAGGGCTCTTGGGGGCCGATATTTAAACAAAATGTATGCCAGAAACCTTTGTGGGAGTGTACTCAACAACTTCCCAATGTTTCATGGCGATTGGATGAATGGTGTAGTAATGCATAAAGGACAAACAGACAGACAGACAGACAGACATACATTTGTTTTTATATATATAGATTACTGTGTGTCTTTGATTTCAAAGCAAAGCCCTTCCGTCCATGAATGCCAACTCTAATTCCGATTGCCACGTGTTTGCAAAGAAACTATAATGTGGTTCTTTTCCTCAGGTTAAGAGTTCACGTTATCACAGATTCAACAAGCTAAACACAATTGTTTAATTTAGGCATATTTGTGTATACGCTTGGCTTACTAAGCCTTGAACACGCGTACCTCAAACTCTCTGGTTATGAATGGCATGTCCGTGGCATTTCAGCATAATGCATCTCACTTCCTCCATAATTCGCCGGCGGTCCCCGAAATCAGCTTGCAACACTTTCTGGTGTCTGGCTCAATTTTATTTATTAATCGATGCTCTTCGATGGTGCAAACCTTACAGCAGAGCCCAGCTGTAATATATCCATACGTCCTCTCACAAGAGAATTAGGTCACACTCACGGAAGGTTATGCAGCAGAATCCTTGTTTATTCGAATAAATTCATTACCAAGATGAAAGCAACACCTACGCGTTTCGGTCTCCATTGAGACCTTGTTCACGATGGTGTTTGCTACGAGTTCAACACATAATTTAGTACGGTATTTCATATTGGCATCATTTCCTGTCTAAACCAGCATCACAAAGCATGCTCGGAGATGTAGTTTTGCCCAGCCCCTTCTCCGTGTGATTTACCAAGTGCAAATTACAATTCTAATGGTGCCTAATTTAAAAAAAACAGTGCAAAGTTTATGATATAATGGCAATCTGTAAAACTCCCTGATTTCCATATAAGTATAGGCCTTTTTAGAACGGAATTTAAGGCAAAGTGCATCGTGCTTCATTTCTGTCTGCAATTCATATATTGTTACAATCCTGATATTTCTCATGACTCACATGGAGAAGGGGCCGAGGAAATGTATTAAAATAAACAAGTATTCTGCTGTATAACCTTCAGTGACTGCGAACTAATTCTCTTGTGAGAGGACGTATGGATATATATATATAATTTTTGAAAATTTTGGGGTTGCAGTAATAAGGCATTTAAGCAGATTACGAGAGTCTATGTTTACAAGTTTATAAGCACCAGTATGTTTTTTATGTTTATGCTTAAAACACGTCACATGATCACGTGCACTGTGGGCGGGCAGTCTGTATGAATTTAAAATACCACATTTGCTGCTAAACCTTTGTGTGAGCCAGAGCACGGCTTTGCTCAAAACGCGTCGCAGCGGAGCAGGGAAACAATTAAATACCTTCCTGCCTGGTTCCTGGTAGTCCGTCTCCTTCATTTCCAGAATTGGAGGATTGTTGCTGTGATATATATATATATATATATATATATATATATATATATATTCACTGAAAAAACCATAGGTTATAGACCATATATAGTTAGGAATTAGCATTTAAAAAACCTTATTTTACTGACACAAAACCATTGAAATTCCATATATAGTTAGTTGTACTAACTATATATCGCGCACCCGCAATCCACTGCTGATGATGTCACATATTACATCATTCATGACATGGTCAGTGACATCACTGATGACATCACTGATGACATCTCAAATGACATCACTGATGACATCACTGATGACATCTCAAATGACATCACTGATGACATCACTGATGACATCACTGATGACTACATTCAGTGACTGTATAATTCTGTAAAGTTAAAATATGTCTTACATATTGAAGAATGAGTGGATGTATAAGTGTCTTGATGAAGGATTTAGTAGGGGCATGACTGACTGTATGAGTGACTGATTAAATGTGTCTCACTGAGTGCATGGGTTAGTGACTAAACTGTCTTAATTTGTGCATCATTATGTCTGTTGTTCTGTAAACTGCTGCATGTGTTGATCAGTAGCTATATGATTAACTGTATGGGTTATTGATTGGTTGCCCAAGCATTTGTATGGGAGACTGAGTGTGTGTGTGGGTGGCTGGGAGGTGTATGACTCTTTGCATAGATGTGTGAGCAGTTGATTGACTAGATGTATGGGTTCAAAAGTGCATGTGGAATAAGCATGGGCGGATCTAGCGGATCTCGCGTACGCGAAATTGCGGATTTACGGATTCGCAATCCGCGAAGATACGCGAACTCTAGCGGATTTGTGGATTTTCCCGTTTTTTGTGTTGGCGCGCGTTCGCGCCGATTTTGGGACAAGTTCGCAATTGCGAACTTACTTTTCGGCTCGCAACTGCCGCGACTATGTTGTTTCTACGTCTGGTTTATCATCACAGGTTCACAGCACCCTCTGTTTCACCACTGCCACCCTCTGGGACACCCATGCCACCCTCTGGTACATCCTCACTGCCACCCATTAGGTTTATTTATCACTGTAGATTATGGTGGTTGAAAAAAGCAAGCACACCTGCCCTTCTTCAACTGCCATCAATTAATTTGTGGGTCATTAATGTGTCAGTAGTTTTGAAACTTCCAGTCTGGCTGGCACCTGCTTCCTTCCTTATCTGTAATTTGCTTTTTGTTGCAGTGAAATTTTTTTTCACAGGACCTTTATGGTCTACTTGTAGCTATTCTATGAGCCTGCTGTTTGGGTCATAGCAGGGTCATAGAATAGTTGCAAACTCTGGAGGGGCCCCTCAGGAAGCACTACCTTGAATGTTACTAATGTTAAGTTTGAACTTTTGCACCTGCTCATTGCTTTCAGTTTAGCTAAAATCGTTTTTTCTGCAATTTTTTTTGGGGCGCGAATCCGTGCGAGATCGATTTCGGAAGCCGCGAATGCGTGCGAATACAAAATTGTTTTTTTTGCGACGTGTATGTTCGCGTGATCTTGCGCGTGTTCGCGAGGCGCTTCTAGCTATACGTTTGCCAAGTTACCCTATCGGTCGTACACGGGCGCGGCCATCTTGTTTGCGTGACGTAATTCCGTTTCCGGCCGCTATGTGTAATCTCGCAAAGTGTGCTGCTCGCTAGTACAATTTCGCACGTGCTCGCGAGGAAAATCTCGCGCGAACTTACCCACGCGGTCGTGAACCGGCGCGGCCATCTTGTTTCTCATTCATTGCTATGGTTCTGGGCATGCTTTCTCTATCCTCTCTCAATCTCTGCCATCCTTTGCTTGTTTGAAGTTTATTTGATCTAATTTTACTTATTATCTATCCCTCTATTTTTCTAGCTCTATATTTTTGTGTTTTCTGCTGCTTTTAGTTACTTTTAAACTACTTTTTTAAACTCTTTTCTTTTCTTCTTCACTATTCTATTTCTTGTTTATCATTTAACTGTATTTCTGCCCAGACCATGGTAAAGGGAGCCGGGAAGCACCCTGAGAAGGGGAAGGGTCCCGCACCCCGTGCCCGGCTCCCGTGCGGGCGTTTGAGGGGGGAGCAAGTGGTGCCGCGGGAGATCTTCAGCGCGGAGGTAGTGGCGGCACTCATCTTCCACGTCCAGCGCCGCCTCCCCAAGACGATCCTGGGAGGTGGCAAGATCGCGACTGGCTATGGCATCCGGGAGCACCGCAAGCGGTGGGAGAAGGTGTGCCGGGCCATGTATAAGCTCTCTGGGGTCCGGCGCACATATAACCAGGCCACCCACCGCTGGACCGATGTCATGGACCGGGAACGGGACTTGCTGGACGCGCTCGGCGTAGAGGTCCCCGGGCTTGGTGAGTAGTAGTAGCTATTCATTTACTACTCTGTTTTATCCGGCTCTGTTATTTGCAAATCTTTGTTCTTTACCAAGAGCAATAATGCTGCCGATTACATTGAGGTAAATTATATTTCAAAATCTTCTATGCATTTCAGGTGCACTGCTCTCCTTCTCAGTAGCCTTGCTTGCTACTATGCTTCTTTGTTTTGTATGTTGTGTTCAGAAGCATTTCATTGGCCTGAGAAATTATGTATGAGTGTAGTGTAAAGATAAGAACTGCGTAATGCTAGACACTAAGGGTCATATTTTCAATTACCGGCGCATCCCTGCAAAGTAGCAGGGATGCGGCAGTAATTGTGTGCCATGCCACCACCACCCATTGGCCCAAAACGTCACAGAAGCCTTACGCATCTGTGCCGTAAAGGCAGCGCATTGCTGGAGTTGCGTGCCAACGATGGCGCAGCTCCAGCAATGCTCTGGGGTACCCTATCTCCCCAATGCTGCATCAAGCCGTACGTCGGCTTCAAGCGCGCAGGGTTTGAGTCATGCATCATTGTCCTAAAAGTGACTGATTGACATCTTGTAGATTTCCCTCAGCCACTTTTAGGATTCGTTCCTGCGCAGGTACGCCCTCCCTTGCGCCGGAACGCCCCCTGATGGCGCAGGGCTTTACAACGTTATGCATCGCCCATATGCCCATATGTGTTTTTTTTTAATATATACGCCGCACCAACACCATGGCGAGTCTTTTGTTCTGCCGCTGCGTCACAAAAGGCACGCAACAATGGAGGAAAATGAGCCGCAAGGGACTTCTAAATCAGCCCCAACAGACTGAAGTCCAGTCCTTCCTTTAGACACATGGCTATAAGAAGAAATAGTGGCGGTGGTGGGTGGATTGATAGTTTGAGTATTCACTGATCTGCAAGCAGGATGGACTTTGTCTGTCACTTCGCGTGCTGCGGACTGCTGCCTGCAGTGCCAGGCCTAGGCAAACCTCTTTAGTAGTCTGTTTATTGAGTTACATAGGAACTTTCTAAGTCAACGTTCCGCAAATCAGGCAATACGAATAACGTAGTATACCACATGAGATAGATCCCGTGGAATAGTTGTCTATCTATTTGCTATTTCTCCAAAATATTTTGTTATTGTTCTTTTGAAATGTTTGATTTGGTTGAAAAATCTCATCCATGTTTTCTGGTCTTTCTTTCTTTCATGTTGTACATCAGCTCCCCCCAAGGGCAAGAGGACACAGGAGGAGGGTGCTGAGGATGCAGGCCAGGATCGGGCAGGCGAGGGCTCCTTTGCTGGCCCCAGTAAGTTTACATTTTAATAAAGAGTACCTATTTTTTCCTAGCGTTCCTCATTCGATTTTTTCTAAATCGTCTTTGATCTTCTTGTAGACTGGATATAAATTCTTATCCTGCCTCGAATATGACTCCCTGTGGTATTACTAGACTATTCTTATTAGTCTGTCTGTGTAGCTAACTAAGATTGGACATTTGGCAATTCCATTGGACTCCCATTCTATTCAGCAATAGCTCTATGCACTGTCTCCTTACTGACTAGATAGTGTGGCAGAGTCATTCAGCTCCCGAAGTCACCGATTATTGATCCCCAATGATCTCTAGATTATCGTACGCAGGACAAGAGAGTACGGAGTCACAGCACAGTCAAGAAGTGTCAGAGGCACTCATGCTTGCAAAAATTCCAAAACCTTTAGCTCATCCACTCTAGTCTGGAGGAACAAAAACCACAGAGTCTATTTAAGTTTAAAAGCTTTATTAAAAGTAAACACATTTATTAAAATCTACTTTGTCATAAAACTATTTAACTGAAAACGGAAAAGTGTTTAGTGCTGACGATTAATTGGACACATTTCTTGTGGTCGAGCAGAGCTCTCACCTGGTTTGAACTTGATCCTGGTCGTGTTCTTAGGAGTCAAGCTTCTGTCTGTTAGGAGAAAAAGTGGTGCGTGTTAAAAATCAAAAGCAAGCATTCATCAGTTGTGCATAAAAGTGCAGCAAGACAACAGCCTTCCCTGGAAAAAGGGACATTTTTACTTTGGAGTAGACAGTCACAAATTATTACATTGTATTCAGTTTTTTTAACATTTCTCCTAGACCAAATATTATATAGTAGTGAGTGGTGTATTCTAACATTCTTAAATGTACTTTGTAGGTGTAACATCTGGTGACGGGGCCAGCGCGGAGGTGGCTGTGTTGGGCGAGGACTCGGAGGACTCTGGGGAGGAGGCGGTGCAAGAGCCGGCGGACGGTCCTGTGGGGGTTCAAACGGTGGTGGCGGAAACAGGTAAGCTATATATTCCTTACTTATTGAGATTGAAGACTGCATAGTGTGCTTTCTGCACGGGTGTATTACAAATCAACCAGGTAGTAGCCTCCTCGAAATGTACTTCGACTTAGCTGTGAAGTTTTTGGTGAGAAGAATCCCAATAAGTTCTTAGACGAACGTGATGGATGGGATGAACGAAAAGCGAAAGAAGGGTGTAAGTAAGTGGGACGCGAACTTGTATGATGGCTGGCAAAGAAGAACGATATGTGTTTGCTTGGCCCCCGAGGTGGCTGGGAAGGAAAGAATATGGTATGGTGCATGGCTGGGTCAATGATGAAGCAAGGATGGGTGGAAGGACAGCAGCCTGGGTGGGTGAAACAGAAACTGTATGTGTGCGTATACTTTGACTGAATGGATGCCTGGAGCATGGTATTCTCTGACTCTTAGATAGCACATGTGTATCTAGAGAGAGTAGATGGTCGCCAGATGAACTAAGTGTTACCTTGAAGAGCATGTACCACCGCACCCGCACGTCCGTTCCAGTGCAGGGAAGGCAAGGAAAAGAAATTGTAAATGTGTCCAATACTACCATGAATAGTAGCAGTACTTTGTATTGCGTCTGCAATCACAGCATATATCTGGTTATTACGGTGGACACTCCTTACCTCTCTTAATAACTTTAGTTTACTTGTAGTACGTCATTCATGTGTGGGTGTATCACTGTTCACTCAATATTAAGCAAAGCACCTAAAGTCATCCCATATGTCATCAAATACGTCCCATGTGAAGTGATAGATAATCAAATTAGTTAGCTTCTTCATTTTCCTTTTCTAGTACTCATTTGCACTGTAGGGTGAAAGGTAAATTAATTAAGCAGTAGCCCTTGTAACAGAGTATTCTCAGTGCCACCCGTAATAGAAAAGTAATAGCTTCACCACCTGCATGTACTGGACCGGTACAGTAACGCAAGTCTGTCTCACTCATCATGGTGTGCAACTTTTTTTCTCGGGTGCAAGTTCACTGTGCTGTCCATGTCATTCTGCCGGCTTGCATAAGATAACGTACCAATTTCCCTAAACAAGAGAGAAGAATAAGAATAAGACTGGTGTACTGTCATAGTCGACTGTAATGTAAGTCCATAGTGGTCGTAGAATTTGTTCATTAAACTACCACTAATGTTAGAGCAAGGATGCAGAAGTGGGAGGTTACATAGATATTGTCCTCAATAGTTATGTACTGTGCTTTCAATTTGCTACTTGTACTGTGACCCAACTTTCGGCTCAATCACTTTGTGTTATTAATGCTAAGGAGCATTGGTTACAGACTATGTCTTTCTTTCTTCATATAGTTGCTCCTTCCAAATCAACAACACGGAGGGAGCAGGCTAGAATGGCCCGGCAACGGAGGCTGGAGGCCACTGTCGCCGAATATCGGCGGCTGGTGGCCCTGGAGGAGGAGGAGGACACGCAGTCGAGCGGGGCAACAACAACATCCTCGACTGGGACCACTGCATCCTCCTCCGTGACTAAGCCAGCGGGACCGAGCCGGGCTAACAAAGACAACCGCCACCGCCAAGCAACAGAAATACCAGCTGCCCCCCACAGGAGCTGCAAGGAACGCCAACGCCGCCTACGAGTCCGAATGTCCAACCTGGAGCAGGAGGTCCTGAAGTATAAGAACTTGGTTAAGGGCCTCCGCTCCGAGCTTGCCACCCTCCGCAAGGAGTATGATGCCCATGCCGCAAAATGCACCAGCACCAGCACCCTCCAGTAGTGGAGTGTCCCTTGCCCTTTTTTTATAGACTTTTGGGGGGTGGGATTTGGGAGTTGGGATCGTTTTGGGACGTTTCAAAGACAATCGTTGGGGTTAGGGTGGGTGAGGGAGATTATTTTGTTAGGGCTACATAAATATATTTTTAAACTTTATCTGACCATACCTGTTTTTTACTGCTTTTCAGTCTGGTGGGTGGGGGGTGTAACAGTAACTTTGTTTTCCTGAACAGTCGTAGGACTTTAGTAGTACAACCGTCAATCTCTTGTCTACTCCGAAATAATACTCCATTATACTACCTCCCACCAAACGCTTATCTTACCTGTAATTTGTGTTAGAAATTAGGGCTAGGCCCAGGGCTGGCTCCACGTGAAATGGGGATTAACGTTGTCAATCCTGGGCGGGTGACATTTCCTCATTGCGGTGGTACTAGTGGTGTGACACAGTGGCAGTTGCATGCCTATGGAAAAAAAGAAAACGAAACCTTGTTTGTCTTTACTGTAGCATTACAACGGTTACGGTACGATCGAGAATATAGCAGGTGACAGACAGAACAGTGCCATAATGTAGCCTAACAAATGGTAAAGTATTTGCTTGCAAGTATAACTAGTACTTGCGTTGAATTTATTTGACATTGGCTACTACTACTAGAAGATATAGTACTGAAGCTGAGTAAGTCTAGAAGATATCCTCGTATTCCTTCACCAGCCTGTTGCTATGACCTTATCCTCCCCAGCAAGTGTGTGGAATTATTGATGTCATTTTAGTCAGACATCAAGCAAAACAACACAGCCCGGGGGAAGAGGGTTAGGGTTTGTAAAATGGATGGGAATGGGGGTTTCTTTTTGGGTAGGTTTTGTTGAGAGAAGAAAAAAAAAGCAGAGCATGGACAAACAATAATTGAAGATAAAGACAATCTTTGGTTACAAACTAAAGCTAAGCACATGCAGTCACACTCATAGAATAAAACAATGGATACTGTATCTGTATTGCGTATGTTGTTGGAGTTGTCCTGTTGAATTTGGTAAGTAAGTTGCATGCAGCAAACAATTCCTCTTATTGGCGGCACTCCTCCATTCCAGCTGACGCTTCGTCCATCAATGTTGGTGACCACTGACAGAAGACACCCTGTCCACTGCCTGCCTGGCGGATGTTGACTGAAACCCGGCCTGTAATTATTGAACGGAAAACAGGAAGTGCTATTACAATACCACTGATAAATAAATAAAAGGTATGTACGCTGTGTGGTTCAAAAAGTGACACTTTGATTTCCCTAATAGACAGTACAATATTTTTGAAATTGCGTGCTCTGTCTGAGTCACCTTTTTAAGGATAAATAAGTATGGCCAAAATATTATAGCGGATCTTTCCCCTCAAGTCAAGGTAGGTGTACTGTAAACTGTGTTTTAGAACAAAATTTGACCTTCCCAGCAATGCTCCCACCAAGACCCTTACTAAAGCCAGTCGCAAAAATGTAGAAGAACCCCAATCAGATCTCCAAAAACGATGCCTAGCAGAAAAATGGTTACAAAACGTACTTTGAAAGTAACAGTAGGCCCAAATACAGACCGTGGATTGTATTCAAACCACTTGCAAGCAAGCAAAAGTATCCATAGCCAGCATCGCTCCAACAGTGCTCTACAACCCCAGAACTGCGTTGTAATAGAACCCCCCGAAACACATGCAATCCTGCTGCTAGGGCTAACCCTAACGAACCCTAACTTACAAAAAGTGCCAAAACTGGTGTTTCCTTCAGGATTTTGTCCAAAACACTTCTATCCGGTATTAGACCTTCCCAGGAATGCCCCAGGCAAGACCCGCCAACCCACCCGGAAAAAACCACCCGACAACACCCCCAAACAGCGAAAAAGCTAAATCTCATACTTACAATATCTTTCGGCCTTCGGTCCAAACGCGGCGCTGTGCAGCTAGGTCATCATCATCAATCATCATAACTCCTGTTTTCCACCACGGATTTCCTGAAAAGCAAATGCAATCAAGATTAGATTGTCGCAGCAGTGCTTCGACAGAGACCCCGGCCGCAACCCACCCACGAACAGCAGGAAGCCCCCCAAAACGCTACATTGAGCAAGATGACAGAAGAAATAGCAAAAAAAAGGCTGTTCCTTAAGGATTTTGTCCAAAACACTTCTATCATCCGGTATTAGACCTTCCCAGGAATGCCCCAGGCAAGACCCGCCAACCAACCCACCCGGAAAAAACCACCCGACAACACCCCCAAACAGCGAAAAAGCTAAATCTCATACTTACAATATCTCTCGGCCTTCGGTCCAAACGCGGCGCTGTGCAGCTAGGTCATCATCATCAATCATCATAACTCCTGTTTTCCACCACGGATTTCCTGAAAAGCAAATGCAATCAAGATTAGATTGTCTCAGCAGTGCTCCCAGACACCAAAAATCACCCACAAACACCCGGAACCCCGCCAAAGAGCACCCCAAAGGCAAGCAAGTCAGCAAAAACGGCAAGAAATTTCCACCTCATATTTGGTCCAAAACACTTTTGTCCATTATTAGAGCTTCGCAGCAATGGGCCCAAGTCCGTCAACTCACCCGCAAAGAAGTACAACACCCCCACAAGTGCTGAGTCTTTCTTCATTGGGCGTAATCCAGCACTCTGCTTTGAGGGAAATCGCAGTCTGGAGGAGGAGGATAGAGGAGCATGTTCTTCAGAACTTGTGAACCTGAGGAATGTAGACTGCGGCACCTTCAAATCAATAAGCAAACAAGTGAAGACAGTTCTGCTGATGGTCTTGTTTTTGGGATTAGGTGATTAAAGTTTGAATTAAATTAACTGTGCAAACCAAAGAAAGAGAGACAAACAGGAATAAAAGTGAATAAGGACGAAAAAGAAAGTTCTTGATTCATTGTCTCATTTTCAGGGCTCGGTGTCAGGGAATAAGAAGAAGATTTCGTCATCATACTCTGCGAATTCAGGCTGGATGAGGTCAGTGCCACCGAACAGAGAACAAATCCCCTCATCTACGTTGCCGTCCTCCTCGTCTTCATGCGGCGTGCTTTCTCGTACTTTGTAATCTGGTGGTATGAGGTGCTGATTCATCTTGATCATTGTCAGCCGCTCCACATTTTTGGGCGAGAGGCGGCTCCGTTTGGGAGTTACAATGCCACCAGCAGCACTGAAAACACGTTCAGAAGACACACTTGCGAGTGGGCAAGACAAATAGTTTATAGCCAGGTTGGAGAGCTGTGGCCACAATTGTTTTTTGCCATGCCAATACTGCAATGGCTCATCATTAAGAAAGACCTCTGTTGAGTCATTCATATAGTCCTGCACCATCGGCTCAAGGTCATCAACGGTTCCTCCACTTTGCTTACTTTTTGCTGTGCCTTTGACATTTTTTCGAGAACCATACCCAAGCAAACTTAGCCAATCCTCTACAACAGCCACTGATACTGTTGTGTGTGGTGCAGATGATCCAGTTGCCTTTAACGGCTGAGAGGTCACTTGTGCCCCAGCCACAGGTGCAGAAGTGGATTCCTGTGACTGGGGATGGCCTGCTGATGCTGATGCTGATGTACTGTCTTCTCCTTCAATAACCTGCCGTTCTTTTTCAAACCTCTTGGCTGACAAGGCTAACCAATGTTTGTACTTTTGAACATCTGCATCAGCAAAAGGAAAGAATGCTTCGCCTGCCAGTGCCTTTTTGTAGCGTGGATCCAGAATAGTAGCACAAATGTAATGCTGTTCTGACTTGATGTTTTTAAGACGTTCATCACCACGTAGGCGCTCTAATAATTTCTCAGACAAAATAAAATGGTCTTTTTTTTTTCATCTTTTTCAAACTCAGAAGACACCGCCATCAGTTGGTGCTCCAGCATGCACAACAATGGGATAGCTTTTCCCAAATTACAGTCCTCCTGGCTGACTGCACGCGTGAAGAACTCAAAAGGACGAAGCATGTCTGTCAGGCTTTTAACTATGTCCCATTGCGCCGCACCCAACCGCATGTCCTCCTTCTGAGATGTACCCTCTGTGAAGAAATAGTGATCGAGTACCGTATACTGCTCATACAGACGCTCAAGCATGTAGAAGGTTGAGTTCCAACGTGTTGCCACCTCCTGGATGAGTGCTTTCACTGGCATTTGACGTTCAAGTAGCAGTCTCCTCAGATGCTTCCGGGCCTTAAAAGAATGGCCGAAATGGTTGCACATTTTGCGGCAGGTGGCCATTACCTCGAACGCTGGACTGTGTTTATCACTCAAGAATTTTTGAACTACCAGGTTGATACAGTGCGCCAAACACGGCACTCTAAAATAGTCACCCTTCCACATGGCCTTAACTACATTGGCGCCATTATCCGTGGAAACATAACCAATCATGCGTTTTTGGGGGGATAGCATTTTCAAGACCTTTTTGTTAAACTCTTCCAAAAGGTTTTCTGCTGTGTGACTTTTCTCCAAGCCAAACATGGCTAGTGTTGCATGTTTCCGATTCAGAAAAGGGGGTGGTGATGAACAGAGTGTCTGAATTAAGCAGACCACTCTTACCCAGTCCAAAGATCAGGGCTTGATCCATCACCGTTATTTATCTCACTGCCCCATCCCAGCTCAGAACCTGGCTATATGCAAATTAGTCTGTCCCTGGCCCAGTGCATCATGGGAACAGGGCAGACCAAACTACCAAGCCAATTCTTCACCAGAAAGGAGACAAGCTACCGGGGACCGGTTTCTGGCATTTCAGCCTCTTCGGCCCGGCTTGCTTGAATCCTGATGGATCAGTGAGAAAGGGACTCATGTCTGAGTATACCCTGCCACACCTATAGTGGCCAAAAACGATTCAGAAAAGGGGGTGGTGATGAACAGAGTGTCTGAATTAAGCAGACCACTCTTACCCAGTCCAAAGATCAGGGCTTGATCCATCACCGTTATTTATCTCACTGCCCCATCCCAGCTCAGAACCTGGCTATATGCAAATTAGTCTGTCCCTGGCCCAGTGCATCATGGGAACAGGGCAGACCAAACTACCAAGCCAATTCTTCACCAGAAAGGAGACAAGCTACCGGGGACCGGTTTCTGGCATTTCAGCCTCTTCGGCCCGGCTTGCTTGAATCCTGATGGATCAGTGAGAAAGGGACTCATGTCTGAGTATACCCTGCCACACCTATAGTGGCCAAAAACGATTCAGAAAAGGGGGTGGTGATGAACAGAGTGTCTGAATTAAGCAGACCACTCTTACCCAGTCCAAAGATCAGGGCTTGATCCATCACCGTTATTTATCTCACTGCCCCATCCCAGCTCAGAACCTGGCTATATGCAAATTAGTCTGTCCCTGGCCCAGTGCATCATGGGAACAGGGCAGACCAAACTACCAAGCCAATTCTTCACCAGAAAGGAGACAAGCTACCGGGGACCGGTTTCTGGCATTTCAGCCTCTTCGGCCCGGCTTGCTTGAATCCTGATGGATCAGTGAGAAAGGGACTCATGTCTGAGTATACCCTGCCACACCTATAGTGGCCAAAAACGATTCAGAAAAGGGGGTGGTGATGAACAGAGTGTCTGAATTAAGCAGACCACTCTTACCCAGTCCAAAGATCAGGGCTTGATCCATCACCGTTATTTATCTCACTGCCCCATCCCAGCTCAGAACCTGGCTATATGCAAATTAGTCTGTCCCTGGCCCAGTGCATCATGGGAACAGGGCAGACCAAACTACCAAGCCAATTCTTCACCAGAAAGGAGACAAGCTACCGGGGACCGGTTTCTGGCATTTCAGCCTCTTCGGCCCGGCTTGCTTGAATCCTGATGGATCAGTGAGAAAGGGACTCATGTCTGAGTATACCCTGCCACACCTATAGTGGCCAAAAACGATTCAGAAAAGGGGGTGGTGATGAACAGAGTGTCTGAATTAAGCAGACCACTCTTACCCAGTCCAAAGATCAGGGCTTGATCCATCACCGTTATTTATCTCACTGCCCCATCCCAGCTCAGAACCTGGCTATATGCAAATTAGTCTGTCCCTGGCCCAGTGCATCATGGGAACAGGGCAGACCAAACTACCAAGCCAATTCTTCACCAGAAAGGAGACAAGCTACCGGGGACCGGTTTCTGGCATTTCAGCCTCTTCGGCCCGGCTTGCTTGAATCCTGATGGATCAGTGAGAAAGGGACTCATGTCTGAGTATACCCTGCCACACCTATAGTGGCCAAAAACGATTCAGAAAAGGGGGTGGTGATGAACAGAGTGTCTGAATTAAGCAGACCACTCTTACCCAGTCCAAAGATCAGGGCTTGATCCATCACCGTTATTTATCTCACTGCCCCATCCCAGCTCAGAACCTGGCTATATGCAAATTAGTCTGTCCCTGGGCCAGTGCATCATGGGAACAGGGCAGACCAAACTACCAAGCCAATTCTTCACCAGAAAGGAGACAAGCTACCGGGGACCGGTTTCTGGCATTTCAGCCTCTTCGGCCCGGCTTGCTTGAATCCTGATGGATCAGTGAGAAAGGGACTCATGTCTGAGTATACCCTGCCACACCTATAGTGGCCAAAAACGATTCAGAAAAGGGGGTGGTGATGAACAGAGTGTCTGAATTAAGCAGACCACTCTTACCCAGTCCAAAGATCAGGGCTTGATCCATCACCGTTATTTATCTCACTGCCCCATCCCAGCTCAGAACCTGGCTATATGCAAATTAGTCTGTCCCTGGCCCAGTGCATCATGGGAACAGGGCAGACCAAACTACCAAGCCAATTCTTCACCAGAAAGGAGACAAGCTACCGGGGACCGGTTTCTGGCATTTCAGCCTCTTCGGCCCGGCTTGCTTGAATCCTGATGGATCAGTGAGAAAGGGACTCATGTCTGAGTATACCCTGCCACACCTATAGTGGCCAAAAACGATTCAGAAAAGGGGGTGGTGATGAACAGAGTGTCTGAATTAAGCAGACCACTCTTACCCAGTCCAAAGATCAGGGCTTGATCCATCACCGTTATTTATCTCACTGCCCCATCCCAGCTCAGAACCTGGCTATATGCAAATTAGTCTGTCCCTGGCCCAGTGCATCATGGGAACAGGGCAGACCAAACTACCAAGCCAATTCTTCACCAGAAAGGAGACAAGCTACCGGGGACCGGTTTCTGGCATTTCAGCCTCTTCGGCCCGGCTTGCTTGAATCCTGATGGATCAGTGAGAAAGGGACTCATGTCTGAGTATACCCTGCCACACCTATAGTGGCCAAAAACGATTCAGAAAAGGGGGTGGTGATGAACAGAGTGTCTGAATTAAGCAGACCACTCTTACCCAGTCCAAAGATCAGGGCTTGATCCATCACCGTTATTTATCTCACTGCCCCATCCCAGCTCAGAACCTGGCTATATGCAAATTAGTCTGTCCCTGGCCCAGTGCATCATGGGAACAGGGCAGACCAAACTACCAAGCCAATTCTTCACCAGAAAGGAGACAAGCTACCGAGCAGCTTTAAAACCTTGGTCCGGGTCAACACCTGCGTTTAGCTTTGCTTTAACACCTGAAAAAGAGACCCAGTGTGCAGTGATGCACATGTAATCAGCGCCTGCGCCACTGGTCCACATGTCTGTTGTCAGATGTATTGTGTGAACAGCACTCTTCTGCAAAGCTGCCCCAATCGCCTCCAGCACATCTTCATGTAGTGCTGGAACCGCAACTCTGGCAAAATAGAACCGGCTAGGAACCTTCCATTTAGGGCAGAGCGTTGCCACTAATTCTAGAAAACCTACCGCTTCTACAAAAGAAAAAGGGAGAAGGTCCACAGCTAGCATTTTAGCCAGCTTAGTGTTATACAGACGCGTCAGTGGGTGGTTGCGTTCATATGGCACGTCTGAAGTAAGCATTGTTCTAATGTTGCCCTGGACCAAGCATTTACGGGCTGATAATGACTTCGTTGACCCAATTTTGCTCGCTGGTGAACTTTTGTGCGTTGGTGTCTCAGTCGCTCCAACACTCTTAGTGTGCCTCACATTGGGTGTGCTGCTGACAGGGGTACTGGGTGTTAGGGAAGTGTTTGACACGTCTTCTTCCTCCTCGTCATCATCAGATGAAACATCAACGTTTCCTTGAATTCGGCCTTTCTTGATCGCATCTAGGTGCGCAAACCATTTGACAGTGTGCTGTCTCCTAAGATGACCTCTCTGGCCTCCGGTACCATAGTTGGTACCTGGCTTACCACGACTAACTGCTTGCTTACAAATGGTACAAATGGCAAACTTTGGATTTTTTGGACAAACAGTAAAGAAGTCCCAAACTGGGGACTTGAAGTGTCTGTGGGACATGGAGGAGGCGGCGATACTGGTGGTGGTGGTCATGAAGCTAATGCCAGATGAAGTGGAGGATCTGGATTGCCCAACTTTTGTACGTTTTGCACTTTCACCGCCACTAATTAAGGTCGAGGTTGACGGAGGTCTCTTCTTGCCAGAAAGAAATATGGAAGCGGGACGAGTTCGTGTACTACTTAACTCCAATGATTGTGGTGTTTCCACTGCCTCCTCATCGACAACATCATCATCATCATCACGCTCAGCAGCTCTTCGGGCTAGGGTCAAAATGTCTGTTTGCTGCATGCCCGCTGGGGCTGCAGTGACCTTTATGATGACTGGGTCGTCGTTGGCAGAGTCTTCATCAGCAGCAGTATCCGCCACTTCTTGTTGAGCCTCATCACACTCCATAACTCTGAGACTTTGGACGAGCTTCCTTTTACGCTTAACTACCTTTGTCGGATCATGGTGTGCCTCACTCTCAGACGGCTGTGGTGCTGGTTCCCAAGTTTGATCCGTATCATCAGAAGGAGGTGTGCTTGAAGAAGATGTAGACACCACCCTTGATCTCTTCCTTGCTAGGGGTGTGGAAGACAATGAAGGATCATCAGGAGGAGTGGCTTCCTCAAATGATACCTCGCCTTGATTGTCGATTTCCTGATGTGCCCCTACTTCGGGAGGAACAACTATTGTGGCCACTTGTGACCCTCCATGCACCTCTGCTTGCGCATCTCCTTGCGCTGCCTCTCCCTCCACATGTACTTGGGCTTGTACTTGCACATGTGATTGTTGTTGCGGCTGTGGTTGTTCAACACTCGTCAGATGAGCTACAACAACCTGTGTTGATTGAGGGACATTGCTGCTGCTTTCTTGCGATGAGCCAACATCACTGGTCGATGGTGATTGAAGAACTATACTGGCTGCCTCTGCAGCACTCAAGGGCTTGGACTTAAGTTGGAGTGGTGGTGGTGGTGGCACTGAGCCCAATGGAGCGGGGGTGCTGCTGCCAGCTTGGTCCCCAGCAGATCCCGCTGCTGCTGCAGGCACACCAGTGTCCTTGGTAACTTGCTTCTTCTGCTCCTTACTGGCACCTTTCTTGCTAGAGGAGCTACGGGTTACTTTTTTTGGGGCCATCTTCTTCAGAGCAGGTCAGCAGGCAGCAGTTGCACGAGTTGCAGAGGGTTCTGTGTCCAGACGTGACGTCGCGTGACGTTATGCTGCACACACACACCGCTGCAGGACTTCTTCCTGGCACTGGTGGTTCTCTTGAGTCTTCTTGTGCACCTAAAAGCAATGGAAGACAGAGGAACATCAGTTCAGTTATACACCCCAATAAATGGACAAAACACAGAAAAATGAGCACAATCCCATGCCATCCATGATGTTTACATTGAAGACACCCCACAGAAAGACTAGGGACATGCAAGTATGCAACACTCACTACCCCTGGGCATAATGGATGAAAAGTAGGCAAAATAAGTGCATGCCTCAGACACTGCCTCTCTTCAAAATGGCCCCTTACACCCCAAGCACATGTTGCCTGTACCAGCCAGCACTCAAGATGGCCACCACCACCACCCACATGGCCAGTCCACATCAACAGTACACCCCCAAAAAACAGAAAAACAGCCAGAAATCACCACAATCCAATGCCATCCATGATGTTTACATTAAAGAGAGTGAGACCACACCACAGGCACACTCAGTCCATGCACCACCACCCCTGGGCAAAAGTCCACACCAGCAGCCCCCCAAAAACGACAAAAAACAATAAAATAAGCACAATCCCAGCCCATCCATGGCCTCAATTATGTTTAAATTCAAGAAGACACCCCACAGAAAGACTAGGCCCATGCAACACTCACCACCCCTGGGCAAAGGGCCCCACCAGCAGGCCCAAAAAAACGACAAAAAACAATAAAATCAGCACAATCCCAGCCCATCCATGGCCTCAATGGTGTTTAAATTCAAGAAGACACCCCTCAGAAACACTAGGCCCATGCAACACTCACTACCCCTGGGCATAATGGATGAAAAGTAGGCAAAATAAGTGCAGGCCTCAGACACTGCCTCTCCTCAAAATGGCCCCTTACACCCCAAGCACATGTTGCCTGTACCAGCCAGCACTCAAGATGGCCACCACCACCACCCACATGGCCAGTCCACATCAACAGTACACCCCCAAAAAACAGAAAAACAGCCAGAAATCACCACAATCCAATGCCATCCATGATGTTTACATTAAAGAGAGTGAGACCACACCACAGGCACACTCAGTCCATGCACCACCACCCCTGGGCAAAAGGCCACACCAGCAGCCCCCCAAAAACGACAAAAAACAATAAAATAAGCACAATCCCAGCCCATCCATGGCCTCAATTATGTTTAAATTCAAGAAGACACCCCACAGAAAGACTAGGCCCATGCAACACTCACCACCCCTGGGCAAAGGGCCCCACCAGCAGGCCCAAAAAAACGACAAAAAACAATAAAATCAGCACAATCCCAGCCCATCCATGGCCTCAATGGTGTTTAAATTCAAGAAGACACCCCTCAGAAACACTAGGCCCATGCAACACTCACTACCCCTGGGCATAATGGATGAAAAGTAGGCAAAATAAGTGCAGGCCTCAGACACTGCCTCTCCTCAAAATGGCCCCTTACACCCCAAGCACATGTTGCCTGTACCAGCCAGCACTCAAGATGGCCACCACCACCACCCACATGGCAAGTCCACATCAACAGTACACCCCCAAAAAACAGAAAAACAGCCAGAAATCACCACAATCCAATGCCATCCATGATGTTTACATTAAAGAGAGTGAGACCACACCACAGGCACACTCAGTCCATGCACCACCACCCCTGGGCAAAAGGCCACACCAGCAGCCCCCCAAAAACGACAAAAAACAATAAAATAAGCACAATCCCAGCCCATCCATGGCCTCAATTATGTTTACATTCAAGAAGACACCCCACAGAAAGACTAGGCCCATGCAACACTCACCACCCCTGGGCAAAGGGCCCCACCAGCAGGCCCAAAAAAACGACAAAAAACAATAAAATCAGCACAATCCCAGCCCATCCATGGCCTCAATGGTGTTTAAATTCAAGAAGACACCCCTCAGAAACACTAGGCCCATGCAACACTCACTACCCCTGGGCATAATGGATGAAAAGTAGGCAAAACAAGTGCAGGCCTCAGACACTGCCTCTCCTCAAAATGGCCCCTTACACCCAAAGCACATGTTGCCTGTACCAGCCAGCACTCAAGATGGCCACCACCACCACCCACATGGCCAGTCCACATCAACAGTACACCCCCAAAAAACAGAAAAACAGCCAGAAATCACCACAATCCAATGCCATCCATGATGTTTACATTAAAGAGAGTGAGACCACACCACAGGCACACTCAGTCCATGCACCACCACCCCTGGGCAAAAGGCCACACCAGCAGCCCCCCAAAAACGACAAAAAACAATAAAATAAGCACAATCCCAGCCCATCCATGGCCTCAATTATGTTTAAATTCAAGAAGACACCCCACAGAAAGACTAGGCCCATGCAACACTCACCACCCCTGGGCAAAGGGCCACACCAGCAGGCCCAAAAAAAGGACAAAAATCAGCACAATCCCAGCCCATCCATGGCCTCAATGGTGTTTAAATTCAACAAAACAGTTGTATCATGCACCCCTAACCAACCCTGGTCCTACTGGATACTGTGGCTACCCACAATATAATTTATTTAATGTTCTGAAAAAGTTCCAAAATTTTACTTGCAGCAACTGTAATGTCCCAAACAAACTTACTTGTGAAAGTTGATTTCTAATCCAAAAGTGATCCAAAGACAGTCAAAAAGGCCTCAAATCCAAATATCCAGCAGCACCCACAAAAAGTAATCCTTCCAGCTCCAGATCCAAATGAAAGTGGCCAGGAGATGGACAAAGCACTGGGAGGAGCCTGCTGGACAGGAACAGGAAGTTGGAGACTGTGGGGCACTTCCTTCCTCCCCCCCCCCCAAAAATGGACTCCTTGCAAAAAAAAAGGCCATGCAAATGTCAACCTGAGAAGTGATTCTGATAAAAATCATAATTTTCTGAAGGTTTATCCTGTTTGCTGGTGATTTTCTTGTGCGAAATTGCAAAATCTCTATTTCGCAAGTGCGAGATTGTTCCTTTCCGCCGCAACTACGTGTTCGCAATTGCGAGGTGTGCTGTGCAAGGTGGCAAGCCGCGATTACGTATTCGCGGGCGCCAAACTCCCACGGGAACACGCAGCAAGATCTAAAATGGCGCGTCACTCGCAAAGAAAAACAACTCGGCAAACGCTAAATGACGGAAAGTGAACGCCGTGCACCACGCCGCGCGCCGCAACCAAGCAAAAAATCTGCCGCGAGCGGATTCACGGATTTTCGACAAATTCGCGAGCGTTCGCGGATTGCGAATTTGCCGAAAATCCGAAAAATCCGCGATCGGAGCAGATTTTACGCCCATGCTTAATGTGGAAACAGCTGTATGGGCGGTTGACTGTGTGCATGAGTGTATTGGTGAGTGAATGGATATCTCATTGCTACATGTCAAAGTAAGTACATATGTAAAATACAGTACATGTGAGAGTTGACATATATAAATAACTGTGCATAAGAGCCAGTGAATGTGTGAGTGGCTGTATGGATCATTGTGAACTTGTATCCAGGATTGTATAAGTCAGTAAATATGTTTTAGTATATGTTTGAATAAGTAAGGTGTGTATAACTGTATAGTTGAGGAAATGGAGGTGTGATTGATTCTTTGCATGACTGACTAAGTGTCTGAGTAACTCCATGGATGAGTGACAGTCTATGAGTGTCTGTTTACACTGAGTGTATCTAAGGTTATATTAGAGTCTGAAGAGGTTCATCGTATTATCACATGAATGATGTCATCAGTGATGTGATCAGTAATGTCAAATGAGATGTCATCAGTGATGTCATCAGTGATGTCATTTGAGATGTCATCAGTGATGTCATCAGTGATGTCATTTGAGATGTCATCAGTGATGTCATCGGTGATGTCATTGAGATGTCATCAGTGATGTCATCAGTGATGTCATTTGAGATGTCATCAGTGATGTCACTGACCATGTCATGAATGATGTAATATGTGACATCATCAGCAGTGGATTGCGGGTGCGCGATATATAGTTAGTACAACTAACTATATATGGAATTTCAATGGTTTTGTGTCAGTAAAATAAGGTTTTTTAAATGCTAATTCCTAACTATATATGGTCTATAACCTATGGTTTTTTCAGTGAATTTTCAAGGTTTTGTAAATGCTAATTCCTAACTATATATGGTCTATAACCTATGGTTTTTTCAGTGAATTTTATTGGTTTTTTAAAAGCTAATATCTGTAGCTGTAAAATGTATTCTTCTTTAAATCCAAAAATATATTTTATATGTTTATTAATAATTTTTTTTTTAATACTTTTTTTTTGTTCGCTCCCGGTTCGCGAACCGGGAAGCTTCCCGTTAGCTCATCTTGATGCCGCGACCCAGTCCGCGAACCGGTAAACGTTCCGTTAGCGCAAGTGCCGCGTTAGAAATCAACATCGTGACGCATCACGTTGTCGCGTAATGCTTCTTATGACGCGCTGCGTTAGCGCACCCGAAAGTGCTCCGGTACGCGAACTGAGACGCGAAGCGCAGCTCCCCGGAAGCGATCCGCGGCGCGTCGCGAAAGCGCGACGTATCGCGTTGCCGCGTAATGCGTCTTATGACGTGCCGCCTTAGCGCACCCGGAAGCGCTCCGGAGCGCGAACCGAGGCGCGAAGCGCAGCGACCCGGAAGCGGTCCGGGGCGCGTTCCGCAGCGCGTAACTTAAGCGTAAGAGGTCATGTGACTTGTTGATAAAACTTTTCATTGGTTCATTTCACTTTTGGTTTCATAATGATGTAAGGCTAGGTCAGGTGACCTAAAAATAACACTTTTCATTGGTTTAGAACTATTGTTTATCCCAAATGATGAAAACCCCTCCTTCTTTCCTCACTCTGACTTTCATCTTTGTGAGAGGAAGACCATTTTTGATAGTTGAGCAATGGCTTCAATAGTTGCTTCAGCTGGTGCACCCCCACCACCACCTCCACCTCCTCATGGGAAGAGAGGACCACCTCCCCAGTTTATCAGCCAGACAGAGGAGGAAGAGGATGAACTAGAGGAAGAGGAGACCGAAGGACCACAGTTCTTACAGGAGGTGCCCCGGGTTTCCCGTCGGAAAGCCAGCTTTATTTGGCAGTTTTTTTCACTCCCTTGAGGGCAAAAAAAAGTAAATGCTAGGTATGTCACCTGCCTGATTTGTAAAGACCTGTTATCTAGAGGCACTGATAAAAAATATAGCTACGGAAACTATACAATGCATCGTCACATAACCAGGTGGCATCCATTGAACTACAGCCAGGCGGAGATACGTGACATGCAAGATAACCCAACAACAACTCCTGTGGCCAGGTCAACATCACTAAAATCGTTGACAGGAGCAGAGGCACGGGAAACCGTGCCAAACATTCAGGAGAATTTTGTACATATGAAATTTACTTGTATGTACTGCGGTGCTTTGCTGTCTTGTGGTAACATGAGCATTAATTTAATTAACCTAGCTTATAACAATCACAATTGCCCTAACCGCCCCAGACAGTAATTTTTTTTTTTTGCTCCTGTTGAGCCCTTTTCAATGCCTGTTTTTTGTTGTTTCCCCTCCATCAAAAACAAAAAAAAACATAAAACTGTTCAAAAAATACAAAAAAAACAAAAAAAATTCAAAAAAAAAAATATATATAAAACAACAAAAACATTTAAAAAAAGTTCTTTTCAGAACTACCTCCCCTTTCAAAAAAAAATTGCTAGAATGTTTAGCACTCTGGCAAGCTCTATTTCTTTTAGTTCGCTTCCCCGTTCGCTTCCCGGTTCGCGAACCGGGAGCGAACCAAAAATTATTATTTTTTTTTAAAAAAAGAAGAGTAAGTATAAGGGAAGTAAACAGAGAGTAATGTTAAAAGAAAGACAGCTATAGGGAGTAAACCAGAGATACTGTTTAATAGATCTATTTACCGAAGAAAAGATGGAAGAGGGTATAATTGTGAAAAACAAAATAGATAAGGAAGTGAAAGAAAAAAAGAGAGTAGAACAATAACAAAGAGGAGTTTCTTGGAGAATGTGAGTGAATGTTCAAAATCAGAGTAAAACATGTGGAATAACAGAGAGAAAAAACAGAAAACAAAAAAGAAAAAATAACAGAAAAAGATTAATTGAAACAGCAAAGAAATGTAAACAACATAGAGCCATATCATCAACATAGGCAATAAAAGTTTTGCAGCTTTTATCAGCAGAAATGTGTCGCTAAAGCCGCTTTTGTGGCGGAAAACTGCCGCTAAAACCACTTTTGCAACACTTTTCTGCCAATAAAAACAGCAATAATTTTATTGGCTGTGTTCATAATATGCCCCTTAGTGTGCTTCAACTACACAGAAGAAGCATAATGAACAAGTAGTGAAAGAGTGATCAGTCAAAGACACTAAGAGGAATAGAGACGGAGTGAGTGAACAAGAGTGAGGAACTATGAGAAGAGAGGGACTGAGAAAAGGAGTGGAAGGAGTAGAGTAAGTAGGTAATAGAGAAAGGAATGAGGGAAGTAGCAAAGGCAGGAAACTGAGGGTTAAAGAAATGAAGCTGTCGAACTACTAGTAGGTGAATGTGATAGAAATGTAACGAAAAGAGTACAAAACATTTACCTTATAATTGTCATTAACTTACTCACTTTTTGTTTTTATACTTTCAATCTGTGAAAGAGAGAACAAACATTTGAAAAATATTAAAACATGTATTTAAAAATTAGAAAAGACAAGGGAAAAGATTGAAGGACAAACAGTTTTTCAACAACTTTGACACTTACAGAAGCTTCTGCTTCTCCAGGCCCCCTACACAGTCCTAAAGATATACATTTTAAACTAACAGTATCTTGATGCAGATGAAGTGAGGCCTATCTTAAAAAATGGTGCATCTTTTGCACTGGTGTTGTCTCACAAAAGTGGCGCACAGTGACGCAAAAGAGGCATACACCTATCATAAATCTGTCCCTAACATTTTAAATGATTGATTCAGGATGACGATAAGGTGTGGCCTCTCTAGGGGTTTGTTTAAGGTGAGGCCTACTCAGGATTGCATATCAAATTTATGCTTGTTGAAGAATACAGAGGAGATAATACATGTGAAGGCCTACCAATGAAGTAAGTCATGTCCACTTCACTCTTGAACAAAGGCCAGACCTCTTCTGTGTCCGTGGACAGACCTAAACTTCATCTGCACAATGTCATTCGTAAACTTAGGAAACACAGGTGATGTAATTGAAAAATGTGGAGTTTCTTTTCCTCATTTCACAATCACATCACCTGTGTTGCCTAGGCTTAGGTATCTCATAGTGCAGATGTAGTGCAGCATATTAAACAGTACCCAGAAGTGCAGCAGTGCATGCAACAACTTTGACACTTACAAAAGCTTCAGCTTCTGCATGCCCCCTACACAGTGCTAATTATATACATTTTAAACTGATGGTATCTTGCTGGAGATGAACTGAAACCTATCTTGCAACATGGTGCATCTTTTACACAAAAGTGACCCACAATGGAGCAAAAGAGGCGCACGGCCACCATAAATCTGACCCTAACATTTTAAATGATTGTTTCAAGATGCCAATAAGGTGTAACCTATGCACAGATTTGTTTCAGGTAAGTCCTACTCAGGGTTGCAGATGGAATTTAGGTTTGTTGAAGAATACAGAGGAGATAATACATGTGGAGGCCTACCAACGAAGTGAGTCATGTCCACTGCACTCTTGAACAAATGTCAGACCTCCTCTGTCTCCAGGAACAGGCCTAAACCTCATCTACACAATGTGATGTGTAATGTTAGGAAACACAGGTAATATAATTGAAAAACGTGCAATTTATTTTGCTCATTCCACAATCATATAACCTATGTTTCCTTTGCGTAGGTATCTCATTGTGGAAATGTAGTCTATCATATGAAAGACTACGTAGAATATGAGCACTGTATGCAACAACTTTGACACTTACAGAAGCCTCTCCTTCTCCATGCCTCCTACACAGTTCTAAATGTACATCATAAATGCAAACAGTACAGAATTAATTATACATGTTAAATGGTTTATTTTTGCTGTTCTCAGAATGTATCAAATTTCACTAAAAACAGTGACTTGAAGGTATTCATCATATAACAGCGGGGAAAAAAAACCCCATACAACATAACAAATCAGAATTCAGAACTCCCTGACGTTGAAGGATGTCCTATGAACAGCTTACACTCTGTTGTGCTGTTATTACTTTCAGACCGCCACTTTCTGAAAGAAAACCTCCATCGTTTTGAAAAACATGTTACATACAATAAATGACTTCTTGCTCTCTACCACACGTTTCCACAAGGCCAAATCATGTCTGAGCCATTTATAACTCTTAGAATTCTTGTAAGCCAATCCCGTCATGTTGTATTTCCGCAACTTTCACAATTAAAATATTGAAGATCATTTTCACAATCCTGGACTAGTAATATCTTCCCCTTCTTGCTCAGTCATGTTCTACATTTCCTATGACACTGATACTGCTTACTATGAAGCAGACTTACACTACCTCTATGACTACTACAATTATTTAATTCTCTACATCACTTTTAATCACAAAGCAATGTAAAACAGTAGACAGCATTGCAGACTTACATTCCCTCTACTCCATGTTTTGATTGGCTGCTTCAATTAGCTTATAAAAAGAAACAGTTTTTCTGAACTCATTCAAAGGGCACTTATTTCTCAATGACGTCCAGTGTTATGGTAAGAAGTTATGTCTCTGTACTACACTTATCCTCAAGGCCAAATCGTGTAGGAGCCATTAGAACTTCTTGAAATTCCTCAGAGCACATCCCGAGATTCTTTCCCTAAAATTTTGGTTTTAAAAACACCAGGTAAGAGTTTTTACGGTCATACGGCAATTTTTTTTTGAAAATTAAAACAGAATCATTGCAGAATGACCAGCCATTTCTAGACTTTAAATAAGCTGTGTAATGTCCTGATGTTATTGAAGGACCGTCATGATATATAATTGCTGCAGTTACAAAAGTCCTTCCTGATATTGACAACTGTGAAGCCACAAAATTTTTAATTAAAGTTGTCAATTTTGTTCCATCAGGCCTACATCGTTGGAACATTAAAATAACATACTGGCCATATGTTCGTATAAATAATGTGGACATCATTTCAGATTTACATTGGCTACACTCCATGTTGTGATCAGCTGCTTTTACTAGTTTATTAAAAGAGACTGATTTACTGTCTGGCAAAGTTAAATATATAAATCTTTCTGAGTCTACACTAGTAGTACTTGATACCCTACAGTTCTCGCAGTCATGCTGCCATTGATAAGAAAGCCCAAACAGGTGATCTACATCTACACCTTCAGCATGCAATACATCAAGCATATACATTAAAAACTCCTGACAATCTTGCTGAATATTTTGAGAGAATTGTGTTTGGCCGGAACATCTGTCTAACAGATTTCGAATTTCAGACACACTTTCTATTTTTGTTCTATCAGTGCTACATTTCTCTAACACAGAATTTAACAAACTGCAAAATCTTTGATCAGAATTGACCACAATCTCTTCTTTTACATTTTCTAGAGCAAACAAAACATTAACCACTACATTAGCATAGCAGTTGACACCAGAACTGTTTTCAAATTGAAAACCAACAACATCTTCAACAGAATCCTTTTTGTTTCTGCTTATAATTTCAGGTTCATCGACTTTTCGTCTTTTTGCTACAACCTCCCCAGTATTGGTCACATTTCTTCGTTTCCGGCCTACCACACGTTTCTCAAACAAAGGATATTGAGGCAAATGTGGCGCATACTCTCTTCTTAACCTATTGTATTCCTTAACACAATCTAGATCCGCACAAATGTTTGTGACATCACACTCAATCAAGTACAATCCCGATAAAGTTCTGACTCGTGACAATGCCACATATGCCATACCCTCCTTGAACACAGAACTGCCAATATTCACCAATGCACTGTCTACACTTAAACCTTGCGATTTATGGATTGTCACTGCATATGCCAAGCAAACAGGAAACTGCTTACGGCGAACATATAAGTCTTTTACAAGCAAAAATCTAGCAGAACAACGACCAATTAGCTGTACTTCCTCAATGCCATCAAATTTAATTTTTAAAAATTCAATTCCATCTCTATTTCTGTATTTTACAAAATCAACAACATTACCCATTGATCCATTTACCAGACCTCTTTCAACATGTAAATTCCTTCTTAAAATTATACGGCAGTTCAAGCACACATTCAGAGTCTTTTCAAAACCTGCAGTTTTAGATATAGTCTTCTCTAATGAATCCAATTTTGTTTTCAAATTCTCAGACAAAATAATTGTTGATCCCATATGCTCTACTCTGTCAATAGCTTCCAGTTTCACAATCTCTTGCTTTTCTAAATGCAGCATTTTGTTGTTGAATTTGGCACATTCTGCAAGAGTTGGCATCAAACATATTCCAGATTTCTTCTCAGTAATTTTCTGAAAAATATTCTCAGGCACAACATCTTGTTCTGGATATAAATTTGACAGTAATCGTGCATGTAAAGCTTCTTTCCCATGCTCGGTCACTTTTCCAATTCTAACATCTTGTAGAATAGTCTTGTAAACTTCATCCTTCGACTGACGCATATTTTCATGCAGTTCAGCATAATTGAAGTTTAACCATATATTGACGTTGCCAATGCTTCCTAGGCACTTCCTGGTATCTTCATGCGTGAGCATTTTGAACACAGGTTGCCCTTTCACTGGTGTCAGCTGCAGAAAATCTCCGAAAACAATGATGTGTTTGCCACCAAATAACACATCATACTCTGTTTTGAGAACTTCTTGCATTCTCAAATGCACAAAGGCAAGCATGACATTGGAAACCATGCTTACTTCGTCAATGATAAGAAGTTTCATTTTCCTCAAGATTCTTGAAACTTCACAACAAGCATCTCCAGATAGCTTGTGATATTGTAATTTGTTGTCATGCTCCACTGGCAGCATCAGTAAACGATGTAAAGTAATCCCTTTAATGTTATGTGCTGCCAGTCCAGTTGGAGCAGTGACAACACAAGACAGCGATGACTCTGTCCTTTCCTGCAAATAACATGAAATTGCTTTAATAAGGAAACTTTTTCCAGTTCCCGCTTCTCCACTCACGTACAGTCGGACAGGCTTCAACGACGTACATGAGCACTCTTTCTTGTCATGACTTAATCCATGATCAATTTGCATGGTAACTTCGTCATATATTTTCCTCTGCTCAACGCTGAGTTGTCTTTCCAACTCTTCTAAGTTAACCGCATCCTCCTGAGCATGTGCCATGGCTCTTTCCACTTCATTCATAGCAGTGGCAGCTTCATTTTCGATAACAGGTCCTCCTAGTGGATCCTGACTCAATGAAGCAGAACTCTGACTGTCCTGAGAACTGTCTCTGGCAATCTCGGCTGCAATCGTTGCTTCCTGCTCCATTTCCGCATTCAACATTTCTACATATTTGGGAAAAGCAGGACATTCTATGGTCTCCTTGGCAGCATTGAAAGAGTCTTCGTAACAGAGGAAATCTCCAAGCAGTTCCTCTTCTGCACGCCAAGGCTTGAAAAGTTGCAAAAGTGCTAAATAGAAAAACTCCTTTTTTTCAGGAGATTTGCCACTCAATTTTGGATGGTTTACCAAGTGGCATTTTCTTTGCTTGACCAGACATCCCTCACTTCCTATTACAGCATACACTCCTTTCTCAGTATCTTCTTTGATGTTCCTCTTGAATATGTAATTTTGAAGAACCTCATACAGACAAACATTCTCGAGGTGACTGCTTCGATTTGGATAATATGTATCCAACATGTTGGTCTTCAAAATGTCGGTACTGTTTGGCTCCTTTTCCGCCAAATACTCAATTTCCCGCACAGGTTTGAGAACTCGATTACGCGTTGCAGCAAGACCAAGACTCGCCCAAACGATACTCCTGGATTTGGCATAGAGACTTGCTGAAGACAACCGGTCAGAACATTCGTAAGCTCCGATTTCTCGATGTGACAACATCTTCAGACTGAAACTGTACAACTTCTTACTGAGGATCTTTTCATGGGAAATGTCCTCCCACATATCCTTCAATTCTGTCTTTTCTATTTTGGTGATGTAAGATGTCACATACCGAGCCACAGCCATACAGTTATCAGCCACAAACTGTATATCCATGTTAGCATTCCACATGGACAAAATCACCGGGTTGTAGTCGTTGATGTACTTAGACTTCGTTCCTCTTCAAATTGTATGTGTTTTTAGGTGATTTCTTCATCACATTATGTCGGAGCGAAGACATCAAACTGTTTACTCTTCCTTTAGAAATCACCGGTCGTGGAAAGCAGAAACGACATTTGGTGTAGAACTTGTCCTTGTTTCGGAATTTACGACGACAGTACTTTCCACATCGATGGCTTTGGAAACGTAGAACTTTTTCTCTTAGGCTTTTCTTCTCCTTTGCGTTTGGAACAGCACACGTAGAATACTGTTGTATGAAACTCATCACTGAGTCTTCTAGATCCGTTCCAAATTTAGGTGCATCCTTGATCCACAGCAACATATGTATATGAGGAGCACCTCTTGCTTGGTACTCCTTTTCTCCAGAAGAAATCCAACACCTCTCCAAGAGGTGGATTCTTCTTATTCATCATGAAAGACATCATAGCTTCAAATCTATGATTGAAGTACCTACATACATTGACTGGATCCAAAGAGCACAGTTCTCCGGGTGTCTTGAATTCGATGTTTTCGATGTTTCCATTTGCCTCTCGTAGAAATTCAAGTAAGTCTTCCCAGCCATACTCGGCACAGCTCAGAGTGAGGAACCATGTGGGAGTTCCTAAGTTCCTCAGCATACATTTTAAATCACCATGACGACGGTACCAGTACTCATTAGTACCACGCTGACACGCCATGAGATTAATCAGGTGAGAATCCAAAATACTTTCTTGGACATTGACTTTATCCATAAAGTCACTTGCCGAGATGTTTTGCATGTGTATACCACTTTTCAAGATGTGGTTCACTGCATATGACAGTCCAGACAGATCGCTTTCAAACAGGAGATGAAACAAATAGGGAATGCATTGTCGAAACCTAGCATCTCCTGCATACAATCGCAAAGTCCGGTATTCAGAAGCAGGAATTTGATGAGGTCGCTCATCATATCTTCCTCCCTGACCTGTTGGAAAAAGCTGTGGGAAACACCGAGCTTCCAAACTTTCCTCCCAAACACTAATGGGACTCCCTTTGGCTTGTTTCATTTGAAACAACTCAATAGCATTCCCCATGACTTCCTTGGAATGCAAAGGATGAACACTATAATGTTCATATATTTCTTCACTAGTAGAGGGTTCTACTTTCTCAATTTGACCAGCACACAAATCGCTATCCTCTTCCTCACTTACTTCCTCTTCTGCAACATATACATTCTTATAGTATTTATTATTTTTTTTCAAATACAATGTTGCCTTTTTAACTTACCTAACATCCACTAAATCTTGCCATATTTTCTTATTCTTTGTCGGAACCCCATTAACTAAGATAACCAGAGGTTCCTCTTCCACTTTTTCTACTCCAATTGTGTTAATGTTTTTCTTCAAATCTAGAGGCAAATAAACAACTCTTCCCTTTAATCCTCTCTGTAAATCTGATGGAGGCAATTTCCCTGTCTTTGGCTCCATTCTTACAATAGCCTGAAAGGGATGGATACTTTGAATCAAAATAGATTCATAAGTATTTAAATCTTTCAATTCAGAAGGAATCTCAACCAATTCCAGATTATTATGAACTGCTCTAGCAGGCATCTGGTTTTGATTTAATTTGTTACAAAAATAAGTACTCACACGTTGATCCAATCCCAAATCAAAACAAATTTCTACCATCAAGTATGTTGTGAAATCCTTCCATTCACTATTATTTTCCCTTTCACTTTTTGCATATAAATCCACTAACTTAGTCTGATTCTTATAATAAGTGCGTCGACAACACACACAAGTGAAATTTGGCCTCTCACTTGATTTCACCTGAAACGTCGCAATTTCCCTCTGGAAATTATCTGTACTGGAAACCTGTACACTATCTTCCACATTACCCGCTTCTTCTTGGTCAATTTCAACATTCTCCTCTTTACTTCCAAAGTAACAAAACTCAATTTCTTGACATATATTCTTCACATCTATTTCAGAACCATGCAAAAGAGCAGCACATAATTGTTTAAGCATAATTGCTGGACTCTTAGCATAATACAACATTCTAACAAATTTCCTCACTTTATTATGATGCACTGCTAGCATCCTGAAATGATGAAAAACACTCTGGCATACTCTCCTGGAAAGACAAGCCAGTGAATGACCATGCAAACCTGTCACTTATCTCACTCTGCAAGGATCTAATTCTTGCAACAACTTCATTTTCTGCTTCAAACTTTTCTTATTAAATGACCATACAAAATCACAAAGCAAATTGATGGAATCCTGTCGCACACTGCAAATACTACTACACTTCCAGGTATACACAGGAACCTTAGGATGTCTTCCTAAAACCTCATTACCTAACACCTCTTCTGCCTCTGTTGTCACAAGTTTTTCTTTTTCAACTGGACAACCATCTTAAACTTCATAAGCTCGACCACTGGTGTCAACTGTATGCACCAAATCATTATCCTGGAAATAACTCTCCTCATTAAAAAATGCCTCACAGCTTGAACTATGCATCCATTCTCCAGAAAAAACTTCACAAAAATTACTACGATTAACTATTCTCTTCCATCTACTATTTCTTTTGAAATCATAAATTGCCTTGTTTAGCTTCCTAATTCTATTGATTATCAAAATAAATAACTTACGTTTAATTTCAAATGCCTGATCAATAACTTTCTCAACTATTTTTTTTCTCTTATAAAAAACCACTTTCTGTTGACCTTTCTTAATATTTTTTAACAAATTGCCAATTATCCTGTTGCGGAACATTCGTTTACGAATGTCCCTAAACTGCTGTTTCCTTCTACTATCATGCACAGAGTTATCTCTTGCTCTAGCAGTAACATTTTTCATTGGCCTTTCCTTTCCGTTTGAATTGCTTCTCTTTTTCTGGACTGAAACATTTTCTGTAGTAATATTTTTTTTACTACAGATATTTCTTATGAATGTTTTTGTACTCTTACCCGGTGCTTTCTTGGTGACTTGACAAATCTTTTTGTTAGAGGACTGCTGCTTTTTTTCATTGACCTGCTGTCTTTGACGTTTTGCAGCCTTTCTCAGTCTTTCTTTGGTTGGCATGCTGAAATCTTGAAATGATCTGCAGTTGAATCTGTGGTAAAATATATTAAAAAATGTTATTAACCACTATTACCCAACAGTAAATCAATAACAGTAATCAAAAACTTAAAACACTACTTGACATTTTTATATAGAAGATTTTTTAGTGCTTGGCAAATTTAGAATACAGAAATAGCAGAAAAGAAATGGAATTTATATTCATTTTACCTGTGCTGTTTTATATGTGAATCTGATCTAATTTTATGAGCATATTTTAATATTTTATTGAAGACACTACACATAACCTGTTTTTGAAGGTGTCTTTATTTTTAAATTAAACGGTTTACATTTTTACTTTTTATTTATTATAAATTTTTAAAATAAATGTTTATAGTTCCATAGGCTCAAGCACGTCAGCTTCCCATCCTATGTCATACAATTCTGACAAATCTGCATCCTCATCACGTTCTTCTTCATCCTCAGGATTTAAATCATCCAAGGGATCAACATCCACTGATGTTTCAATTACGAGTTCAATGATGAGGTCGAAATCAACTGATTGCTGATTGTCGCTCATGTTGATGTTGTCTTTATCTTTAAAGAAAGATAACAACAATGAGATGTTGCAGAGTAAGAGACAAATTTCAGAGATTATAATAGTAAAATTGTTTAACAAGAGTAACATTTTGCACCTATTATTTAGCCATGTCCAGCGATGCTGAGGAGGTGAAGCCTATGTCCAATTTTTCAGTGAACAGGACTCATCTCTTCTTAACCTTGGATAAGCCTCACCGACTCTGTGTCCCCTGCACATACTTAAATGTAAAGGGGCAGATTTATGTTAACTGGCACATCCCCAGGGATGCACCAGTTAACGTGCACCGCTGCTCTGCCACCCATGGTGTGCCGCATTTACAATCAGATAGGACAAAGCTGCGTCAAAACCCTGCGCCTGCTTGAAGCAGGCATAGGTCTTGACGCAGCATTGTGGAGATGGAGCACCCCTGAGCCTTGCTGGAGCTGCATCGCACTTGCAATACAACTCCAGCAATGCGCCACTTTTACGGCACAGATGCGTCACGCATCCGTGCCGTTTTTGCCCCATGGTGCGCCGCATTGTAAATGCAGCACACCATGGGTGGCGGAACAGCGGCGCAGGATGACTGGCACATCCCTGGTGATGCGCCAGTCATCATAAATCTATCCCTAAGCTTCTTATCTTGTTAGAGATGAACTACCATATGTATCATCAAACTATTTTGCATTTCCTAAATAGCGAATTTTAAGGAATAAATAGCGATTCTTTACCATTCCTAATTTGCGATGAGCAAATTGCTAATTGCAAATTACCCATTCATTTCCATGGGCCAGGAGGCCCATAGGAATGAAGGTGCAATTTGCGATTAGCAATTAGCTCATCGCAAATTAGGAATTTTTCCAAGGGTGCAGGGGTGTCTCAAGAACACCCTGCTGCACCCCTGAAAAAGAAATTTGAGGGCATATGGCGCACATACATGCCCTAAGGGCATGTATGGGCGTCATATGGCACCTTTTGTTTTTTGGAAAAAAAGCTTTTTGAAAAGAATTCGCAAATTACCACCAACTAGAAGTTGGTGGTAATTTGCAAATCCTTAATGGCATTTTTTGCATATTTTTTGTTTGATACATTGCATTTAAAAAATCGCAAAATTTGCAAATCCTTCAGTGCAATCGCAAAATAAGGAATAGCAAATTTTGCTATTCCTTATTTTGCATCAAACTTGTTTGATACATACCATTTGTCTAATTAGCATTCGCAAAGGCCGAAATTCGCAGAATTTCGGCCTTTGCAAATGCTAATTAGCTTGATACATATGGCCCCAAGTGAGGCCTGTCTTGCAACATGGTGCATCTTTTGCATCACTGCTGCATCGGTTTCATGTGGCACGTTTTTTTTACACCATGACACATCTGCCTAAATGCATCAATTTGTAATTTTGTCGCCTCATAGCAAATCTTTTGCACCGCCACTGCATCACAAAAGTGACGCACAGTGGCGCAAAAGAGGCATACACCTATCATAAATCTGTCCCTAGCATTTTAAATGATTAATTCAGGATGACGATAAGGTGTGGCCTATCCAGAGGTTTGTTTAAGGTGAGGCCTACTCAGGATTGCAGATCAAAGTTACGCTTGATGAAGAATACAGAGGAGATAATACATGTAAAGGCCTACCAATGAAGTAAGTGATGTCCACTTCATTGCGCCAGTCATCATAAATGTATCCCTAAGCTTCTTATCTTGTTAGAGATGAACCGCCATATGTATCATCAAACTATTTTGCATTTCCTAAATAGCGAATTTTAAGGAATAAATAGCGATTCTTTACCATTCCTAATTTGCGATGAGCAAATTGCTAATTGCAAATTACCCATTCATTTCCATGGGCCAGGAGGCCCATAGGAATGAAGGTGCAATTTGCGATTAGCAATTAGCTCATCGCAAATTAGGAATTTTTCCAAGGGTGCAGGGGTGTCTCAAGAACACCCTGCTGCACCCCTGAAAAAGAAATTTGGGGGCATATGGCGCACATACATGCCCTAAGGGCATGTATGGGCGTCATATGGCACCTTTTGTTTTTTGGAAAAAAAGCTTTTTGAAAAGAATTCGCAAATTACCACCAACTAGAAGTTGGTGGTAATTTGCAAATCCTTAATGGCATTTTTTGCATATTTTTTGTTTGATACATTGCATTTAAAAAATCGCAAAATTTGCAAATCCTTCAGTGCAATCGCAAAATAAGGAATAGCAAATTTTGCTATTCCTTATTTTGCATCAAACTTGTTTGATACATACCATTTGTCTAATTAGCATTCGCAAAGGCCGAAATTCGCAGAATTTCGGCCTTTGCAAATGCTAATTAGCTTGATACATATGGCCCCAAGTGAGGCCTGTCTTGCAACATGGTGCATCTTTTGCATCACTGCTGCATCGGTTTCATGTGGCACGTTTTTTTTACACCATGACACATCTGCCTAAATGCATCAATTTGTAATTTTGTCGCCTCATAGCAAATCTTTTGCACCGCCACTGCATCACAAAAGTGACGCACAGTGGCGCAAAAGAGGCATACACCTATCATAAATCTGTCCCTAGCATTTTAAATGATTAATTCAGGATGACGATAAGGTGTGGCCTATCCAGAGGTTTGTTTAAGGTGAGGCCTACTCAGGATTGCAGATCAAAGTTACGCTTGATGAAGAATACAGAGGAGATAATACATGTAAAGGCCTACCAATGAAGTAAGTGATGTCCACTTCATTGCGCCAGTCATCATAAATGTATCCCTAAGCTTCTTATCTTGTTAGAGATGAACCGCCATATGTATCATCAAACTATTTTGCATTTCCTAAATAGCGAATTTTAAGGAATAAATAGCGATTCTTTACCATTCCTAATTTGCGATGAGCAAATTGCTAATTGCAAATTACCCATTCATTTCCATGGGCCAGGAGGCCCATAGGAATGAAGGTGCAATTTGCGATTAGCAATTAGCTCATCGCAAATTAGGAATTTTTCCAAGGGTGCAGGGGTGTCTCAAGAACACCCTGCTGCACCCCTGAAAAAGAAATTTGGGGGCATATGGCGCACATACATGCCCTAAGGGCATGTATGGGCGTCATATGGCACCTTTTGTTTTTTGGAAAAAAAGCTTTTTGAAAAGAATTCGCAAATTACCACCAACTAGAAGTTGGTGGTAATTTGCAAATCCTTAATGGCATTTTTTGCATATTTTTTGATTGATACATTGCATTTAAGAAATCGCAAAATTTGCAAATCCTTCAGTGCAATCGCAAAATAAGGAATAGCAAATTTTGCTATTCCTTATTTTGCATCAAACTTGTTTGATACATACCATTTGTCTAATTAGCATTCGCAAAGGCCGAAATTCACAGAATTTCGGCCTTTGCGAATGCTAATTAGCTTGATACATATGGCCCCAAGTGAGGCCTGTCTTGCAACATGGTGCATCTTTTGCATGACTGCTGCATCGGTTTCATGTGGCACGGTGTTTTTTACACCATGACACATCTGCCTAAATGCATCAATTTGTAATTTTGTCGCCTCATAGCAAATCTTTTGCACCGCCGCTGCATCACAAAAGTGACGCACAGTGGCGCAAAAGAGGCATACACCTATCATAAATCTGTCCCTAGCATTTTAAATGATTAATTCAGGATGACGATAAGGTGTGGCCTATCCAGAGGTTTGTTTAAGGTGAGGCCTACTCAGGATTGCAGATCAAAGTTACGCTTGATGAAGAATACAGAGGAGATAATACATGTAAAGGTCTACCAATGAAGTAAGTGATGTCCACTTCATTGTGCCAGTCATCATAAATGTATCCCTAAGCTTCTTATCTTGTTAGAGATGAACCGCCATATGTATCATCAAACTATTTTGCATTTCCTAAATAGCGAATTTTAAGGAATAAATAGCGATTCTTTACCATTCCTAATTTGCGATGAGCAAATTGCTAATTGCAAATTACCCATTCATTTCCATGGGCCAGGAGGCCCATAGGAATGAAGGTGCAATTTGCGATTAGCAATTAGCTCATCGCAAATTAGGAATTTTTCCAAAAGTGCAGGGGTGTCTCAAGAACACCCTGCTGCACCCCTAAAAAAGAAATTTGGGGGCATATGGCGCACATACATTTTAAAAACATTCCTTTACCTCAAAAACGATTTTCAAGTCATAATTTGAAAACACTGCCCACAGGGAAATGACTTAAAATGTCCTTAAGACACATGAAAGTGTTTTTTTAAAGCCTTTGCAACTTTTTTGGGTCACTTTTAACATGGCTATGTAACTCAAACAGTCAAAATCTAAATTTACCATGCACAGGTGGGAGCATATTTACAAGGAATTTGCTCCACGGGGAAAGGTCTTTTAATTTAATATGGGAAAAATAACATCAGAGACACTGAAATGCCTTATAAAGAAGCATACACCATTATGTCCTTGTCATAAATTTTAAAACCATTCCTTTTCCCCAAAAACGATTTTCAAATCATAATTTGAAAACACTCCACATGGGGAAATGACTTAAAATGTCCTTAAGACACATGAAAGCGTTTTTTGATTGCCTTTGCAGCATGTTTGGGTCACTTTTAACATGGCTATGTAACGCAAACATTCAAAATCTAAATTTGCCATGCACAGGTGGGAGCATATTTACAAGCAATTTGCTCCACAGGGAAAGGTCTTACATTAAAATGGGAAAAATAACATCAGAGACACTCAATTGCCTTATAAAGAAGTATACACCATTATGTCCTTGTCATAAATTTTAAAACCATTCCTTTTCCCCAAAAACGATTTTCAAATCATAATTTGAAAACACTCCACATGGGGAAATGACTTAAAATGTCCTTAAGACACATGAAAGCGTTTTTTGATTGCCTTTGCAGCATGTTTGGGTCACTTTTAACATGGCTATGTAACGCAAACATTCAAAATCTAAATTTGCCATGCACAGGTGGGAGCATATTTACAAGCAATTTGCTCCACAGGGAAAGGTCTTACATTAAAATGGGAAAAATAACATCAGAGACACTCAATTGCCTTATAAAGAAGCATACACCATTATGTCCTTGTCATAAATTTTAAAACCATTCCTTTTCCCCAAAAACGATTTTGAAATCATAATTTGAAAACACTCCACATGGGGAAATGACTTAAAATGTCCTTAAGACACATGAAAGCGTTTTTTGATTGCCTTTGCAGCATGTTTGGGTCACTTTTAACATGGCTATGTAACGCAAACATTCAAAATCTAAATTTGCCATGCACAGGTGGGAGCATATTTACAAGCAATTTGCTCCACAGGGAAAGGTCTTACATTAAAATGGGAAAAATAACATCAGAGACACTCAATTGCCTTATAAAGAAGCATACACCATTATGTCCTTGTCATAAATTTTAAAACCATTCCTTTTCCTCAAAAACGATTTTCAAGTCATAATTTGAAAACACTCCACAGCTCCTATGCACATGAAAACCCTGTCAATACTAAAACTTCACATTTTCTCCAATTACAATTTCTCAAAGAAACAAAATCTATTTGTAGAACACTTGAGACAAAGCAACATTTGAAAAACACAACTTTCTTCATAATTTTCTCCTTAAAGCACACTATTCTCTATCTAAATTAAAGAAATCTTTTCTCACCTTAGCAAATACTTTGAGTTTCAAAACAGTCTCAGAAACACACCAATTTGTCTTCAGCAGAGCAAAAGGTATGCACTCCAGAGTCTGCAGCTATCAAAAGCACAGAAATGCTGTAATTCTTCACACATATCTCTCATGTCACCCAATCAAAACTCTTCCCTCACTTTTTTTCAAATCAAAACCCTTCCCCCCTCTGCCCTCTCTGCTTTTTTTGCATAGCAACCACCTCTTGGAAGACCTCTGGTGTTTGCAAGTTCACACAACAATGTTGCAATTGAACTCTGAACTCTCAGTGCACCTGCATATCCAGTGCATTCTTTCATTTAATGATTTTTTCTTGACCACTCAAAATACATCTTTCAAAGAACTCATCCATGCACCCTAACTTTCTGTTTTCAGCAATCAAAATCCACCAATCACTGTTACTGCTTCATTAACACAGAAACTCCACAGTTTTTTCATTTTAAACTTTTATTTTTTCAACTGCCATTTCATTGCCACACTTTATCTGACTGCAGGAGAACCTTCTCTCACCATGTTTTCTGTCTGGATTGTTGGACATAGTTACATCTATTGGGCTCAGAGGTATGCTGAGAACAGAAATTTACCTAACCTCAATTTACAAAATGTGGAAATTAAGTGGTTTGGCCACAGAGGATTAAAATTTCACCAATTGATACCATTGGTGAAAACCTTTATGCATTTGCCAAAATCTGACCTGTTAATTGTGCACTGTGGAGGTAATGATTTGGGCACTTTGACTGGGGTAGGTCTGGAAATGCTTTTAAAGGACACCTTTGAGCAATTAATGGCACTTTTTCCTCAGACTGCCTTGGTATATTCAAATATATGCCAAAGACAGAAATGGAGGTGGTCAAACCAATTTTGTCCACAAATTGAGAAGTCGAGGAAGCATGTAAACAAATCTGTTTCAGCTTACATGAGAGACCATGGAATGGGCTCCGTGTACAACAATAACTTGCGTTACTACATGCAAGATATCTACAGAGGAGATGGAGTTCACTTCTCAGATGAGGGCAACAGACTTTTCATTCTGAATTTAAGACTGTGCATTGGTACCTACTTATAAGTACCTAAATGTACCATAAACCCAAAAGCTCTTCTCAGAGCTACCCTACATCTGATCACTCACAATTATTATTTTTCTCTAACTTTTTTCACTAATTTTCAACAAAGTACGCTCCCCGGGGCGCTACCCGGTACGCGAACCGGAAGCTAACCTCGCGAAATTTTTTTTAAAAATGTTTTTTTTCGCACATATAAGCCTCCTCAGCCACCCTCAGAAAACCTAGGGGGTCAAGATAAGTCTACCGTGCCCCCTTCTACCCATTCTGAACATTATTTGCCCTCCATCTTGTATCTTCAGTCGACCGAAACACAAAATGGTGGACTCCCGTAACGCTTAAGGTTTGCGTACCGCGGCGCTCGCCAGTTCGCGTACCGGGGCGCTCCCCGGGAAGCGCACCATCAAAAAAGGTGGGAAAGTAATTTACAGAAAAACGACTGGAGACACTCTCACCAAATATAGATTAGCTCATACTACATACCAATCCCTATCATTTTCACAAATTTGATTGAAATTCCATTTAGCCATTTAGCCTGTAGACCTCTCTAAATACCGTGAGGTAAATTACTTCTCAAAACACATCTGAAGTGTTGGAATTGACTGCCAATGAAAATGTTACTTTCATTTTCTACTTTTATTACCTGACATTTGATTGGTTATATACCTGAATATATATAAAGGAAGAGAAGGAAACACAGCCATTTTGACTACTACTTCTTGTTGTACATTTCAATTGGATTTTCACTAATCACTTCAACTTCTTTGTAAAGGTAAGTTGTTATTTTTAAAACTGAAGTAAATTGTGCACCAAAAGTTAATATGGTAAACTTTTTCTGATAGTTATATACTATCCCTCTGTAGTAGTTATAGATTTACATAGACTTCTCTGTTATAGTTATGGATGGAGTTAGGTTTCTCTTGTATAATTATGAAATTACTTACGTTAAATCACATACACTTTTTTATATTCCTACTTCCACTCTGATACTATACACTGCCCAAAGATAAATTCACTGATAAAAACTGCCTATCTAAAATTAATCCCAACAGTGCCCTATCTCTACTAATATATATTTTTTTTTATCCAAATTTCAGGCAACATGGAAGGCGAACAGAAAGTTTCATTTCAAATTGTCCTGCAAGAGAGCAGCCAAGAATTAATTGATCCAAATGATATAGAATTTATGGATGAAACTTGGGACCAAGAACTACTGCAATGTGTGCAAGCAGTAGATGACCTCCTTCAAAATGAGGACATTTTACACCCTCAGAGATTACAAACTATGTTCATGGAAAATGACGATATTTCAGACAGTGAAATGGTAGAAATGTTATTAAATTTTGAAACACAATCACAATAATAAATAATTGCTTAAAAAATAAAGAAATAAAAAAATAATCAACAAAACCAACAATCAATTAACATACAGTATTTGAAAAGTCTATCATTCTTTTTTCCTTATAGTACGCTCCCCAGTATGCTTCCCGGTTCGCGAACCGGGCGCTCCCCACGCAAAAAAAAAAAATTTTTTTTTTTTGCCCTGTGGGGGTCCTTTTAAAGCCTCCACATCAAACCTAGGGGGTCAGGGAGGATCTACTATGCCCCCTTATGGTCATTTCCCCCTTTGTTTTGGCCTCCTCTTGTCTCTCGATCCTACCGAGAGACAAGATGGCGGCCGCTCCGGACTGTTTAGAATGTTGACAGACACCGGAGAGCCAATCAGCTTCGCTTCGCGAAGTTCCGTTACGCGTAAAGTACGCGAACCGGAGCGCTGCCCAGAGCGCGCTTACAGATATATATCTTTTTTTAAACGTTAATTTCTCAAAATCCACTGGAGCACATATATTGAGACCTAGCAAAGGCACATCGGGCTAACAGTCCCTACAATTTTGCCAAGTTTCGTGCAAATCCATTCAGCCATTCGGGCTAAAAGTGAGGCCAACCGCCCTATGGAAATTAACATTGGAAAAACACGTTTTGGGACCCCCCTTTTTTCTCAGCCGCCCCTTGACGAACCCCCCCCAAATTTTCAGGGGCTGCTCAGAAACAAAATGTTCCATTTTCCTGAAAATTTCAGCCAATTCCGTCCACAAACGCCAAAGTTATTAGACATAGAATTTTCAAAAATCCCATAGGGAAAAAATCCTAACTATATATACCTACTGGCGACCGCCAGTAGGTAATATATATATATATATAT